>NC_143261.1:53079640-53777140 GCF_984573655.1 Nuphar pumila
CAGCAAAAATTTTTCATTGGCGAGGTTTGGGAGGGTTTCCATTGGGGAGGTTTTCATTCCCCTATATATATATATATATATATATAATGTTTGTGTGCGTGGATCAGCAAATAAGACATACTGACGCTTGAAATTTTGGTAATCTAGATCGCTTGTCTATGATCTATATAGATTAGGGATTCTTATGTTTAGATAGGTTTCTACAAGAATCTAATAGCCAATTTCGTATATTGCTCCAAAACTTGAAATAAAAATTTGGTTTTTTCTTTGAAACAATTTGTCCCAAAAGATGTTTTCTAGTGAACAAGTATAAACAAACACATACAATTGGATTGAGCAAAAAAAATCTGCTTCTGTGACCTTTTGAAAGGAGTCCATAATCGAATTGATTAGGACAAAGTCCAGACTAATCACACACACACATAGTGGGTGTCAATGGGTCAGGTTTGACCTGGATCCGACCCATACCAAACCCTATAGGGTGGTGATAAAGAAAGAGGCCCAATTAGAATCTGGGGTCAGACCAAAAGGGTCCTATTAGTATATGGAGCTGGGTATGATTTGTGAAATTTCATACCAGACCCAGGCCCGACCCTATTTCTACTAAGACCCATGATTTTTCAATGTAAAAAAGATAAAAAATATTATTTTACAGGGTATGGATCAGGTCTGGTTCATGTAATTCTTATAGGATCTGGGTATGGTTTTCCATATGGCAGACCCGATAGGGTCCGGTACCCTTATCTTTAGTTGGATCCAAGTTTGAAACCCACCTATGTCCGAACCAGATCCAACCGATTGACACCCTACTTACACACAAATATAGTAATGATGGGGTGCTCTGAGAGCACCGACTCCCACTTACTAGAAACCATAAATATCATAAATTTTTAGTTTTTCTTTGTTGATCATACCCTACAGATACGAACATAAGACATACTGATGCTTGAAAATTTTGTGATCCAGATCTCTTGTCTATGGTCTATACCCTTTATGTATGTTGGCATAAGTGCTTATGCATACAGCCTGGGAGAGGTACTATGGTCAGGAGGCACATTTAAGATGTGGTGGAATATACTGAGAATGTGGATGATAAAGAGGGCAACATCCTACCTCCTTGGATTCCTTGACTCCACGTTGATGCTTGTAGGCATGGGAGAGACAAAATTCTCTATAACATCCAAGGTTGCAGATGCTGAAGCAGCAACCAGATATGAAAGAGAAGTCATGGAGTTTGGAACTGCATCCCCCATGTTCATCTTGCTTACAACACTTGCACTACATAATCTAGTGTGTTGGACAGCCACAGTGCTCAGAGTGGTTGTGAAAGGAATTGGGGTGTTAGATGATTTGTTTGTTCAAACAGCTTTGTGTGGCTTCATAGTGCTCATCAGCATTCCTCTTTATGAAGCAGCAATCCTTCGCAGAGACAAAGGGAGATTACCAACATCAGTTACTTTCATCTCAATGATATTAGCACTATTGATGTCATTCTTACCAATATTTTAGAATGAAGCATGGTAGAAATTTAGAAATACTTCATCTCAGTATTGTAATCTTTGGTTCAATTGCCTCTTGTACGTGGAAAGTTTTAACAAGAAATCTGATCGATGCATTTGAACTTGTCTTGAGGCTTTTTTGTATAGTTTCATATAGGGCTGGGAGCCTGGGAGACAAGTGCTAGAGTGAGAGGATTGGATATTGATCAAAATCCAAAAGATTCAAATAAATCAAGACTTGATGGCAACGAAAAGATAAAGATAAAAGATCATGAGATGGCATAAAATCTTATTCCAGCTAGTCAAGGAGCAGCCGACTACATCAAAAGATTAGTTAAATTGAAATAAAAGATAATGTTTCCTTTTTCTTGGCTTAAATGTAGGAGATCATTCTTGGTATAAATGATGATAATGATATTGCTTCTATTGTGTAGTTTGGTCCTCTATTTAAGTGAAAACTCTCACCGCTATCTGTCTGAGAAAAGACATTACTGTGGATGTATGTGAAACACTGAACCATGCATATCGTTGTGCTGAGTTTTTGTGTGTGTGCTCTAATTTGTTTTTATGGTATTAGAGCAGTTCCCTTGAGGTGAAGTTGTTCCTTTAATATTAATTTTTTTTATGGGCTCTTAGTTATCAAACTTTACGAACTAGAATGTATTAGGTTATAGTGGTTCCTCTCAAATACCATCAAAATATCCTTATCCTTTCAATCTGAATTTGGCTAACATTTCTCTTCTGCGTGTCCATGGAGTTTTGGTCCTTATGAGCTAATTGTTCTACATTTCTTACTTAGTGTAGCTTGTTACATGTATCGTGAGTGGTAGCTTAGCTTCCGTCTCAGTATGCACCCTTCGATTGTTGTTGTGTATTCAGCTCCTGTTGCAGCTGCTACTACTATTTTATTGATCTATCCTATTGGTCAACTAAGCTTCTCTGATGGTATGCCTCTAGGGATATCTAGTACTCTCAACTTCATGATTGTATTTTAGGCTGAACACAACATCTTTATGCATTCATTTCATATGTTAGGCGTGGATGGTGTATTCGGAAGCTCTCTATTCAATGCTATGCATGGTTCCTTCCTCTAGTTTGATAAGGAAAACTACTGAAAATGAGTTACAGTTATGAACAACAATAAACCATTGTTCAATTCAACTGGTCAATCTACTAGTAGAAAAAATCAAAATCAAAACAAAAGTGATGAAAAACATGAAACACATATTTCAAATCAAGCTAATCAAGGCAGGCAAAACAAGGAGAAGGGTGTCTTGTGCCAATTTTACAAGCAATCACAGTGCTACCAATTGCTGACATCAATTCAATCAAGCCTATCAGTACGATGATGTCCCTCAAACCTTGGTTCTCATGAAGATCTGACAGTCAAGATCATGCATGGTTTCTAGACATTGGTGACATGTTTCATATCACTTTTGATGCCGGTAAACTTGACATCTGAATATTCTGGTATAAAAAAAATCATGGAAGGAAATAGGAAAAAAGTTAATATTACTAGTAGGAACTGCTATAATAGACTTGGATGGCAAAATCTTGAAACTTGATAACGTGCTAGTAGTTCCAGACATGAAAAAAATTTGCTTCAATTAGTCAACTTACTTTTGATATGTTTTACATATTTGAATTTTCGTTTAATGGGTTTGTTATGAGGAAAATTTTCAAATACCAGCCAAATGTTTTGGCCTAATTCATCCGCACACCAAATGTTTCAGACTTCATAAATACCCACCAAAGTTTTTACTTTGGTTAATCAAATGACCCCAATCATAAACTAACGTTGGGTTGTTCTTGGGTTAACCTAACTCATGACATAAATTTACTATTTTAACCCTGTAACTTGAAAAATAAAATTACTAGTTTATCTTTACGTGTGTAAGGTTGTCAACTGAATGTATTTAGCAAAACAAATTATTGCTTACAATAATACTTGAACTGTTGACCTCCCTAAAAAACCACAACTCTAACCACTATATGATCATTATTTTTAATATATATATATATATATATATATATATATATATATATATATTGTGATAAGTAAATCAACCCAACAATTACTTAATTCACTATAATGCAATTGTGTCTATTTGGTTCCTCAATAGTTGATCCGATAAATATCTTAACACAAACTAAATGCATTTGCATTTGACCCAAAAGCCGATGTGGTTGTATATAGTTGACAAAAGTTTTACTAATTCAAGAATCAAGATCAATTAGCTATTGCTATGATAGTAAATATGTGAGTTTTAAGGTTTTTATTTAGATCTGACAACTTAAACCACTTAATTTTGAGCCTATATAGATTTGGAAAAAGTAGTAGTTGCCTGACACTTTTTTAGCCTATCACTAATAAAGCGGGGTTTTGGGTTGTTTTTTGTAAATTTGACCTTGCAGATGTGTTCTTCATGGTTGATTTGCTAGAAAATGATATGTGGATCATGTTTTTTGATAAAAAAAAAACATGCTTTTTTAAGTATTGACTATTTTTGAAAATTGTAGACCATTGATTTTTAAATCTTATAAAAACCTAGAGTCTTACAATCTAAATATATAGTTGTTTTTTAGAAAATAATTAACAATAAGTTTTATGGTGTACTGGTTAGCATAGTGTTTTTTGTTAGGGAGGTCAATGGTTTAAGTATCATTGTAAGCAATAAATTTTTGCTAAATACATTCAGTTGACAACTCTACTAATAATTTTATTTCCCTAGTTAACCCAAGAACAACTAGTTTATGATTGAGGTCATTTGATTAACCCAAGTAAAAACTTTGGTGGACATTTGCAAAGCCTGAAACGTTTGGTTTGGTGTGCAGATGAATTAGGACGAAAAGTTTGGAGGATATTTGAAAATTTTCAAGGACATGGTATCTTCCAAGGTAATAGCAATTATGAGTAGTGTCACTACAGGGTAAAATCCAATGAAGTGTTTTTTTTTCTTAAGGTTTCAACTGACAGATCGGGAGACTTGGCATCATCGGATGGCCTATTTTCATAATAAGGTAGTGGATTTTCTTGCAAAGTATAACGATATTTCAATAAGTTCCATGTTGAACAAAGAGTCAGTTTGTGTGAGCTATCAAATGGGGAAGATGAGTCAGCTCCCCTTACCTATTAAAAAACATTGGAGAGAACTGTTTGGGAAGGTGAATTGTGACCTGTAGGATCCAAAACATGTTATTCCATGTCAAAAATCTAAGCTCTATTCTATCTTTGTTGATGAATGCTCCTAATTTACATGATCTTACCCATTAAAAAAAACTGGAACATGTTTTCAAAATTTATTTAGTTTCACGAAATGGCTTTATCTTAGTTTGATAAAAATTAATAAAGATCTTTCAATTGGATGGAGGAGATTTTAATAGTGGTGAACTAGTTGTATACTTAAAAGAACAATGGGATTCAACAAGGTATGTCCTAAAACACCAGAACAAAATGGATTAGCTGAACACAAGTATAATAAGATGAAACTTGGACTGACTATGCTTTTCTATGGTCAAGTTCCAACTTGATTCTGGGTACAGTCTTTCTCCATCTACAGAAGCATGAGTGACAAATCGGGTACCATCACCAAATCTGAAAATAAAACCTCCATTTGAGCTTCTGTTTGAGAATATTTGGCTGTAGATGTTTTCTTCAGCTAATGAAAGTGAAGAGTTAACTACTGTCACTGAAGCAAAATGTTCTAACAATAAAAATGATATCAGGATTATATTGAGCAGAATACTATTCAAGTTTCTGTTACACCTAATGTGGGATCATTGAAACAATGATCATGGCTAAATCGGGTTGAACAGGATCCAGATTGGTACCTCATGGTTCTTTGAGCATGAGAATGTAACACAACTAACTTTGGCTTGGATCTTACTGCCCTCAGGCCTATCCCTACTTCATTTTTTCTGTATAGGGCCAAAATAAGATTATAATTACATATTTATTCGAGTGCAAAGCTTATTGTTAAGAGAAATTTACAAAAAACCACCTAATATATCAGACATTTTCAGAAACCTACACAACAATTGGGTTATTACATTTAGCTGCCTGCTTCTTGTGAGTGCATTTTAGATACCTTGTCCTCTTTACTAGTAACCAACTCATATTATGGTGTGTATTTTTTGAAAAAGAAATGACAGTGGGGGATTTTAGTTCACTTTCTCTAACTGAGACGACTGATTTTAGGGCCAAGCGTGCCTTCGAAATGTAACTTATAAAAGCAGGTGGTGAAATGTAAAGGTTGAAACGCTCGATTGCTTTTGGTTAAATACTTGATAAGTTAGGTTGTTTTTAGTAAATTACCGCAAATAAAAATAAATTATACGAACACCTATACCCAACTTAGTTACTCATCAAACCAAACACAAGCCCTAAAATTCTTGTTTGTAACCAAAATTATCAAGAGTGTTGGCACTCTCCATAATTGAGTGCTCAAAGCCAGTTGTCCTTAGTCATGAGAGCTGAAAACATAAAGGAACATGGATTGGACAATCCATTCTAGGGATATGAAGCCCCAAAGTACACGGATGAAATTAACCATGAATTGAACAAAAATAATATAATATGAATTATTTAAGCATTAACAAAATCCCATTTAAATTTTAACAGGTTGGGTTTATGTTAGACACCCAAGAAACTGGAATCCAAATAAATACATATTGTTGCAAAAGAAAGACAATAATACTTTGGTTGTTTTTGGATTGACCCAATTTGCATATTACAAATAAGGTTGTATTTAATTCAATTATTGATGTTGAGAGGCTGACCATCTCTGACAAATTTACATTGGATGAGATCAAAAAGGTGATTGGCTCTCTTCCTAATGGTAAATCATGGGGTTTGGATGAATTCTCAATTGAGTTTTTTTTTAAATACAATTATGGTTATGTCAAACAGATTTGTTTCAAATGATGAAAGAATTCCATTGTAATGCAAAGGTGTCAGGAGTCTTTGGTAGATCCATGCTTATACTTATTCCTAAGGATGCTCATGCAGAGGAGATTGGTAGATTCAGACTCATTTCTTTAGTGGGTTCCATTTTCAAGATTATATCCAAGTCACTGGCGGTGAGAGCTAAACCTCTCTTGGATAGGGTTATATTGGATTAGCAGAGTGCTTTCATTTCGGATAGGAGGTTAATTATATGCGAGGCATTGCATTCCATTGAACTTTCAGGTACACATTCTTTTATTTTAAAGATCGACCTTGAGAAAGCATTATGTTGTCTTTGCAAAATGGGGGGGTCGGGGAGAAATAGACTTGTTGGATCGAGAGGCTGCTTGCAACTACTACGATTATGGTTTCTATTAATGGTGAAAAAGGGAAAACGTTCAAATCTCCGAGAGGCTTGAGGTAAGGGGACCCTCTCTCAACTATCCTCTTCATTTTGGCGATGGAGACCCTATCAGTGATGATAAGATCCACGTAGGAGAGTGGAAATTTTTGAGGGTGTAAAGTCTCTAATAGTGTTACATTATCTCATTTGCTATTTGTTGATGATATATTGATGCTTGGTGAGGAAAACTTGTGGGCATTTTGGATCATCCTTAGGTGCTTTGAGGATATTTCAAGGTTGCACATGAATGACACCAAAAGCCGGGAGGGTTGTGTATGTTCGCCCCCGATGATTCACTGAATTCCACGTCCGTGTTCGGGGGATTGAATGAGTGCCACGTATTCATGCACATGGGGCTCGTATTCCCGTGTATGTTGACATAACTTTGCATCGGACTCTGGTGCTGTTGCAAAGACTTAATCACCCTTACTTGCTTTTCTTGCCCTGAAATGACGGTTCGAGGAAATGACAAAAATATCCTTTATTCAAAAGTTGTGAAACGACGGGTGGGGAAAAAGACAAAAAAGTCCTCCATCCAGAAAGTTTGATGTTAACCATTTAAAGTGGAGACGTTCGCCTGCGCCATCTGTTGTAACAGTTGCTCTCATTATCAACGCAAACTTTGCCTTCGTCTCCAGTCGAGCTTTCCGCCTTGTTTTTTATCATGTTGTACAACACACTGTCGCCTTCTCGTGCCTGCCTTGTGTTACAAAACATTCCAGTGTCTTCTCTTCATTTATGATGTCGTTAGGCATCATGGAAGAAAGCAATGATTTACAAACATTCCAACCAGTGCCATTAAGGCACCGTGAGTAGCTTTTCATCTCATCATGCTATCGATGAAGAAGGCATGTCGTCTTGTGTGCCATTAAGGCATTGTTTGGTTATTGCAGGTAGATCTTGTTATTGCGAAGGTTGGAAACTTATCGATATTTGTAAGACGCTGGGACCTGTTGACAAGAACGCTTGTTTGCAGATGCTAGGAAGGGCCTCTACCCCATCAGGTATCCTACAGTCACTCATCATATGCATTGTATCTCAAACCGCTGTATTAGTAACAGACTCTCGTTTTTGTGAGATACATTTTTGTTAGTTAATATCGATTTGTTTGCTATTATGTTCAAGTTCTTCCTTATCGATTTGTAATTTATTGTGCGATATATTTATCGACCTTTTAGATAGTACGTTTTTGTATCGTCGAGTTATAAGTTATAAATACTGAACTGCCGTATCGATTTTCAATATCTGACAAATCGCTATACATATCGTTTTGTAAGATATTATATGTTTTGTAATATGTATTTGTAAGATATTTGTACACAGACTTTGAAAACGTTTGGGTGCAGAAACACATCTTGACACGCATGGCGGGGCGATTTTCGCATGCATATCGTTGCTCTCTCAGCGACTTCTATTGAACTCGCTTTAGAGCCTCGTGGATATTATGAGAGCGTTATCGTCAACACACATGTACGACATGTTTATTTTATTGGCATGGTAAATGACACGTCGATGCTCAGCATAAGCAAACATCAAACCGCACTTGCTTTGATACTTTCATTCATTAAATCGTTGCTTTGACTTGCGTAACCCTAGTGGTATCCGTTCTTATATGCATCCTGATTAAATCATAGTAAACCTATGCCGCTTGCTAACGGAAATTGATATATTGCTTACAAAACATTCCATTGTCTTCTTTTATTTGTCGTTGTTGTTAGGCATTAAGGAAGAAAGCAATGATGCACAAACATTCCAACCAGTTCCATCAAGGCGGCGTGAGTAGCTTCCCAGCATCATGCTATCGATGAAGAAGGCATGTCGTCTTGTGTGTCATTAAGGCTTTGTTTGGTTATTGCAGGTAGATCTTGTTCTTACGAAGGTTGGAAACTTATCGATATTTGTAAGACGCTGGGACCTGTTGACAGGAATGCTTGTTTGCAGATGCTAGGAAGGGCCTCTACCCCATCAGGTATCCTACATTCACTCATCATATGCATTGTATCTCAAACCATTGTATTAGTAACAGACTCTCGTTTTTGTGAGATAATATTGACTTGTTTGCCATGTTGCTGCAAACACAAATTGATATATTGCTTAAAACATTATTGAGCTTATCATCAGGTTGTAATAAAGACGATGTAGCTCAATCAATAGAAAGATCTGGAGAATTGAATATCTATACTTATGACCCAACTGAAGAATTGAACATCTGCACTAACGATGCACATGAAAAGAAGGGTGCAGGCATTAGACCCACTATTGACTTGAATGTTCCAGTGGAAGAAATGCAATTCAATGATGAGGTAGACTACCATGACAGCGCACATAATAAAAGTGTATGCACCGGGAATATACACAGAAGTACACCTGACTTCAATGTTCCAGAAGAAGAAATGCAATTCAATAATGATCCTGATTTTGATGTCAGTACACTTAATAAAACCGTAGGAACTGGGAATGTACATGGAATTGCACTTGACCATGTTCCTGTAGAAGGAATGCATTTTAATAACGAAGAAGATGCATATAAATTTTACAATGATTATGCCTTAAAAGTTGGCTTCAGTGTGAGAAGGTTTTCTTGGTCAAAAAATGCACAGGGTGTCTTGGTTAGAAAGACATATGTCTGTTCCAAGCAAGGTTGAAAGAAATCAATGGAAAATCCAACTAGGAGCACGCCAGAATCAAGATGTGGATGTCAGGTGAGATTGGTTTTGAGAAGACATCCGAATGGGAAATTTATCGTGCGTACTTTAATCAGTGATCATAATCATGATTTATCTGCATCATTTATGACTCCTATGCTAAGGTCACATCGTAAAGTAACTGTAGCTCATGCTGCAATGGCTGAAATAGCCGATAGCGCAGGCATTGCACCAAGGAAGACATATAATTTGTTTACCCGCATAGATGGTGGTCGCCAAAATGTGTCATTCACACCTTTGGATCTTAGAAACCACTTGAGCAGGAAGAGGACAGATAACATGAAGAACAGAGAAATATGTTGTTTGGTTCGTTACTTACAGAATAAATCAAGCAATGAACATGGTTTCTTTAGTGCAATGCAAGTGGACGCAGATGGATATGCTGTGAATATGTTTTGGTCAGATTCAAGGTCTAGATTAGATTATAAATGCTTCAATGATGTGCTTGTGTTTGATATTACAGTAAAGATTAACACTGAACAGTGGCCATTTGCGCAGTTTGTGGGAGTGAACCATCACGCACAGAGTTGTATATTAGGCGGTGCGTTTGTGTATGACCAGACCAAGGAAACCTTTGAGTGGTTGTTCAGAGTATTTACACAGGCAATGAACGGGAAGCATCCTGAAACTGTACTTACAGATGGTGATCACGCAATTGCGGCTGCAGTGCTTCATGTGTGGCCAGATGCACATCATCGCCTGTGTTTGTGGCATATCTTTCAAAATGCAGCAAAGAACATAGGACACATATTTAATCAGAATACAGGGTTTGACAAACATTTTACAAGGTGTGTACTTCATAGCGTAGACGAGGTCACCTTTAAGTCAGATTGGGACAAAATGATTAAGACATACGACCTTGCTGACTGTCTGTGGTTACAAAATTTATATGCAGAAAAAGAGAAGTGGGCATTGGCATATGGAAGACAATACTTTTGTGCAGGTATGATAAGCACACAAAGAGCCGAATCTATGCATGCCACGCTGAAGAAAACCTTGTATTCATGTTTAACAATATTTTGTTTCATGGAACAATATGAATTATTTGTAGACGGTCTAAGACAGAATGAGCTTGAACAAGACGTGAAATGCTTCAATACACGACCTCTAACTTTTGGCATGAAAATATTGATGTGACCTGCAGCTCTGTATACACTAACTGTATTTGAATGGATCAAGAAAGAGGTGTTGCATGTCATGAATTGCAAAATAGAAGAACTGGTGCAAACCGAGAATATGCACAAATACCATATTTTTTGTCAGGGCGAAAAGCATCAGGAAAGGCAAGAAGCGCATGTCACGTACAATGTCGACAATGGAAGGGTAGAATGTTCGTGCAAAATGTATAAATTCAAAGGTATCCTATGCTGTCATGCATTAAAGGCACTCAATCAAGAGAAGATACAAGAAATACCTGAGTCTTACGTAATGCGAAGATGGACGAGACGCGCGAAGATTGAAATGCTCGTTATGGACAATGCGAGTAAATCTGGTGTTGACGAGAAGTGACACATAGCCTCCCGTTACCAACAATTGTGTAGGTCATTCATGCATGTTGCTGATTTGGCATCGAGAAGCGAAGAAGGCTATGCATGTGTGAGAAAAGCTGCAACGGAGTTACTTGAAAATGTAGAGTTAATTCACATTAAGTCTGTTGCAGCGAATGAATACCAGCCGAAGATAATGGGATCGAACAACGTAGGTCAAAATCATGTCTCGCTTGACACTCCCGAGAAGTTGCGCCGAAGCGTAAACATTATCTTCAACAAGTCAGTAGTGAACGTTGTTGATTATGATGGACATATTCATGAAGCGCAGGGTATCAAAAGAAAACCTGCCTCTGATCGCAGTCGTCGGAGGGCAAAGGGTGCACTAGAATTGGTTGGCAAGAAAAGGACTAAGAAACAACCAACCCGTAATAAAAAACAACAAAGCCCTTCGAATGAACAGGTATGTAAAACATTATATTGCTTCCCATTGCGTGAAGCTTGACAAATAGCTAACTCGTGTAATGTTCATCATGCAGCAATACCCTGCAGAAGTACCGGCAAACGTTCAAACCTACATTCCTCCCGACCAGATTTCCGGCAACGATCGCTACAGTTTTACAAGGCTTTTGGTATGTAATCGATGTTGCGAGGAGGTATGCATTTCTTGTGAAACTTAATTCAGTGTCTAATATCTTCTCTTTCATGACAGGCTATGATGCAGTCGACAGATTGGTTTGGGACACAGGAATCTCGTGTGGGCTATTAACTTAGTTGTCATGCCTCTTTGCATGACCCGATCTCCACAATGCCGGATTTTTTGAGAGTTTATAGTCGTTTGTCATTGACGACTTGCGGTTCATGGTTGAATTTGTTCAAATCGATAGATAGCGGGTTTTTGCTTCTACAGGAAGGCGAATGATGACATCACTGTATGGCGATTTGTGGTTATCGTTGAATAGCGATATGTGGTATCGCGGCGTAGAACGTTGTTGATTATTGTTGGACTGTCAATCTTAGCGTGATGCGAAGGATTGTTCAAGTGCGCTGCGATGTGTGGCATCGCAGCGTAGGACTGTCAATCACTGTGTTGTGATGCCACAGATCGCTATTCAACGATAACCACAAATCGCCATACACCTCCAGTCAACTTCTTCTCCAGCAAATCTTTCGCGTTTCCGACACCTCCACTTGCCTTTTGAAATCATTATTGTTATCTTGTTTAAAGTTGTATCCATATATTATAAATAAAAGGCTACTCAATGTGTATTTTCCAACGGATACCCATAAATGTTTGAGTTGTCGTACAGTATTCATTGATCATGTTGGTTGAGCAGTACATCTTTTAGGTCATAAATAGTCGCACAAGCACTGGAAGGTGTGTTTGTCTTCTACTTTGTGAACCAGCAACAACCAAACCGACGGTTTCTTCATAAACCTGGAGATCCGCCCTCGAACATAAAAAATTGTAGTCTGTGAGGCAGACGAAGACAGCTACACGACCAACAATGGCGAATCATGGGTATATTGTCTACACATAGTCTACATGTTCAGCAAAATCCGTCTCTTTCATGCGTTTTTTGCGATTTGTTTTTGTGTACTATATAATGTAATTTAAATATCGGTCGTTGCAATGTCCGCATTCATTTCAGTCGAACATCCACCGACGAAGTTGGGCGAAAACTTAGTCAATCACTCCTGGAGGACATCAACCGAATGCGCAGTGAATTCGCATAATGCAACATGATCAGTAATTTTGTTAGTATGAAACTAGTAGTAGTTGTCTATAAACGTAAGTCATGTGTACGTATGATCAATACAACACCATATTTGTTGCAAACAGACTATATCCGATTTCGTAAATTATATTAAAAGCAACGCACCAAGCCAGACTGTGAGCGTCGTCAGCCCATATTTCATGGTATATCGGTTGTATTTTATGTTGCCTTTCATTATTGATTTAATCTAATTGATTCGTATGTTAACGTTGGTGTTAGCAATGTTTCTTTCGGTTTGCAGACTATATTACGCCGTTTGCCATACTCCAGTGGATTTCAAGACGGCAAACCTTATTGGGTTAACGGTAATCACTGCAGAGACCTTATGAGAAGTGAAAAGGTAAGCAAACAAACCTACAGTGCAATATTACAGCGTGACAGTGGTAACAACATTTTTTCGATCTATTTGCAGATATTGATTCCTACACTCTGTCAGTCTGAAAAGCATTAGGTCTTATACGTGATGGATTTACGCGAAAAACAACTATGGTGTTACAATTCGTTGGAAGTTGACAGTGGTTTACGACTAGACATTTCTCATCTCGTAAGATTCCATCTATATGAGTATCGTGTAGTGTACTGGGGTCATGTATTTACTTTCGGTCGCATTATTCTCAGATCGGTTTCCTCATAGCCATTTTGGGAGTCGATGTCAGCGAGTGGATCTATCGCACGGCATACCATGCTCCTTTATAAGATAATGGCGTTGATTGCGGCGTATTTGTAATGAAGTACATTGAAGCGATATACAATGGTGCAGAACCCTGTTTCGACGTTGTATGCCATTCCTTGGCCTCTGTTATTGGGAATTAAGGGCATGTCTATTGCTTCTAGTTTACAATCTGTTTTTGCAGGTTGATATACCCGGATTCCGCGAAGAACTCTGCAAAAAGTTGATGTCCTTTCTAATTTCGGAGGAGAAACTGACGGAGGCGATGATCTAAAAGGCTTGTAATTGATAAAAGATGTGCGCTCAACCCGCATGATTGACAGTCGCAGGGTGAGACTGCGATGTGTGCAATGAACAAAGACTTCTAATGTTCGAAATGATAATATTCAACATCGCTATGAAATGTTGTATGCTTAAACATCGCTTTAATGTCGCGTTCGTATTTTACGAATAGTACAAAGCGATACGCTTGGTGGTCTAACGTCAAACTACACTGCTACGACCATGAAAACTTGTTCCAGTATTTGAAAATTGCTTGAATTTTAAATGACGGTTTCTTCAATTATGATCTTGCAGACCTATGAAAAAGGTATAGACGGATACGACAACTGCGTCGAAGCCGCCTATGCACTCGATTCAAAAATAAGTCGTTTATGCAGGAATTGTCGATTATGTCGGCTCCTTATTCGCGAAGCAAAGTGGAACTGTGTGTTGTGTCATTCAAATATTAATGAAACGTCCTATCACCCTCCGTCAATTTTCGAGTATATACGTCAGTTTCATTAAACCAAAAGCAAATCTTAAATAAAAAAGCAGTCCGCATTAATGAAAACAATGTCATGCCAGAGGGCTATTCTGAATCGTAGTCAATGCGATTGGACTGAATCTTTGGGTCTCAAATAAATCCACAAGTACGTCTCAAGAAATCGCCTTAGGTGTACATTACCGTCGGTTCATCAATACAGCGATTTCTAAGAACAAACCTTTCTTATTGATAAGTTCACGTAATGCGATATTTAGAAATATCTTTCGTCGTACAGTATTCTTCATTGCTTAAGAACAACTTTACCAGCATTGGTTATGCGTATACAACACAAAACTATTTCTGAATACAATTTACTTTTCATAGAACACCCGTCAACGGAACGAGATGAACACCCGTCACCGGAACGACAAATCCGCTTAGACCTCGCTAGGGAGAGGAAGAGGACTTGGCGGAGCTCCTGCTGGCCACCATCAGCGCGACTGCACCGACTGGGTTGCTGTCGAGGAGGACAGCGAGAACGGTGATGGAGGGGCTCGTTAGGTTGTACAGACAGAGCAATCGATAGGTTTCACTTTATACTATTTTGTCTGTCATTCTTTTTAAACTCAATCAATTTCTCGCATATTTCGTCGCGTATTACTGGCATATGTTCCTGCAACAAAACAGGTAATGTGAAACCAATATATAACAGGAATACCCAATAACATCGGATACGAAGCTCATACAGCGTGGAAACAAGGTTCTTCTCCATTGTATATTGCTTCAATATGCTTCATTACGAATATGCCACAATCGACCCCATTACTTTGTAACGGAGCATCGTCAGCACAGAGCAACATCCACTCACCAATGTCGACACCCATTTGCCCGTTAAGGAATCCCGCCTGTGAAAAAGGGATAATATATTACAGTCCGGTCCACCTCGAATAGCTACTTCACCTTTGGGTACAAGCTTACCAAATGCATAGCATCGCGTTCTACGCCACTGTGGCAGTCCAATGAGTTGTAGCACCATAGTTGTTTTAGCTGAAAATTCATCTCGTATAGGACCCAATGGTCTGGATGTTGCCAGAGTGTAGGAAGTAAAATCTGCGAATCGATAAAATCATTTTTCGTTCTAGAGACTTATCGTGATGGGGATGTTACGAATAAACCTTGGATAAGAGGTTTGTTCACTTACCTTTCCAAATTTCGAAATGTCTATGCACTCATCATCGTTGTTCCAACAAGGTAGTGCATCTTCGAATCCTATGCCGTATGGCTTTCACCGGACGTACATCTGTTGCACGAAATAGCAAGGTTTAACCACCAAGAAACGTGAGTACGTCATGAAAGCAAACAGAACAACAGTGGCCCAGACATACCATGAAATATGGGCTGATGATGCGTACTGTATTGCTCGTTGGGTTGCTCTGAATGTAATTGACAAAATCATATATTGTCTGGTTGCACAAAGTTACGAACTTCAGAACATGCAAACCGATGACCTAGAAATTGATAGTGGACAAATACTTACAAAATTACTGATAGTGTTTCCATCTGCAAATTCATCTTGCATTTGCTCGATGTCATCTACGAACTCGTCAGGGCGTTGCCGCCCACCCGAGACTGTGGATGTTGCACTGAGTGCACCATGAGCGTGGTATTCAGGATTGGACATTGAAATTATTGTCTACAGTAAACAACACTAGTCCAAATACGACATGAAAAGCTAAATGTTCACTAAACCGCTCAGGCGTTTCCAAAAATATACCTTTTAAGCGCTAGTCCTGGTACTGTGGATGTGGTTGTCTTCTTGTTCAGAGCCGTGCGTGGCCGTTTTGCTCCTATCGTCCACTCCATTGGCAACGTGCCTGGTCGTTTAGCTCCCATCCTCCTATCCGTTTGCTCCGTGCCTGGTCGTTTTTCTCCCCTCGTCCACTCCTCTGGCGCCGTGCCTGGTCGTTTTGCTACCATCGTCCTCTCTGTTGCTGTCGTGCCCGGTCGTAGTGCTCCCATCGTCTTTGGCGTCGTGCCGGGTCGTATTGCTCCATTCGTCCTCTTCTTGTCCGCCATGGCTGGTCGTACTGCTCCGATTGTCCCCTTCTTCGGCGCCATGCCTGGACGGAGATATCGATGGCACCTTTGCAACGGAGATACTGAAATGCCGTCCTCACCTACAA
Organism: Nuphar pumila; assembly: GCF_984573655.1. NCBI lineage: Eukaryota > Viridiplantae > Streptophyta > Magnoliopsida > Nymphaeales > Nymphaeaceae > Nuphar > Nuphar pumila. The sequence goes on from NC_143261.1 coordinate 53,096,056, forward strand.
AGGTAAAGTCCTTTAACGTGCAGCCATTTTTTGAAAACAACCCTTTAATTAATTGATTGCATTTAAAAAAAATATAAATACGGCTTTTCGCATGCCGCCTTTTTTTTATAACCGCCGCCAAATTAAATGCTTGCGTTCGAAGTATTCAAAAATACGTCTTTTCATGCCGCTCATTAAGTTTTAAATATTCAAAAATATGTTTTCCATGTGTGATTAGACATTCGAACAATACCCACAAATCACTATGTTGCGATGCCACAGATCGCTCTCCGACTCAAAGCACGAAGCTAATTAATTGATTGCGTTTAAAAAAAATATAAATATGGCTTTTCGCATGCCATCTTTTTTTGATAACCGCCGTCAAATTAAATGCTTGCGTTCGAAGTATTCAAAAATATGTCTTTCTATGCCGCTCATTAAGTTTTAAATATTCAAAAATATGTTTTCCACGTGTGATTTGACATTCGAACAATACCCACAAATCACTATGCTGCGATGCCACAGATCGCTCTCCGACTCAAAGCACGAAGTATCCAGCGATGGCAACAAATCCTTTCCTTATCTATTGATTATTTAACACAAATACCTTTTCACGATTATCGTATATGGATACAAACCTTTGTGCCGTCAGAACTCGTTAAATTATTGTTCATGGCTTAGATCGCCAATACTTTGTGCGCTATTCTTTCGAGGCGAAGACAAATACAGCGATTGCTAAACAGAAATGCTATATCTTAGCGATGCCAAAGAGGTTAGGCAATGCCACGATTTCTGAAGAAACATCTATTTTCGTTTAAAGTTTATTTATTACCGAGACCCAAAGTCGGAAAGATGTAATAATAAAGAATTAAACAGTAAAAGAATTTCACGTTACCGCAACTCATTATACAATTACAACAAATGTATAGCGTGATAAAAATGAAAATCTAGGATTTATTCCGAGTCACTGGACGAATCTGATGAAATTTCATAGACTTGTCTCTAACTTTTTATTGCTGGACTGTCTATCTTGGGTGGCCTCTTCGTTGCGAAACCTTGCCTAAGAAGACTGGTCATCATGTCCACCACTGCATTCAATTGAATGCCCATAGTGCTTACTTCTGTCCTTAATTTCTTATTCTCCCTCTCAATAAGTTCGAACCTTGCGGCAGAGACAGTCTTCTCTTTTGGAGCAAGTGTTCGGTCTTCCTCGTGATTTGTTACTGATGGACTAGTCGTATTAACCAGAGCGAGACGACGTTTTGGTTGTAGAGGCTGGGCTACAACATGAGAAGGGAGAGTTGGGAGGCATGGGTTGACAATTTTCTCAATCTTCCGATTTCGCCGCATTGGTTCCCAATAGCTTTCGAAATAGAAGGGATCAAATTGTCGTCCTTCATGATCATACGGTACGGCAGGGAAACCACCTGAGTTTCAATTTAATAATTCATCCCTATAGCGATCGCTCCAATTCACGTGCCTGCCCCCACCAATATTCATCTTCCTTCTCACCTCCAAAAGCTTATTTGTGATAGACAGCCCCAAGCCAGATTGTAGGAGAACTCGACTACCTTGCTGCAACTCGGCTTCAAAATTGCAGAATAGCCACAAATCGCGGTCAGACAATCTGGCAGCTTCCGCAACAACGTCTTCATCATCGCCCCCATCTCCATAAGGTCTCCACAAAACTTGTACATTGGTAATTCTTTTTAATAACAAATGACAAATATATTAAAATTTATTTACGCATGATATGGCAACAACGATATGCACTACGGAAGACAATCCTGCAGCGATGTATACTTAAGAATGCTGAACATTACAACAATTTATAATACTCAATGGTAAATGCTGACGTGATTGTAAACAATTTTAGAACATTTACCTCGTTTAATTGCAGTCCATCTAAAATGGACTTAGCATTATAAACTGCGACGTTTATTCTGGCCCAGCAACCGATCTTTGGAAAACCACAAATCGGAGGGTCACACCGTGGACACAATGGGATAATATGTTCCAACGCCCAGGCCTAACAAAAAAAATATTATTAGCAACGCCACAGACTGCAATGAGATTTGTCTACAAATACTAAGTATGTAATCAACAAATACCTGAACAAATGGCCAAAATCCGCCAACTGTTTTTGTACCATTACTCGCACGGTGGAGTTGACTGTACAGGTGTGCGAGCATAGCGGCACCCCAGGCATAGTTGTCGACTTCGTCTAAGTCTGCCAGGTACTGCAGCCACATGAAACTTATTCTCGAACCAGAACAATCGGAAAATAATGTAAGAGCAAAAAAATATAGAAGGAAGCCGCGCAACTCTTGGTCAGCTGTTTCAGATGCACAAGTAGCGGAGTGGCCTTCCCATTTATTACGAAAAACTGAGACCTTCATTGATGTGGAAGTGCTTCCACCAGAAATACATTGACTCCATTCATCCATCGACATTCCTAGAAGGGCAGTGCAGTTTTTCCTTGCGTTATAGTTTGAATGCCGTAATAGGACAGCACCGCCATCACACTTAAGGCCAGTGATCCTCGCCACATCTTCTAGAGTCATGGTGATCTCAAAAGAATCAAACTGGAATGTGTTAGTCTTATCATTCCACTTATTTACCAGGTGAGTTATGGTATTCCAGCAAGTTTCAAAATATTGTTGGTCCAAAAGGCCACCGAAGTGCATATTTCGTAGTCGGTCCCTCTGAGCTTTTCACCTGGTGTTCTACTTCTCCTGTGACCTCCCTGTAACACAAAATAACATATTATTCCTACAAATTATAAATTACTTCCATTTGTACTTATAAATACTATTCTACTAACCGCTATAAATAATATCGGTTGCAGACATACTATCGCAATAATCGCTATAAATATCAATACCTAACACAGTAATCGCTATACCAAAATCGCTAAATATATTATTAAATCTTCGCAGACAGGACAGATATATTTACCTTGGTCGCTATTTTCTGCTGTTCTCCCTCCAACCTGGGACTTTCTGGTGGGTCCACTGCCTCCAACTGCCTTTCAATCTCCATCTCTACCGGCTCCACCGTCGCATGCCTTTCTCTCGCCTTCCTTTCTCTCGCCTTCCTTTTCTCATCCTCCTTTTGCTTCCTTTCTCTGTCCCTATTCTCCTCCTCCTCCTTCTGCTTCCTTTCTCTCTCCTTTTCCGCCTGCTCCTTATGATTCCTTTCTCTCTCGCGTTTCTCCTCCTCCTTCTCCTTCCTTTCTCTCTCCCTTTTCTCATCTTCCTCCTTCTCCTTTTTTTCTCTCTCCCTTTTCTCCTCCTCCTCCTTCTGCTTCCTTTCTCTCTGCCTTTTCTCCTCCTCCTTCTCCTTCCTTTCTCTCTCCCTTTTCTCCTCCTCCTCCTTCTGCTTCCTTTCTCTCTGCCTTTTCTCCTCTTCCTCCTCCTCCTTCTCCTTCCTTTCTCTCTCCCTTTTCTCCTCCTCCTCCTTCTACTTCCTTTCTCTCTGCCTTTTCTCCTCCTCCTTCTCCTTCCTTTCTCTCTCCCTTTTCTCCTCTTGCATCCTTTCTCTCTCCTTTTTCGCATCCTCCTCCTTCTCCTTCCTTTCTCTCTCCTTTATCTCCTCCTCCTTTTGCTTCCTTTGTCTCTCTCTTTTCGCCTCTTCCTCCTGCTTCTTCCTTTCCCTTTCCTTTTCTTCCTCCTCCTTCTCCTTCAGTCGCCTTTCTTTCTCTTCGATTTCTTGTTTCCTTCTTTGCCGCAGTTCTTCCACCTGCTTCTTCCTTTCCCTTTCCTTTTCTTCCTCCTTCTCCTTCCGCCGCCTTTCTTTCTCTTGCAGTTGTTGTTTCCTTCTTTCCTGCAATTCTTCCTCCTGCTTTTTTCTTTCTCTTTCCTTCTCTACCTCCTCCTCCTTCTCCTTCCGTTGCCTTTCCTTCTTTTCCTCATTCTCCTTCTGCTGCCTTTGCATTTCCTTAGCTTCCTCGAACTCCAACTCCCTCCTTCGCCTTTCCTTTTCTTCCTCAAACTGAGGAATATTCTGTTCCTTCTCTTCCTCCTCCTTATTCATTTGCCTTCGCCTCTCCTCCGCCTCCTTCAGTAGCCTTGCCTTGTGTCGCATTGCTCTACTCTCCAAGTTTCTCCTATTAGCCTCCGCCATCATATTGTTAACATCCCTTTCCCACTCCTCCGCCTTCTTCTTCCTCTTTTCCATCTATTGTGCGTTAATCCTCCTCCTTCTATTTATATTCTCATCAATATTTCTGGCCTTTGCCTTCTCTTCGTCATCCTTGTTCTGCATCTTTCGTTCTTCAGAGTTCTTCCTTTGGTCCGCAGCCTCGATATCTGATGGATAATCCTTCGCAAAATACGATTCCAAGGTTTTTTCCCTGTCTTCATCGTTCTCAATCTTAAGTATATTTTGGTATCTTTCAAAAACTTTAGATAGATGGGACTGGCGGATCACTTCTCTAATAGACAACCCATAGAACGACGGGGTATCTCTAATCTGATGAGGCGCAGACATTGCTAACCTGCACAACACAATACACGATCATCATCATTAGAAATCGTCGGAATATTTGGGTTCATAATACAAATCCTTGTATAAGAACCAATCTTCAGATTGAAGAAAGAAAACTTACACGAAACTCACCGAAACGATGGGAATTTGGATATTCCAACTGTAGAGTAAGCAACAGTAACAACTAATACGCAACAGAAGGTGGCAACGATGCTGTGACTGCGTGTAAGACGGAAACAGATGCTCTGGTAAAAAGGAAAGGATGCCCCGGCAACTCGAGATGAAAGCAAAGAATCTCTGGTAGAGTGCTTAGAGCGAGAAAGGATTTTTTTGAACTATTTGTATCATACAACATAACGCTTGCTACATACGCAAACTCTGCGGAACGTTTTCCCGCGATATCGATGGAGGGCAGTTTTATCATTTTCACGAACCGACGATTCAGTTTTCTAGAATGAGGGCATTTATGTCCATCCGAGGAAGAGGAACCGACGATTCAGTTTTCTAGAAGGAGGGCATTTATTTCTGTAAATTTTCAGCGATTTCTATTGTCATTTCATTCCCTATTTTAACTTCAACGATACATTACAACCACAATAATCAAAAGAAAGATTGCCCAAGCTAAGAGTCTTGAGAGAGTAGAGGAGGGCCTCACCACCCACCGAATAAGAAAAAATACAACGACTCAACTTCAAGTGCAGTAAGGACCCAGAGTCGAATAAATTTAGAGGGAGCTCATCAGTAAGGACCCACAACAGTCAATGTGCAGGTCAGTCGGTGCTTGATGGAGCAATATAGGATCTTATGATGGATGTGCACAAAAGCAGAAATAGAAGGGAGAGAGAGCGAGAGAGGGTTGATGAGCCCTCGGACCCCCCTCCTGTAAGAGCAAAAGGCCATGAACACGCTGGGAGGAGCCCTCAGACCCCCGTTCTGTAAGGGTAAAAGCTCTGAATCAGACTCCATAACTCTTCAAGTTGAATAATGCTACCCACACTGAGAGGAGCCCCCAGACCCTCCTCCTGTAAGGGTAAAAACTCCGAATCAGGCTCCACAACAGTAAATGTGCAAGTCAGTTGGTGCTTGATGGAGCAATGTAAGATCTTTTGTTGGATGTGCATAGAAGCAGAAATAGAAGGGAGAGAGAGTGTGAAAGGGTTGATGTTCATGGCCTCCTCCAGGGGAGATATCTTTCTCGGATAATCCTGTAGTGCAGAGACTGGGTCTTAAATAATCATCTTCGGGGCACTTAAGTCTTTACAACCACTCCTTTTCAAGAACCGTCATTTTTTTTTGCACCAATAGAGGAGAGGGTACTTAAGTCTTTGCAATCGCATCAAACTCCAACGCTAATTAATGCTGACAAACATGGGGATACGAGACGCACATGCTTACATACGTGGTGCTCTTTGGGACCCCCGATCATGAGATGTAGCTAACTGCCCTGTTCGGAGGGGGAACATATAACCTGCTTCGCCAAAAGCCACGTTATGGTGTTGAATAACCCTACGGGTGAAATGCAAAAAAAATGCTTTCATCATTTTTTGTTATGCAGGGGTCCCTCCCTACTCGCCTCTTATCAAGGGCGGGAATGACTAATTTGGTACGGTTCAATATCTCAAATATGATCCTTCATTTTTTTACAAATTTTCAGAATACCCAAAAAAGTTAAGAAGCACATAATTACAAATTTTCAAAAAATCATTTAGAATAGGAATTTAGATGGAAAAAAAAACCATTAATGAATTTGATAGAGATATCAAAACCCTTTAACCTTGGTGGGATGGCAAGAGTGCCAAACTTTTATGTAACTCTGATTTTTCATTGCATGTTTTTTTCTGTTTGTCCTGAACATGTTGGGTCACTAATGATAATCAAATACAAAAGACTACCAATAAGCATTCGATAATAAGTAACATCATCTAACTCCTTCCTTTCATTTTTTGACAATTTGAAGTTTGGCCAGCATATTTGACATTACTCATTCCAAACTTAGATAACAACTTCCTTGCATATTGACTTGAGAAAGAAGCTTTTATCACACTTTTTTTTTTGAAAGGTAAGTTTGAGTTAGGCAGACTCCTACCAGTTATACAATGATACCATTGGGATTCGAAACTTGCAACATCCTAACACACAGGGTGACGTGCACTAGCTGCTCCTACCAGACAAGGAGAGCCCTCGTGGGTGCTTTTATCACACCTTTCTCATGAATGAAGGGGCTAAGTTATTTCAAATCTTTCATGTCGAAATTAAAGGTCAAGTCATCTCTAAACTTTGATATCTCCACCTCATGATTCCTATTTAGAATCATGTCATCAACGTACCATATATTTATGACATAAATCCCCTTGTTTTTATACAAATACGTTAGGGTCATTTTACACCACATAACCACAAAAGACAAGATATTGAAAGATTTTTTTACCCTATCAAGCTCGTGGTGCTTGCTCGAGGGCATATGAAGCATTCTTCAACCGGCACACGTGGTTTGAGAATTCCTTTGAAATGAATTCAGATTAATCTAGGCTAGGGTTGCAAATAGGTTGGATCTGAGTACGGTAAGGGCTGACCCAGCAGTGGATCCCAACTTTTAATGCATGGGTCCAGCTTTGAGTCTGACTTGAAACATAAGTGTCCTAACATGATCAGACCCCTCTTGGCACACAATGGTTTTTCTCTGAAATAGATAAAACAGGCTGATTCGATCCAAATCCAAACTTATTTATTTATCTGATTCTGACCTAGATCTGATAGAACCAGATGTTTTCTATTGGGAGTTTCTCCAATGCATAAAACAAACCTTATTTTATGAACTGTATTTCAGTCGAGTCAGAATTTGATAAAGATCCAACTCACTTGCAACCCTAGTCCGGGTCAATTGACTTTGTGATTGGTGGCTGGTGGCACCACCACTCTGAGCTTTTACCCAAAGGCTAAAAAAAGGAGTTTGTTGGTCTTTGCTGGGCGACCATAAGCTCAGTTTCATGTGGGCCATTTGCTTCAAATCATTCTAGCTTTCGGACTTGCTTGGTTTAAAAAATTCTTTCATTAAGAGAAAACAAAAATCATTTAGCAGCTAGAATTGGATCAGTTTGGTTAATTTAGAAGATCTTGCACAATAAACCTACTCAAACCAGCCCACAAGGGCTCTCCACCCATGTGATAAGGGCAACTTGTGAATGTCACCAAGTTGATAGGATGTCACAAGTTCGAAACCCACTTGGGGCATCCCTTGCCCTAAGGTTGAAGCTTGGTGAACTCCTCAATGGGCAGGGGGACATCAAGGGTTTTATCAACCAGAGGCCTGCCAATTTGCAACCTGTGATGGGGGTTTCCCTTGACTTAGGCCACCAAAAAAAAAAAGGAACCTACTCAAACCAATTGCATGACCCATAAGGACAAATTAGGACAAGGCCAAATAGAAGCAGATGGATACAAATTTCCAACTGGACATGAATTATTGTACCGTTGTCGGTTAGGAACTCCGAAAGCGCTAGACTAGATGCTAAAGTGGAGAAGCCACAGACTAAAGCCTTCAAACAAAGATTTAGAATTTTGCAACTAGACTCTTATCAGGAATGAATGTAGTTGGGATTCTGGACACAAAACTTGTAGCCACGTATTGAAATGTTCAAATATGTATTAGGAAGGGGCATTCTATGGGGGTCCTGTGTCAAGCTGAAGGACCAGGATCAAATTTCACTGGTCTGTGGGGGCTGTAGCTGCTTTATCGTGGTTGGGATACGTAAGGCTGGGTGGTCGTGTCCTTAACCTGGAGTTTTACCTCGCAGGAAGGCAGGCCCATTAAGTGACCTGGTTCTTGGCAGGGGTTTTCTTTCATCATAAAAAATGCATACTGATGCTCAAAACCTCGATTCTATTTAGAACATATTGAGAGAGAGAGCATTGGCAGAAAACAAGTAAAAATCAAGCCAGGTTTCGAACCAAGAAGTTCCAAGTGTCCCATTCCTAGTCCAACAAAATTGTATGACCGTTATCTCGACAGCACCAACCACAATGTTGATTACGCAAAAATGTCATCTTCAAGATCGATTGCAGACAACTGGAACAATGTAAATGATGATTTAAAGATTAATCTGATTTTTGCTTAGTAATCCATTAGCTTAATTATCATTTATATAACATTTTTACACATCCTCTTGTTTGCATGTAAAATTGGTTGGCATCATTGTCGAGTTTGGTTCCACTCACCCCCCTATGTCATCCCCCATCTTCCTACCCTTTTTAAATCTTATGATGCATGTTGTGTTGATCAAATTTGACCTTATAGATGGATTCATCATAGTCGATTTAATAAGAATTGACCCTTGAATCATATTTTTTTATAAAAATATGCTTTTTAAATCACAATTTTGTGTTTTGTGAACCATTGATTTTTTGAATCACCAAAAATTCCTTCACAAGTCCATTTTTGGTGATTTAAATGTCAATCTTCACTAAATGATTGATGTAGATACACCTATGGAGTCTGATTTGATCAGAACAACTTGCATCAAAGAAATCTCAAGAAGGGGTATGAAGATAGGGATGACATAGGGGATGAAAGGAACCAATTTCATCATTGCTCCATGCTTCAGTGTCGCCTTTTGCCAAAGAGGCTAGAACATGTTTGCCCTGCAAAAACCAAGCTCTCTTCTTCAAAAGATGCTCGTGAGAGCTCCACTCATTCAGTAGGGGCAACTGATGGGAGTCACGGAGTTGCCAAGATGTCACAAGTTTGAAACCCATGGCTGTACATCTCTTGCTGTGAGGCTGAAGCTGGGTACACTCCCTGGTAGGTAAAGGGGCACCAAGGGTTTTACGGCAATGAACTTGGTGAACGAGGTGGTTTTTGCCCATTATCCAAAAAAATAAATTGAGGGAGAGAGAGAGAGAGGAGAGAGAGAGAGAGAGAAGGTTTCTCCTTTTTTCAACAGAATAGGCCAAATAAAAAAAAACGCCATGACAATCATCCAAGAGTATATGGATATGTGCCACAAAACCAGGATCTTCAAGAGGAAATGAAGGTAAAAAAAACTGATCTTGTTCATCCTAGAGTATATTTTCCTCACATATATATAACCAGTATAGAAATTTTATCCATTCATCTTTCCCAAACACTCTGGAAAAAACACAATTCAAGCACACTAGAGAATTCCAGTAGACAACTGAACAAGGCTGCTGTTTTTTTTCTTCTTTTCATTTTTGATCCAGAAGTTCACAAGATCCAACTAGACGTAAAAGTTGTTCACTGCTTTACATTTATGAGCATTGCTTTCAGGACTCATCAGATGTGGGCTGCATGCAGCAAAACCATTTTTTCTGCATCCATCAGAAAAGTTAATCACAAGCAACACAATATCTGGGTCAACCAGTTAACGAGAACAGCATTTAGGTATATTTTCACAACAAATATCAGATAAAGAATATCTGATCTGAAGGACCCTGATGTATTTTTAAAGTAGCCTACAAAGACAACTGGTGGGCTTACTAATATTGGACTTCAGTTGACATCAAAATCCATAGAAATTTTAGACAAACTCATATGGCTAGTGGCATTTATAACAAGCAATACATATATTTCACTGCATTCTCTTCCCAGCAACATCCCACAGAGAGAGAAAGAGCACTCCTACCCAGCTCTATTAAACAATGTGTATGCTAAATAAGGCTGAATGAAATCTTACCGTATTTGGCTTGCTAGCATAACCACCTTGTTTAAAGGCAGCATCGTCCTTCGCAGGAGAATTGCCCCCGCGCACATTTCCACCTGTTTTCTTCTCATCTCTTGCCTTGTTGAAGATCACAGTGAATCCCTCAGCTGACGCAGGGTCATTGACATCCCATTCTCCAAACTTGGGCAATGGCCTACCTTTGTCCTGATGCAATCAATGAACAAGCAAAAGAAACTAAGGAAACGATCCCAATATAGAGAATTAAAGACGGATAGACAAGCAACTACATTTTTCTGTATGTGCGCATGTGTATACACGAATAAGTGAATCAGTATGCACAGGTGTGGCGTGTGCCATCATATCATCATCAACAGATCAAGAAACTATGTTACCAGAAATCAAATGGTCTTTATTTCTAGTTATAATAAGCATCAGAATGTGTATCATTGCTGCTTATAGTACATTCCATACTTTTTGTCCAAAAGAATTGGACAATGTAAAGGGTGTCTTGATGATTACTTGCTAATATCTTTTCTTGTGACATGGGATCTCCTGATTTCAAGATAATTCTCTTCCACAGAGAAAACCTTATTAAACCAACCATATCATCTCAACAACCTTGCTTTATTACCATGCCATCTAAGAGAAAGTTGGCTCTTCATTTAGAAAGGGATAATTAAAGTCAACTAAACACCTAAACAATGGATCAGCAGACATCAGAAATGTAGGATACTGAATTATTCAGCATCCAGAAAGAAATGAGGAAAGGCATTCGGTTACTTGACACTACTCGGTGAGGGAATGTGGCAAAACAGCTAAGATTTAGTTAACACTTTGTTGTATTGGTGATGGTGCTCAACTAAACCACACGAGAAAATGTTGTTGTTGAAAGCCTTGGACATTATATTATAACTAAAAGTTTCCTCTACCCATGAAGTTGCTGAGAATCATTTACTGTTGCAGTTTGAATTATGCTTTATTCATGGCTCACCAGAAGACCTCAAGTTCATGATCTATTGTTGGTACAGATCCATCAGTGATGAAAATCACAAATTTCTCCTGAAGGCTTTAAGCAGGTTGAGTTCTACATGGCAGGTGGCATGGGAGAAGATGCTAACGTAGTATTACATTCAAAACAACAAATATCTTTACTATGTCATGCATAAGGGGATTGATATTGACACTCAGTATTCCTAAGTGAACTACTTCAGTGACTCAAAAGCCCATCTTCTAATTGGCTTGGCCTGAATTCAGAAAGGCTGGTAGACTCACCTCCAAAATAAGGTTCATGATGCTAGATGGTTGCTTGATGGGGGAACAGAGAATGGTGTTAAGTGGTAGACTTTTTCATGGATTAAGAAATGGAAGAACAGAAACAAGATTGACACAAAGAAAAAAATAATAATTCAAGGTTTGACGAAGTCCACAGATTGTTTCATGTTTTAGGTTGCCATAGATTGAGAAAAAAAAATACAACAGCATAATCTTTTGTAGCTATTCTTACCATGGAATGAACATTTATTCGAAACAAAAGGAAGAGAACCATGAGTTTCCTGTTGTTAATAGAACATTAATGTAGAAAAGGTATATATCCTAGTTCACTGGAAGCACAAATAGCTAAGTCAAACAAGTTGTGCTCAAATCTCCTTCATTGCAACACTCTCTAAGGCTGTAATGCTGTCACTGTCCTCATTTTCCTAGGACATGTTTCAGAGTGCAAAGAATCAAGAATATATTCCTTAGTGGAAAATCACCTTGGGAAGTTTTTCTTTATTTTATTTTTTTAAGGGATGTATCCAGTTTGTTCATTTTATAGCATGGTGACCACAGTCCTATGTTTAGTTCACTTCCCACCTTTAATTCACAACCCAGAGAATGGGAAATGATTGTGTTCCTATAATTGTACACCTAGTCACCTACCACTAATAAATAATGCATTATACCTATTCATAAAGATGATCATCACAACTCTAGGTTACACTTTGGGAGATTTATGTATAGGTGCCTAACTTATGGCAAAATTATATTTAACTGCCTCTTTTTAAAACTTTTCAGATAGGTGCCTCTTTTTTCAACAAATTGCTCATATGACTGCCTTAAGTTACCTTTTCCATCACTTCACTCTAGTTGACTCTTTAAAATGTCACCTTAAACATTTCTTGTCTTTAAATGATTGAATATCACTTTTTGTAGTTGTAGTACAGTTAAGGCCAAATAAGTAACTTTAGCAAGAAAAAGTAACATAGAAAAAGATAGTGCCTATCTTAAAAGCTTTAAGACATAAGCTAGGTGCCTATATGTAAATTGCCCTTTCACTTTCTTATAAAAGAGTAGTTATCACATAGCCTATTATGTGTACGTTTAAACACGTTAGGACTACATCAGATAAATGCACATAAATATGAAAGGTAGCAATATAAATTAATACATACATGCATATATATTCAATAGGTAACTTTTCAAGTTAATTTAGCTTTCTAATATTTATGCATTGTCAAGGTGTAAAGATTCTCCCTAACATTTTTTTTTTGAAAGGCAAGCTGGGGTTAGGCAGACCCCTACCAGTTAAAAGACTATATCATTGGGCTTTGAACCTACAACATCCCAACACAAGGTGACGTGCACTAGCTGCTCCTGCCATACAGGCAGAGCCAGAATTGGTCTCCCTAACATTTTTGGCCTTGTGCTCCTATTCCTGACCATTCTCTTGCTCCTGATAGCTAGCTATATAGAGGTTTTTGCAGTCTCAAGCAAGATCGATGAGCTTAGTAAGATACACTCAGTTAAAATGTTACCTAAAGAGGTTTTGCATAGTCCTACAAAGACCAATTGTGTTTGTTTCACTTGCTTCAGATGATTGGTTATTCTATTGGTTTAATGCTGGTTTTATTTCCATAGAGAATATAAAGATTCTTCTATCTGCATGAAGCAAGAATCTCCAAGTACCCAGGTTGAAAAGTTTGAGAACCTAACTCATATTTCAAGATATGGAGATTTTGGACATTCAACCAGGGGATACTTGCACAGAACCGATATGGTAATACAGGGTCCAGCTTATTAATGGCAAGATGGTTGATACTTGATATTGCAACTCTGTTTATTGGAGAAGTTTTCTCTAATCAACAAGGACTCCTAGGTCAAATACAGAATCAGGCAGCACGTTTAGATGTTAATTCTATTATCCATCCCATATGGCAAGTTGTTTCATTTCCAGTTCTGTTGTCATAAATGCAAACTGAGATGCTAGATATATCAAGAGCATCCTTCTCCAAAGTTTTGCCTCTTCTTCGAACTTCATTTCTTCCATTACAAGCATATGCACAAGAAAAACATGCAATCAGTACAAATAAGGTCACTTCTGCTAACTTCATCTCTTCAACTACAGGCATACACACAAGCAGAATATGCAAGCACCGCAAATCACAAGTTAAACCGATGCCTCTGTCTTCCTAGGCAATTGTTGGATAAGCAATATGTGGATTTTCAATCTCATGTTGTAGGTATCAAGTCATGGCTCAATGACTCCGTGATAATAGTCACAAATATTTTTCCCGGCAATGGAATATCTCAGGAGTACAATTCTATATGCTTTTAGTGTATATGGATCCACCAGCTCTAGTTCCTTAGATAGCCAATCTGATGTAGATAACAAAAAATATTCAGCGCATAATCTATATGGAGGTGACTTGTCATTATGCTCATGAGAAATTCCAAGCATGCTGCTCTTTGCACATTTCCTTCAGCTCATCAAGTTGCAAACACGTGTGTTCCTCAACTAAAAGGTGAATTTCTAAGCTTCATGTCTCCGCAGTAGAATTTGAAGTTCACAAGAAAGCAATCTAGTGTGCGTGTTCCAGGGATTTTAATACATGTTCCATTAGTTTGTAGTAGTATATTATTATAAGTTGATGCATTTTGTTCTCTTGAAACTTTTATTCAACTTTTCATATGCTCATTATAATTATTATTAATGACAGGTACAGCTTGTGAGAATAATCCAGAATCGATGAACAAGAAGCTGCAGAGAAGAAAGGGAATGGGGCTGCAACTAATCACGTTTTTCCATAAAAGAAAAATCGTGAACTCTTCAATACTTATAATGTAAAACCTAATACATGGTTATATAATGCAAATAGCCCTAACAAGTTACACTATTTACAAGTTTGTCCAATATCAGTTGGACATGTTACACAAGAGGAGTTTGGATCCGGGTCCGGATCCAAACCTTAAGTACAAACACAAGTGCACTCTGTCTAATAGCCTCCCTCAAGTTGTGCATGATTTTGAATCATGGACAACTTGCTCTTTAGGAACCAAAACCGGTGCTTTGTGAGTCCTTTGGTGAACAAATCGGCCACTTGGTCTTATGTTCTAATATAATGAGGCTCCATCTCTTTTTCCTCAATCTTCTGTCTGATAAAATGTTGATCAATCTCAATGTGCTTGGTCTTGCTGTGATGAATAAGATTAAGAGATATTTCAATAGCACTTTGGTTGTCACAAAAAAGAAAGCAACCAGCAATCGGCTCCTTTAACTCTGTTAACAAATGTCTAGTCCATGTCACTTCTGCGGTTGCAACAGCCATTGGTCTGTATTCTGCTTTCGTGCTAGATCTAGCCACTGCCTTCTGTTTTCTGCTACTCTAGGAAACAAGATTAGCACCAATGAAAACACCATACCCTGAAACTGACTTTCGAACATCAGGATCCCCAGCCCAGTCCGCATCTGAATAAGCAATGATGTCATGAGCAATATTCATGGATCTGCTTTTGGTGTACAAGAGTCCATCTCCAACAGTACTTTTCAAGTACCTCAATATCCTTTTTATCGTATCCATATGTCCCATCCTTGGCTCATGCATGAATTGAGAAACTTGATTGACTGAATATGTGATATCGGGCATGGTAAAGGTAAGATATTGAAGCATTCCCACTAGACTCCGATATTTGGTGGGATCATGATACAAGTCTTCGTCTTGCACACTTAGTTTCTGTTTAAGCACACTAGGAGTAGCAAGAGGCTTGCAATCTTTCATTCCACCCTTTTCTAACAAATCCAGGGTGTATTTATGCTAGGTCAAAGTAAGTTTATTTTCTTGATTATCCACCTCTACTCCAAGAAAGTACTGAAGGTTTCCAAGGTCCTTCATTTTGAACCTTTGATTCAGAAGATCTTTAGTTTCTTGAACATGATTATCACTGCTTCCTGTAATAATTATATCATCAACATATATCAACAAGAAGGTACTAAACTCCTTACCTCGAAGAATAAAAAGGGAGTGATCCAATTGTGATCGATAAAAACCATGTCTTTGAATTTCTAGGGAGAAACTCT
Source organism: Nuphar pumila (assembly GCF_984573655.1). Lineage (NCBI taxonomy): Eukaryota > Viridiplantae > Streptophyta > Magnoliopsida > Nymphaeales > Nymphaeaceae > Nuphar > Nuphar pumila. Next base: position 53,111,536 of record NC_143261.1, read on the forward strand.
CAAACCAAGATCGAGATGCTTGTTTCAGTCCATAGAGTGCTCGATTTAGTCTGCATACATACTCCTTTGAATCTCCTTCTGTATATCCTGACGGTTGTTTCATGTATACTTCTTCCTTCAAATCCCCATGAAGAAAGGCATTCTTCACATTTAGCTGACTTATTCTCCAACCATAATCTACAGCCAATGAAAGAACAATGCGAATTGTACCCATTTTCACAACTGAACTAAAGGTTTCATCATAGTCTCGTCCAAACTCTTAGGTGAATCCATTTGCTACAAGATGAGCTTTGTATCGTTCAACACTCCCATCCGGTTTGTATTTGATTTTGTAGACACATCATGACCCAACAACATTCTTATCTAGAGGTCGAGGGACAACTGTCCATGTTTGACACTGGTACAAAGCTTCCATCTCTCCATTCATAGCTTGAATCCATTTTTTGGAGTTAATGGCTTGATGAAAATGTCTAGGCTCGGTCTCTTCCTCAATCTGTGACAAAAATAACTGAAAGTCCATGGTGAAATTCTCATAACTGACCCACCTTTCAATAGGATGCCGAGCTCTTTCAGATCGTCTGATCGGAATGGCTATTGTATTAGAAATTGGAGAAGTAATGTCATTGGATGAATGAAACATAGGTGCTTCTTGTTCAATATCATCCAGAGTCAAGAGTGAGTCCCTTTCTCTTCTCTTATAAACTTGCCCAGCAAATGTGTTAATCTCTGGAGGATGTTCTATTTCAAGTTCTTGTATGTCATTGCTTCCATCTTGACAGGATGTTCCTTGAGCACAGGAGGAAGAACACTCATTGTTGGTTGCAGGAAAGAGCTCTCCACTGAGCCATGGATCATAAAATAGCACATTCATATTGGTTTGGGCAGAAGCATATTCTCTATCTCCAAAATCATTTTCATCAAAAACTACATTCCTAGATATCTTGATTCGTCTGCTGTCAGAATCATAACACCTGTACCCTTTGTGATGATATGCATATCCGACAAATCTACACTTTGATGCCTTAACCTGAAACTTGTTTCGCAGAGAAGAGTCAATATGAACATAACACATGCAGCCAAAAAAATTTAATTCATTATAATCAGGATGTTTCCCAAATAGGATGAAATAAGGTGATGTATTTTCTAAAAGCTTCATGGGCAGATGATTAATAATGTGAACAGCAGAGTGAAAAGCCTCTGTCCAGAGTCTTATGGGAGTACGACTTTCGTACATCATGCTCATAGCGCTTTCCACAATGTGACGGTGTTTCCGTTCTGTAACTCCATTCTGTTGGGGCGTATGCGGGCAAGATACTCTACGATTTATCCCATTATCTTGGAGGTAATTGATAAAATCCCTGGAATGAAAGATAGAAATCGTGATGCTCAGTTTCAGATCTGAATAACAGAATCATAATCTAGAGAAAACTAGAGAAGAATAGAATGAAGAGTAAATATTAAAGACACAGAACAGTGAATGGAGAGAAGAGAGATAAGGAGGAGAGTGAGATCTCTTAGGGACGTACCTGATGGAAAAACCTTCAGCCCTTAGATCAGATCTGCTCTGATACCATGTGAGAATAATCCAGAATCGATGAACAAGAAGCCGCAGAGAAGAAAGGGAATGGGGCTGCAACTAATCATGTTTTTCCATAAAAGAAAAATTGTGATCTCTTCAATACTTAAAATGTAAAACCTAATACATGGTTATATAATGCAAATAGCCCTAATAAGTTACAGTATTTACAAGTTTGTCCAATATTAGTTGGACATGTTACACAAGGGGAGTTTGGATCCAGGTCCGGATCCAAACCTTAAGTACAAACACAAGTGCACTCTGTCTAATACAGCTTTCTCCTCCCAACTTGTGCTTCATCTCCAAATTTTACCAATTAGCAGCATCGATTTCAATTATTTCGAAGAAATTATTAATCTTAGATATTTTAATCATGAAACAGACAAGAAGCATCTACAAAAAGTTACATGTTCTGTAAGCATAAATCAAGATGAACCTCAATGCTAAGTTGTAGTAGAACAGTCCTCGAACTAAAAGAGAGGATATAGAAAATAGATGTCCCCAGGAAAAGAGAGAAAAAAAAACATGTTTTCCATAGCTAGGAAACATAAACTTGAGAATTGAGCATCCCACTTTAGATTTCACTCAAAACAATTCCAGGAAATGCATAGATAATTCTAAAGCAAGCTCAAGGTAAGCTGAATGTCAAATATCAGCAAGACAAGTTTAAGCCCTCATTTTTAATATCCAATAATGAACTAGAGCTGATCAAGGAATTCTGCTGGTCAAACAAATCTAACTGAAAGGTTAGCCCGTCAAAGTTGATGTTCACCTTTTTTCCCAAGAACATCTTGACCTACAACATTTAGTTCCGACCATCCCATGACATTAGGAAGGTTAAAATATTAGTTTAGAAGAAAATTCTAGGGAAGTGAGATTCTAATTCTCTACAAACCATTTTTATTGACTATGTGCAAGAGACAAACCCACATTTCAGAGTAGTCTTAAGACCCTGTTAAGGGTTGATAGCAAATGGATAGATTACCCATCAAACAACAAGTTTTAGAGCTGTATGCTTATGCTTTATAATAAATGGGTTCAACACTACTACACTAACATCATAATGATGCAAAATATAAAGAAAAAAATTCTGAAATATCAATGTCTATTATGAATAATTGCAACAGAAAATCATAGTACCACCAAGTGAATATATAGCTGATAATGAATTTCACTTGTAAATTTCTTGATTTCTGGATGTATTGGTTCATGCCAATGATCGTAGACCATGTCCCCAACTTGAAACAGAGAGACGTTAATCATTATGCTTTTAAGTCAAGTTGCATGTGACGCAATCGCATGACCCAACTGGTTCCAGCTCAAAGTCATTATCACATACGGTAAGTTGCCATGACCGAATGTGGCCACAGGCCTAGTTGTAATCAACATACATTAAAACTATTAACTATAGTAATCACAAGTATGGCAAGAAGCCAAACCTGGCGCACCTAAAGTAAGAGAACGCATAAGGCATAGTGAAGAGGAGTTTAATTAGCAAAAGTAAGAGAATGCTGTTGCTACAATATGCAATTAATTAGCAAACATTGAAAGGAAAACAATCAAATGAAGTAATGAGATCACCATCCAATTGATAAAAGTAAATTTCATCCTCCATGTATGTAGACCCAGTGACCATTATACTGAAAAAGTTTTCATCTAAACACACAAAATTTGAAAAGAAAAATAGAAAATCCAAAAATGTTACCTTTTTTCAACAGATAAAGTACAGGAAAATGTAGACCATTACTGGAACAAATATGGTTAATATGTAATAAAGGTACAAATAGAAACAAAGTGATCATTAGAATATGATATATCTAATTTGTGTAACAAAAGGAAGGAAATAATAACGGGGGAGAGAGAGAGCATGAAAGCATAAAATAAATTCAGAGAAGTGTTTAATTGATTTGAAAACCTAGAACTTGAAGGATCAAAATCAAATACTTTCTTTTCTGTGAGATACAAAGAGAAAAGAAAAAATACAAACAAGGATAAATAAACATTTTATTTAGTATAGGAGAACTTCATAGAAAAAGAAAACATGCAACTCCCAAACTAAAAAGTCCAAGGAATTCATTTTATGAAACAATCTGTACTTGAATCTACTGATCATTTAAGGTGGAAAAGAATCTAGAACATAAAAAGCAAGAATAAGACATATCATGTGACACTTACAGGCACCTGATATGTCTCCAGAAGAAGTCATGTTTTTCCAGGATTTTAAAAAAAAACATAAAGAAAAATCCAAGCCAAGAAGAACAATTGTACTGCATGAAAATAGGGAAGAGATTAGGAGGAAAAAAAATTAAGAAGGGAGCAAAACTGTCCATGACATTGCCTTTTGAAATCGCTAGCGAAATAGATTAGAATAGATATATCACCATAAAAAATGTCTTAGTTTAAGCTACCAACATGAATTTAGATAAAGTTGCAGATTGCTCGTTATATCCACCACACTAGAAGATAGAAACACATTGAAAAAGGAAAATATTGAATTGGTCGAAACAGAACAAGCATCTTAAGAAATTGATAAAAGGAGAAACAGGTTTTAGCCGAATGAGCAATACACACCACCCAAACAAAAAACTTCTACAGTGAACCTGATAGAAAGCAAAAGAAAAACAAAGAACTATCCACAATAATGAATCAGACTCCATCAACCAAAAAAGACGAACACCGAATCTTAACCTATTCTCTGCAGCTCACACAAACTATAAATATATATACATATATAACAGCAACAAGATGATTATCACAGCCACATTTAATCCCACGGCCTCAAAACCCAACAAAGTAGAGGCTAAATAAACAAGCATTTAAAATCAACCTTAAAAAAAAGAAAAAATCTCAAGATTTTGACATTCTCCAATAATAATTAAAAAAACACACGCAATCAAATCCTAATTCTAAAAAACAAAAATAACCCGATCGAGGAGTTCTTATTTATTTAAAAAAAAAAGATCAACAATCCTCATCAAACCCAAATCCCAACCGCCAGATTCCGATCATTCCTACGAAAAAAAACGCATCCAGAAAGGCCAAATCCCGATGCAAACAAAAACCAAGCAAAATTAGGGCAAAATGCATCAAATTTTCGAGAGACTCGTACAGTGATGACCAATAATGGATTCAATATAATAAAAAAGATACCCCTCCATAGAATCAATAAATATTAATAGGAATTATAAAAGAAAAAATCTTACCGTCATGAATTCCCAGAGAGAGAGAGATGAGGACGATCGCCGATCGGGATGGGCTGGCTTTCTCCCCCCAATGGAAACGGAACGGAACGGAGAGAGAAAGAGAGAGAGAGTATACAGGGAGTCGTCTTGGCGGGTGGTGGTCTGAGTCAGACAGCATGAGCCCTCTCAGCTAACCCCCTTGTCCCTTGCCCCCTAAAATTGGGAAAACCTCCAAGCGCAACAATACCATGCGCCTCTACCTCATTTAGCTTGGGAACAACTTCCTCCTTAGCGTAGGGGTGGGCAACGGGCCGACCGCCGACCGGGCTGGCCTGGGTCAATTGATGGGCCGGGCCAAAAGCCCGGTTCAGGCCAGCCTACCCAATATATATACATATAATATTTATATATAATAATAATATATATGATAAAAAATATTATATATGTATATATATATATATAGTCACGAGAACTGAAATATGAGAACTAGTTTTAAAAATATCTCCATTATGCATCCTTTATGCATAAAAAATGGATGATCACCAGTTAGATTCCTGAGAAAAAAACTAAAAAACTAAAAAAATCGTGTATATCTCTCTTTATATATATAGTATCACTAGAATATCATAACCAAAATATGAGCATTCCAACACTTTTTTGCAAATCCAACCATGTGGATGTGCTCGGCATGATGAATTTGCTAGGAATCGGTGTATTTTTTATGAAAAAATGTGATTTTTGAGTGCTTGAATATTTATAAAGAATATGAACCATTGATTTTAAAGCCTTAAAAAAATATCATTTATGCATCAAAAACGATCATTCAAGAACATATTCTTATGAAACCAAACATGTAGATCACATTCATATGGTTAGATTCAAGAAAAAAAATAAAAAATCATAAAAATTGCGATTCACACATTAGTTCTCATTCTAGTCTCTCTCTCTCTCTCTCTCTCTCTCTCTCTCTCTCTCTATATATATATATATATATATATATATATATATATAGAGAGAGAGAGAGAGAGAGTAACTAGAATATGAGAACTATAAATATGGCATTTTCAACTTTTTTTTTCAAATCCAACCATGTGGATGCGCTTAGCATGGTGAATTTGCTAGGAATCAACCATTGGATTATTATTTTTGATGAAAAAATGTAATTTTTTAATGCTTGAATAATTATGAAGATTATGAGTCATTTATTTTAAAACCTTAAAAAATTCACATTTATGCATCAAAATCGGGTGATTCAAGTAACGCCCCAAAATCCCAACTTGTAAAATCCTTAGATTTTTAGAAGATTTTTTTTTTTAAACATTATACAAGCGAAAAAAACATAAGGGAAATCAGTTGAAAATTTTGAGCGAGTTAAAGGATGAACAACAAAAAGAAACATTTCATTCCATATTTAATTTACAAAATGAGAACGAGGATATACATTACTCATTTATAAAAGGGTCTCTCAAAAACCAAAAAGCGGATTTCCCAAAACAATTGCCAAGATCGCGTAAGTTCAAAGTGTGGGTCCCAAGCCTCTGTCGTGCAGTCGTCGCGATAGAACCCTAGTAGTCATTACATGTATCTCCATAAAACAGGGTCAGCACTCTTGCGAGTTGGTGAGGTGATATCTTCAACCATACATTTATGAAAACAAAGCAGTATTAACATGCATTCAGATATCAACAAGGCTAACTAACATAACAACATAATTAATTGTAGCATGATGGAACAGTTAGAAACATTTGAAATAACTAACTAAGTACAATAGGAATAAGTAACAAACGATAAGCATCTAAACAACTAAGCAGTTAACCAATAAGGGAATTAAACTATGACATAAGCATTTATTCCTAAATCAGTAGTTAGCAAGTTAGTTTAATTGTTTTGTCTTGATTACTCTTTTAGGTACGCGAAGGAACCTCGCATTCTGTAAAAAATACCGTCGGCGTTTATTATTATGTGTTATGTGATAACCGGATTACCTACAGACCGAGTAAACCTAATGTGGGTGGCTCGCAGCCGAGAGAAAACCTCACATAGGGCATAGGTAACGGATTGCAATCCACACTACTGCAGTAGTTGAGACATCTTAATAGGTCACCTCGACCTCCCTAACTCTAAGTGACTGGAGGTCAAAGGACGCCTTTGCTCCTTAAACGTGTCGTGAAATCGATCTGCCACTCAGGGTTGTACATTCACCCTCTCCAAGGTGAACCATTTTGTGAACGGGTAACATGGTGGTTTATCTTATTAGGGCTTTAGTTAGTAAACTTTTTCTCATTTCGAGGTACTTAGGCCCATCTGGCCTTGTGTTTCCCGCAGGGCAACACGAACAACACTCATGGTCTAGCCCGCCCATTCACGTGCTCTAACCTCACATGACCTCAAAAGAGTTCTTCGCCTGTGAAGGCGACCATCACATATTCATTATTTAGGGGTTTATAACACAACGAGAACAAGTGAGCTCTACTCACGATCAGGGCCCAATGCCCAACACAACTCGCCACGGAGTTTCAAACACGCATTCAAATACGCAAAACAAGTGTCATAACCCTACTGTGATATCCATGTCCCCTTATCATTCGGGACGAACCAAGTGTCAAGTGTGCATCGTGTGTCAACTATAAATGTACGCAATTCCATTAAACATCTATCGCATAATAAGAACTTTTTGCAGAATCAGACACTTGATATACGAACTAACTTAATTTAACACGGTTTAATTCAGTGACATGATGTACCAAAATGTGTGAAATCTCTAACTTTACTCAAAGAAGTTTCGATCAATTTCACATACATGTAAATCGCATTAACCACGCATGCCACATATGTTTCATTTTGCATTTGTGTCAAGATGTGCAAGTGCAAAGTGTAAGTAGGCAACAATATCCAATACGTGAACCAACTATATATTATTTTGCAATTGTGTCCAAATAAACATTTACAATTTCATGTCACATCACATGTCTTTTTGCATCGCATTTGATGCCATTAAGTGCAAAGGTCATTTACATACTTGCAACATATTTCTTTCATTTTGCCATCATTCATACGCCATTTAACTAAGGATTCTCATGCACTGTGTCATGATGTGTGAGTGATGTGCGATAACATTGCGTAACCTATTTGCAGGAATTACTTTGGCACATCTTTCTTGTGAGAACTCGAATAGTGGCAATTGTGTTTCAACATACATACGCTAATATCGATGCGAGAGTCCATATGATGCAGCCACGGTAGCTTGAAACATACGCAGCCAAAAATTAAGAAAATCATGCATTCATTCTACATGTTGATTCGTGTCATACAAGCGCGAACGAAACCCAACTAAAGCACCTCGTGCATGCAACACTTGTGCGGGAAACGAAGCCACCAAGCATTTTGCCAAAATTGGGGAAAGTGGGGCAGCATTGGGCTGCCACAGGACACGAGCATCCCGCTGCCATATCGGCAGAAAAATGGGTACTAAGGCAGCACGCATCGCATCCCGCAGGACTGCGGAAATGGTGTTGCCAAAGGCTGGCCCGCAGCGATAGGAGCCGCAGCCCCACTTGCGGCCAGAATGTGGTCCCGATGCTAGGGATCCGGCTTGCGGAAGATGACACAGTAGAAGCCCGACAGGCCGCCCACCGAAAGTGGAAAAGGGCGTGGGTGTAAGGCAGGTGCAGGGCCAGCACAGTGCTGCCTTACGGCCTGCAAAGGATTGCCCCGGACAATGATTGACTGGGCGCCCAACTGTGAGATCGGGTGTTGTTGGGTCTGGTCCAAGTGAGACCAGACCAGCTCGAGTTTGAAAATGACCACACCCTGGTCTGAGACAGGGTGGCTCGGACCAGGTGTGATGCTGCCATGCCCAACACACAGCCTGACACATAGAGTGCACAGGTTGGGCCGTGTTGGGCTGGGCCACCCTGCCTGTCGCGGCTACAGTAGGGTGCCCAAGGCACCGGAGCTGTTGTAGCTGCAAGGAGGAGGGAGTCTGGGTGCTAGGGACCCGAACACAACACTGTCACAGGGTGTTGGTCAGTCCTAAGCACCCACCTGGCATGCAGTCAGGCGTTGTTGCGCGCAAAAGAAAGGAAGAAACGGCATAAGAAGAAAAAGATAGGGAAGGAGAGGGGGTCCGGACTGACCCGCTTGTGGTCAGCCTGGGTCACCTACTGCAACCAGACCAAGCCTAAACTGAGTGATTCAAACCTTAGTCTGAACCTTTATCACCCAGAAATGTGGTGCAACCATGGTGGAAGGGGAAAAGGAAGAAAGGAGGAGGCTCAGCCTCCACCCTTTCACAACCGGTTGCCACACCAAAACTGAAGTGGGAAAGGGATGAGTTCTAGAACAACAGCCCTCTTGCTGGAGTAAAGGTTGTGTTCCAGCCACCCACCCAACCCCTCCTCACCAGCTGGAACTTCACACGGCTAGGAAGAAGCCGCAAGATCCCAACTTTGACGGGGAAAACATAGGAGGCAAAAAAATTTATTGTGTGAGGTGTGTGTGTGCACAAGAATGAAAAATTGTCATAAAAAAAAAGAATGCAAACACACCCCACTTGCAGCTAATCTGCCAAACTCCTTGTATCTCACCGAATGCGAGAGAGGTGTGTGGCTTCATGGTAATCTACGCAACATGCATCTTCCAAAAGAGAAGAAATGAAAATGCTAAAAACGTATGAAGAAGAAGAAACTCACCTTGCTTTCGAAAAAGATGAAGGAGAAGAAGGTGTTGTGTCTCTTCTTGGAATGAAGCTCCACCACACACACACACACACACTAGGGAATTCGGTAGAGGGAGAGGGAGAGAAGAGTGAGAGAGAAAGAAAGGCCAAATCGGTTGGACCCCTTTCTCTCCTTCCCAAGTTTAAAACCACTTGGATGACTAGGATTAAGAGAGAGACATGGAGGGTCCATGTTGAACATGCCCCCCCCCCCCCCTCTTGACCTTTGAAAGACCCCAGTTTAATGCTACCCACTCCCCCCCTTTTTCCTCCTTGAATTTGGGCTCATTTCAATGCTTGTTGACTTTTCTTGTCTTTTCATTTTTTTTTTTGAATCACTTTTTCAAATTGGCATGGGTTGTACCCTAGAGCGCCCATGCCTTAGGAAAACGTTGGTTGTGTGTCAACCTTTACAAAAATTCAAAAACACTCTTTCTAGTTTTATTAAATTTTGTTTTGACTCTTTTCAAAAACCGCTTTTTGAATTTTTTAATTCTTGTTTTAATTCATTTCCAAAAACCACTTCTTTTTTCTTTCTTTCTTTCTTTTTTTGAAATTAACTTAAAGTTTGAATACATTTCCTAATTCTCTATCATTCTTAAACATTTTAAAAAGAAAGAAAAACTCTTTTAATGTAATATTGTTGAAAATTAAAATCCTAAAACCTTTCAAAAGTTTGAATCAAATGAATATACATATATATATTTTTACATGTATATATATATTTGTTCTAAGGTTTTTCTTTTATATATATATATATATATATATATATACTTTGGAATTTCATCATACATTGAATAATTTTCTAAAAAAATTTGAGGGTCTTACACCTTACCCTCCTTAAAAAGAATTTCGTCCACGAAATCATAAACATCAGTCAACAAAGAGATCAGGGTATTTCTTCCTCATGCTCACTTCAGGCTCCCATGTGCATTCCTCGATGCCATGGTGTTGCCAATGTACTTTAACCAACGGAATGGTTTTGGTACGCAACACTTGATCTCGTCGATCAACGATCTCGATAGGCTTCTCGGCCATCGCTAAATCTTCTTGTACTTCTACATCTTCGTATTGAATGAGATGTGATGAATCAGGAATGTACTTCCTCAACATTGACACATGAAAAACATTATGAATCTGGGCATACTGCTGAGGTAGCTCAACCCGATAAGTTGTTTCTTCAATTCTCTCGAGAATCTTGAACGGTTCGACATATCTAGGGCCCAATTTCTCTTTCTTTTCGAAATGAAAAACACTCTTCATCGGTGATACCTTCACGAAAACCATGTTGCTAACATCAAAATGAAGCTCTTGTCATCTCTTATCGGCGTAACTTTTCTATCTATCTTGAGTTTCCTTCAAACGCTCTCGAATCTTCTACACTTGTTGACTATAGTGTTGAATAACAATCGGCAATTCGCTGAATCTATCGCTGATATCATCCCAATATGACGGTGATCGGCAAGGTCTCCCATACAAGGCTTTGTACGGAGCCATCCTGATACTTGCATGATAACTGTTGTTGTAGCTCGACTAAACACAAGTGTGAATCCCACTCACCACTTCAATCGAGTATACAAGCCCGCAACATATCTTCTAATGTCTAAATCATTCTTTGTAATTGTCCATCAGTTTGAGGGTGAAATCCAGTGCTGAACTTTAACCTTATTTCCAAAGTTGACTGTAACTGCCCCCACAGTCACGACGTGAATCTGGGATCACGATCTCAAATAATAGACATTAGTACACCATGTAACCATACGATCTCTCGGATATACAAGTTGGCTAAACTTTCAAGCGACTGACTGATCCCGGATAGGTAAGAAATGAGCAGATTTAGTGAGTCTGTCCACAATTACTCATATTGCATCGTGCTTTCATCTGGTTCGCGGTAAACCTACCACGAAATCCATAGTAAGATCTTTCTATTGAGGAATCTCGATCCTCTGCATGAAACCTCTGGGACATTGGTGCTCGTTCTTGATTTGCTGACAAGTCAAACACCTCAATACGTACGCTGCTACTTCTCACTTCATACCATTCTACTAATATTTTCACTGAAGATCTTTGAACATCTTAGTACCACCAAGATGAACGGTGTACTTCTATAGATGTGCCTCATCAAGAATCTCTTTCTTCCACTCAGGGTCATATGGCACCCAAAGTTGATGCTTCATACGGATACTACTGTCATCATCAACACAAAATACTGAGCCCTCCTCACAAGCTCGATCTACGAACTTCTTATAATGCGCATCTTGCTTCTGTGCCTCAATGATCTTAGGCAAAAACTCTGATCGAATTGTCAAACCAAACAATTTAATGATTCTACCTTCAATCAAAAATGACTTTCAAGCCATGAAATCTTCAATCAACTTCTGGTTTTACACAAGACTAGCTAGAATACTACTCGATTTGTGACTAAGCGCATCTGTCACGACGTTCGCCTTACCAGGGTGGTAAGACAATGTGAGCTCGTAATCCTTGATGAACTCGAGCCATCGACGTTGTCTCATGTTCAATTCATTTTAAGAAAATAAATACTTGAGACTCTTATGGTCGAAAAAGTCTTCGAACGTATCTTCATACAAATAATGTCGCCAAGACTTCAAGGCGAACACCACTGCTGCTAACTCTAAGTCATGAGTTGGATAATTTTTCTCATGAACTTTCAACTACCTCGATGCATACACGATAACTCGGTCGTGTTGCATTAGCACGCATCCCAATATTGTCCCTGAGGCGTCTGTGTAGACCACAAAACCACCTCTGCTAGAAGATAAAGCTAACACCGGAGAGGTCGTCAGCTTCATCTTTAGGATTTGAAAGCTCTCTTCGCATGAGTCAGTCCGCTCAAACTTAACTCTTTTACGCAAAAGCTTCGTCAACGATAGTGCAATTCTGGAGAAATCCTGAATGAAACGCCGGTAATACCCAGCTAATCCAAGAAAATTTTAGATATCGGTAATAGTTTGAGGCTGCTTCCAATCTAATATGGCTTCAACTTTCGCTGGATCAACTGACACTCTATCACTGGATATCACATGACCCAAAAACATAACTCACTTAAGCTAAAACTCGCATTTAGAGAACTTGGCAAACAATTTGTACTTCCGAAAGTACTCCTAAGATGATACGCAGATGCTCTTGATGCTGCTCAGGACTCTCTGAGTAGATCAAGATATCGTCAATGAACACGGTCACAAAGGTGTCCATAAATGGATGAAAGATCTGATTCATCAAATCCATGAACGTTGCTGATGCATTCGTGAGCCCAAATGGCATCACTACGAACTCATACAACATGTATCTAGTTCAAAATGCTATCTTCGAGACATCTTCCTTCTTGATTCAAAGCTGATGATGGCCTGATCTAAGGTTGATCTTCGATAATATCTTCGCTCTATGCAATTGATCAAAGAGGTCCTCAATTCTCGGTAACGGATATTTGTTCTTAATCGTCGCTTGGTTGAGCATTCTGTAGTCAATGCACAACCTCATAGATCTGTCCTTTTTCTTCACAAACAAAGCAGGTGCACCCCATGGAGATGCATTGGGTTTGATGAATCATTGTTCCATTAACTCTTCCAACTGATGCATCAGTTCTTCAAGTTTTGCTAGAACCATACAGTATGGTGCCTTCAAAATCAAAGTCGTTCCAGGCAATAGATTGATACAAAACTCGATCTCGCGCTTCAGAGGTAATCTAGGCAGTTCCTCAGAAAACACATCAAGAAACTCTCGAACTACATTTAAGTTCTCCATAGGGACTATCTTTAGTTCAACTAGGGTGATACTGACCAAAAACGCAGTACCCCCATTCTGCAAATACTTTTGTACCTTGAAAGATGAAATCAAATGATTGTCTCGAATGGGTCGAGAGAGTCTGATTTCCAAAACAGGTCGATATAAGACCACCTTGCCTTCTCTACAGAGAACTTGAGCGTGATACTCAAATTACCAATTCATGCCTAGAATAACATCAAACTCATCCATGTCTAGTAGGATTACGTCAGTTGACAAATTCTGACCTGCCACTGATACCTCGATACTTAGAGTATATGAAACACATAATGACTGATCACCGGTTGGAGTACGGACCTCCAACGGGTAATTCAATGATTCTATTGACATAGGCAATGTTCTAGCAAATCTAACAAAAATAAACGAATGGGAAGCACCACAATCAAATAAGGTGAAAGCCACTTGTTCAGCGATTGGTATCGTACCTTAGACCAATTCTCCCTTGGTCACTTGCTCTATGGTCGCTGCATAGGCTCGTCCTGTCACCATCTTCTGATTGTCAGGTTTTTGCTGATAACAGTGTTGTTGTTGAGGCGGTCGCTGATACGCTGGTTGTGATGCTTTTGGGGTGTTTCTCTTCATGTCATCTAATTGCTTCTTCCGACAGTCCTTAATGTAGTAGCCCATCTTGCTACAATACAAACATCCTCCGGTGTTGCTAGGACACGACCGACCAGGATGATCAATGGGACACTTTGGGCAAACTGGTGTTGCTGCTATCTGCCTTTGTGGCTGGTGTTGCTGATTCTGACGATGCTGGTTGTTGTTGTTATTACCCTGAGGGTGATACTTCTTCGTTGGTGGATAAAACTTCTTCCCGCCGGGTTTCTTCTGAAAATTTTTCTTCTTAGGCCAACTCTTTTGGCCTGAATGCTTATTCTCTCTGAACTGATGTGTCTTTTGGGATTCGGACCAATCTTGCTCCAAGAAAGTAGTCGTCTCCAAAGCTTGATCTAGAGTCATAGGAGCACGTGTGTAAACCTTCATATGAAAGGCAGGCTTCAATCCGTGAGCAAACTTCATCGCTTGGTCATTCTCGATGATGTAAACATTTGGGTAATAGCGTTCCAGACTTCTCAACTTAGTGATATACTTTGCTAGTGTAGAGCTCCCTTGCTGAAGGTCTAGAAACTCTTGCATCTTTCGACTTCGCTCGTGCATTGAGAAGTATGTGGCATAGAAGACTTCCATGAACTGCTCCCATATGACCGCTCCATTTGCGAATTTGACTTCTAAGGTAGACGCCCACCACCTTTCAACATCCTTTTGGAGGTGGTAAGTTCTAAAGTCCACCTTTCGGTCATCACTAACTTGTAGAACTCAGAATATTCGTTCAATTTCTCGAACTCAATCTTCTGCAGCTTCGGGAGTCACCTTCCCATCGAAGGATGGAGGGTTCATACTCATGAACTACTTGTATGGTATCGTCGTAGCTGAAGTCGGAGTAGGAGTCTCTCGTCCTTGGGTGGCTTGCTGAAGGTTGTCACCTATAGCATGCATGGTTTCTCCTTGACAGCTAACAACCTCTGCAAGGTTGTATCGTCGTAGCTGAAGTAAGAGTAGGAGTATCTCGTCCTTGGGTGGCTTGTTGAAGGTTGTCACCTATAGCACGCATGGTTTCTGCTTGACAGCTAACAACCTCTGCAAGGTTGTTCAGCGACTCCATCAGATCATCACATCGACCTTGTCACGCCATATTGAACAAGAAAAAGCTCGTATAAGCCAAAGAACAAGTCTGAAACACGATTTATATTCATAGAACAAAATATGCATATATTTTATTACATATCAAGCCAAAATACCCTCTTTACTATGACAGGGTTACACAAAGCATATCCAACCACGTCAGAAACAAAAATGAACACTGACTTAGTGTTCCAACAAAACGTTCACATCAAGCAATCATCTTTACTTTCTATTGGTGTAACTGGCTCAGTAATCGTTCTGGTTTTCACACTGTCTCTGCTTCAGACGAGGAGGAGATGCAGGAGTGTACTCAGAAGAACTCAGAACTTGGGATGAAGGAGGTGAAGTCGGCACATACTGAGGGGAAATAGAACAAGAATAAGAAGCTGACAATTACTAGGGAGAATTTGGCAAAATGTGCAAATCTCCCTCTTAGCTGTCAACCTCCAACGGTACTGGACTAGTCTCGGATGCTACATCTTCTACCATTTCGGCATTACCTTTTGTGATCTCATCGTCCAATTTACGCTGACACTCAATCTCGATATACCCTCTAAGGCCACAATAGGGGCAATCACTCAGTTCACGTGGACAAATTTGTCCCACATGATACAACTCGCATCTTCCACACAGAGATGATGGATGTACAATCACTTGGGCACTTCATACTATCTGTTGAACGGCTCGGTCTAAGGCTTCTACGCCTCGAACCAAGTCATGTAGGGCATAAAGAATCCTTTCATGTCTCGGATCCAATAGCATCTAACAAATCATATGTCTAATTATGCATGCATAACTGATTAAAGCAGTAATCAACACTAAACAACAAAAATTGCTAAATTAATCATACTTACAGTGTGATGGATAATGCACGTAGCGTCTTGAACCACACTTTTAGACACGCTCTGATACCAAGATCTATAACACCCCAAAATCCCAAATTGTAAAATCCTTAGATTTTTAGAGGATTTTTTTTTTTAAACATTATACAAGCGAAAAAAACATAAGGAAAATCAGTTAGAAAATTTGAGCGGGTTACAGGATGAACAACAAAAAGAAACATTTCATTCCACATTTGATTTACAAAATGAGACCGAGGATATACATCACTCATTTACAAAAGGGTCCCTTAAAAACCAAAATGAGGATTTCCCAAAACAACTACCAAGACCGCGTAAGTCCAAAGTGTGGGTCCCAAGCCTCTATCACGCAGTCATCGCGATCACACCCTAGCAGTCATTACCTATATCCCCATGAAATGGGGTCAATACTCTTGTGAGTTGGTGAGGTGATATCTTCAACCATACATTTATGAAAAGAAAGCAGTAGTAACATGCATTCAGATATCAACAAGGCTAACTAACATAACGACATAATTAACTATAGTATGATGAAACAGTTAGAAACATTTGAAATAACTAACTAAGTGCATTAGGAATAAGTAAGGAACGATAAGCATCTAAAAAACTAAACAGTTAACCAACAAGAAAATTAAACTATGACATAAGCATTTATTCCTAAATCAGTAGTTAGCAAGTTAGTTTAATTGTTCTGTCTTGATTACTCCTTTGGGTACGCGAAGGAACCTCACATTCTGTGAAAAATATTGTCGGTGTTTATTATTCGATGTTATGTGATAACTGGGTACCTACAGACCGAGTAAATCTCATGCAGGCAGCTCGCAGCTGAGAGAAAACCTTGCATAGGTAACGGATTGCAATCCACACTACTGTAGTAGCTGAGGCACCTTAATAGGTTACCTCGACCTCCCTAACTCTCAGTGACTGGAGGTCAAATGACGTCTTTGCTCCTTAAACGTGTCGTGAAATCGATCGAACACTCAGGATTGTACCATCCACTCTCTCTAAGGTGAACTATTTTGTGAATGGGTAACAGGGCGATTTATCTTATTAGGGCTTCAGTTAATAAACTTTTCCTCATTTTGAGGTACTTAGGCCCATCTGACCTTGTGTTCCCCGCAGAGCAACACGAACAACACTCATAGTCTAGCCCGCCCATTCACGTGCTCTAGCCTCACATGGCCTCAAAAGAGCTCTTCGTCTGTGAAGGCGACCATCACATATTCATTATTTATGGGTTTATGACACAACAAGCACAAGTAAGCTCTACTCACGATCAGGGCCCAATGCCAACACAACTCGTCATTGAGTTTCAAACACGCATTTAAATACGCAAAACAAGTGTCATAACCCTACTATGATGTCCATGTTTCCTTATTATTCGGAATGAACCAAGTGTCAAGTGTGCATCGCGTGTCAACTATAAATGCACACAATTCCATTAAACATCTATCGCATAATAGGAACTTTTTGCAGAATCAGACACTTGATATGTGAACTAACTTAATTTAACACATTTTAGTTCAGTGACATGATGTGCTAAAATGTGTGAAATCTCTAACTTTACTCAAACATGTTTCGATCAATTTCGCATACATGTAAATCGCATTAACCACACATGCCAAATACGTTTCATTTCGCATTTATGTCAAGATGTGCAAGTGCAAAGTGTAAGTAGGCAATGATATCCAATACGTGAGCCAACTATATATTATCTTGCAATTGTGGCCAAATAAACATTTACAATTTCGTGTCACATCACATGTCTTTTTGCATTGCATTTGATGCCATTAAGTGCAAACGCCGTTTACATACTTGCAACTTATTTCTTTCATTTTGCCATCATTCTTATGCCATTTAACTAAAGATTCTCATGCACGTGTCATGATGTGTGAGTGATGTGCGATAACATTGTGTAACCTATTTGCGAGAATTACTTTGGTGTGCCTTTCTTATGAGAACTCGAATAGTGATAATTGCATTTCAACATATGTACACTAATATCGATGCAAGAGTCCATATGATGCAGCCACGATAGCTTAAAACAAACGCAGCCAAAAATTGCAAAAAATCATGCATTCATTCTACGTGTTGGTTTATGTCGTACAAGCGCGAACAAAACCCAACTAAGGTACCTCGCGCATGTAACGCTTGTGCAGGAGACGAAGCCACTAAGCATTTTGCCAAAATCAGGGAAAGTGGGGCAGCATTGGGCTGCCACGGGACACTAGCAACTCATTGTCATATCAGCTGAAAATTTGGTGCTAAGGCAGCACACATCATAGCCCGCAGGACTGCAGAAATGGTGTTGCCAAAGGCTGGCCCACAGCGATAGGGGCTGCAGCCCCACTTGCGGCCAAAACGCGATCCTGATGCTAGGAATCGGGTCTGCGGAAGGCGACACAGTAGCAGCCCGATAGGCTGCCCACTTGAAGTGGAAAAGGGCACGGTTATAAGGCAGGTGCAGGGCCTGCACAGTGCTGCCTTGCGGCCTGCAAAGGATTTCCCCGGACAGTGACTATCCGGGCTCCCAACCGTGAGTCCGGGTGCTGTTGGGTCTGGTCCAGGTGAGACCAGACCAGCTCAGGTCTGAAAATGACCACACCCTGGTCTGAGCCAGGGTGGCTTGGACCAGTTGTGATGCTGTCATGCCTAGCACACAGCTTGACACATAGAGTGCATAGGCCGGGTTGGGCCACCCTGCCTGCCACGACTACAGCAGAGCGCCCAAGGCACAGGGGCTGCTGTAGCTGTAGGGAAGAGGGAGTCATCTGCCTGGCATGCAGCCAGGCGCTGCTGCGCGCAAAAGAAAGGAAGAAATGTCATAAGAAGAAAATGATAGGGAAGGAGAGGGGGCCTAGGCTGACCCGCTTGTGGTTGTCCTGGGTCACCTGCTGCAAACAAACCAAGTCTGAACTGAGTGGTTCAGACCTTGGTCTGAACGCCTATCACTCAAAAATGGTGTGCAGCCACAGTGGAAGGGGAAAAGGAAGAAAGAAGGAGGCTCGACCTCTACGTACCCTTTCACAACCGGCTGCCACACCAAAACTGAAGTGAGAAAAAGAGGAGTTCTGGAATAGCAACCCTCTTGCTGGAGCAGGGGTTGCGTTACAACCACCTACCCAACCCCTCCCCACCAGCTGGAACTCCACACAGCTAGAAAGAAGCCACAAGAGCCCAACTTCGACGGGGAAAACGTAGGAGGCAAAAAAAGTTTATTGCATGAGGTGCGTGTGTGCACAAGAATGAAAAATCATCATAAAAGAAAAGAATGCAAACACACCCCACATGCAGCTAATCTGCCAAACCCCTTGCATCTCACCGAATGCGAGAGAGGTGTGTGGCTTCATGGTCATCTACACAGCATGCATCTTCCAAAAGAGAAGAAATGAAAATACTAAAAACGTATGGAGAAGAAGAAACTCACCTTGCTTTCGGAAAGAAGGAAGGAGAAGAAGGTGTTGTGCCTCTTCTTGGAATGGAGCTCCACCACACACACACACACTAGGGAATTCGGTAGAGAGAGAGAGAGAGAGAGAGAGAGGCCAAATCGGTTGGACCTCTTTCTCTCCTTCCCGAGTTTAAAACCACTTGGATGGCTAGGATTAAGCGGGAGAGATGGAGGGTCCATGTTGCCCCCCCCCCTCTTGACCTTTGAAAGACCCCCATTTAATGCTACCCACTCTCCATCTTTTTCCTCCTTGAATTTGGGCTCATTTCATGGCTTTTTGACTTTTCATTGCCTTTTTACCTTTTCAAATTGGCATGGGCTTCACCCTAGAGTGCGCCCATGCCTTAGGAAGACGTTGGTTGTGTGCCAACCTTTTCAAAAACACTCTTTTTAGTTTTAATAAATTTTGTTTTGACTCTTTTCAAAAACCTTTTTTTGAATTTTTAAATTCTTGTTTTAATTCATTTCCAAAAATCACTCCTTCTTTCTTTCTTTCTTTCTTTCTTTTTTTTTTGAAATTAACTTAAAGTTTGAATACATTTCCTAATTCTCTATCATTCTTAAACATTTTAAAAAGAAAGGAAAACTCTTTTAATGTAATGTTGTTGGAAATAAAAATCCCAAAACCTTTCAAAAGTTCGAATCAAATGAATATATATATATATATATATATATATATATATACACTTTGGAATTTCATCATACATTGAATAATTTTCTCAGAAAATTTGAGGGTCTTACAATTCAAGAGCGGGTTCTTATAAAACCAAGCATGTATACTGTTAGATTCAAAAGAAAAAAACAAAAAATCCATGAAAATAATGCTTTACACATTAGTTCTCATATTTTCAGTTTTCATATATATATATATATATATATATATATATATATATATATATATATATATATATATATATATATATATATATATTGAGGCTCGGCTAGGCTGATGGGTCAGCCTGTGTCGGGCTAAGCTGGGGCCAAATTTAAGGGCCCATTGCCCACCTCTAGCGTAATGTGTATGACATGTATTTGCAACCATTGACACAAATCTTGTTATTGGGATTTTCTACGCAAAAGAAAATCTCATTATTGGGATTTTCTTGAAATATGTTTTTGTAAATATTGTTATACTTAAAAGTTTAAAATATATAAGAACATAAAAAACATTAGAATATTAATATAATAATGCAATAAAAATATGATATTTCAAAATTTGTGATCTTTTTTTTAGTATTGTGTTTTTTATATTATATGGCTTTCTGAAAATCTCATGATTTTATCACGAGAATTTCATAAAACGATCGATAGAACCAGCTATGCGTGCAACACCATAGCATCCCTACATTTAATTAATATAATTTTTATATTATATTAATTCGCTGGCGATGTTGGCTGTTGGACTTCTTGGTGGGCCTTATGGTTAGAGAGGAATGATTGTATATTCCGAACGGTCATCTATGGATATTGGATGCCATTGCCATCCCCATTCTTCTTTTTTCTATAATTGGAAAAAATCATCTCATTTGCTGAGCTTCACATTTTTTTTTTTTGATAAATGGAAAAATTCACCTCATACGTTGAGCTCATTGGTGTAAAAACTCCAGGTCTCCCTTGTCCACCAAGAAGTGCACCCAGCTTTGACCTTCCGGCAAAGGACCATCATTCTAATGGATGTGTTCCGAATGATTTCTGGTCTGAACCTTGAATCTCATGTATTGTGGCTAGGTGTGTCAATTGGCCTGGTTTACCCAGACCTGACCCGAACCAAACCCTATAGGGTCCAGGTATGGTGATAAATAAGAAGACTCGATTAAGACCCATGTCCGGACTCGAAGGTCCGATTAATACATAGACCCGAGTATAGTTTGTGAAATTTTATATCAGTCCAGGACAAGACCTGAGTTCCGATTAAGACCCACAATTTTTCAATATATATAAAAATGATAAAAAATATGGTTTTACAGGGTATGGTCTGGGTTTGGTTCATGCAGTTCTTATCGGGTCCGGGCATGATTTTTCTTATAGTGGACCCGATTAGATTCGGGTCCAAACCTGGTACCATACCTGAAAATCTGATCCAAGTCTGGTTCCACCTGGGTCCGAACCAAACCCGACCCGTTGACACCCCTAATTGTGACTAAGGCTAATTTTTAGATCTTTCCCTCATTTGTTTCTCTCACTTATGGTTGAGCCCTCATCAACTGACTTGTTTGCTTAATTGATATGAATAAAACTTTATCTTCTACTTTAAGAAAAAAATATAATCAAATTTATATTGTATGCCGTTTGACACCATGTCTTTCGCTTTTTCTTTTTCTTTTTTGTTAATCTTGATTGTTTATTTGTATATACTTGCATGATTTGTTTATAAAAGTTATCATTTATTACGTTGCATTGTGATTATCAACTTGAATCTATTATTTAATGTTTTATAACGCATAATCTAGTTCAATAATCTGTACTTGACATGATATTCATATTTAATTGCTTTGGGTCAAGACATGCCTCAGCATTCTAATTTTACAAATTCTCGTGTTGCATTAAGCAGGTCCACATCATTTCTCATACTTGTATCTAGGGTTTTCAATGGGTTAGGTTTGACCCTGACCCGACCTGTACCATACCCTATAGGGTCCGGGTTTGGTGATAAACAAGGTCTGATTAGAATCCGGGTCGAACTCGAAGGGTCCGATTAATATATGGAGCCAGGTATGATTTGTGAAATTTCATATCAAACTCAGGCTCGATCCGAATTCTGAATAAGATCCGCAATTTTTCAATGTAAAAAAGATAAAAAAATAAATATATTATTTTATCAGGATTGTTTCGGGTCTGGTTCATGGAATCCTTACAGGATTTGGGTATGGTTTCTCTTATAGTGGATCCGATTAAACCCGAGACTAAACCCATTATCATCATCTCAAATCAGGTCTGGGTATGGTCCTACCGGAGTCCGAACCAAACCTGGCCCATTGACCATATCCAAGGTCTACATGAACCCAATTTATCATGTTTCAATGTAATCAGCTAGGGCAGGATCAGGGTTAAGCTGGATCCAATGAAATGTGACCCCAAATTTGATATCTATAACTTAGAGAATGTTTACAGTTGTATTTTTGCTTGAAAATACATATAAATGTTGGGGTCCGGTCTGATCAGATTAGAATCCAATAAAAAAACTGAGCTCAGACCTAACCTGCATATTATTTAAAGAATTTACATTATATGAAGCGACCTACTTGACAGCCACTCATCCTGGTATTTCTTGAGATGGGTGTCGTGTCCATCATGAGAAATGTGGAGATGAATGATTCTTTTATGATGAGAAACCTTTGTCGAAGTGAGGGAAAACCACCCCACTTCCAGCCTGCTTCACCTCAGAAAGCTACAGACACACCCATGTGCCAGCAGGGTTTGATCTGGGGTCTTCAACTCAACACCTTTACAACCAACCTGCAGGCCACGCAGGCGACCCCACGGTGGTATCTGCAGCAAAGCAGCATGCATGCGCCACTGAAAAAAAAAAAGGACCCCTTATTTAGATCAGTAACTTATTCACATAACTAGGGGTGTCAACAATTCAGGGTTAGACTTAGACCTGACCCCGTACCAAGCCCTATATAGTCAGGGTCTGGTGATAAAAACGATGTCCGATTAAAAACTGGGTCAGATTCAAAGGGTTTGATTAGTATATGGAGCCAGGTATGGTTTGTGAAATTTCATATCAGACTCGATCCAACCTGAGTCCAGATAAAGACCCATATTTTTTTCAATATAAAAAGATTACAAACTATATTATTTTATCAGGTATGAATTAGGTCTGTAATCCTTATAGGATCCGGGTATGGTTTTTACCTAACCCATCGTGCCTTATTGGTAGAAGCTAGTTGCCCGAAAGAAGTGAAGTGAGTAAGCAAAGCATTGAGTGAGCCTAGCTGTAAGAGCAAAGACAATGCAAGTAGCTTCATTATTAGTTTAGTCGCTTTTTGCTCTACTCGGAAACACACTCGCTTCATCAAGCTCTTGTAGAAAAGTGACGACTCTTCGTCTATACTATACGTTTGATGTCTACTCTCAACCCTTCACTGCTCCAGTAGTGGCAAAGCACTATTGAGCAATTCACATCTAACTTTTAACTGCCTAAAGGATGAAAACGAACTTATGTGGAAAGGTCAATAATCGGGATTGCTATTAGCCCTTTACCTAGCGATCCAAGCAACTTATCTATACACTTCGTCCTTGATCTCACACGCATAAGTACTCTATACTCTCATGGCTTGACCAACTCTTCTAAATTATAGAAGAAAGGATGAAGAAAGAAATCTAAGTCTGGGACACCGCCCAAGCTCCCTCCTTCACCCTTTCTTCCTAACTCTGAAGAGATGAAACGTTTGGGGGTCGCTTTGGCGTGGCTGAATGTAGAGCAGTTTACTCTTATAGGGTTTGATCAATATATTCACTTTGAAAGGTGATCAAAAGAGCCTTACGGCTTTCAAGCCACTGCACTATATGTGCATGTAATCGTGGTAGTAAGCCTTATTGGATTTTAAATCCACTGAATATTAAAACATGATCAATAATATGCTCTCACTAAACCGTTAAAATCATAAACAAAATAAAACCGAAAGCGAAAGCTATACCTGAATTTATAGTGCTCTGGTTGATCATTGATGAGTATGATCTTTCAGAACCTATATATTTGGCCATTTTTCTTTCTCTAAACCTGATGAGAGGAACTCAATCTCTTTCTGACTTATGAGAAATCTGAAGAGGGTGGGCCTATATATAAGGTTTGGGGACCATAACCTAATGTATTTAGGAGTCTATCTCAACTCAACTCATTATAGAGTTGTAGACAGGGCAGGTCTCTCTACATAGTGTTTCATACCATTTGATAGGACTCATCCAGATTAGATCACATGAACCGGGCCTGAACCTAAGACAAACTTACGATGTGTGGTTCAGCGTATTTAGGCACACACGGTTTTCTAACAATCTCCTACTTGAGCCACATATGTAACCTTATAACCACACATTGTAACCTTATGAGCTCAAAAATATTGTCTTATTAATTGATATCTCTACAAATCCAGTCCATTGATCATGTCAACACAGAACCAAAGCAGTCTTTATTATAAATAATGTAATTGGACTCATCAATGATCACGTATATTGACATAACCAAATGACATAGATTAAGTATGGATGTGAAACATGAAAATTACATGCAATGTGATCAAACATGCTTATTTCCAACTGATCATACTGAAAACTTTAGTGAGATCACAACATAATGAGTATATAATGCAACTTTAACTTTATACCAAAGTGGTAAAAGCAACTTTATTATATCATAGAACAACCAAATACAAACTCTCACTAAACCAACATATCATAAAACGATAAAACACCCATGTGAGCAATATGCTCACGAAAGACCTTGGATGGCAAACCTTTAGTATACAGATCCGCAATCGTGGAGTTTGTGCCAATATGTTCTATCGATATCTGATCATTTTGCACTCTTTCTTTAACAACAAAGAACTTAATGTCAATATGAATTGACTTCAACGAGCTCCTGTTGTTATTGAAATATAGCACTGTTGAATTATTGTTATAAAATAACTTTAATGGTCTTTCAACATTATCCAAAATCTACAGCCCTGTGACAAAATTACGTAGCCATATCTCATGGTTGAATGCCTCATAACAAACTACGAATTTTGCTGCCATGGTGAAAGAAGCAATAAGTGTCTGTTTGGCACTCCTCTAGAAAATAGCTCCTTCGGCCAACAGTAAAACATAGCCTGACGTGGATCTACGACTGTCTTGGCATCCCGCAAAATCAGAATCAGAATACCAAATAATCTCCAAGTAGTCTGACTTCCTGTATGTGAGCATGTAACATTTTGTTCTTTGTAAATACCGCATAACTCGTTTGTCTGCTTTCTAATGATCCATACCTAGGTTACTAAGTTATCTGCCTAACATCTCAACAATGTATGCTAAATCTAGATGTATACACACCTGAGCATACATGTGACATCCCACAGCAGATGCATAGGGAATCTGTTCTATAGCTTTAATTTCAGACTGGTGTTTGGGGCACTGAGCGAGACTAAACTTGTCTCCTTTAGCAATGGGAGTATCCCCTGGTTTGTAATCCCTCATGCCATACATTTTCAGAATCCTTTCAATATAGCTCTTTTGTTATTCAAGAATACTCTGAGAACGGTCTCGATGTATCTGGATCCCTAATACAAAAGAGGTATCCCCAAGATCTTTCATTTCAAATTTCTTTGTCAGAAATCTCTTGGTTTTATACAGTATGCCTATATCATTACTGGCAAGCAATATGTCATTTACATACAAAACCAGAAAAATAAATTTACTCTCACTAAACTTGTGGTATATGCATTCATTTATCACATTCATCTCAAAACCAAACGAGATGATAACTTGATGAAATTTATGATACCATTGACGAGAAGCTTGCTTAAGTCTATAGATAGATTTCTTTAGTTTACAAACCATCTTCTTGACATTGCCTAAGACAAAATATTCTTGTTGAACCATGTATATTGTCATATTGATGTTTCCATTAAGAAATGTAGTCTTAACATCCATCTGATATAGCTCTAAGTCATAATGAGCCACAAGTGCCATCATAATCCTAAAAAAGTCTTTCGTAAAAACTGGAGAGAAAGTCTCTATGTAGTCAATGTCTTCCCTTTGAGTAAACCTTTTTGCAACAAGATGAGTCTTATAGCTTTCTACATTACCCGTAGAATCTCTTTTTATTTTAAATATTTATTTGCAACCAATGGGTTTCACACCTTCAGGTAATGAGACAAGCTCACACGTGTCATTGTCACTCATGGATTTAATCTCCTCATGCATTACTTCAATCTATTTTTTAGAGTTGGAACTTTTTGTGGCTTGATGGAGGTTGATAGGATCATCTTCCATTAGGCTAGTATCACCCTCATGTTCTTATAGAAAGACAATATAGTCATCCAAAATTGTCATTCTTCTCTCTCTAGTGAATTTTCTTAATGGCACTAGTTCTTGAAGTGTTTCTTGAGGTTGTTGAGTTTGAACTTCATGTGTAAAAGCTTGATTTTAGATAGAGAGATCTAGAACGTTACCTTGATCCAAATTTGTGGGAAAATATCAGGAATGAGAATCTGATCATTATCATCCACAACTATAGAAAGAAAAAAGCGACTCTTCTTCAAAAGCAATGTCTTTTACTTTATCACTCCCCCCCCAAACTCAACACCCTCAAAGAAACAAGCGTTTTCCATTTCAAAAAAAGGACTTATTTGCAGGGTCATAAAATTATAGCCCCTAGACCTTTCAGAATACCCAATAAAATAGCAGGTAACCGTTTTGGAATCTAGTTTTTTTTTTATATGATCTGTATGGCCCAGCCTCAGCTGGACATCCTCAAATATGAAAATATTTTAAACTAAGTTTTATGTTTGTCCACAATTCATATGGGGTCTTGGTTACTGCTTTAGAAGGTACTCTATTCAAAACATAGGTTGCATTCTTTAATGCTTCTCCCAAAGGGACTCTGGTAGGGTAGAATGAGAAATCAAACTCCTTACCATATCCTTAATAGTCATGTTTCGTCTTTCAGCAGCACCATTCATGTTAGGGGTGCATGACATGGTATATTGAGGGACGATCCCACATTCCTCTTGAAATTTAGCAAAAGGTCTTGAACATTGTTCATCTAATCTATCGTATCTACCATAGTACTCACCACCATGGTCAGATCTGACAGCCTTAATTCTTTTCCCAAGTTGATTTTTAACTTCGACCTTATACGATTTGAACACATCCAGAGACTTAGACTTTCATGAATTAAATATAGGTACCCATAACGAGAATAGTCGTCTATGAACGTAATAAAATATTGTTGATCATTCCAAGAAGAAGTAGGAAAGGGTCCACAAATATCTGTATGAATTAGTTATAAGACGTGTGTTCTCCTTTCGACACCTAATTTCCTTATGTTTGTTCGTTTTCCTTTTATACACTCAACATAAACCTGAAAGTCAGTGAAATCAAAGAAACCAAGAATCTTATTTGACACAAGCCTTTCAATTCTTTGTTTAGAGATATGACCTAAGCGCTTATGCCATAACAAAGCAGAATTTTCATTTGTTAACTTTTTTTTTGTACCACGAGAACTTATTTGCAAGGTTTCATTAAATGAGGCAATATTATCAAATAAATAAATGTTATCAACTGCAGATAAAGATCTGGTTCCAATAAGATCTAATTCAAGAAATAATTTAAATTCATTATTTCTAAATAAACAAGAATAACTGTATTTGTCCAAAATGAAAATAGAAACTAAATTTTGCCTAAAAGATGACACAATAAATGTTTCTTTCAAATCTAAATAATATTCAGTCTTTAAAAGTAACCTAAAAGTTCATATTGCCTTAACTTCAATTGTTTTGTCATCGCCCACATAGATGAATCTTTCAGCATCAATTGGCGGCCAGCAACTTAGGCAACCCTGTATAGATACACTTATGTGAGTGGTAGCACCAGAATCTATCCACCAAGTGTGTTTGAGCACAGAAGTCAAATTAACTTTAGAACAAACCAGAGTAAGGAGCATATCTTTCTTCTCACGCCAAGTATGATACTTGGTACAGTCCTTCTTCATGTGACTCTCCCCTTTGCAAAAGAAACAACTAGACTTTGGCTCTTGATGTCTTTTCTATTTCTTCTGTGATTGAGGGTCAACTGCAGCTTCCTTAGTCCTTTTCTTTTTCTTAAATCTGTCCTTAGAGGTTACTGTGAGATGAACACTTTCAGTCTCTTCCTTCATCATATCCTCTTCTTGTACACAGTGAGAAATGAGTTCATTAAGAGTTTATTTTTCCTTCTAGCAATTATAACCGACCTTAAACTGGTTGTATTATGCAGGAAGGGATATCAAAACCAAGTGTACGAGTAAGTCCTTAGACAACTCTAACCTTAGTGCCTTGAGTTTTGAAGCAAGATGAGACATCTCCATGATGTACTCTCGAATGTTTTCTTTGCCCTTATACCTCATTGGGACAAGACTCGAAATAAGAGTACTTGTCTCAGCCTTTTCATTTTTCGTAAAACGTTTTTTAATTTCTTCAAGAAAATGTTTGGCATTTGTCTTTTCAAACATGGTTCCCCTGAAGGATTCAGGAATTGCATATTTCATGATCATTAGACTCATGTGATTAGATTGATCCCACCGCTCAAAGTTCTTTTTATCTTCAGCAGAACTCTTATCCATAAGAGCAGGTGGTTGATCTTTTCATAGTGCAAGATCTAGATCCATACAACCAAGCATAATCATAACATTTTCTTTCCAATTCTTGAAATTCGAACCGCTCAAAATAGACATAGAATTAATGTTTGCAGATATCATAAAAGTAGAGGTATTAACTGAATAAAGAACAAACAAACTCACGATTAACATACATTTTCACATATAATAACATAAAAATGACAGATTAAACAGTGGTGAACCTCATTACAAGATACTCAGCACAACATTGACACTTAGTCTTTGGACAAAAGTATCAACTTGTAAGTGGTACTCTCAATATAGTAATCAAAGTATGGGCAGTCAGTCCTATCAAACAATGATCATTTCTTTAGACCGGCTCGTTATTCACATGGAAAACCGAATGATTGCCCCATATTCATTACTGAAAGTATACATTTGAGCTCGACCAAATAGTAATCTTCCTTTGGACCGATCACTATTCACATGAACCATAAACGTATAGTTATCACAATATTCTAAAATGAACCAACCTACACAACATAGGTTACTTTAGCAATATATTGATTCAAGTAATTCAATTTAAAATATCAGACCCATAATCAGAAATAATATCATCGTTCAAATATGTCTACACATGCATATGAATAAAATAAGACAAGCATAATAGCATTTATGGGTCAAAAAGTAATTGAATATCGACCTACCAAAATAACCCAAAATGCATGCCAAACAGCCATATAAATTAATTTTTTTTAGAAGGTATATGCATTAGTCCAGCTAAAACCCAGGTACGAGCCAGAACCACCGGGTCGAGTCCAATCAGATCTGACCTGCACAACGGTGCAACTGCCCCAACTCAGTCCCTTAGAACCGAATGGGAACTGAACCTATCAGCAGCTCCATCACAGAATAGGACCTGAGCCAGTTCAGCCTTACTGGCTACCGAAATTGGCTCAGGTCACCAAAATAAAGGAGGGCCTGTACCTAATAATGAACAGGACAAATCAGCCCTGGACCGACTGAAGAGGTTGCTGAATCAGCCCTGGTCCAGTTGAGCCAGCCGAAGAGGATGTTGAACCAGTACTAACCTGGCTGAAGAAGGCGCCGAATTGGCCCTAATCTGACTGAGCCAGCTGAAGAGAGCGTTGGACCCACTTCTTGTAGTCTGAGTCGACTATTAGGCATCAAACTGGCTCCTGACAGTCTAAGTTGGCTATAAGGCACCGAATCGACCAAAGGTCGTTTCACCTGGTTCGACCTGTATGCCATGACCCGAGTAGACAAAAGTGTGAATCATCAAGAACTAATGATGCCCTAACAAATCGCCAGATGCACACTGGTGGAGGGTCGGGTCTCGCCAGTGGGATGCCAAATTTGACTACAATGGTTGCCGACCTGCGAAGATCGTCGATGCTAGCCGAATATGGCCCGAATGTCGGCAGACCCACAAAAAATATGTTATCTGACCTCTATCATCCGACAAACAAAAGAAAGGAGGGGGGGAACCTCCGTCGCCCGACGTTCGATGGCCACAAGGTAAGAGGCGACTCTCCCATCCTCTGGCGATGAAAATCCATCGTCTGACAACTAATGAGGGTCGTCGTCCGCTGCTCGATGAATCGAGCAGCCGATGACACCTCCTATCGTTCGGTGACCAAAATCCACCGTCTAACAACTTGATGAGAGTTGTCATCCTCCACTCGATGAATCGAGCAGCCGACGGCACCTCCTGTCGTTCTGTAACCAAAAAAATGCAAGGGAAGGCCGGCTTTCCTGCAAGCCCTCAAAAAAAGAAACTGAGCTCGATCGAGCAGTTACCTGAGTCATCCAGTAATCGTAGCAAGCAAATTCCTTTGCCATCTGGCGATCAAACTGGGCAAATGCTCGAACAATGACCAGGGAAAAGAAAACCCCTCACCACTCGGTGAAGACTGTCGATCAGGAAAAGAAAAAAGGGAAAGGCCCTGAAATCCCTTCCACCTTATCGACAGAGTTATCATGAGCCGGATGGCTATCCAGACCGGCAAACCAAATGGGGACAAAACCCTATGCCGCCTGGCAACGATCTGCAATCATAATGGATCATTGCCGAGAAAAGAAAAGAAAATATATATAAATCTTTCAACGATTCAATGGAAACATGCGCTCTGATACCAATTGTTGGATTTTAAATCCACCGAATACTAAAACAAGATCGATAACGTACTTTCGCTAAACCGTTGAAATCATAAACAAAATAAAACTGAAAGCAGAAGCTATATTTGAATCCATAGTGCTTCGATTGATCGTTGATGAGTATGATCTTCTAGAACCTGTATATTTGACCATTTTCTTTCTCTAAACCTGATGAGATAGACTCAATCTCTTTCTAACTTATGAAGAATATGAAGAGATTCTATATATAAGGTTTGAAGACCATAACCTAATGCATTTAGAAATATGTCTCAGCTCAACCCATTATAGAGTTGTAGATGGGGCATGTCTCTCTACATAGTGTTTCATACCATTTGAGATACCATAGGACCCATCTAAATTAGACCACATGAACCGGGCCTGAACCTAAGATAGACTTACGATGTGTAGTTCAGCGTATGTAGGCCCACAAGATTTTCTAACAAGTCCATCATGCCTCTGTTCTGTACTAACGTCAGTTTTCTCGATGCCTTAATTAGTCGTCTAATCTTGTAGCTTATAGTGTATAGAAAAAAAATAATAAAACCTAGGTCTGAATTCTATACCAGCACTTCAAAAACAGATTTAGAATCAGACCCACTTAGATCCGAACCCGATCAAGGCCTGTTGACACCCCTCACATACCTGAACCTGAAAATATGGGTCTGGATGAGGTCAGATATATCTGATACAGATCCAATCTATTAACAGCCGTGTATTCAAGTAGGATATATGAGTGATGACATTTGGCAATTGTACTGCAGGAGAGAGAGAGAGAGAGAGAGAGAGAGAGAGAGAGAGGCGTTAACGGAATTTTGAATGTTCCGTTAAGTGCGCGGGGGAGGCGTGGGAGGGGTTTACTCGTCGGGCCGTCGGCTTAATCGTCGAGCTGGCGGGACAACGTTCGGCTCGGATTCGCCATGTCATCCACCGACGAAGGGCTGTACACGTAGGCTGCGGTGGGGACCGCTGAACCACGTCTTCACTCCACGATGGCCTGACTTGACGTTTTGTCTACTCTCACCAAAAAAGGAATAACACGTCAGCATGACACCCTGTCTGATGATACGTCAGAGAGGGATCTCATGCCGTTGTCTCCAGGACGAGAACATCCTGGGTTTTAAAGGAAATTACGTGACTACCACTTTCTGACCAAGTTCCTGAATTCGGACAGTTGTGCTGATAATTTATTACAATTTTGGAGTTCCTGAGCCATTGTTTTATTCAAAAGATGATAAATTCATGTTATTTTTAATTATTTGTTTTCTAATATCATGAACTTTTTTTTTTTACTCGAAGAAACCTCCCCAAGTCCGAAAACCTAGTCGCACTAGCCCAGCCTGCTGTACTTACGGTTCTTGTCCCATCCCCCTTGGATCTTAATATCATGCAGCTTAAAATCTTGTAAGTTGTACTATTTTATGTCATTTGTATTCTAAATTATGTTACCGGCTGCAAAATTAGAATACCATGACATTTACAAAAAAAAAAAAAATCATCTTTGGTGCAGTGGGAGGGTCCTTGACTAGAGGTGGCTAATGGGTCGGTTTGACTCGTTAATCAGACCAGAATCAGCTCGTTGAAACCCAGCATAGCACGGTCCAAGAGCTACAATAACAATTCGGGTCAAACTCATGAACCGTGTAGTGGGCCGTACCGGTTTCACCCTCCTGCTGGCCCTAAAACCTGTTACGATCGTTTAAAATAACTCGTCCAATGAACCGTATCGGTTATAAAATGGCTAGTTTTGGT
Organism: Nuphar pumila; assembly: GCF_984573655.1. Taxonomy (NCBI): domain Eukaryota; kingdom Viridiplantae; phylum Streptophyta; class Magnoliopsida; order Nymphaeales; family Nymphaeaceae; genus Nuphar; species Nuphar pumila. Next base: position 53,144,034 of record NC_143261.1, read on the forward strand.
TTTTTTCAAAAAAAAAAAACTCCCAACAGCTATAAACGATTAGTTTTCGGGTTTTTCTAGTTGTATTATTTATAGTTTTAGATTTTTTTCTAATTTTAATTTGTAATCTACTTGTAATTTTCTTTTCATAGTGAAATTTTGGACTTCGGTTCCGTGGTTTTTTTTCCTTTGGGGTTTTCCACTTAAAATCATAGTGTTCATTTTTTTTTCTGATTTTTTTTCAATTTTTGCCAGTTCAACCACTTCAACCCGTGAACCGGCCCGCCTAAGCCTGGCCCAACTGTGCCGGTTCAACTGGGCCAATGCAGTTTGGCCTTCTCACAAACAGTCTGGTACAATGAACCTGCCCATTACCTCAAGCCTTGACCCTAGGTGCGAACTCAAAACTTATATTTGGCTGCTCTCAACATAGGCATTAGGTCAATTGTATATTTTTAGATAATATTCATTTTTTTTTATGTGTGTGTAGGATATCATCGTAAGCGTGTACGAGTTGAGGACTAAACTCGAAACTACTAAGAAAATGTTTTTTGCGAATTAGTTTAAAAAAATGATTTTTTGCAAATTAGTCCTTGCCTTATCAGCTATTTACAAATTAGTCCAGACTTTTCAGGTTTTGCAAATTGGTCCCCGCCTTTGGATTAACCTTTGCAAATAGGTCCCTGAGGATAACAGTCGTCCCTCAACTGAAGCTGTTAGCGTAGGTAAATTGATGATTAATTATCCTTTCACAAGGACTATTTTGCAAATACCAAATAAGGTATATAGATTAATTTGCAAAAAAGTAAAAATGCCTATCCTGCCCTTATCGAGGACCATTTTGCCAAAAAAAATAACAAAGGGTTACTTGCAAAAAATATATGAAAAGATTGTTGTGCCCTCATCAAGAACTATTTTGCAAAAAAAAAAAGACACAAGCTAGGGTCTGATTTGTAAAGGATGAGTAAAAAGGGTTGTTTTTGCTCTAGGACCAGTTTTGCAAAAAAAATAAACACAACTGATTTGCAAAAAGTGTGTAAAAAACTGTTTTACCCTCAACAAGGATTAGTTTTACAAAAAAGACACGACTTGCAAAAAGTGAGTAAAAACGATTTGTTCGCCTTCTGAAGGATTATTGAGCAAGAAACAAGGCAAACCCAGTTCCAATTTTTCACGTAGACCAATTTAGAACGATTCCATTAGGTCTGATCTTCAGAATCTTTTTGGAAGACGATTCAGATCAGCATTGTTTAAAACATGAAATGCTATTTTTGTCCTTTTTTCACGAAAACATCTCGCGTTATTTCATCTTTGTAGTTTTTTTGTGTAACAAATCAATATTGAGGGTATTTCAGTAACTTTCCCTTATTACGCAAAGTTCAACAGCCTGTTCTTAAAAACCAAGGGTGTCTTTGGAATGCTACTTGTGAAAAGCAGACAACTAAGTGTAATAATTTGTAAATAGCTGATAAACTAAATTATGTCAATTACTCTCAAATTTTTTTTCTTTGCAAGAAAATATAAATAAATATATTTAAAAACAACACGTTTAAAACATGATATTTATGTTTTTGACAAAAAAAAACTTGCGAGAAATTGAAAATATCATTTTTAACTTTCGGGTAATTTCTCACGAGAAATTGAAAATCTCACAAGATTGGTCACTATAACCACCACACAAAGTCTCATCCACCAACCGGGTCTCCCCTTGTTTGGTAGGAGCAGTTAGTCCCCGTCACCTTGTCTGAGGTCGTTACAAGTTCAAATCTCAATGGTATGAATATATAACAGGTGGGGTTTGCCCAACCCTTCAAACATCTTTCTTTCTTTCTTTTTTTTTAAAGGCAAGGTGGGGTTAGGCAGACCCCTACCAGTTACACTATACCATTGGGTTTTGAACCTGCAACGTCCCAACATAAGGTGACGTGCACTAGCTGCTCCTACCTGACAAGCGGAGCTCCCGTTGGTCATGAGCTAACGCATCTTTCCCAACACAAAAGAGCAGAGTTGATGAGAGGAATGAGGAACGAGCATCTTGGTGATTTGAGGAGAAAGAGAGATGGTGCGAGAGTCACCGAGGAATGTCATTAACGTGTCGTTGGGGAAAGGGAGAGATGAGGGGCATTCAGTGAGAGACGGTGATGCACCTATGGATCCGGATCTATGATGGTCCACCAAGAAGATAGAGGGTTATTGATAATCCAGGATTCATTTGGATTAAATTTATTAGGTTTATATTTATATATTAGTTTTGGATTCATTATATTGGACATTGGATCTATCCAAGATCAATGAGTAGTATTAGGGTTTTTCTTTATAAATATTTGTTGTGTGGTGGGATTTAGAGTACGTAGTTGATGATTTTGAAATTTATGCATTAATTTACTTCATGTTTTTATTACTTTCTTGTTTGCTTTGATTTTCGTACATAGGAGTAGAATTGTGTAGATTTTTTTTTGCATCTGCAAGATCGATAGTGCATCAAAGAGTTGCACTTAAATTTTTGGTTTGCAATTTCAAAGCAAATGGGAAGAAGCTATGGAAGCGTGTATGAATTGTGTGAAAACTTATATGTGCAATGTAAAACAATAAACAAGCGAGATGAGGCAACACATTGCATCATTAGCTTGTGTTCCGTTGTGTTCAAGTTCTATCGTTTGCTCAGGTATATCTTGGGTTTTTTTTTTTTTGAGGGAATGCATGTCAATATGCCTTAAATGTGGAAGAGAAGCTGAAATCAAAGAATGATGCATGGACATCTCGGTTCAAGCCTTCAAGGATGTTTTTCCAACTCAGGGAATAAGCTCGAACCCCCGACGATGCTTCATCCGCCAATCAGGACTCGAAGTCACCACCTTCAATACTCGAGCAGGTGAGGGCAATCAAAGATGCTTTCCTTGTGACATAGTCAAACATTTTGCAACATAATGTCCAACACTAAGAAGCGGGGTCTAGTAAGGAGAGCACGAAGTACATGCAGAAGAAAGTGCAGAAAAGGGCAAAGATGCAGAGCAGAAGATGACCTTTTGTGTGGACTTACATTTGGAGATGTCGATGCCACTTTCTACAATTTGATGGAGGTGGATACTTTCCAACCCAAGAAAGATGATGCACGTTCATCATAGTCTCTCTCTCTCTCTCTCTCTCTCTCTCTCTCTCTCTCTCTCTCTCTCTCTCTATATATATATATATATATATATATATATATATATATATATATATATATATATATATATATATATATATATATATATATATATAGAGAGAGAGAGAGAGAGAGAGGAATGAAAGCCTCCCTAATAGAAATCCTCCCATACCTCCCCAATGATATCTTTGTTCAGTAGTATTGATTTACTATAAATAGATACTTGGATCATGAATTTTGGATAGAAAAAATGGTATTTGGAGCCTTAAAAATTTATACAAATTGTATGCCGTTGATTTTGAAACTTATAAAAATCTATCCTTGCATCGGAATCAAATGCTTCAAGAATTGATTCCTATATAAACATGCATATAGATAATATCTGTACCGTTGGAATTTTGAAAAATTACCAAAAATCCAATAAAACTGTCATTGAGAAGGTTTGTGAGGGTTTCCATTGGGGAGGTTTTCATTCCCCTATATATATATATATATATATATATATATATATAGAGAGAGAGAGAGAGAGAGAGATGTAAGGGGCAGGTGCCTGATGTTTTTTTGTGCCTATGCCTGCCAAGCTTTAGAAAGATTGTTTCTATTTTTTCTAAAATCTGACCAAGATCACATGCTTGATTTTATGGGAATTGACTTTTGGTTCGTCTAATTCCAACATCAAGTTAGATTTTTATAAGAGCAAAAAATCAAAACATTTTTTTTCTCAAAAAAATATGATCCAAGTGTGATTTCCTAGTAAATCGATAATGCAGAACACATCTGTATGGTCATATTTTTAAAAAACAGCCTGAAATCCAGTAAATCAATGCTTTAAAATCTCAGTTCATCATAAGCACAAAAAGAGTTAGGCACCTACCCTTTTTCATATATATATATAACTAGAGAGTGAACTAAGATTTTCATAGGATGTTTTTTTAAAGCTGACTGCACTCTTGAATCATCAGATTGTTATGCATAAGCAAAAAAATTTAAAGCTTGAAAATCAATGGCTCAAAAATTTTGTAAATATTCAAGCATCCAAAAAATCATATTTTTTTTACCAAAACAATATAATCAAACAATCAATTCTTAGCAAATGGACTGTGCTGAATGTATATGCAAGACCAAATTTGCCAAAAAAGTATCATAAATGCTTTAATTTTCATATTTAGGTTGTCATATTCTAGTACCACATATATATATATAAGAAACTTGGATCGTCCAACCAAATGGTCCAAAATCTATAACCAATAATAATCAACAACATTCTGTCTCTAGCAATCAAGTTTTTCATCGATCGGACTTTACATATTAGACTTTTATTATTCATTTAGTGAGTGACATGTTTTGGATTATGAATTTTCGATGTTTGGATGAATTTTTAAAAGGGCTAAAAATAATGACCTACAATACTTTGTTTTGTAAGTTTTAAATGCATTATAAACGGTCTATTTTCTCTTTTCAAAATACATGTCTATATGTGGTAAAGTCTATGTGGGAAGCATATTTCTTACTAAATAAATTATAAAGAACAAATATATGATGAGATGCTCGAGCATTGGAGAAAGGGAGCTATCTAATTGTCATTGGTTGTATATTTTTTACATTCCTTTGGTTGGATGGTCTCCCTTTATTATATATATATATAGAGAGAGAGAGAGAGAGAGAATATGAGAACTAATGTGTGAACCGTGATTTTCATGAATTTTTTATTCTTTTCTCTTGAATCTAACCGTACAGATATTGCCTGGTTTTATAAGAACCCGCTCTGGAATCGTTCGATTTTGATGCTTAATTTTTTTAAGGCTTTAAAATCAATGGCTCATAATCTTCATAAATATTCAAGCATTCAAAAATCGCATTTTTCATCAAAAATACACGATCCAATGGTTGATTCCTAGCAAATTCACCATGCCAAGCATGTCCACATGGTTGGATTTGCAAGAAAAGTGTTGGAAATGCACATATTTTTAGTGACTATATTTATATATAGTTACCTACTACTTTTTTAACCTACTGCCAACCTACCACGGGCGATGGGTGTTTTTTGGTTGTTTTTCACAAAGTTTGTTAGAAAATGATACTTGGATCATATTTTTTGATAAAAAAAATATGGTTTTTTAAGTCTTGAATATTTATGAAAATCTTAGACCATCGATTTTTAAACCTTATAAAAGCCTACCTACATGTCAAAATTGGATGATCCAAGAGTCGATTCCCATAAAATCAAACTTGTAGAACACATCTGTATGGTCAGATTTAAGAAAGATATGAAGGGTATTTTCATGTTTTCCTTAAATCTAACCTTATAGATGAGTTCTACATGCTTTATTTTATAGGATCCCTACTCCAAATTCAAGTTTGAACATGCCAACGGGTGCAGATGTAGGGTTTACTGATTATTGACCTAATAGGATACTGGCTAATTATGAGGTCAGATACATGTTTGAGTGAAAAAGGGTGGTATTGAGTCCGGATCCAACTAGCATGTAAATCGTTAATCAGGTGCATATTTGCATATGATCAAATTTGGATGTCAACACCGAGGTGGTATCCCATGTGGTGAGCAGGGTCCTGTGCCATCGATTCCCTCTGCCACATGGGGCTTAAGAGATATCTGGTAGGGGTCTGCATAACCCCAGCTTGCCTTTCAAAAAAAAAAAAAGATTGGATGTCATATTCAGACTCAGTTATTACTCAAATTCATAATTTGATGCAAAACACCCAGCCCAAGTCCAGATCCTATTGTTATTCGGGTACTATTTTCATTATTGAATCCATCTAAACTATTTGGTTCCAGTCAGATATCTGAACCATTGGCACTCCTGCCATTCAGTCAGCCCAAAAGTTGAACCTTCACTGGTGGCCCCATGGAAGACCCGAACGACTTGATCCTCAAGAAGCCATTGTTCGAGTATGCACGAGGTACGAAAAAAACCTCATTTTGATATTCTTCTATTTTTCGATGAAAATGTGCGTGAGTGTTCAAAATCAAACACTTCCTTCTGTTCCATATGAAACATGGGTCGCTGAAGCTTGAGGGTGACTACCTTCATGGTACAAGTGGCTAAACACCTCAATGGTTCACCATCCATCACATTGTATGACTCCATATAACTGCAATGCTTAGGAACTTTGGGATGGGACATACTAACATTTTGAGTTCTAGAAATATGAGAACTACCACATGGGAATTTCTTACACTTTCTTTGCAAATCGAACCCCCATGGTGAATTTGGTACGAATCAATTGTTGGATCATGTATTTTGGATGAAAAATATAATTTTTGAATGCTTGAATATTTATAAAGATTATGAGCCACTGATTTTAAATCTTTAAAAAATCTTGTTTATGCGTCATAATTAGATGATTCAAAAGCTGGTTATTATAAAAACCAAACATGTAAATTACATCTGGTCGATTAGAATTAAGAGAAAAGAGCAAAAAATCCAAGAAAAACATTTTTTAAACCCTTGAGGTCCCCCCCGCTTCGATCGGTTTCAAACTATGGTCATTCCATGTTTGGTGACAAGCCAGGGTTGCCTCTAGCCAAGAATGCAGAGCCTGTGGGCACGCCTCGCTCAAAGTTGAGAAATGCCAATTCCACACCGCAAGACTGGTTAGGAAAGAGTTACTAACAGCCTATTCAAATAAAATGCATCAGGAGCACACATTATCACTGGTAAGAAGGGCATTCAGGAACAATCCCAATAAACAACATAGATACACAAGGAGGGGCAAGAGACTAAACCCACTCATTTATTCACCAGATGCTAACAATGAAAAGTGCATTGCTTCACAAACTCACACTAGACAAAAGATCAGGCAGGCAGCTTGCATCAGATCTTTCATGCCAGAATATAGAAAAAACAAAAGCAGGATTTATAGATAACAGAACCCCATGATCCAGCACGCAAGCAAACCAGCGGCATTTAGACAAATGTGCAGCACCAAGAACTAACTGGCAAGGTAGCAAAAATGTGGACATCTCCAAACGGGAGCCAACAAGAGCTTCTGAAGGTACCAAGGTCTGGAGAATTTCTGAGATCCATATATATACTGGTTCCCACGTTGTGTAAAGAGTAGAATGTAGGTTGAATCATCAGAATGCACCATCAGGATAGCGACTCATATCGAAATCACTGATAGGCACCCTTAACACCTGGCACTGCAAAGTTGAACTCATCAAATGGTAACCAATAAATGAAATCATAAAGGTGTTGTGAAGAGCAAAGCCTTTGAAAATTAACTGCTAACCTCTCACTCTAAGCAACTGGTATAGGGTTTAAATTTGATGCAGGTTGCATTACCGAGGTGTGTCAACCAAAGCCAAAACCTTCACTAGCTTCATGGATAGCAAGCAGCAGCCGGTCTTGGAGCTGCTCCTTGGAAGAATATTCTGGCAGGTCTAGCTGGTTAAAACTGCATATTTGGACCACAACAGTTGAGAGATTCTTTCAATTGTGTCAGCCCAAACTGATAATTACAAAGGGGAACATGCCCTCAACCATGAGTCCAGCAACTTTGAACAAGTCGCAGGAACGCCAACTTGGTGCACATAAACCCTAGCTGAGTGTCTCAGAAAGCACCAAACCATGTGTGATTATAGAAAAGGAAGCTTCAGTCATATTGACGGATGTTAAAACCAATCAGGCAAAACTATTATCACAACTTTCAAAAAATTCAAATCAATGTTATCATCATTATATACATATATACCAGAGAATACATAGATACAAATCCATGATACTAACCAGGTATGGGCTGAGGGCAATCTTTCTGGAGCACCATATGCCTTGTGAATCTGAAACAGTTGAGGGCCAGAAATGCCTTGCAGAGCTTTAAAACCCTCCAGAGGAACCTAACAATTGAATCAAGTAATGAGATTTTCATAAACAAAGATGTGTGTATATCACAAAAGAACAGGTATCGATTATCACAAAAACATGATAAAAACTTGGTTCACATAAAAAAAAAATGAACAGTATATAACATTACGCTAGTTATGGATGCTAACATTCTGCACCATCACACAGCTTATGTGAATGCATATAGTTCATGTTCTGTTTTACAATTAGTTTATTAGCACTAACCCTTAATTCAAGTAACCCACACCAAGGACTTTCAAAAGCATGTGCTCATAGTCAGAGTCTCACTTGGCAATATTTGCTTTGCTAGATGCTGCCAACCTGTGATCTAGATGCAATGAAGTCGATAGTATACATAGAGCCACTTGAAAACTCCCCCTCTAGAGGATACAATGTTAATAAAATATCATGTTATACATTGTGAGAAATATATATGACCCAATGATATCCGCACCTAAAGAGTTTTTTTTTTAAAGAGAAAATATTATTAGCATAATAAGTTGGGAGTTCAGCACATATCAGGTAGATGGGATGTGATGAGATATCACTCCCCATTACAAACAGAAATTTCAAATCTGAGCAAAGTTAGATTACATAAACAAAACATGCTGACCCTCGGTAGCAGCCAATCCCTACAAGGTGCTGGTCCAACAAGTACCATGTAGCATAGTTCACGTTATCACCCACTTGTCCCATAGCCAATCAATGCTAGAGTCTGGCCATTTGCGGTGGACCCGGTCATTTAGCTCCCGCCTCAATTGGTATAGAATACCATGCAAATCACTGGCCTTACCCTTGAAGATTGTTAGTTTTGGATCATGGATCCGACCCATGGTTGCCAGTTGAGGAAGCGGGAGCGGGAAGCGAGGCACTTTCAAAATTTTAGGAAGCGATGAAGCGTGGGACCACTTAGGAGCGATTCGGGAAGTGTCTCGGAAGCGACCTAGGAAGCGTCTCGGAAGCGAGGGGGAAGCGAAAAAAATAAAAATAAAAAATAAAAAATACAAAAAAATTGAAAAAAGCGAGGGGGGAGTGTGGGGGAAGCGAGGGGGAAGCGTGATGGGAAGCGCGCTTCCCATTAAAGGGAAGCGCGTCCCCCATTAAAGGGAAACGCGTCCCCCATTAAAGGGAAACGCGCTTCCCAAAAAAGGGGGACGCTTCCCCCCACGCTTCGGAAGCGCGAGGTTTCGCGCTTCCGGTAACCCTGACCCGCACCACATTCCAAGGATCCATCTTGGGATGTGTGGGCGGTGGCATGTTTGTAATTTGTTTTTACTTCTTGTGTAATGCCATACTATGTACAACACTTATAAATAATAAGTAAAAGAGGGAAACCCTATTGCCGCCGACCCCTCTCTTCTCTCTCTTCTCTCTTTACCTCATCTCTAACCCTTGCAGGTGGATATTTCTGACATGGTATCAAAGCACAGGCACGGAAATCAATCATCTAGAAGGCCTCTATCTTCCTAAATCAGTTTTTGCTTATTTCCTCCTTTTTCTTAATCCTCTTTCACGTCATTCCAGTTTTTCTTTTTTTGGTTCTTCTCATTCTCAATATTTCTGGTACGCACGTCTTAACATCCTGTTTCAGCCCGAGTTTTTGTTTTTCTCCCCAAAATATTTCTGATTCTTTCCCTTTTTCTGGTTCGCACGTTACTATTCTCGGTGTAACGTGTGTGCTGATATCTTTTTCAGCACACAGCAGCATTGTTGTTTCTCTTTCTCTGTGTAACGTGTGCTGGTATCATTTTCAGCACACAGCAGCATTGTTGTTTTCCTCTTTCTCTGAATAACGTGTGTGCTGATATTATTTTCAGCACACCTCATTGTTGTCTCCTCTTCAATACACTGTTAGAACAGTTTTGGCTTCTCATTCTTCATATAATCCATAGATTCCAAGTTGAACCCTAGTTTTCTTACTCACCTCATGACCCACAAGTTATCTCATGATAACTACTTTGGAAAGATTGTGCCTTTTATTCGCAGTCATGGTCTTTATGGGCATCTAGATGGGCGATCACCCGCCCCACCTACACATATCATGCAAGAAATAACAGGTGAAGATGGGAAGGTGAGTCAACTTCGAACCACCAATCCTGCTTATGACATATGGGTACAACGGGATCAGACATTAGTTGCTTACATAACTTCCACACTTTCTGATCGTGTTTTACAAACTATTTCTAATGATCAATCTGCTGCCGAGTTGTGGAATGGACTAGCTCATTCCTTTTCTCAGGTTTCTGAATCTCGGGCTTTGCAACTCAAGTGGCAATTTCAATCCATGTGAAAAGGAAACAAATCTATTACAGAGTTCATGGGGGATGTTAGGGTTATTACAGATCAATTAGCTGCCATTGGAAGTCCTGTATCAGATAAGGACATGGTACAACAGGTATTAGGTAGCCTTGGACTTGAATATCGCATGTTTTGCACAGCACTCCAGGTTGTCTCAGTTCTTCCATGTTTTGATGATCTTCAATCTAAGCTTTTGCAATATGAGGTCAGTTTAAATCAGGAACACACGTTAGATGATACTCATCCTGTGATGATGGCACATACGCCTATTCAAACAGGAGCCTTATTTACTCCTCCTCGTCCAAATGGAACAACTATAAACAAAGGAGGATTACTACCTACACCAGCTGGAGGAGGCCTTGGCTCAGGCAGTGTACCACGAGGGGGACGTGTTCCTACTTGTTTTCTATGCAACAAACGGGGACATGTTAAAGCAAATTGTTGGTACAATCCTCAGAACCGGAACAAAACAGGGAGGCCAGGGCAGAGGGCAACTCAAACGTTTGCACGCACTCCTCAGGGACAGGTTCTTCCACAGGACGTACAAAATATCCTTATGACTACTTTCAATCAGATGAACTTGCGTCAAAATGATGATGGTATATGGTATATTGATTCAGGGGCAACAGCACATGTTACTTCTGATGCAGGTAAATTTTCTCACTTGACTCCTTACACAGGAAATGGCACTATAGTCATAGGAGATGGATCTCACCACCCCATCTCTCACACTGGAAATGTCTCCCTTTCTTTGCCTGAATCTCAATTGCCCTTGTCAAATGTCTTACTCACACCTGCTATTCAAAAGAATATTCTATTTGTGTCTAAATTAGTTGATGAAACAAATTCTTCCGTTGAATTTACTCCTGTTTATCTTAAGGATCTTCACACCAAGAAGATGCTCGCTAAAGGTGAACGGCGCGGGAACATGTACGTCTTTGAAGAATCTCATGTGCCTTTGAAGACGTCGTCTTCCGTAGCCGTGGCTTCTTCAGCTCCTTCCTTTCCAACATTTTTTAGTCGATCCACAGATCATAGTTCTTCATCTAGAGTCTTGAAACTTAATAAGCCAGACTTATGGCATCTTCGTTTGGGTCATTGTAGTCAAGTTTTTCTTGACAAGTTGTCTGCTAAAGGTCTAATACCCGCAGTCAGTTTAGAGTCAAAATGTCCAAGTTGTCATTTATGCATAAGTCATGTACTTCCTTTTCATAGTATCAATAAAAGAGCAACAAAGCCTTTTGAGATTATATGCTCAGATGTTTGGGGTCCTGCGCCCACTGCCTCTCTTTCTGGATCTCGATACTATGTACTCTTTCTTGATTCTTACACTCGTTTTAGTTGGATTTACTTCATGAAAAACAAACATGAAGTTTTCAAGTTGTTCAAACAGTTTCATGCACTAGTCCAAAACCAATTCAATACCAATGTTGTATATTTCCAGTGCGATGGGGGGAGAATACATATCCCATGATTTTAGTGAATATTTGAAGGAGCATGGCATTACACGTAACATTTCTTGCCCTCATACCCCTCAACAAAATGGAGTAGCTGAGAGAAAACACAGGCATATTGTTGAGACAGCCTTGAGCATGATGCACACTGTGGGTATTCCCTTCTCTCTTTGGACTGAGGCTTTCCATACAGCTGTTTACGTTATCAACAGGTTGCCCATGACCATCCTTGAAGATAATTCTCCATACTTTGTTCTTTATAATTGTCATCCATCATATGAAGAACTACATCCTTTTGGTTGTGTATGTTATGTTCACATTGATCATTCATTGAGAAATAAGTTTCAAGACAGAGTTGTACAGTGCAAGTTTCTTGGGTATGCAGATGACTATAAGGGATACAGGTGTTATGATCCTCATACAGGCAAAATTCGGGTATCTAGAAATGTTGTTTTTGATAATGAAAATTTTGACACTCTGGGTTCGTCTTCCACAGATACACAGGACAGTTATGATCCTTGGCTCAGTGACTCACTTTTATATGACTGGTTGCCTTATGAGGATTCATCTTTATTGACAGACAATGAACCCTATACTTTCGATGTGGAACCGCATATGGAAGACATTCCTCCTACAACAACATCCTCACGTTTTTCTGGTCTTGTTTATTCTCGTAGAGCTCATCCAGTCAATGATGAGACTCCTCTACGACGTTCCACTCGGATTAGACATCCTATAGATCGTTGGGTAAGTTATAACAATTTCTCTTTGGATTTTCAAACATTTCTAACCAGAGTGTCCAAAGAAACAGAACCTTCCTCTTTTCATGATGTTGTACATTCCCGTGCTTGGGTAGAGGCGATGAATGAGGAAATAGAAGCATTGCATGAATGCAATACATGGGAAATTGTACCAAGGCCAGATAATAAGAATGTTGTAGGGTCCAAATGGGTGTACAAGATCAAGCACAAACCGGATGGCAGTGTTGAGCGCTATAAAGCTCGTCTGGTCGCACGAGGCTTCACACAGCAGTATGGGCAGGACTACGATGAAACGTTCAGCCCAGTAGTAAAATTGGGCACCGTCAGGATTATGATTGCATTGGCATTACAACATGGATGGTCACTCAGTCAACTTGATGTTAAAAATGCCTTTTTGCATGGTGAACTAAAGGAAGAAGTTTACATGGAGCAGCCACCTGGTTATAGTATGCATGATTCATCCAATTGGGTATGTAAACTTCGACGCTCTCTTTATGGCTTGAAACAAGCCTCTCGATCTTGGTTTGAGAGTTTTTCCACGGAGATCCAGCATCATGGGTTCACTAAAAGTGTTCTAGATCATTCATTGTTCATATTCAAAAGTGATTCAGCTATTGTTTGGGTGCTTATATATGTTGATGACATCATTATTACCGGGAGTGATGAGGTTCACATATCTTGGGTTAAGTCTATGGATGAAAGACTTGGGTCCCTTGCGATATTTTTTGGGTGTGGAAGTTGATAGTCGACATGAGACTATTACATTGAGCCAACATAAGTACACCATTGATATTTTACTTGCTACAGGGATGGAGAATTGTAAACCAATTAGCACACCTTGCCTTCTAAATCATAAGCTAAGTGCTAAAGAAGGCACTACTTATCATGATCCTACTTTGTATCGTCGAGTTGTAGGGATGTTACAATACTTAACATTCACTAGGCCTCACATAGCATACTCTGTCAATCAGGCTTCACAGTTTATGCATGCTCCTACAGATGTACATATGGAAGGAGTAAAAAGGATCCTTCGGTATTTAAAAGGTACGATTGGAGATGGCTTGATGTACACCAAGGACACAGCTTATATGTCAGGGCATCGACTATTCACCTACACAGATGCGGACTGGGCGGGTGATCCTAACGAGCGCAGATCAGTTTCGGGGTATTGCATTCTTATCAGCAATAATATTGTAACATGGAGTAGCAAGAAGCAAAAGGCAGTGACGCGATCTAGTACTAAAGCAGAATATCGTGCAATGGCAGCAGGAACAACCGATGTTACATGGGTGAGACATCTAATGCAAGAATTACAAGAACCGATCTCGTCCTCTATGCTTCTTTGCGATAATCAGAGTGCTATTAATATTGCCTTCAATCCCATCCTTCATTGTCGCACGAAGCATATCGAGATCGATCAACATTTTGTTAGGCAAAAGGTGGAAGAAAAAGAAATTGAACCTGCATATGTTCGGTCAGATATGCAAGTTGCTAACATCTTTACCAAGGGATTATCCACTCATCAGTTTTGGGCACTCAAAGGCAAGTTGTCAACTTGAGGGAGGTTGTTAGTTTTGGATCATGAATCTGACCCGCACCACATTCCAAGGATCCATCTTGGGATGCGTGGGCGGTGGCATGTTTGTAATTTGTTTTTACTTCTTGTGTAATGTCATACTATGTACAACACTTATAAATAATAAGTAAAAGAGGGAAACCCTATTGCCGCCGACCCCTCTCTTCTCTCTCTTCTCTCTTTACCTCATCTCTAACCCTTGCAGGTGGATATTTCTGACAAAGATACATCGATTCCTTTCAAGACAAATAAGCCACCAAGCTGTCAAGATCCAAACACGCCACACAAATTTTCACCGGTACCCCTTTGAGCTCATGTGTGGGGGAAATCAACACCTCTCTTGGGAAGGAGATGCTGTCCCAAACCATGAGAATGTCACTCCATGCTTGGAGTATCAAGGTGTGAATCAAGATACAATTCCAAAAGAGGTGAGATGTTGACTCTTCCTCACAAAAACAAAGCGAGCATCTGCTAGCAAGATGGAAACTCCGACACTTGAGCCTAGATTCGGTGTTGGCCACATCATTGAGAATCAACCATCCCATAAGAGATCCTCGTAGCGGGAGACCCGCCGCCCACAATGCTTTCCTCGAAAACCAAGAGGGAAGAGGCGAACCAAGATAACAATACATGGTTGATGCCTTAAATTCTCCATCACTTGCAAGTGTCCAACAAATTTCATCCTCCCGTTGCGAGATAGAACAACCTTGTAGCATGGCCATTAGAGCTGTCCACTCACAAAATACCAAATCCGAAGGCTCCCTCGTTAGCACAATATCTCATGCATCCTCCTCACTTGACCAAAAATCGTACACCTTAACATACTTGGCTCTAGCTGCCTCGTATAAACTTGGGAAAGTATCCATAAGCTTTGTGTCCCCACACCAAACATCTTGCCAAAATAATGTCTTTGGTTCGCTTCCCATCTTGACCCGAATAACCGAGTTAAAGTGATCCAAAACCGAGATCCAAGCCTTCCAAATCCTAGATCCTTTCCTTCATTTATGACTTTCGGTCCAACTCCATGACCATCCCACCAAATCATATTTTTCAGAAAAGAGCAATGCAAGAGTACCCTCCTTTTTACAAATCCTCCATAGTCACTTAGTCAAGATGGCAAGGTTGAATCTCCCCAAGTTAAGTATACCCAAACTTCCAACTCGAAGTGGTTGGAAGATAAAAGACCAATTGAAGGGTGCCTTAGATCTCTCGTCTAACGACCCATGCCAAATAAAATTTTAAAACATTGTATTGATGTGCTTTTCAACTTTCTTAGGAATCTTAAAAATGAAGCACCTAGCAAGAAATATTGAATCTAACAAGAATGATTTTACCCGCCTTAGAGAGTAACCGAGAAGCACAAGATTGAAGTTTTCGGCAAATTTTATCCCCTACCACACACTAGTGTGACTCCCCCAAGTGTAGTGGTAGCCTAAGATACTTTATGGGTAAGGACTCCGCATTACAATTAAAAACAACAGAGGCCAACCTTTGAGAATCCCATGTGGGATCATTGAATACCATTATTTAACTTTTTCCCTCATTATTTAAGTCTTTCCTTCATTCATACAAAGGCCGGATATTTTGGAAAAACATTTGATCACCACCCAAAAAGCCCACAAGTTATTTTCCGATGCTTCCCCAAAAACCAACAAGTCATCCGCAAAAGATAACTGATTGAAACTGATTCCGACACTTTGCAACCCTTAAACACTCCCCCCTCCTTCGCATGAGAGATCATCACCGAGAGTGCTTCCATAGCCATAATAAAAAGAAAAGGTGAAAGGGGGTCACCTTGCCGCAAACCCCTCTTTGGCTTAATGAAATCACCCTTTTCTTCGTTAAGGGATACCGCAATCGAAGTTGCAGAAAGGAGCCCATCAATCCAATTATTCCACTTCTCCCCAAATCGCATACATTGCAAATAACTTAGCAAAAATCTCCAATATAAAGAATCAAAGGCTTTCTTGAAGTCAATTTTTAAGACAAAAGATTTCGTACCTTGAAGCTTGATGAAGTGAATTATCTTATGTGTCATGACACACGCATCATGAAGTCGTCGACCGGGAATGAATGCACTTTGTGAATCTGAAATTACGCTCCTGATAACACCCTTGATTATTGTCGCCAAATTATTTGAAACGAGTTTAAAAGTGCCCACCAGAGAAAGAGAGGCCTAAACCTTCCACTGTCTTTAGCTTAAGGGTCCTTAGGGATAAGGACAAGTGCCAATTTGGCCAAGACACCTGAGATTTTGGCATTGAGGAGAAAGTCTTTCAACATTTGTAGATCGGCCTTAACAAAGTCCCAAGTATGTTTGAAGAATTCAATTGGAAACTCGTTAATACCCAGGGTCTTACCATTAGGAAGAGACCATATAGCATTCTTTATTTCCTCCATGGTGAATGCGCAAGTGAGGCCCCTCCTTTCCTCTTCGCTTATGGATTTAAAGGCCACGTTAGAAATGTCATATTCCCTGACCACTACCTTGGAAAACCATGATTTGAAGAACTCGGTGGCATTAGGCAAGATATGAGGACCCTCTATATTAGTCCCATCAATCATCAAAGATGAAATGCAATTCACCCTTAGATCTTTGCTTCCACCGTATACATTCGCGCACCCTCCACTCCCTAACACGGTTAACAAGGTTTTGCCTTTCAGTTTTCAAACTTGACGCCTCTTTTATATCCCTTGATTCCTCCTCCCAGTGTTGAAGGATCTTCAATTGGGCCTCCCATTGCTCAAGCTCCTTAAACTTTTCTGAGCCTATTGATTTGATCCATTCAATAAGCTTGCTACGCACATAACCAAGTTTTACATTGATCCTTTGGGCTGCCCATCAACTCTCGCAAGGGGCCGAATTCCACCATTCACCTACAAGATTCAAGAAGTCTGACTCCCTCAAGCACCAAGTCTCCATACGAAAACTCTTATTTCGGTATTGACCCCCGCACCCCAAGATAACCAAATAGTGGAGTGGTCCAACACTGAGATTGGGTCCGACACCGCCCACATGTCATGGAGTCTATGTAGCATGCTAGAAGAGAAAAAATCTATCAAGTTTTCTCATCATCGTCAGCGCCCTCTTGTTCGACCACGTGAACCAGGATCCTTGCATGGGAAGGTTCGATAATTGTGCCATATCCAAAAATGTAGCAAACCTTCTCATGTTACTAGTGTATATTGTTCTCGATTTGAGTCCTCCAAGCGAAGGATGGAGTTAAAATCTCCACCAATGTACCAATTTGTTGTCATCGAGGATTTCAAGTCCTCTTTAATTTTTTTTATTCTTTTCAAAAATCCTTTTTAAGGACACTTGTGAAAGGTCCATAAACCGTGCTAAGGAGGAACAACATGTATGCATTATCAAGAGAGAATGAGACCGATATAGAGAAGCTTCCAATATGGGCAATGGTTCCTTCCAAGCCATCAAAATACCCCAAGACCGCCCAATTGACGGGCGGGTCGCGTAAGAGAAACCTCTCCACAAGTTATCTATGAAAGATCTATCCAGTTCCGATATTTTCGTTTCTTGGATGCAAACAATATCCGATTTTTTGTAGCAATCATGCTCGATTAATAGTGTTTTTTTTCTCGCCCACACAGCCCACGGGCATTCCACATCATTATCTTAATAAAAAATGCATTATATGTACCCTTCCACCCCAAAGAACATGCCTAATCCTAGGTCGTGAGTGTTCCGGTCTTAGTCCTCACCCGCCTTGCTGTCCTCATGTATATTAAAATCAACGAACAAGAAGAAGGCGCCAATTTCAGCTTAATGGCATCAAGAATCTCTTTGAGAGTGCGCTCGTCATCGAAGCACTCTCGTTGATCCACTACAATCGGCTAGCTGGGAGGCGGTGAGTCCACAACGCAGCCAAGATTGGTTGTGTGGATCGATGCAACTACCGGAGTGATATCTAGATCCAAACTGTTTATTGGTGTTGGGTCCATGCGCTAGAGCAATCCAAGGTCGACCCACAGATCCGATTCCAATATAACATCTGGTTTTGGATTTGGATCAGAAGAATGTGGTTCAACATCAGGTCCACACATCCAAAGAGTGGGCCAGCCCGGTACCTAATGGACCCGAGCCTAAAATCATGGCCCAAAACTGTCCCACTAGAGCAATCCAAGGTCGACCCACAGATCCGATTCCAATATAACATCTGGTTTTGGATTTGGATCAGAAGAATGTGGTTAAACATCAGGTCCACACATCCAAAGAGTGGGCCAGCCCGGTACCTAATGGACCCGAGCCTAAAATCATGGCCCAAAACTGTCACATGGCTGGCCGAGCCGGGTCGGCTTGGCCCATCGGGCTGCCGGGCCGGTTGCCCATCCCTAGGTGACACTTTGTACTTGGCCAGGTATGAGGGTGTTGCATTTTTCTTGTCTCTACGCCGGGATAGACAAGATCGGTATTGGATCCAACCATCCTCTTGTTGTGCACCGTATGATCCTGTTCGAGGGCCTGTGAACATATGAGGATTACAGGAATCTCTGTCATACCCGCATCTCAGACATGCTGTAGAGCGCAACCCGATGAGAGTTGAGCAGCCCTGACACCACCAACCTTGAATCACAGGGCAGAGTGTTTGAGCCAATTTCATTAGTCGGAGCGCAGTTGCCTCATCCATCGCTTCATTCCGATGTTGTGGGTATGTGTTATCAATGCCCATCTTTGCAAAGAGGTTCTGCACATCCTCCCATTTGAGCCCACCAGCCTGAACACAGCAAACCAAGGCTGGTACCCAAGTGTTCCTGAATTCTACAGGGTTCAAAGATGGGATGATGTTCCAAAGGTCGGATATGGCTAGTAGATTGATGTCCCTGGTTTGACGCTAGTGAAGTTCCCCCACCCTCTTTTTGATCACCCTCATGTCCTCTCCTTGGAAGAGCCACATCTGCAGCCTGTGACCTCTCGCCTTCATCTGCCACACCAACCTCACACCCTCCTCCCTGACGAGGATAGCATATTTATGATTGCTTTCCACCTTGGGTTTTAACGTTGTTTTGACCACATCTGTGTAGGTTTTGCTTTCCTGAACTTCATTTCCATGATCATGCGCAGTCCTGATCGTGAGCCGTGATGATCCCTCGATCCAGAGGTACACGTCGAACCCAATTGTGTGCATCATAGAGCTTTTCACCATGCTGCCGGCAAGCTCCAGGCTGATTGCCGAGCTCCTGCAGGCTGACTGTTAAAATATATATATACATTCTCTTTATTGTATACCCAAAAACCTGATAGGGGTATTTTGGTAATTTCCTGGTTTATTTTATTTTTTAGGTTTTCTTTTATTTCTTTTTTTCTTCCTTTTTCTTTTCCTTTTTCTTTTCTTTTTCCTTTTTATTTTTATATGTAATAAGGACCACATGGGGGCCCACCCATCTAGTCGTTGGGGCTCCCAACGACTAGAAGGGAACCCCATATGGTCCCCTCTCTCCTTTTTCCTCTATAAAAAGAGGGTGCTCCCTCTTGTAATGTATGGCTTTTGAAGCCTTGTTGTTCTCTTCTTGAATAATATTTTCTTTGCCTTTTAGGCACTTTACCCTTTAGTGGGCTATTTGCGCACGTTACGTGTGTGTGTTCTTGGCTCTTCGCTTGCCTCCTTTGAAGAATTCTTTGCATCATTCGTGCTTCCGCTTTTTTCATTACATGGTATCAGAGCCATTGGTTTTTTATTAATCTTGGAAGATCTTTTGGAGCTCTTCATATTTTTCTCCTCATCAGTGGAGCACAAATCAAGAGTTGAGCTCTCCTTCAAACTTAATGGCGCAAACTATCTTATGTTGGCATCGACTATGAAAAATCATCTAAAAGGTAAGAAGTTGTGGGGTTTTGTGATGGGCACCACTCTTGAACCCTCTTTAAAGCTCACCAAAATTAAAGGAGGTATTGAGAAAGCTCTAGATGGGGAAGACCGCATTAAGGTCATTAATGAGCACCAATCCAAAGTAGATTGAAAAAGTAACCATGCCAAAATTTTGGCATGGTTCATAAACAGTGTTGATATTAAAAATTGTGCCAACATTGCGAAATTTAGGAGAGCCAATGAAGCATAGTTCTTCCTTAAGGGTATGTATATACCCAAAAAGAGACAATTTTTTTGTTAAGAAAAAATTAGGTCTATTAGACAAGCAGATATGAGTGTCCGTGATTATTTTAGTGCTTTAACTCCTCTTTGGGATGAGCTCGCTCTTCTTGAGCCCAAGTGGGTGGCTCCGGAAGATATTGAGTTAAGAAGAGAACAAATTGAAAAAGAACATTTCTTTCAATTTCTTCATAGGCTTAGACTAGAATTTGAACAAGTTAGAGCATCTCTTCTTCATATAAGTAAAGCCTTACCTATTGAAGATGCTTTTACAGAAGTATGTCAAGCGAAAAGTCGTCTTAGCATAAGTCTTAAGAATGATGAAATTTTGGTCATTACTAGGCCGGGAACAAATGTAAAAGCATATAGACCTTCTCATTTTTCAAAAAAATAATGGGTATAGAAAGGGAGTGATTTGTCACTATTGTAATGAATTGGGCATATTAAGCCGGTTTGTCCAAAACTCAAAAGAAAGGTGGTCGCGGTTGGAGAAAATTCTTCAAAGAAGAAAGAAGAAAATGTCAATGGAGGAGATATCAAAGAAACTCTTAATCATATTTCCGAAGTCCTCCAACATCTTCTCAAGACTTCTTCAACATCAACTTCAGGAGCCGCCATAGCTTATTCATCATCACCTCCAGGTATGTAGATACTAGACTCTGGTGCTTCTTTTCACATGACATCTCATAAAAACTCTCTTTCTAATGTTTTTTCTGAACCCATATCTTCTTATGTTTTAACGGCCGATGGGACATCCTTAAAAATTGAAAGTATTGGAACACTTTGATTTAAAATCCTCTCAATTTTATTTTGTCCCTAAAGTAAGAGTTGTTCCAAAAGTTAACTTAAATCTTTTCTCAGTTTCTCAAATTACCGATCATTGTTGCCAAGTCTTTTTCTCATCTAAAGATTGCACCGTGCAGGATCTCCAGTCAGGGAAGCTGATTGGGCAAGGCCATAGGAGGGGCAATCATTGTTTTATGGATTTTTTGACTCTTCCATCCAAGTCATTTTGTAATTTTGTAAATGACAAAAGTATTAAAGTTTGGCACAAGAGACTTGGTCATCCGAAAATTTTAAAGATGTTTCTTTTTCCTTTTTTGGACAATACTTGTAAAAACAAACATATGACTTGTAAAGATTGCATTTTTGGGAAATCTAAAGCTATTCCATTTCCTCAAAGAAATTATGTTCCCATACAGTCATTTGAACTTATTCATTCCGATGTATGGTGTCCTTCCCCTGTTGTATCTAAAGGAGGTTTTTCCTATTATGTAGTCTTTGTTGACGACTTTATTCTATTTACATTGATTTACTTTCTAAATCGCAAATCCGAAGTTTTCGCTTTTTTCAAAGAATTTCATGCAATGGTCAAAAATCAATTCTTAGAAATCCTATCCATTCTTACATCCGATTCGGGAGGAGAATACATGTCTAATGACTTTCAAAGCTGTTTAAAAGAAAATAGAATTTGTCATCAACGTTCTTGTCCAAACACTCCACAACAAAATGGCCTTTGAAAAGAAAGCATAGACACATAATAGAGACAACAAGAACTCTATTAGTTTTCAAAAATATTCCAAAATCTTTTTGGGCTGAAGTTGTTCTGACTTCAACATATCTAATTAATAGAACACCCTCATCCTCTTTAAAAAAATCTTTCTCCGTTTGAAAAGCTTTACAATGTCTCCCGACTATAAAAGACTAGGAATTTTTAGATTTAAGTGTTTTGTTCTAACTCACAAAAACGATAAACTTTTTCCAAGGGCAATTGAATGTATTTTCTTAAGATATGGCGAAAAACAAAAAGGTTACCGATGTTTTTGACCTATTAAATAACAAACTTTATATCTCAAAAGAAGTCACATTTCTTGAAGAAGAAAATGGTTTTTCGCATAACCTAAATGAAAATGTTGATTATTCCTTCTTGTTTGACTTGTTACATTAAGGAAAATGCATAGATGATCATGTTGAATCGATTGAATCTCTTATCGAGGATCATATTGAACCTTCAAATGATGAACAACATGACCTACATGAAAACTTAAATGAAAATGTAACAAATCGCACACAAGTTTATTCTGGAAGAAATGAAAATAATCTCCCTTGTGCTCTTGAGAAATTCTCTCAAAACGAATCGATAGAAGAATCCTCTCAAAGAAGATCAAATCGTATTTCTAAAATACCAAATAGATTTGTATCTTATGATACCTTTTCTCCAAATTTTTGAGCTTGTTTGTTAGCTCTTCACTCTTTCCATGAACCATCGCATTATAATTATGCCAAACAATATGACCATTGGAATGAAGCAATAGAACTTGAACTTAATGCACTTAATAAAGCACAAACTTGGGAAATCGTTGATCTCCCTAAAGAGGGGAAACCCATTAGATGTAAATGGGTTTTTAAAGTAAAAACTAAAAGTAATGGTTCATTAGAAAGATTTAAGGCTCGATTAGTAGTCAAAGGATATGCCCAAGAATATGGGGTGTATTATGATGAGACCTTTGCCCCTGTTGCTCGAATGACTAGTGTTCAAGCTCTTATTGCAATAGCTTTTATTAAAAAATTGCTCATTTTTCAATTTGATGTTAAGAATGCCTTTTTTAATGGAGATCTGGGTGAAGAAGTTTATATGGAACCACCTCCTTGAAAAAGGTGCAGGATCCGACCTGATCCATGTCACCGTCCATGTATGTAAAGATCATGTATTTAGTTATCGGGTCTGGATATACCAGACCCGACCCATAGTGTAATGTAAACTTAAATACATGTTTAGGTCACGATTTTTTTTACCGAAATCGTGACAGCCGCAGTCGATCTCTCCCTTTCTCTCCCTCTCTCTTTCTCTTCTCTTTCTCAATACAGGAACAAGAAAAAAAATTTACATGGTATCAGAGCCAAGATCCAGCTAAGGGTTGAAGTGGATTCCGAAGGTGCGGCAAATCAAGGTTTGAGGTTTTGCCTATTCTTTCCTTCATTTCCTTCAGATTTTTTTTTCTCTACCACGATTTCAATCTCCACCTCTCGTTTTCCCTTTCTGTTTTCCCACCTTTTTCATTTCTTCCTTTAGTGGATTCACATCTCACGTGAATCCCTAATTTGTTCACGAAGAATTCACGTGAATCTTGATTCACGTGAACGTTGTACATCAAAAGGTCGTGAATTTCACATGAATCTACTTCACGTGAATATTCTTTCTTTATTCAAATCTCTTTTCTTGCGTGTCCCTTCTTTATTTTGGGGCAGACTTACAGACTTGCAACATAAAATCTGGGACACGTGAATCTCTTTTTTTTAAATCTCCTTTTTTCAAATCCTTTTTGTTGTCCAGCCTGCTGTGCGACAGAAAATCTGTTCATTTCTTTGCTCTCATTTGCCTTTTCTCGTATCATTTTTGTTCTGACTGTTACGAGTGGGATTCACATTGAAAACTCAGTCTTTCTTCTGACAGCTTCTGGTCGTCTATCTTTGAGTTACTCAGTGCAAAAAAAAAAAAAAAAAAATAGGCGATCAGCAAACCTCTCTGACTGCAGACTGAGCACTCTGTGAATACTCCAAAAAAAAAAGGAGTTCCCTTTCTTGTTAAAACTCCTTTTTCATGGATCTTCATTCATCTTCATCCAATCTTTCCTCAAGTTTTCTCACTCAACTCGTTTCTGAAAAGTTAACTACCTCAAACTTCTTGATTTGGAAGAGACAAATCATTCCTTTTATAAGGAGTCAAGGTCTCTTAGGTCATCTTGATGGAACCACTCTCGTCCCACTCGAATTTGTTACGAGAGAAGAAAAAGACGACAAAGGAGTAAGTTCAATTGTGCATGTCAAGAATGTTGAGTACCTCAACTGGGAAAGGAAAGATCAATCAGTGGTTGCATACATCACTTCCACCTTGTCCCAAGAAGTCCTTGTTGCCATTCCCGACAATTGTACTGCTCTGCAACTTTGGGAAAAATTGGTTCAAACATATTCACAAGTTTCGCAGGCGAGAATGGTTTTTCTCAAGAGGGAATTCCAGATGTTGAGAAAAGATTCCATGACCATCATGGAATATCTTAACAAGATGAAGACTATCACAGACCAACTTGCAGTTATAGGATGCGCGGTGAGTGACAGCGATATGGTACAACAGACTCTGAGTGGATTGGGATCCGACTACAACATGATCGTCACTTCCCTATTGTGTCTCCCTGCCCTTCCTACCTTTGATGAGTTGCGAGCAAAATTAATTCAGTATGAGATGACTCTGAAAAGGTTCTCTGAGGAATCTCACATTCACACAAATTCTCAGGAAGTTTTTGCCACAGGGGTGTCTTATGGTAGAGGACGCGGACGAGGAGGACAAGGGCGAAGTGGACACGGAGGGCGTGGTTTGCTTCCTACTCCAAATATGTTAGCTCATGCGCAGGGGTCAAGATCCATTCCTACCTGCTTCCTTTGTAACAAAAAGGGGCATATCAAGGCGAATTGTTGGCATAATCTAGATAATAAAGGAAAGGGTCCACAGACAGAAAACAAAAGGAAGTTCTCAAGCAGTGGAGAGATTAAAGATCTGCTGATATCTGCCTTGTCAGAGTTAAAATTGAAGCAGAGCGATGAAGGCACCTGGTTTGTCGACTCAGGGGCAACGACTCATGTAACAGGTGATGCAGGTAAGATTTCTAATCTCATTCCTTATTTTGGAAAAAGTAAGATTGTCACTGGAGATGGATCCCACCATCCTGTTTCTCATGTTGAAAAAACTGTCATTCCCATGTCACATTCCACTCTTACTCTTTCTGACGTTCTTCATGCTCCTGACATTAAGAAAAATATTGTCTCTGTTTCCAAACTTATTGATGATAATAATGCTTCAGTTGAATTCACTCTCTTCTCTGTGCAGGTCAAGGACCTTCGCACGAGGGAAACATTCGCTGAAA
Source organism: Nuphar pumila (assembly GCF_984573655.1). NCBI lineage: Eukaryota > Viridiplantae > Streptophyta > Magnoliopsida > Nymphaeales > Nymphaeaceae > Nuphar > Nuphar pumila. Next base: position 53,169,135 of record NC_143261.1, read on the forward strand.
GAAAGAGACGAGGCAATATGTATGTCTTTGAAGAAGCTCCTTGTCATGCTGTCCGCCCTGTCCACCTGAATTCAGAGCCTTCATTAGAGTCATGTTCATCTTCTTCTGCTAATGTTTTTAGTATTTCTGAATGTAATAAGTCATTCTTATGGCATAGTCGATTAGGACATTGTGGGGGTCATTTCATTGAGAAACTTGTATCTAATAATCTCATTCCAAAAGAAAGTCTAAATAGGGATGAGAACAGTCACAAATGTTCTAGTTGTCTTTCCTACAAGAGTCATGTATTGCCTTTTCATTCCATTAATAAGAGAGCTTCAAAACCTTTTAAGATAATTTGTTCTGATGTATGGGGACCCGCCCCAGTTGCCTCTGGATCTGGGAGCAAATACTATCTAATCTTTGTTGATAGCTATACTCGATACACTTGGATATATTTCATAAAAAATAAGTCGGAAGTCTTCTCTTTGTTTCAAAATTTTCTTTCCCTTGTCAAAAATCAATTTTCTGAGTCCATTCAATTTTTCCAATGTGATGGAGGTGGGGAATTCTCATCCCGTGATTTTATCTCTTTTCTTCAAAGTAACGGAATAGGAAGAAGGGTGTCATGTCCTCACACCCCTCAACAAAATGGAATTGTTGAACGAAAACACAGGCATATCGTTGAAAGTGCCATGAGTATGCTTCATGACAGCAATCTTCCCATCAACTTATGGACAGAAGCTTTCCATTCTGTGGTGCATGTGATAAAACAGACTGCCTATGGTTATTCTGAAAAATAAGTCTCTTTATCACTGTCTTTTTGGAACTTATCCTAGTTATTATGATCTGCGTGTTTTTTGATGTGTTTGCTATGTGCATATCGATCAGTCCCTGAGAAACAAGTTTCAAGACAAAGCCCAAAAGTGCAGATTTGTGGGATATGCAGATGACTACAAAGGATATAGGTGTTATGATCCCACCAACAAACGTATCAGAACCTCAAGAAATGTTGTCTTTGATGAACAAAATTTTGATCACGGAGCTGACACAACGAATATGTCAACTGAAATTTACTATCCTTGGCTAAGCTCAAAACTTTTTGCTGGCTCCAATGAAACAGGTTCCTCAGAATGCGTGCAACAAGAAGAAGAGGTATTTGAGAACACTGGGACGTCGGGGTCACAGAATGCAGAGGAAGTACCGGGCAGATACAAAGGCATTGTCTATTCCAGACAGAGACCGACAACATCAAGCCATTTAGATCATGTCTCAGTCGCCAATCCTACTCCTTCTCATACCCTCGCAGTCAGAAAATCAAACCGTATACGACATCCTATTGACAGGTGGGTTAGTTATAACAACTTCTCCTTGGATTTTCAACTGTTTTTAACTGCCATCAATAAGGATGAAGAGCCCATCATGTATTATCAGGCAGCAGCTTCTATGAAATGGGTAGAAGCCATGAATGATGAAATGCAAGCCTTGCATGAATGTGGAACATGGGAAGTTGTTCCCAGACCACCTGACAAAAATGTTGTCGGATGCAAATGGGTCTACAAAATCAAGTACAAGCCAGATGGAACCATTGAACGATATAAAGCAAGGCTTGTAGCAAAAGGATTCACTCAAGAAGCAGGGCAAGACTATGATGAGACTTTTAGTCCGATTGTAAGAATGGGAATGATTCGAATTATTATTTCCATGGTTGTTGAACATGGATGGAAGTTGAGTCAGCTTGATGTAAAAAATGCATTCTTACATGGGGATTTGAAGGAGGAGGTATACATAGAACAACCCCCTGGATATCAAGAACAAAATTGTAAAACCCATGTATGCAGGTTAAAAAGAGCCATCTACGGCCTGAAGCAAGCATCTCGCTCTTGGTTTGATAGCTTCTCATCAGAGATTCAAAAACATGAATTTTCACGTTCCATGCTGGATCACTCATTATTTATCTTTAAAAGCCAGTCTGTGACCACTCTATTATTAATTTATGTCGATGATATTATCATCACAGGAAACTCTGCGGACCACATCCAAAAAATAAAAGACTTATTAGGTCAAAGGTTCAAAATGAAAGACCTTGGAGTTCTACGTTATTTCCTTGGTGTAGAAGTTGACAACCAGGGTCATGGATTGACACTCACTCAACACAAGTACACCGTAGATGTTCTCAGCAAGGCAGGCATGAAAGACTGCAAACCTCTAGGAACTCCGAGTGTACTTCATCAAAAACTTAGCGCTCATGATGGAGATCTGTGTGATGACCCCACCAGGTATCGCAGCATAATAGGAATGTTACAATACCTCACATTCACTAGACCTGATATTGTTTATTCAGTCAATCAAGTGTCTCAATTTATGCATGCGCCACGTACTAGACATATGGAAGCGGTCAAGAGGATCCTTAGATATCTGAAAGGGACTATTGGGGATGGATTGATATATTTACCACAGTCCCATGGCCAAAACGAGCACGAAATTACTGTATATTGTGATGCAGACTGGGCAGGAGATCCCGACGAAAGAAGATCTACATCAGGATATTGTGCCTTCATTGGAAGAAATTTAGTCTCTTGGAGCAGTAGAAAACAAAAAGCTATCGCTAGATCAAGCATTGAGGCTGAATATAGATCCATGGCTGCTGCCACTGCCGAAGTCACATGGATCAGGCATCTTCTAACTGAAGTAGGAGAAAAGATCTCCCACACTACCTTGCTCTGTGACAATCAAAGTGCTATCAATATGTCATTCAATCCAGTACATCACAGTCGTGCCAAGCACATTGAGATCGACCAACACTTTGTGAGGCAGAAGGTTAAAGAAAAAGAGATTGAACCTGAGTTTGTCAGTACTGAAAGACAGGTTGCAGACATATTTACCAAAGGGTTAACCAAGGATCACTTTTGGATGCTTAAAAGCAAGTTGTTCATGGTCCAAAACCATGATCAACTTGAGGGGGGGTGAAAAAGGTGCAGGATCCGACCCGATCCATGTCACCGTCCATGTATGTAAAGATCATGTATTTAGTTATCGGGTCTGGATATACCAGACCCGACCCATAGTGTAATGTAAACTTAAATACATGTTTAGGTCACGATTTTTTTTACCGAAATCGTGACATCCGCAGTCGATCTCTCCCTTTCTCTCCCTCTCGCTTTCTCTTCTCTTTCTCAATACAGGAACAAAAAGGAAAATTTACACTCCTAGCATGAATCTAAATGGTAAAAATTTGAAATTGAAAAAAAGGCATTATATGGCCTTAAGCAAGCTCCCAAAGCTTGGTACGACAAGTTTATTAATGTATTAATCAATTTGGGTTTTATTTCGTGTTATACTGACACTGCACTTTTTGTTAAGAAAACAGGTAACTCCATTGTTATTCTATTTTTGTATGTTGATGATATGATCATCACTGGAAGTGACAAAAAGGGAGTAAATGAAGTTAAAACTATGTTAAAGAAAACTTTTGATATGTCTGACTTGGGTTTTTTGAGATATTTTTTAGGTATTGAAGTGGTGTATTCCCCTCGAGGATACATTCTATCTCAAATGAAATTAGCAGCAGACATCTGTACTAAGTCGGGGGTTTCAAATGAAAAGAAAGTTGAAACTCCTGAAGTTATAAATGCAAAACTGAGACTTGAGGATGGTGTTCTACTTGAAGATCCAAGTATCCATCACCCGTCCAGATATAGCTCATGTGATTCATGCTGCAAGTCAGTTTCAGCATGCACCTACTTCAGTTTATATGGCGGTCGTGATGAGAATTGTGCGCTACATCAAGAACACCACCTCCAAAGGGCTTTTCTTATCCTCGTCTTCATCTCTTGAATTAACTACTTATACTGATGCAGACTGGAAAGAAAATCTCAATGATTGAATCTCAACTACTGATTTTTGCATTTTTTTAGGTGAATCACTTATTTCTTGGAGATGTAAGAAGCACCAAAAAGTTTCACTATCATCTATTAAAGTTGAATATCAAGCCATGACAATGACAACTATGAAAATTGTATGGCTCATAAGTCTCCTATGTGATATAGGTGTTCTCATTTCCTCTTTCACCAAGATGTGTTGTGATAACAAAAGTGTGATTTACATCGCAAGCAACCACACCTTCCACGAGCGTACCAAGCATATTGAAATGGATTGCCACTATGTGCGAGATGAATTTCTCAGAGGAACCATCACTTTATCATATATTACTTCAGAATATCAGTTGGTTGACTTCTTCACCAAAGCGCTTCTAACTCCGCGATTTATGTTTCTTCTTGGCAAACTTCCGGTCTTCTCCCTGTAAAGTTTGAGGAGGCGTGTTAAAATATGTATATATATAAGTATATATATATATACATTCTCTTTATTGTATACCCAAAAACCCGATAGGGATATTTTGGTAATTTCCTGGTTCATTTTATTTTTTAGGTTTTTCTTTTATTTCTTCCTTTTTCTTTTCTTTTTTCTTTTTATTTTTATATGTAATAAGGACCACATGGGGCCCCACCCGTCGTTTGGGCTCCCAACGACTAGAAGGGAGCCCCATGTGGTCCCCTCTCCTTTTTCCTCCTTTATAAAAAGAGGGTGCTCCCTCTTGTAATGTATGGCTTTTGAAGCCTTGTTGTTCTCTTCTTGAATAATATTTTCTTTGCCTTTTAGGCACTTTACCCCTTAGTGGGTTATTTGCGCACGTTAAGTGCATGTGTTCTTGGCTCTTTGCTTGCCTCCTTTGAAGAATTCTTTGCATCATTTGTGCTGCTTTTTTCATTACACTGACAGACGGTGCCCTGTCACTAGCTACCCCTCTCTCATTCAACCTCACCATGAATCCCCCCTACGGCCTGAAACAGGGTATCGAACACTCACCAGCAGCTACTACATCTGCACCTAGGAGTTGCATTCAAATTTATTATGGACATGCCAGAACCTAGTCTTTGAGATTATTTGAGACACTGAGATCCACACTTTCCAAGGTTTTATCTATTGATCTTAAGTTATTTCAGGATCTTTGTGTCTTAAACTCCTCACCCTTATATGTGATACTCCCATCGACTTCTCATTTTCTATTTTCTTTTTGGCAAGCCACTGCATTATTGTCCATTGTGCCAAACACTGGCAGATAACTACCATTGTGAAGCTATGGTTTTCCTCAGGCATCCATGTTGGATACCCTTGTCTTGAGTATCCAAACAATACTAAGTAGTCACCACGACCATCCCAAATAGTCTTTACATCCACTTGATCTATGCAAAACAGCAATCAGATAATAATAATTTTCCCAATCAACCAGGCAAGCCAAAAAAAATAAAATAACCAGGAAGGGCTTAGACTGAGAATGACCAATAGAGAGTTCCATGTGAAAAGATCCACGCAAGACTGAACCCTGACCCTAAACTAACTCTGCACACAGGCTATGATATTCTTTCAAGAATGAATCAAATGGGAAACCACAATATGATGTTAAATAGAGGAGATTACCTTGGATGTGCCAGTGACAAACTGGAGTAACCTAGCCATATCTTCCTTGCTAAATGTTTTGACAACCTCCCAAAACCATTGGATGACACTAGAGGCAGCAGTATAGCCTGTATACTCAGTGTTTGCCTTGAGATCATCAACTGTAAAGATTAAAAAAAGAAAAAAGCACGTGAATTACTTTGGTGTACTTTAAACTGAAAGAAGAGAAAACAAAACTCCATATACAAGTTCAGTTGATCATGCTACAGAAACTTACGGTCTATTTCAGGGAGGCCACTAATTAGAAGCTCAAGCTCCTTATCATTGAATATTGAAATAAGATCTCTGGGTACTAACTCATTGAAACCTTCAAGGAAAGAATTAATTTGTGGGCGGATAGCAGTAGTTAAACGATGTTCAGCCACAAGGTCTACATATTCATGCTTTGTTTCTTCAGTGACCGGTATATTTCTCCCCCCAGGTATAAGCTCATGGTCAGTGACCTTAAAAAGAGAAAGGTAAAGGGCATGAGTAACTATAGTCAAAACACTACATACCGTTAACTACAATCGATGTTAAAAATAAATTGTAGTCAACATGCAAGATAATGAAGTACCACACATATTGACTATGTTATGTAATAAAGGGACATGCTTGTCTGTGCATAGATTTCCAAAAAACAATTTAAAGGTATTCTACTACAACTTTTGAAAAGTATCAGCAATGTTCAACATTGCAGTGGTATGATACTATAATAAAATCATTTCCTTAATCCCTTCATTTTCCGACTTAAAACATTTTCTGCTTTCAAAATTCTAAACAACTGTTTACCTCTGTTTTTTCATACAGGATATGCTTCTCCTCATCAGCATCAATACTAAATGTCAGGTCAGGGATGTCACTTACATCATTCTGTTCAAGATGAAAATCAGAACATCAGTTAGACAAAAACACCTTGCATACTTCAGTAAAAATAAAAGACACGACAGATAATACAAGTTGAAACGTGTCTAAAGCTGAAAATAATTATGATACAGAATGGAAAAATCAAAATACCAACCTCCAACATCCACTTCAAGTTCTTGTAGTAATCAGGATCAACTGCCTCTATGTCATGGTAAGTTACTTTGACACCAAGAATATGCTTGTAAAAGGACCGAGTGAAGTAAACATCAAGGAGTTGACCGTCGAATAATGCTTTGGCAACCTGTAAGTATAAAAAAATGAGTTGAACTGTAAAGATACACTAAGAGAAATAACAAAAAAGGAACATGAACTATTCTCGTCCAGTCAAATAAAAGAGTGGCGAAAATTACCACACGGCCCACAAATTTGAAATATGAAAGATGCTCGGGTTGGTAAACAGAATTTGGATTAGGTTGAAATGTAGTGTTGTTTCCAACGGTAGTAAAAAGCAATGCTCCCTTGTCGAATATGACCCTGGAAAGCAACTGATACCATTCTCTTGTCAGACCACCAGCATCAATTCCTTCTTCCCCTTGAAACTGAACTGTCAGCCGACCTTTCAGATCCTGACTAGGCCGCATCCTCAACTGGTTATAGGAGTCCTCTAATACATATGCCCTCCGAACACTTATTCGTAAAGGAGCAGAAGGATGTTGTTCATGCTGTTGTCTAATTCTTGAGCGGAAATATGCTCTTTTATTATCAAAATCAATCAACCTTGGTGCATTTAGTATCAAAGAGAGTGATTTCTCCAGCAACCCTGGATTTTGCCTTATAAAAGCATTCAGAAGCCTCCGATGCTTATCAGAAAATCTTGCAAATGTGATAGTTCCATCAGGCCGCTTCTGAGTAGCTCCACCACATTTTGCTGAGGGTGATGCCAACGAACTCCCTGAAGACTCCTTGACTTCCCTGGCAGTCACATTATTGGCATCTTGCTGTATGATGGTGCCATTTGATTGTAGCTTCTCACACAAAACAAAGAAAGCTTCTATAAAGGGCAGAAGTCTCTGGGTCCCAGGTGGAAGAGGTGAGGATTGAACAGAAGACACACCAACATGGTCTCCTGCATCAGCACTTGACAAAGGAGAGGAAGATGAAGAGCTGTGTCCCAGTTTTGATTCCGTCTTGCTAACACACACACTTAGCTCTTGCCACAACTGCTGAAGTGCCAAATTTAACTCCACCAGAGTAGTCTGATCTTCTTGCTCTCCGTCATTCTCTTCACCCTTGTTCCCCTCTGAATTGACTAAGGTCAATGCACTAAGTGCTTGTAAAACCCGCAAAATTGCTGCTCCGGACATAGAGCCTGCACTCAAACCCAGCATGTGAGTGCTCTGGAGAGTTATGAGTTCATTGACCGCAGAGCCACTCAGACCATGTGCCAAACTTGCTAGCTCAGAAATAAAAAAAATTCGGTGAGGTGCAGCCACAGATGCCAATTTCTTCAAGATCTCCGCAGCAAGCGAATACACTTTATCCGATAGCCTAATGAGATGATTTTGTACATAAGAAAAAGAAAAGAGAAACAAAAGTGATAAAGAAAAGGAAAGTATCAACTATCAATGCTTCAATGCAGAATAAACAACTGGTTTATTTGAAACTTCTGATTTTGCAGGAACTTTAAAACTAACTGAGCACGAACCAGAAAGAAAGATGCTGACTTATAAGACTTACCCCTCCTGTGCAAGAAGGCTGCACAAGTTGCGCAATTCTGGCTCAGGGAGCTGCAAGAGGATTTCATGTGTATTAACAGTTCGCTTGCCACCAGAAGTTGAGACTTCTGCTTCAGACTTTTTACTAGAATCTTGATTAATGTTTTGTTCAGATATAGAAGCTTCTTTTTGAACATCAGATGGTGTTGTTTCATTAGTTAAAACCCGCGTGCTAGATGCTGGAGCTTGATTGAAAGGAAGCTCAGAATCAATCTTTGTTGCAGCATTATTGACCACCACATGTAGAAGACTCATAACCTGCAGAAAAATATGTAACTATGGATTAGATCATAGTTTGTTGTGAGCGACAGAGTCAAATTTTGAACCTGATAGACAAGGAGACCACCAAAGTCCCCTTGCCAGATCAAGAAGCTATAGTTGACTCAGCTATCTGCCCAAGTCCATAGCCAGCTTAAAGTCTTATAGGTGCAACCAACTATAGTTGAAATATGAATGCATACATAGTAATATATTAGTCCAAGTTGTAGGTAAAATTTTTCCAGCTATGAAGAAAATTCTTCCTACCTGTTCCAAATGAGCAGTGCTACGTAAGAACAACGGTTGGCTTAGCAGCTTCAGGAATAATCTGAGTGGTATTTCGCCTTTCTGAGAAGCTTCTGAAAGGCCAGTAAATGTTGATCCATCCGAAACTTTCCCCTTTCCTTTCTCCTTCTTGGACTCCATCTGAGCATGAGATGAAGGTTCCTGGTTATCCAAGTACAAAAGAATATTTGCAACAGCTAAGTGGTTTGTTGCTAGGTATGTCAGGATTTCAAGAATGCGGCGTGATACAAGAGGTGGAAGGCCTGCAACACAATAAATGGAGTGATTATATACCTATAAACTCCAAAAGACAATGAAAATTTCCAGGTGCAGAAGAGTACCATCTGATAGCTGTGATCTACCATAAACCACATTCCACTGACAACCATAGAGCCTCTGAGAAGTCATCATACTGGATGTGGTAGCAACATCATGTGCTTCAGGTTTAATCATATCAATCAAGAGGCAAACAAGAGCAGCTCGTGTAACAGTATGTGCACATAGGTTCAATAAGAGTCTCTGCAGAAGACCTTTGCCCAAGGGCTGAGCATGCAAAATGACAAATTAACGTCAACCAAACATTCTAAAGAAAAAGCAATAACTGCAAGACTGCAAGTGCTCAAAAACAGCATCCCCTTGCCCTGTTTGAGGTGAAATCAACCTACAAGTTCCCATATATTATAGAAATTGAATATCATAAAGCAAATAAAACTTATCTGAAACCTAGAAAAACACTTGATGTGATTATTTAATATGTGGGTCATGCTAAAAGAAAAACTTATTTTATCTTCACATTCAGAATTAAAACCAGCATTAATAATAGAGTGTATTATGTAGCAAAAAGGTAAAACGGAAGTAGCTACTTTGACAAACATCTGAAATAAAGGACTTTAACCATGCTGGCGTTTGCACTTAATGAATTGGCAAAACTCCAAATTAACCTTTTACAAAGTAATTGATCAATTTGGAATCTATTTGCAGGCATAAAAAAAACATAGTTGAAAGAAAATTAACCTGAGCTAGCCTCAATAGGCGAACCAATGCTCTTAATGCACTAACATCCAGAAGAGGTGCCCCCTCAACTTCTTTAACCTTCAAGCTGTTTGCAATAGCAGAAACTGCCCTTCTACCTATTGCGACTCCAACACCTCTATCCATTGCCGTATGTCTGTCGATCACTATACTGTTCCTCCTCCCACCAAGTCTATGACTACCACCAAAAAGGCTACGAGCCTGATAATGGCTCATTGATCTATCCCTGAGCATCTGAGCTTCAGCAAGCAACGGTGATGGCAGTCCTGATAGAACTGCATCTGAAGACGTCAACAGTACCTGAACCATATGAAATAATTTAGAACATGCACAAGCACAAAAACTAACAATGCAGAAAATAGAATTCAATATGTTGACCTCTTCACGCAAATCTGCTGGGAAAGTAGCTATTATTGATGCATTGTCCATGTCAACTGCTAGCCCTTCAGTTTGCTGAGACTGTAAGGCTCTTTGAGCTCTTTGCTGAGCTAAAACTTCTGCTTGGATATCAGGAGGAAGAGCAGCCAAAAACTCAGGATCGATATCTTCTGTTGGAGGAGGTACATATGCTGAAGCTTGAACAGACTGAGCTTGTGTTGATGCCAACACTTCTGCACGAAGATCCTCAGGCAGTGCCTCCAAGAAGGTTGGATCTATTACATTAGTTCCTGAAGTGTCATTGTTCACATTATCATGTTCAGCTTGATTACCAACCTGTGCAGCTACTTCAGAACTTTGCCTCGACGATGGCTCATCTGCTCCGTTATTAGAAGCAGGCCCAGCAGCTTGATTAGCAACAGTATCTGCACCATCCATCTCGATGTCTGCACTGATTTGGAATGGCACAGTTTGGCCATGAACTGCACCAGCAATTTGTAAGCCAGAATCTAGCAAAGTGTAAGTGCTTGACTGGGTCTCTGCACCTGAAGCTCCAATACTGCCTTCAAAGTGAAACTGATCCTTAGGCGCAGCTATTCCTGATCCATCCTGACCTAGAGGAACTTCATCCTGTACATCAGTAGATGGCAGAGCAAACTCAGGGATTGGATCAGAAAGATCACCAGAAGAATTATTTCCATTCATGATCTGCACACTTTCAGTAGCATTGGCAACACATTCATCACAATGCATCAAGTTCGACTGCTGGGTAGCAAAATGTTCTTGTGGTTCTCTGACAGCAGTATCAAAATTCAGAGTCCCATGAGATAAATCTGGAAGAGATGCATCTACTATAGCAGCTGAAGTGTCATGATGTGATGATTGAATTGCTAGTGTTGAATGCAAACCTCCACCTTGTTCATTTGCAGAAACATCTCCACTCACTAGGGGCGGATTCTCATAATTTGATGGAAGCAATTCACTTTGTTGCTTATCCTGCACTTCAGAATTCTCAGATGATTTGGGCACTGGAAGACTTTCAGCTGGGGCCAAGCTACGAAGCTGAGAAACAAATTGCTCCTCCACTGCTTGTGCAATAGCAGCAGCTTGCCCACCAGCTTGAGGCTGGCCATCATCAGTCCACCGACCATCACCTGGCCCTCTTCTTCCCAAAAAATGTGAAGGGTCCATGCCTATTGAAAAGTCAAACAATGAAGTTGGTGCAGACCCCATGTAACGATCACCAAAAATGTTAGCTGCAGCATGTTCAGATGGAAGAGCTGGAGAATCAAACATGTAAAAGTGAGCAACATCAATATTTCCAACTGAAACAAAGCCTACATCTCGTGCACTTCCAGCAGATGGCCACATTGAAACATCTGACTCTCCAGACAGGGATGGCCTTACAAGAAGAGGATGCTGAAAAGCATTAATGTGATCTAAACCAGATCGCTCAAGGAAAGGTCTATTTCCAGTTTGACGCCGGCGATCAACACCACTAGACCGGCGAAGGCCAAAAATGTCATCCACATTCAACCTTTCAAAGGGTTCACCTGCAACATCAATTAGACCACTTGAAGCACCAGATCGCCCTAAAACCTGTAAATGATCTAAACCATCTAGACCTTCTCTCCATCTAACTTCTATAACACGATTCTCATGAAAATCATCTTCTTCATCCATAATATCATTATAGTCATCTCCTAGGCCATTATCATCATGATCTTCCACATCAGTATCAGCTAAAGACATCCGAGCACCACCCTCCTCGGCTATATCTTCATCCTCATCTTCATCTTCATCTTCATCTTCCTCATCATCCTCACCATCATCACCCATGTCTTCATCATCGTCATCACCCATGTCATCAACTGTTCTGTGCTCAACACGAAAAGTCATTCCAACACTATCTGCATTGTGCCCATCTTCCATCTCACCACGAATGAACTCTACCCCATGCTCCACAGAAGGATGAGCACGTACAGTCACTTCCACTTCTATCCTCATATCCTGTTCCATAGGCTGATTTTGGTTCTCATCTGGCTCACTTGCATTAATAGAAGTTTCTCGAGGTGGTTCTTCAGCTCGAACTACACCTGTATCTTGCTGCTGAGGATGTGCAACTTGATTGTTCTCCACTGCTTCGCCATTAGAAAATACAGCTATATCTTCTGCCCTTCCAGTGGTACCTGAAGATTTTTTCTTATTGATTCCATCAGATTTATACACTTGCTCACTAGCATTTGCAGCTCTAGTCAAGTTCTCCAATGCTTTTAATATCAGGTTTACCACTTTTGGAACATCAGGATGATCAAGGTCAATAACCTGAAGAATACCTGTCAATGATTGAACCATTCCGCAGTCTATCATAGTTTTGGCTATATCTGGTGAGCATCCAGGACCTGGCAAAGTACTCGAAGATGAGTTCTTAGACAAAATGGAGTTCACTAAATCAGCAAAAGCTAAAAGTTTTCTGTTAGGTAACAAGACATTTTTGGAGGAGTTGCTCTCCAAGTTTGAGTATGCAGACAAAGCTTTCACAAGTTCACCTATCACTCGCCTACGTCCTTCACTAGAACGGCCACACAGTACAACCAAAAACCATGAAACTTTCTCAGAGAGCTTATCCTTCCATTCATCCATATTTCCAGAAGCTTTGTCAGAAGATAATGGAAGTAACTCATGCAGTACATGATGCAGTAGCCCACCATGTCCTGGACCATCCACTTGACTTGATCCACGCAGTTGACAAATTTCTGAATCCCTCCGCAAAACAACACCCACCACATGAACATACATCAGAAGAATCTCACTCATCAACTTTAAGACAAAAGTCACCTTTGCTAAACCAGCAGATCCTTCAGATGAGTGATCATCCCCCATTTTGTCATCATCAACCTTTGATTTACCCTTTTCCTTAGTGGCAGGTGGATCAATCTCCATAGATACCTCAGAGCTCAAACATTGGTCCTGTTTCCTTGGCAAGGGATAGCTCATTATGATTTCTAAGAGCTGGTCTATAACTTGTGCAAGACTGTGGGGGATCCTTTTGTGCCCCTTTGAGCATTTTCCAGATCCATCATGTAGCTTGTTATATGTTTCAGGCATTCGAATGCCCTCATTTGAGGAACTCCCAGTCCCACTTTCAGTACCTGCAGCTTTTGCTCTCTCCTTCTCCTTCTCCTTCTCCTTCTCCTTCTCCTTCTCCTTCAACAGTACAACATACATTCTCGCTCCTGAAGATTCCAATTGACAAACTGCAGCAGCAGACTTCATAAAAACACTAGGATCCCTGGAAATAACAGGTGCCATGGAGGTCAGAAATGTCCTGGTGGAAACACGGCCCCCATGACGGCTGCTAATGCTTGTTAAAGTTTGACGTATCTCCAGCTCCATAGCCGTTTGAAGGGTTTGAGGGTCCTCCAGAAGATGTCGTATAATAGCAGATGCCACACTGTCATAACCTGGGAAAAAACAACTCCTAGGAAGACTGAAAAGAGCAGCCAAACCTCCACTTTCAAGAAACTGCATTGCTATAGCATGTGATTTTGTTAAGCGAGCGCATAGTTGCAAAACAGCCTGCATGATTGTAGCAGGAACATGCTGTTTTATAAAGTCACAAGCAATTGCCAGCAGTCTATGACTCTCCTCAATGGTTACATACCCAGTAGACTTCCCTAATATCTTTTCAAAAACATCAGCTGTTTCCTTTTCTTGGCCATCAGAAGCAGGTTTGCATTCCGTCTTAGATGTTGACAGTGATAAAATGGTATCATCTCCCAAAGCACTGGCTATTGATCCTGAATGGGATCTTCCAGGGTTGTCTGAAGAAACTTTTTGTTTGGACTGCAACATGTTATCCAAGATAAGAAATAAAGTGGTTATACATTTTGGAACTGCAATATCTCCCCTTGAATCATTGCACAGCTTGAAGTTCGTCAAGATATCCAATACAATTTGAACAATACCATTCTCTGCTGCAATTGTTCGAGTGTTACCATCTTCACTGAGAAGCAGGGCTAAAATATGAGAGATTGCACATACTGCACCACTTTCTTTAGAGAAATCCATGGGACAAAGCTTCAAATTCTGAATGAGATAAGACACCACTCTTGGGCGATCTTCACATTTATTCCGATTACAAAGGGTCACAAGCAAATCAGTCAAGGGGAAGGCAATGGAATCACTATTTTCAAACAATTTCATAGATGCAGAAAGAATATCATCAATAGGTGGAAGCTCAGCCCCTCTCTCCACTGCTGGAACATCTCTCATCACATCACCACTGTCTTCTTTAGATGCATCTGATGTGTTACCTAGTGACAAGGCAAGTGCCCGTGCAAGTTCATCATCCCCTTGCAGAGGCTCCTCTGCATGGCTAAACAACCATTCCATAGCCATTTCAACACTATTTGTCTCAACACGTCTGAGTGCTTCCTCTGCCCTTGCTCGACTAAATCCCATCTCCACAATCGTAGCAATAGCAGACTCATCAGGAGGGGGTCCCATTAAACGCTGACTTGCACTTCCTGTGACACCATTTCTGCCCCTCTTTATATCTCCTACACCACAGTATATATGAGCAACAATAGAAACAACAGAGGTAATAAAACTTGCACTGCAACGAGCAAACATAGGATGATTCCATACGGGAAGAATCACATCAAGAACCTGAGACTGCAACATGTGAACAAAAACTTCTGGATCCCTAGGGACCACAAAGAGCCCAATTGACAGCCCAGAAGCAACAGGTTGAACAAGCAATTGAGACGCAGATGGTGGCGACAAAAGTAAAGATGAATTGACAAAATACTCAAGCATACGACAATAACTTTGCAATGTATCTAACAACCAGGAATTGTGAGACAGATTGTTTCCTTCTAAAGTGTTTTCTTGGGCTGAACTGGGACCAGGAATAGTGAAAGGTAGAGTCCATAGCAACTGGCTTGTAGCCTCGAAAGTGGTCAGAAGCTCCTTAAATGTTCCATGTACATAGAAGTTATTTATCAGGGTCGTATTACATAATCGTCGCCTGCTATCAAAAGTCAAGGCTGCCATGTCATCCACAACCTTTCCAAGATATCGACACTTCACTGACAGAGACATTTCAAGGCCACTTGAACTAGGATAGCCCGAGTAGCTGAGACTGTCATGAAAAGTTTTAGCAAGAGCAGTTGCAAGGTTCTTAGCAGCAGAACTAAGTGCCCCAGAATCGGCTCTCCGTCGATTGGGAGCTGTGAGCCCTTTCACTAGAGTTGCATGAAAAGAGCGCATGGCAGTAGCAAGTTTATTTAAGACTTCTGAAATCATGACATCAGGACTTTTTCTTTTACTTTCCTGCATGTGAGATGTTTCTGATGTGTTTGTAGAACCTTCTGAATCAATGTGAGAGGCATCTGCATAACGACTATTTCTTCCACCACGTGCTCTGCTTAGAGCTTCATTTGCATGATGCCTTCTACCATGCCTGTTTACACCTTCTCCAGGATGAATTACAGAAAAAAAATCAGGTTCTCCAGCCCAACGGGATGCAGAACCACTCCTAATTGAAACAGGATTGACATACCTGATGAATGAAACAAGGTCATCATCATTTTCTCTGCCAATGATATTTGATGGTAAAGCATCTGCTGATCCCACTTCTTGATCAGCATCTCGCTTCTCATCTATCTTTGAATCATTGATCAAAGAAAGTTGCCAAAGTATTTCCTTGAAGGTCTTCCCTAGATCCTTCAAAATATCAGCATCCGCAGAACCCAATTCAGACACCATAGTAGTTGTTCCCTTCAAAAGAAAATTGGAGAAGGACAGAAGACCTTCCAAACTAGAAAGACATCTCAAAACTTTTGTTTGTTTTGCTACTTCCAAATCAACAAGTTGAGTCCCAGCTACTGAAGTCAACAATTCATTTGTCAGCTTGAGGTGTTCCCTTAAAAATGCACACACAGTTCGGGCAAGTGCAGCAGAATGCTGTGGTGAGAAGCTCTTGAAGGCAACTGATATGCTCTGACCGCTCAAAGCAGCAGGAGGTAGCAAGGGCAATGTGAATAATTGTAGAACTGCTTCAATTCCTTTTTTCTCAATGAATATGCAGCAAGTATCTGCATTTTGGAGAACATTTTCTAGAAGGCGAGCAGCATTGCTTATGCATTCAACAAGGAAGGGCTCAACATTTGCAAGTGAACCTTCACTAGAGGCCTCAACTATTTGCTCAGAACCCTCCATCTTGAACGATTCCCCATCATCTGAGGAAATCAAAGCCCTCTCTTCTACATCAGTTTCCATCGGTACAGGCAAAGACAAGTTCAGAATTTCTGTAGAAAGTGATAATGGTTCGCTCCCTGATCCTATATTTGATATTGAATGCAATATCTCAATCAACATATCCACCCCAGGCCCACGAAGAGAAGATGCATGGCGCATCAATTCATCCAAGCCTGTGGACAAAGATCCTGGAGTATCACCAGCGAGGGCACGTAGATAGGTCCTGGAGGTAAATATTTTCACAAAACATCTCAAAGCATTTCGATCCTTCACAGCCTGGAGGCCGCTGTTATTTAGACACAGGGCATCCAAGCATTGTGGAATGCATGATATAGCTTCTGCAGAGCAAAGTACACCACCCATGATAGCATCCAGAAACACTCGAGGCAGATCAGCAGCATCCAGAACAGAAAAATAGGTGGGGTCCTTGTGAATAAGATCACTCATGACAGTAGCAGCAAGAGAAAATACGCCACCACCAAAATCTTTTGCTCTTCTGAAAATGTTACATAAGCATTGTGGCAGCAAACTCTCTGAACCATAAATATGGGCAGCACTACCAGGAGCATAAGTGCCAAGAGATATTGCACGAAGTAGTGCTTTCATCAGCAGCCGTCGGTGATAGGAAACCAATGACTCAGAATAGAGAGGCCGAATATCAAGATCACCAGAAGTGTCGACAACAGCTTTACCCTTCCCATTACTGCCATGAGCCTGATGGTCTTCCTCGTTTTTCTTCGAGCCCTTCTCTATATAAGACACTTCTATTTTTAGTCTTGCAATTGTGTCATCTAAACCCCCTAAGTCCCTGAATAGTGTTGCAGCAGGGTTGCTGTAGTCCATGAATGCCTCCAGAATATGAACTGATGTGCTCACTAAGTGCAAGTGTTGAGGATTACTGTCTTTAAGAAGAGGAAGAAGAGTGGGTATAAATCCAGCTTCCCGCAGAGCAGAGCATCCTGAGGATGAAGATACCAAAACAGTGACAAGAGACAAGAGTGCTTCAGCAAAAACAACAGACCATTTTGAAGAGTCACTTGTAATGGAATCAACAGCCTTTTGCATGAGACTGGGTAAGATTCCTCGATGGCCCCCAGATGTGACAACACCTAGAACAGTTGGCTGGCGAGACCTATCCTGGCAAAGTGCCACCAAAGATAAAATTGCTAGAATGCAAATTTTTTCAGGAACAAAATGTTCATAACTTAATAAAGACACTAGCTCATTCACAAATTCAGGCTCATTGTTGAAAAATGCAGTCAGGCCATCAGCGTCATTGCTAGCTTGAATGAGCACCACAAATGCATATAGGCTTATACAGATGTACTGCTGACGAGAAGCCAATGAGCCAAATGACTTTGCAAAGCGGAGTCTTGTCAAGAGTGAAAAGCGTAAACGTTGGGGCACTTTATATTCTATCACTAGCCTGTTTAGAAGCTCCAGATCATTCTCCTGGCGAGAGCCAATGTCAGGCAAATGAATCACCTGCAGACCTTTGTTCATGTCTTCTTTACCAGCACGCTCATCAAGTGACCCACTTGATTCATAAAACTCAAAATGAAGAGTAGAACCTAGCTGGTAGGCCACCAAATCACATCCATTCTCGGTGGCACATGCAATCAACCCAAGGCCTTCTTCTTTACCACCCCATCCTTGGGAAAATGCAAAAAGTCTCGAATTCAAGGTAGGATCTCTGATAGAACATTTCCCAATTGTTTTCTTTAAGAATGCAGCAAAAGTCTGTAAACTGGCCTCCACAACATCTGCATCCGTGCAAGCAAGAAGAGAAGAAAGATGCTGCTGCATTTCAGATCCAGCCAAATAATTAGAAAAAAAGTCCATGTGCACAATCATGAATAACACCTAAATCTAGACAATAGTGTCCTCAGATATATGCAAATCCCAAACGAGCAAAATAATCAGGATATGCCTATCAAACTTTTTTGCACAATCCCCACATAATCCCAGATAAAACAACAGCAGAAAGTAAACCACATCAACCAGAAAGAACAAGGACTCCAGATATCAAAAGAACAAGGACGCCTGCTTATACTGCAATTGGAGAAAAACAGCCCAAGCTCAGGGCCAAGTTGAGCTCAAGCCTGGTGTGAGTTGCACCAAGTCAAGATAAAATATACCAAACCCAATTTTGGTTTGGTTCATGCATAGCTCTATTCACAATCGCCAGCTAATAACAAGAGAGTCTATTACAGCAGAATCATAATCTCAGTCCTACAAAGAGAGCATCAAACACCTCAAAACATCACTTTCATATAGATTATCTTATCCTTCTATTTGCTTGTTCCACCCAAACCCAATACCCAAAAAGAAGCCCATAGTTGGATTTGATCATCTTCATCAACCACTACCCTACATCTACATCCTTGGTGATCATACACATCAAGTGGCTTCAAAGTTCAACTGAACAACTCAAGGCATCAAGCTACACATTCTCTTTATTGGCAGGAAAATAACTGAGCTCCAATTATCAAGGTAAGTTTCTTTCTCCATACAAACAAGGGCGTAGATACAACATAAATACATGACACAATAATGGCAATTTTATGCAAAGCAAAACATGGTGGCGCATTTATATCTCACTTATTTTACGTCTGTGTATGTCTTTTATGTCTCACTCATTTTATGTTTGTGTAAATAAGACTCTAAATTCCTTTTACATACAAATTACCAAGCCAAAACTCGAGATCATTAAGAAATACAAATATAGACATGCCAACAACAAATTTTTAAAAGAAATATGCAGGTAATAACATAATGAGCTCAAAGAGCACAGAAGATACATAGGTGAAATCACATGCATGGTGTTGACCATGTGAATGAAGATTTGACTATGTTCATCAAGTGAAGTAGCATGGCTGGTGTCATGTTTGTATTTGGTTGTCAGCATAGAACATGAAGACCAAGTGAAGTGTTTGTTGACAGTTCGCACCTTTCCACTGGATTCTTTAAAGATTTTGTTGAGTCATTTGGAGAATGTCTTAGGCAGTAGAAATAAGGGATGTGCATATTGTTTGACTAGTAAGCACAGAATTGACTAAAATCTTAGTAGACATTAAGCTACCCAAGCATCAATGTTTGTGTGAATCTCAATCTCAACCTTATTCTGGAAGTGGAAGTAGTTCTCCCGCATAATAGTTGCATCCCAAGATATCTAAACCAAAGACAATTGACATCCAAAGCTTATTTTGTTCTTTCATTTGGGATAAAGAAAGGGCACACTTCTTAATTTAGCCTCAAAGAAAGGGCACACTTTTTCCCACAATGAGCTACAGAAGGCACGCTTAATAAGTAATGGCCCCACGTTACAAGCGAAGACAGTTGGCATCTGAATCTTCTCCACTTGTGGTTAACTTTTTCCATTAAGCTTTAAATTTGTCATCATTTTAAAAAAATTTGAGGGCCAGACACATACTCCAAGCTTGTAAGAGAAAGCATTCACCCACATGGATTTGGATCCCGAATGGACCCAAAACTCAATTGAAATCCAATTGGATTTCTAAAGATCCAAACATTTTATATAAACCCAGTCAAGATCCGAAAAGCAATTGGAGGGTTGTATAAATTTATAATATTCAATAATCCAACCCAAAATCCGAGATCCATTAGAAAACTGTATGTATATAGATAAATTTATGTAGTCAAAATTGCAACGAAATGTGAAGTGATGTTGTGGTGAGGTTCGTTGCCTCTTTGAAAGTTGACGCAAGTTCAAATCCTACCACACACGCGGTTTTGGTAAAAAGGCGCTACATTCTTTTTTGAAAAAAAAAACTATGACATTTATATGTGTATAAATAAATTAACGGGGACTCAATTTGCAACGAAAAGAACAATAGTGCTGTAGAGAGGTTCGTTGCCTCTCTCGGGAATGACCCGAGTTCAAATCCCCCCACACACACGGGTTTTATTTTGGCGCACTTTGATTTTTTTGACAAAAGATTTGAAGTCTTATGATAAGATTACACATTTTAATTATGCATACGGTTGACAAAAGATTTTTTTGACAAAATATTTGCTCATTCACATCATCCACACAATGTTTGACAGGGAGTGTCTTAGGAGTGAGGAGCCTTCTAAACTTACAGTTGATGCAAACCATCAGAAAAGGTAATAAAATGCAAGCCAAAAATACACGCTCTCCAACTTAAATCAAAGATCAATCTACATTGTAAAAGGCCTTTTCTATATGATCTTTCAAAATTAAAAACTGAAATTACATGCAACAATGTGGCGCATGGTTTCCAATAACACAGTAGAAAATGCATAAGACTTAATTGAGCTTAGTGCACAAAATAACCATGACACGAGTCCGCAAAAGTCCAAGAAGGTATAAATTTAGAAGTCAGTTTTCCCCATTACAGACAATCCTCATAATTGAAAAGAAGTCTTCCTTACCAATTTAAGTTAGTTTCCAATTCAGTTGACATATTTTTCCTTAGCAAATGCCATTCTCAACTATGTCACCTGGGTGTGGGTACGGGTACATGGCAATTCCAAAAATTATGGGTATGGAGGCATGGCTAAATATATACTAAAAAATATATATTATATATCTAAAATATATATTATATATCTAAAATATATATTATATATATTATATATCTTATATATCTAAAATATATATTATATATTGAATATATAATATAATATAGGACACGGCAAATGCCGTGTCCAGGTACCAGTACCCGTGTCGACACGGGTTCGGCACCCTAAGTGTCATGCCACGGTTACATAGATTTTCAAGAATTTCTGGTCTCATGACAGACAACATATTATAAACACAGCACATGGTTTATTATTTGTCTCCATTCCTTGTAGCTTCATATGATAATAGAGCTCACATTTTATGCAGCGTGGATGCAGGCCTAGCCTGCAGCATTGCATGTTCACCACTGTTGATCTCGTAGCTTTCTCGAGATAGGCAGCGGTAAACCTGATGAGCCTGCAGCTTTTCTCTGTACTGTAACTGGTACAGACCTAAAATAGAAACAAAAATAGAAGAGAAAATAACAATAGGAAGAAGACGATCCCTCTATTTCGGTTTATGGGAGTCGACTCAGATCGGACCCCAAATGGGCCACCGATTCAGGTTACTAATCCTAATGCCTATTATAAATTTCTTATCATGTATTTTATGATTTTAATGCACAATTTTTATACAAAGGCACTTGTTATGAATAATCTAATATTGTTCAATGAAAAATGTTAATGATCATGTATAGTTATATGTTTTTGTAGCTTAATTGTTGACATATTATAGCTTGAAGTTTAGTTATTTCCATGTCCTATTCATGTGATTACACTATAAAATATAAAGTCCTAACTCATCCAAGTCACTAAGTCAACCCACAGACTCGTGAGTCAAAGGTTGGGTGATCTGAGCCCGAGTCACGTGTTTGCCAACCATAACTCCATCCCTTTACTTGCAGCAAAATGAGCAATTTGTGATCCTCTCTCTCTCTCTCTCTCTCTCTCTCTCTCTCTCTCTCTCTCTCTCTCTCTCTCTCTGAGTAAATAAAGCATTTTCCCTATGAGTTGTTCACATCCCTCTGAAGATTTGAAGGGTCATTATGGGAGTATGTGATACAGCGACTTGTAGAGCTGTGTGATTGACCCACTGCTGGAAACGTGGGAATCTTGAAGATTGGGAGAGATGGTAGCTATAGTGTGAACACCCCAAATTTTTCAAAATTTTGTAAATATTCCTTTTTTGCCCCTAGCCCCCATTTTCTGAATAAATCGAGTCAATTTCAATCTAAATTCCAGTTATTTCCCGAATTTTACTGGAATCAAAATGATCAACGCGAGAGCTAATCTTTTGAAGAAGAATCAACACGAGGGTTGATTTTGAAGAGAGATCAACATGAGGGTTGATTTTTGAAGACAATGGTTCGAAACCAATTTTGGAAAAGAAGATCAACACGAGGGTTGATGTTTGGACAACGGCTCGAAATCATTTTCGGAATGCACTACAGATGATCCTCAATAATTTTTCTCAACCCCTGAGGAGCCTCATCGCTACTTCACCGGCGAAATCCTTCATCAAGTTGATTGAGCGAGCCGAATGGTTCGAGACAGGAATGGAGAATGGCCTCTACGAGAGCATGACTCTGGTCAAGAATATCCAAGACCAAAAGAAGAAGGCGCAGTTCACTCAGCTGGTACCCCCGACAACAATCATGGCAGTAGCAACAGAGGGAACAAAAATAACAGTGACAATGGCCCGAAAGTAGGTCAGAACAAGGGGCAGAAGGAAAAGATCTTCAAGAACAATGACAAGCCACTTCTAACTGACCTCCAGCAAAAAGGAGATCTTCAAGAAAAACCCAAGTACAATTTTAACATACCACCTTGCAGCAGTTCCCTCCAGACTGCGAGGGAAGCAGATGAACAAAGCCCTATTGTCTTTCCTGAAGCGACTGCATTCTGCATAGAACGTGGCCAGATGAGCTTTGGGATTACCAATTCCGTCAGGAATTTGGGAGGAAGATTCTCCAGATTATCATCCCCATTTAGGCCATCATAGAAATCCTCACCAATATAGGTCTACTTGCCCTTACTTTTGGCCTGAATATCTTTGATTGCTCGAGTCACTTCTCTTAACTGCTCGCGCATCGGATCCTCTGCTGGAATCCCATACTTGGGCCTATTCAGTGATTCAGGCTCTTCTACAAACTTTACGAACCGTCGTGGAGGATTCTGACTGAACAAGAATTTTTGAAAACTGAATTTGAAAAGCATATTTTATTCTTTAGGATAATTAAAATAAGATCGAAGATATAATACATTCCTGACTATGGTCATAAAATGTATTATAAGATAATCTATTGCACAAGCATGATTCTTTGTGCATTCTTAGACTTAGAATAAATTCTTAGACAATATTTAGGCAAAGCAAAAGGCATAAGTTCGATCCTTGGTTCGATTACCCCTGGTAAAGGCGTCAGGAACAGTCGAACCTCGTACCGACGAGCGAATCCCGTCTCTCCATTTTTCCCGCAAATATTTCAAAAACGGAGACGAGTAATTTCAAAACATTTTTTAAGATCAAGTGAGACCTTTGCAAAAGAGTTTCTCTCTCTTCTTTCTTTTCTCTTTTCTCTTCTTTTCTATCTTTTACTCCCCTTCAAAAAGGGAATAGAGGCTAGAAAGGGACAGAGAAGGAAAAGAGGAACAAGAGAAAAAAATTTACAATGATCACACATAGTTGGCAAACCCATGACTTGGACTCGAATCGCCCGGCCTCTGACTCGCGGGTCAGTGGGTCGACTCAGTAACTCGGACGGGTTAGGACCTAAATTTTTTTAGTGATTTTTGTAATGAAATATGCAGAAATACAAAACAAGGGCCTCTAAGGGCTTACAAGATCATAAACACAAAGTTCACATGCACATACACAAGTCCAACTAAAAGACAATACAAGAGCACAAAGTCACTAGACAAGCACTAAGTGCAACAAAGAATTAAAAAGAGAAATACAAGAACATAAAAAATAAATATTTTATTCAACATGAATGCTTAAGAGAAGTATTGAATAAAGTAGGGACAAGAGGTCCCTTATATACAAAAAGGAAAAGCCAAAAGGGACCTCTCATAGAGTTATTAGGAGCTCCCAACGGCTATAGAAATAGTCGTCGGGATGCTTCGAACGACTTTAAGAGCAAGGACCTTAATACCCTTGGTCTTTGGGATAAAGACAACACAAAAATAAGAATAAAGAAAATAAAAAAATATGTCCCTAGAGGACAGAACCTATTACAAGAGAAAAAGACAAAAATATCCCCAGAGGGTATTTACCTATTACAATGATATATATATATATATATATTACAATGATAAAAGAATATAATGTATACATTATATATATTATATACATACATCTTAACATTTTTTAATTATACTTTAGTTTTTTAAATATTTAATATAACACTATGTTTTCTACAATGTGAATGCAAATAATCAAATTTCAAGCATCAAATTCACTAAATCAAAGCATCAAATAATAGAAACTACCATATATTTGCATAAAAAAAATAAACTTCATAGTTGCACATACATAAGAACAACAATGAAATGAAACAAGTAAAAAATGAACAAGGAAGCCCCACACTACGCACACTATTGGGGGGTTTTCACCATTTTGTGTGTGTGTGTAGTGTGGGATTATGTAGACTGTGGACAACAAAATAAACCCCCAATAGTATGCATCGTGCACACTGCGATACAAGGAAAGTGAGAAATGTCCATCAGTTT
The DNA here is from genome assembly GCF_984573655.1 of Nuphar pumila. Lineage (NCBI taxonomy): Eukaryota > Viridiplantae > Streptophyta > Magnoliopsida > Nymphaeales > Nymphaeaceae > Nuphar > Nuphar pumila. Next base: position 53,193,746 of record NC_143261.1, read on the forward strand.
GGACAAAAAAAAAGGAATTTATGGCCCCCAAGGCCACAACAGAGACAAGGCAAAGAGAGAGGGAGGGCCTTGGTTCAACGAGAGAGAGAGAGAGAGAAGGGCATCGGCTCACCTCGCAGAGAGAGGCCTCCTTGGCTCGCATCAAAGACAGAGAGAGAGAGAGAGAGAGACTCCTCGACTCACCATGCAGAGAGAAAGAGAGAGAGCCTCCTCGGCTCGGCTCGCCAGAGAGAGAGAGAGAGAGATTGGCTGTCAGCGGCATACGATGGTTGTCAATCGTCGTCGTTCGATGGCTAGGGTTCGAGAAGGGGCGAGAGAGAATCTTCTAAAAAAACAATCCCTTTTAAAGGGTTAAACCAGTTCATATCAAAATGAACTGGTACAAAATCCAAGACAACTTGACAAATCTGGACTGAATCACCTTGTCGTGTCTTAGTCCTGAATCGAACAATTCAAGACTGAATCAAAGACTTGCCGAATCAACTGATTCCTAGCCGATCCTGGTTAGACCAGGACTAGCCTGGATCGGCAGCCCAGTTAGTGGGCGATCCAATCTGTCTCAGGCGATTCCCGAGTCGGATCACCGGGTTTGCCAACTATGATGGCAGCAATGGTGTTAGTGATAAATTAAAAGGAGAAGAATATTAAATTATTGCTTAGTGATAAATTAAAGGGAGAAGAATATTAAACTATTGCCACCTCGTTGTTGGGTGCACTTGATTTGCAAGATGTTTTAACCGAGAATTTACAAATTGCATTCTTGATCATGGGCTAAGTGAAATCATGGTTGGCTTAAGGAAAATAAGAGGTTGATTGCAATAATTGGACCTATAAAGTTGCATTATTTAACTGAGAGATCTGTTGGATTTGAATATGATGCATTGTAATCAAGATTTTGAATATCCAGGTAAATGTTTAATGTTTAATGTTTGAAACCTGAGCATAGATCCAAGAGATTTTGGCTTTTAAGTTCTTCAAACTGGTTTGACTCGTGATCGGGCACATTTGTTTAGTGTGAATTAAAAAAAAAGAATAATGGGAAGATATGAAGCATACTTAAATTCTATATGGGAAGAAATGAATCCTACTTAAATTATATCGCCTTTCAATAAGTTTTTTTTATTTTCTTTGAATAAGGTTACAGAGAATTTTATGGAGATTGATTGGTAAATTCAAAATTAATTGCTCTCATTTGATGTTATATTTTCCTTATTGGTTTACGATTTACAGAAGAAAACTCTCCCTTTGGTAGATTAGAGAGAGAGAGAGGTCCGTCTTAAGGATCGCCCTTTCCTTCTTCTTTTTTGGCTACAGGGAAGGAACAAATATGTGGCTCCACAAAGTACCCAAACTGAAGGAGAAGGTGGGTCGTCTTATTCCCTTTGTTCTCTCTTTTTTTCTTGGCTTTTATTTTAGGTTGATCACCCACTATTGTGGGTTACACAACCCAGACACAAGCCCGTTTGGTTGACCACTGCCCATATCAAGGAACCACGAGATGGGAGGTGGTGAGCAGTGACGCTGCAGGCTGGGCCAGCATCGCTGCATAAAATGTGAACTCATGACAATATAACCAATAATATAACTAGCAATGGTAATGATAAAAAGGAAAAGAACATGCTACTATCACTACCAGGGTTTGGACATAATAGCCTCTTCAAGACTAGACTAACATGCAAATTTTATCAAGGAAAGGTTCTCACATCCATCAGATATCATAAATTATTGTATACAAGTGCATCATCTTGTGCGCTTGATTACTCACATGGTCAAGCATCAAGTTGCAATATATATTAAAGATTACAACAAGTTATTTCTCTTGATTAAGGGTATCAAAAAATATTTTATAGTGGAGAAGGATTATAGATCGCTACAAGATTCTAGGCATAATAGCTGAAATAATTATAATAATTATAGCATCATGGATGCTGAGAATTTGAAGATTTCACATTTCAATCCCAAATATTTGGGCTCCTACTTCCTGCCATATTGCACATGAACCATATAACAGCTATGTTAGGCATATCATTGGCCACCAGATAGTTTCACTCAGCTCCCATATATGCACCTCTGATAATAAAAGTTTCACGCCATGTGTGTCATTTGGTCAGGGATTAATCTTATTACCAGATCACTTCCTATGAAATCCCATTATGATAAAAACTGCCTAAACACTAAACAGTCACTGGTTGGTCTAGTGTCCACATTTTGACCAGGAAACTCCATTTAAATCTAAAAATGCAAGAAGCCTTTTTTCTCCCAAATCATAACATCAATCTACATATCCAGCTTGTAGGTCAATATGAGCGAACTTTCACTTGATTAGAACAAAATTAAGTAATCAAGATCAAATGAAACTGGACAACCAAGGCACACCCCTGATACAAGGCATCCACCTTGACCTAAGGCCAAAAGCCTAAACCTAAACTCTTCAACACATTCCAATGTCATCTTAGATGAGATTACTTTTTTGTTTCATTTTATTGGCAATACTCCTAAATTCCCTTGAGTGTATAAACTTCTAAAGCTATTTTCTTCTATTACTCTACACATCTAGCTTCACCATATGCATCACAACAACATGCAGCTTCTCTTCCGGCCACTTCTTGGAAAACCCTTCAATCCAAGCAACACTCACGCAAAACATCTGATCATTTTATTTGCCCCTTATCCATCCAACATCACCCAAACCCACAATGTTCAAATATCACAGAGCCTAAACACCAGATTAATCATTTAATTGTGTTGTTAGACTACAAGGTCTTCTAATCTCATCTTCTCACTATGTTTTCTTTATACAAGTCCTTAAACATTTTTTCCCCCAAGTATTCACAAGTCTCAGGTGCAATCCCATACAAGCTTAAAATAGAGACTTAATGTATGCACCTCTGATAATAAAAGTTTCACGCCATGTGTGTCATTTGGTCAGGGATTAATCTTATTACCAGATCACTTCCTATGAAATCCCATTATGATAAAAACTGCCTAAACACTAAACAGTCACTGGTTGGTCTAGTGTCCACATTTTGACCAGGAAACTCCATTTAAATCTAAAAATGCAAGAAGCCTTTTTTCTCCCAAATCATAACATCAATCTACATATCCAGCTTGTAGGTCAATATGAGCGAACTTTCACTTGATTAGAACAAAATTAAGTAATCAAGATCAAATGAAACTGGACAACCAAGGCACACCCCTGATACAAGGCATCCACCTTGACCTAAGGCCAAAAGCCTAAACCTAAACTCTTCAACACATTCCAATGTCATCTTAGATGAGATTACTTTTTTGTTTCATTTTATTGGCAATACTCCTAAATTCCCTTGAGTGTATAAACTTCTAAAGCTATTTTCTTCTATTACTCTACACATCTAGCTTCACCATATGCATCACAACAACATGCAGCTTCTCTTCCGGCCACTTCTTGGAAAACCCTTCAATCCAAGCAACACTCACGCAAAACATCTGATCATTTTATTTGCCCCTTATCCATCCAACATCACCCAAACCCACAATGTTCAAATATCACAGAGCCTAAACACCAGATTAATCATTTAATTGTGTTGTTAGACTACAAGGTCTTCTAATCTCATCTTCTCACTATGTTTTCTTTATACAAGTCCTTAAACATTTTTTCCCCCAAGTATTCACAAGTCTCAGGTGCAATCCCATACAAGCTTAAAATAGAGACTTAATGTAGTATGTACTATGACCCACATTCATAGATATTGGCGATATTTTCAAAATATCATGATATTATCGTTGTAAAATCAAAAAACGATTTTACTGGCAAAAACTCACTATATTTTGAAATTATCAGGCATTTCGATTTATTGTGATAATATCGAGAAAAAATTGGGATTTATATTTGTGTTTTATGTTCATGTTTTATTGCTTCTTTGCTTAGTATGGATTTTTTTCATATTTATATTTAAATTCATGTTTTATTGCTTCTTTGCTTAACATGTATTTTTTTCTTATTTTTTCAAGTTTTTAAAAAATTTAATTTTCCAATATTTTTCAAGTTCATTCATGAATTTTTGCTTCTTTGCTTAACATGTATTTTTTCTTAATTTTTCAACTTTTTTTAAATTTTTAAATTTTTTTACTTTCCAAGATTTTCTGGATAATTATTGAAAAATGATAATATCCTGAGAGTTTTCCTTGCTAAGACCGATATTTTTGACCAAGGTATGACCCTAATTTGTGGACAGATTATTCTGTTTATTCATGGATTTTATAATAGTTTTAACCACACCCGTGTAGGACCATCTTCCTTACTATTGATAATCCAAACTACACTAGTGTAATCATACCAGTAGTAGGTCCTTCACAAGAGGATTTCTTGTAGAAGATAACAGTATTGACTAAACTCATATCGGGCCAATGAGCAGAAAAGAGTACTTAAAGTTTTAAACTAGCATTCAATTCTCAAAGATTCACATGAAAAAAAATTCTAGAGCCAATAATTGTGTATTTGACTGGATACAACTAGCAACAATCTTATTCCTTCAGTATGATCATGTAATTGGGTGCTGAAATTCTGACATATACAGTACAATCAGCACTTGAAATCTTATCCTGACCTACAACGGAAAAAGAATCCCAGACAGAAGCAAAAGCATCGTTAAAGCAACCAATCACATTACATTTACATTTGCCTATGCTTCTGCACTGAAGTCCACAAGAAATCTTGGAGAGTTCAACAACCTTCACTCCCCATAATCCAAAATTTGTCTCTATTACAATCTAATGGCAACTACCATAAGATCAAAAGTGACATACACTTTCAGACAAAAAAAATCATCTTGGCCACACTATCTATAACTCCTGGATGAACCATCAAAATGCAACATATTCATGGCACACCCTAAAGCACTCCCACAGAATTCTGCCCCTGTATATGCTTACAGGACCTCCCCAGAAGCAACTACAAAGTTAGGCATATTGTCCAATTCGTTGCAAAAAAATATACAGTAATAGTTCTTTATGTTAGTAAGATAAATGAAAACAAATGAATTGAACATTTTCAATAGAAAATATTCAGGCAGATAAAAATACATTATGTTTGACTGAACACAGTTGATAACGAGAAACAGTGACTAAAAAGGCATTTCTCAGAGAAGAAGAGCAAAAAATGTAAATGATCAAGTTTCACATACTTCATAAGAACTATAGAAGTGCTTGTTTGTACAGTTCTCCAAGACAATCCTTACTACGCGAAGAATTTGAAGAATTGCCGCCCTAGGAAAAGGAGGGTCTTCTCCAAGAAAATCATCCTCCAACTGCAAATCATTCCTTGGTTTTACATGTTTCTCAAAAAATGAGTCAAAATGATTAAAGAGATCAACCCAATGGTGAAAATCCCCCTGCAGAGAGTTATAAATGTAATAAGTACTAGCTAATGAAAAGTATATAGAATAATGCACACTGAAGAATTGGTAATGAATAACCAGTACCTTATCAAACTCCCAGTTAAAAACTTTTAAAGGTTGTTCTATATCCTCTAGAGGAACAGAAATAACACTATTGATGAAGGCTCTGATTTTAGGAGGCTGAGAAGGAGAGGAAAAATATATATATGAGAAAAAATCAGCAAACAATAGGAGAACATCACATATCATACTGCATCCACTAATAAAAAGTTCCAGCTGCTGAATATTTATGCAATGATGCAAAGGAAGAAGTTGAGGAAAATCAGAAACATTTTGAAGCTATGCAGTGCACAAGGAAAAGAAATCATAGCCATGCAAACAAGTATCTGGATAAGTTGGCACTCCCTATGAAAAAAAATCCCAACAAAATTAATATGTAAAGCGCATGGATGACATAATGTACCCTGCATTTTCATGAACAACAACTGAAATGGTTAATGGAAAAAAATAAGGTGCTCTTACATTACTAAGAATGTGTATAAGCATAAAGCAGCCACTACAGTTACAAAAAGTGTATCATGACAAGTCTAATATAAAAGCCAACTAAAGACTAGTGGATGTGTATAACAAGTCAACTTTCCAAAAAAATAGATGTGCATGGTTAACTAATCCAAAAACCTTAACAGGCTAGTGGATCGTACAGATGGACTTCTAATCAGAACTATTCAAAGTTCAAACTAAGAAATCTCTATCTATCATCTTTCCTGGGCTCCTTACTGCAGCAGAAAACAAACCAAGCTTTCTCAAGTGTGGTTTATATTTTTGGAGAAAAGATCAGGATGGTATGCAGGTTCTGAGTTGAAATGTGTAATTTGAAAATTGATAAAACTTATGGTCACTCTCCACAATTCTCTTTGCAGTTTGCAACCTTCCTCAAAACTGATATCATCAATTTATTCTAGAAAAAGAGTGTACATTCTCAAGGTCTCTGTAGGTAGGAGCAAATGACAGTGTGTGCAATCCCAGACCAGACATACACAGCAATATTTGTAGAAAAAACAATCACATCCACATGCAGACACAAAATTCTTAGGTGATGTCAGCAATAGCATAAAAAAAATAAGTCAAAGGAAGGAGATGGAAGTGACTGCAGAACCAGCCAATTAAGAACAGGTGAAAATAAAGGGCCAAGAAGTATTAGACAGAAATTGAAACTTAGAGAGGAGATAGTACACACAACCTGCATACAGCCATATGCATGACCATATGCTTTTACACCCTTAGAAACTCAAATAAGATCAATAAGAGTGTGCCAAGTAGGAAAATGAAAAAAAAAACAAATAACTTCATGAAGAAGGCAGTTGAAGCTCATACATATTGCATAGAAATGAGATGACTCTGTTCAAGAACTCTCACTCATAGCATCATCTTGTGTCTGTATTCTCTCAGGAAAATGGGAGAACGTATTGCAAAATATATACACCATTGTCCTTTTCATACTAGAGTGATGTGAAACCAAAAGGAACGCCAAATTTCATCAATCAACAGGCCAATCTAAACTAACTCAGCAAGGTCATAGCACAATATTGGACCGGACTAAGAGAAGGTAACATAGTGCTATCTCCCTCATTTCCAGAAGTGAGTCATCCCGAAAAAGTATAATCTAGTACCAAAGCACCAAAGAGACATCCCGATCCAAATTAGAATCAGAGTAAGCCATAAGCTCAACAAGAAGAGCAAGATAAGCAAGAGTACAGGGAATGCATAACATTTCCACTAACCGGCACAAGTGCATGAGAAGGGGATGCATGCTGGAACCAACTCACTATACGAACTGCATGTGAGATAAGTTGCGAGTGATCCTAATGTGGAGCAAAAGCTCCGCTCCGACAAACTACCACTAAGTCATAGCAACCGAGATATGAACACCAACAATAGCTCTCAGCTATTATCTACATTGTAATCAAGAATCTACAATCTACAAACAGAGTCCAAAGAAAAGTTCATCTAAGGTAGAAAACACTCGCTAGGTGAATGTACAACTTCAATTGCCAAAGATCCTACAGAAAAAAAAACAATCATCTGAACATGACCATGCAACAGGTTCTTGATTATACAGCAACCTATATAGCATCCCATGTAATAACGATACCATCCAAACTACAGAAGATCTGACAAAAAAAGGGAACATCTAGTAGGCTCATCCTGAGTGAGGGGAATAAGAGCACCTACTGACATCTTCTTATCAAGGTGATACCTTTTAAACAACATAAAGCCTCAGAAAAGGATATTTATTCAGAATCACTTAATCGTTCTCTACAAACTCCCAACAATTTGAGAATTCGCATTTTTAACCGTCCATCTGATACAGAGGCCATCCACAAATGCAACAGCCGAAAGCATACAGAACACGATTACGAGGTCATAAGTCGTGACTAACTGATGCATGCCTCCAAGCATCAGTTTTTCTAGTAAGTAGACCATGCTCCCACAGTTCCCCAATTGATATCTTTTGCGAACAAGAATCTGATACGCAGCTCTATCGCACTCATTTCTCAATCAATCCTACGTGCTTGATCACCCATTTACGAAATTTGCTTGATCAGAACCGGTTTCGATAGCATTATTAGCATCTAGAAAACAAAAAAATAACAAATATACTAACAATCTAACTGAAGCAATGGACCCAGTCTGGTAGCTCCCACATATGAAACCTCAAAAGAAAAATACTCCACGTTAACGGCAACAGAAACAATAGGAGGAAAACTGATAAGGATCATAAAGATTCCGCAAAGTCGTAATTTTTCAGTAGTTTTTCAACTAACAAGACGAAAAAACTGATTCGCTAAACTCACACACAGGTCAATATTTGGTATCGTTAACTTTCTGCATGATCACTGGTGTATGCAACACAATCGCGAAGATCATCGCAGCATATTATTCACTGAGACGGCATAGACCAACGAATCAACCAGCAAAAACAGAAGATCAAACGGCACAGATTGGAAGAAACCCAACAATCAGCAAGACAAATGGAACCCCGATCGATTGCGACGAGACCAATGCCGAATTCCGATCAATAACCGAACGGAAAAACACAAAAATCGATCGCCGGGATAGAAAACGCGCACACTCAAGATTAAAGGTTAGGGTTTTTCGGGATTATCGGCGTACCACTTCAAGAACCCTCCTCCGTTTCAACTTCATCTTGAATTATCGGTCCCCTCCGGATCACTCACCGGCTCGTCAACCGCAAGAACGCATCCGACCGATTTTCGGCCGGACGGCGAACGGTCTCACGCCGGAAAATAATCGGCTCCTATTGAGAACGGATCGGGAATCGCTCCTGCAATCAGAGACTTTAGCTAAGAGAGAGAAGACGTGGTTAGGAATTCTTTTCTTCACCAGAATGGATCATCCAGAAGAAGAAGAAGAGAGAGAGAGAGAGAGAGAGAGGGTTTTCTTCTCTTCTTACCCAAACACAATAAAAAGAGGTAAGAGTTTTTTTTTCCCGAAAAGGAGGTGAAATTTTTTTAGCTTTCAATCTTCTTTATTAATATATATATATATAGAGAGAGAGAGAGAGAATAACTAGAATATAAGAACTCGAAATATATGTAGCGAATTTCATGGATTTTTTGTTCTCTCCTGAATCTAAGTGTACAGATGTGATCTGCCTGCTTGGTTTTATAAAAACCCACTATTGAATCATCCCATTTTGATGCATAAACTAGATTTTTTAAGGCTTTAAAATTAATGGTTCATGATCTTAGTAAATATTCAAGCATTCAAAAATTATATTTTTTATGAAAATATATGATCCAAGTTGATTATTAATATGAGAACTGAAATGCAAGAACTAGAATATGAAAACTAGAAATATGGGTATTTTTAATATTTTTCTAAATCTAAATGTGTGGAAGAATCAACCATTGGATAGTGTATTTTGGATTAAAAATATTATTTTTTAATGCTTGAATATTTATGAAGATTATGAGTCATTAATTTTAAAACCTTAAAAAAAATCGCTTATGCATCAAAATAGAGCGGAACAAAGCACCTAGATTACATATTTAAGGTTAGATTCAAGATGAAAAAACAAAAAAATCCATGAAAATCATGATTCACACATTAGTTCTCATATTCTAGTGGTTTTTATAAAGAGCGAGGGAGAGAGAGAAAGGAAGAAAAGGTGACAAAAATATGACACCATTATTCTTAAGATTGCCCTCACTCGTCTAGTCATAATTTTTAGTATACCCCAGTGCAGCCTAAAGATTTGCCTTCTCTTAAAAGCAATATTTTTTTTATAAAAAAAAAAAAAGATATTAAATTTTTTTCAACAATATCACCTTATTGATGGGAATATTTTTTTTATTAAAAAAACATGTTTTAATTAAAAAAACTATGCATTTATGGCCATTGATTTTTCAATCACCATAAAAACTTAGTTTAGTGCCGGAATCTAGCAACCCAAATGTTGATTCCTACTCAACCAACCACGTAGATCATATTTTTATGTTCAAATTTACTTAAAAACAAAGAAAGTAACAACAAACGAAACTTAGTAAGTTATGTGTATATACGTATGATTGTAGTAAATATTTTCTTAGATCGAGCGTCTACGAGGCATTAAGAATAAAGGGAGGCGGTCAGATTTTTTTTGTCAGCATTTTTTTATATTTTTTTTTTCTTAAGAGCATCTTAGTTTTAATTTTTTTTCTCAAATTAAGTAAAACAAACTTCTCACTAAGGTAATGAAAATTCTAATTACACCTATCTTAGTTAATGCCCAAGGTTGCCATTTGACCTTATTGTGTTAAAAAAATGCTCGCTTTTTTTTTATATTTACACGAAAAAATCATTCTCAGAATCAGAAGCCTAACCGTACTGACTCTGCGTGTCGTACTTATTGTCGTTGTTCTGCTAGCCTAAAACTCAGTGGACTTAACCCTTGACCTCAAGGAATTATCACACTTTGGCTTGGAGAAAGGGTGACACCCTTGGGATTTGACCCTAAACCACCAGGCTAGTGGCCTAGGTCCCATCCCACTATGCCAAACCCCTTTGGGGCTTGCTCTTTTATTATTTAAATTTTAAATTTTGTTAACGGCTACAAACTTAATAGGAAAGTTAAGGGTAAATGACAACTTGCACAATCAAAGCAAAAACTTAGGTAAGTTTTTGGAACTTCTCAACATCTAAAATGGATTTCGAGGAGAAAAATGGCAATGTTGAAATGCCCACCAAACATTTGGTCATAATTAGCATATCCACTAAATTTTAGGTCTTTAACCACGTTTAAGCCAATACCCTTCTTCCTCTACTACACTTGGTCTAATCTTGTGTAAATGTTGATCATAACATCAAAACTATCATTTTCTCCTATAATAATGTGTCTATAGTTTTTTATTATGCTTAATATAAATCTATTTTATATACCCTTAAAACGTACCAGAATGTACATTTTAATGTTTGCTAACTCATGGGCTTATCCGCTTAACAAATGTTACAAGTTTGGAGGGTCCTTGAAATGTAAGAAGACTTTGGTGGATATATTAATTAGAACCAGAATTTTGGTGTCCATTAGAAAATTACTCCTAAACCGAAAAAAAAAGGACAGGTGAATTTTAAATTTGTTGACAGGCATGGTGCATTTATAGAAAGCTCTTTATGTCTCACCATGAAATTTACAATAATTTGTGGATATTTATTTCAGTAAGATATTGAGGGAGTATATAATTAGGGTGTCAATGAGTCAGGTTTGACTCAAACCGGTTTCTTTCCAAACCTTATAAGGTCAGGGTTTTGTGATAAAAAAGGTGAGTGGATTAGAAACTGGGTTGGACCCAAATGGTGCAATTCGTATATAAAGGCTAGGGGTGTCAATCGTGTCGGGTTGGCGGGTCGACCCGACGGGTTGGCAGGTCAGCATACCTCAACCCAAACCCGACCCGTTTATTAAACGGGTCGGCTATGGCAAACACCAACCCGGCCCGTTTTAATAAACAGGTAACCCGACACGACCCGCCAACCCATTTAATAAATGGGTTGGGTCGGGTAAACGGGTTCTCAGGTTCGCGGGTCAGGTTGGCGGGTCGACGGGTTGACGGGTCGGGTTGGCGGGTTGACCCACCCGCCTAACCCATTTATTACATGGGTCAGCCGGGTTGGCATACCCCCAACCCGAACCCGATCCGTTTAATAAACGGGTTAGGCGGGTTGACCCGTTTATTAAACGGGTTGGCTTAAGCCCAACCCGAACCCACCTAAGAGGCGGGTTGGCGGGTCGGATTGGCGGGTCGTGTCAGGTTTTGCCACCCCTAATAAAGGCAGGCATGATTTATGAAATTTCATGTTAGTCCTGGGTCCAAGTCGAATTTTGATTAAGACTTGTGATTTTCATGTAATCTTTAGGACCCAGGTATGTTTTTTCTTATAGCAGACCTAATAGGACATGTGTCTAGACCTTGTACCAACACCTCAAAAATAGGTTTGAACTCACTTAGGTTTGAACCAGAACCTACCCATTGACACCCATATATATATATATATATATATATATATATATATATATATATATATATATATATATATATATATATATATATATATATATATATATATATATATACACTACAGGTTTCAAAAAAATTCTGAATATCTTTTATACTCCAAATAATCTTAATATTGCTATGTTTAATTGAGAAATTAATGCATTTACTTTTTTTTTCTCCCAACAACCAAGATTGTATTAGATATTTTATACGTCCTTGCATAACTTTTGATGAAATCCATGAATATTCAAATATGGTCATGGTTATGTTCATGAATTGTTGTTCTGGTATTGCATTCAATTGCGACTTATGCAAACCGATTTTAGTTACAAGATGAGTTTATCTAAAAACTTATATAAGTCATGTTAATTTGCACATTAAAAAAAACAACCACAAAACTTTAGATACACTTTTTTTGATGTCTCACAAATTAGGTTAAGGGTATAAGCATGAGTGACTTGGGGTGATGTAGTGTATCTTATTGTTTTTTTGAAGTAGGGTCGCTTGAAGATAAGGCCTTTAAGAGATAGACCTTCTTACGGTGTCATTGGGGAAAAATCACTTGAGGAACCGACAAATATCATAGATCATGCAACATACATGATTCCAATAGACCCAACATTGTTTATTTATCAGTTAGGCAATTTGATATGTGTGGGAACATGTAGCCCTACTGAGAGAATGGTTGATAATCACACTCATTAGAAGCTTTTGAGATAAGATTAGTTGTACAAACTTTCGTTTTAAATATTGGTGTTGTATGTCTATGTACTAAGTAAACAAATTTTTTTCTTATGCTCGTAAGGATAACTTATGCATATATCGAGTAACCGTCATTATTTGTTAAACAAGTATTTTTTTTATTATTATATTTTTTGAATTTTATTTTTGATATCTTTAAAATCTCTACAACTTTTAGAGTTTTATTTTAATTAAAAAAATTACCTAATGAGGATTGACCTTGTCAATTAAGAAAGTATGGTTAGAGGTTGGCATCAACTGTGACTCATTTTCTTAATGAAAGATCTCACTTTAGGAAAAAACAATGGAGAAATCCTTCTTAGTAGCCTTGTGTTATGTAGTCAAGAAGCAAGATCAAGTCAGCCCTATTTGGTGTGCTCTTGAACTTTTAGTAGACACAAAAGCTTGAGTCTAATTATATTTTGATGGTGGTTCAAGTTAAAACAAGTTGATCTAGCTTTGTGCCTTATTTTATTTTCTTTTTCAATCAAGATAAATTTGAGAGCTTTGGTTGATGAAAAATATTTTTTTTCTTTTTAATGTCATTAGTGATTTATATATATTATTTATTCAACTTCATGCTTAGATCATATACATATATTCTGCTTGAACCATAACTCAAAATTAGATAACACTAGACATAGTCAGCTTGAGAAAGCCATAACTTTGCCACCTTATATCAAAATTCAATGATTTTGAAAAACTTATTCAAATATCTAAAATAATTCAAAAGCAAATTCCTCATCTTTTATGTATAAAATTTCATAACAATCAAATGGTGTTTGTTTTAACAGTTTTGGTTACTTATTTAAATAAACTTGATTTTGTTTTTTATCTTAACTAAAATTGTATTTATGATTTTTTATTATAATTACATGTTTGTTCTTGACTATAAGTATATATTATTTAAAATTTGATCCATCTAGATATCTAGATAAGCTTAGATATTTTAATTGATTATTTATGATCATATATACTAATTTAGAATATTAATTTGGTTATAGAGATTTCATTTACATATTTAAATTTGCATGTCGTATGGATCATATATAAAAATATATAATTTATCTTATTACTATGAATATTTAAAATAAATAAAAGTAAAAAAAGGAGGTATTGTTTTTTATAAATCAAAGTAACAAAATTTTATATTTAATTTCAATCATACATGGATATGTCATACTTGGTTGATAATATAATAATAGTATTTGAATTTCATAAAATTTATAAGTTATTTTTTAGATAATGACCTACCACATTTTTTAACAATTTGATTACAATACCCCTCTATAGTCTATATTGTGATTGAACAAAGAGGTCATGACCTACTTAATCAATACAAACTCATACACAATAACTTAAAAAAAATGATTACATGGAAAAAGTTTTATATAAGGTATTTTGAAGAACCATCTTTTTTTTATATTTACACGAAGAAACCACCGCCAAGACTATAGACCCAGCCACGTTGGCTCTGCATGCCATACTTATCGTTGTTGTCCTGATAGTGTAGAACTCTATGGGCTTACCCCTTCTACCCAGAGAGTCACCATGTTTCGGCTTGTGCAAGGGGTGATACTCATGAAATTTGAACCTAGACCACCTGTCTGGTGGCCTAGATCTCGTCCCACTACACAAAACTCTTTTGGGGCAGACAAAGCCATCTAAAAATCAATAATTTTAGTTGTAAAAGTTTAGAAAATAGATAGCACTCAAACCCACATTCCCAAACCAATGTTAAAATTGATTCACCAAGTGAATCGTCCTCTCTTTTTTTTAGGAAAAAGTGAATTGTTCTCTCAAAAAGATCATACAATCAATTCGAATCAAGCTGAAGTCCCAAAGTTTAGATTTTATTTTTGCTATAATATATGTTAAAAAAAGATGTAAATGAATTGATTATGGACAAAACAGCCCGATTGGACAAAAAATATGTTGATTTTTTACCATGGTTGAATTGACCCCTATTTTGATTCTTTAAGTGTCGATTCGATATGAATTAGATAGGTTTTGATAACATTTCCCCAAACCATAGGAGGGAGGATTAGATGCAATGTGATTGCACACTTTTAGTATGTTTTTGCACCAAATCATTCACCATCTTTGGGACACAACCAGTTTGGCCTAATATATGGTGGGTGATTAGGTGCAACAACACACTTAAAGTGTGCAATCACATTGCACCTAATCTTGATTCAACCACACACCCCAACACCCCCCCAAAAAAAGATTAACCCCTCATATTAAACCAACAAATTTCTTTTCTTCAAATCCTTTTTTCACTTTATAATATAAAATTATTAGTGAAAACATTCATGTCAAATGACCTTCATGTGTATGGGGCATTTGCCTCCTCGCAATGGAGGTGGTGGACATCCAGTCAGCATGGCCTAGCCTGACCAATGACAAGTTAGAGCTCAAGAAGCCCAACTGAGGCCACCAAATTAAGTTGCATTCCAATCAATTTGAGTTGGGTCCTTTAGAACCCTATTAACTAGTAGGGATGTCGATGGGTTGGTTTTTATTTGATATCCGATCAAATTCCACTCCACTAAGTCAAATTTAGTAAGCTAAAATCATATTGGATTATAATAGGATGGAATCCCAATCCAAATCTGATTGGGGCCCCAATTAGTCGAATATCCATCTTGGATCCAAAGCGCTTACATCCCTATTAACCAGGTTTAATAAAGTGACTATTTACCTATGTTTGTTAGTATCAGTATCGACCCTGAATCAATTTTCAAAATGATTCAAGGAATCAGCCAATTCTTATTCGGACCTGAATCAGTCAGTTTTCAACCAAGGGATGACACACATTAGTAAAATACTAAAACAATACTAAAAATATTAAAAACCCATTTGAATGATTTTATGCACTTTTGAAAATTAAACCAAATCAACCTTGTTTTTTATTGATTTTGGGCCAATACAATATGAACATCATTGCTCTTTACCCTCTCCAAAATTAGTTCTTTAACTTATCATGCAGCCCAAATGCAACACGTGCATCTCATGTGAGGTACCTAACCCGATGGCAATCAAGGATTGGGACATATGTTCCAAACGATAATTCCTTTGAATTAGTGCATCACTCATTATTTTATATTTAATTTCTTTTAAAAAAAAATTCAAACACCCACCATTAGTTAATATGCATACCAAACTTTGCTGAAAATATAGTTGAACCATACTCAATCACATAAGAAATTTGCTTGGCAGCACCTCTAGGATTAATTCCTCGGCACAATAGAGTTGACTGCAATTTTTCTTCTAGAATACAACTACCACAACTTGCACTTTGAAAGTCGTCTACCACGACACATCACCTTTGAGTAGCTTTAGATAAAAAAGTGAGGGTGAGACACAAAAGAATGAAAGAATATAAGTCACAAAAGATTCCGAGTATATATAAACTTAAGTGAACAAATGTTTAATGGTCATGAATAAATGTCTAATGGTTACAAATAAATGTTCAAGGATCAGAAATATATGTATAATGGTCATATCTAATGGCAAGTGGCTAATGGTTTGAAAACAACTCACTCAATTAAAAGTCCAATGATCAGATAATAGTTAACACATTTAAATGTCTAACAGTCGACAATAATTCCTCTATCAGCTTGTGTAAAAAGTTTAAAGTCAAATCGACCATGAGCTTAGCCTAACTAGGTGGCAAAATCAAAGGTCAAGTCAAAACATGATTAAGAATTTAAGTTTGATAATTGCAGAATTTTGAGGCAATTATAACAATCCTCAACTTAGATCAAAATTATAAAAAGAATAAAGCTACTCATAAAACTCCTATGAATAAATGAAGGTAATTTTTTTTGGCTTAAATATTTACTTAGTGTTTGTCATAATAAGTCAAAAAACTTAGTAGCTTAGCTTTAATTAAAGATCTTGAGAGACTTTTTAGATGTCCTAACACACATATTCACTTCAGTTGATAATAAATGTCTACTATATATGAAGTTGTGCATTAAGGGCCTTATACAATATCTTGAATTCATGAATGCTCTAGAGACAAGCCTGAGTCTCATGGAAGACAACCCCACCTTGACACATATATAGGTGAGTTCGTCAAAGGTGATAAACCTATTTGAAACACCTTAGCCATAAGGTATATAAATCTCATTAAGAGTTCGATATATGCGCTTCCTAAAAAAACACAAGTTTTGAGCATTTGACATCATAATTAAGATAAAGATACTCTCTCTTTATATTTATATAATTACTCAATTAATTGTTCTTCCCATTGAACCACTAGACTTGATTTAATCTATATCATATGGTTGGGTATCCATCATCAATAATTGTCTTTACTAGGCTTTAACCTTATTCCCCTCGATGTATCATCTTTCAAGGGCCCCTTTAATTGAGAGTGACATTAACAGGAAAAATATTTAATTATTCTATTTTTTTCTCAAAAAATATACTCATCGAGTATTTTTTATTATTAGGCAAAAAAGTGTCTAAATACTTCTCCTTCTGTTGTACCAATATGCATTTATAGGAGGCACCAATACTAAATGACCAAATTGATATCATTTTTTCACAACAATGAGATATATGGTAAAAAATTTCAATCATCTATCAATATCGAAATTCTTACTTGATTGTATATTCTATCAATTTGCATCACTATTAAATATAGTGGTTTCTCCCAATCATACTTTGATCAAGACTTGAAACAAGTTATTGTCTTCGATATTCATATTAATCATTCTTTCATAAACATTTACATCAAGGTTATATATAGTTTCTAACCTTGGATATTCACATTCATTATGTCATTTAGCATACTTGATTGTCAAATTTAATTTGGATTCCCTTGTATCATAAAAATACTCATAAGTGCATCAAATAATATTTCTAAAGAATGTCAAGCTCAATCCATTCGCATGAAGCACAAAAACATCACTATGAGTTCTAAGAGAATTAAGTCAAATTCATTACAAATTTGGATATGAATTCAACTTCATTTTCTCACTAAACTGCCAGACCTATACAACCAAGAACCTCAAGTTAATAAATCCATTTAAAGCATATGTTATGTGTAATTTCAAAGAAACCATAAACATGTCAAGTTGGAAACATTACGACTCAGATCCACATACGTAAACAATATATCCCAACTTGGATATAAATGGATCCTCTAGATCTGATACATATATAAGGTAAATATGAGTTTTGCATCATGACACATAACTTACAAATTTTCTCATTTTCTCGTACATGCAAATATATGTCAAATGACCCCTCTTTCAATAAATGGTTACTCACCATTTGAATTCGATAACCAACTTAACACATGAGTATAAGGTCATCATAAATACTAGCTACCATGAGAAGAAATTTACCAAGAACAATTTAAATATTAATAAAACTTTTACACAAGAAAAATCAGGCATAACTAAAATGTTCAAAAATTTATGTATAAAAGTTATTTCCACTATTTCACATTCATGAAAACACTATATACATAACCCCACTATTTTTATTTTTGTTTGACTTTGAGTCTATGCCAACTATTAAATGATAATATAATTTCTTTTTATACAAATTGAAAATTCTTATTGTCTAAGTTTGCCTCTTCCTTAAAGGATCATGATATAATTTTTAAACACTAAATATCATATGATTTCAAAACATTTTTTATTTATTTTAGTCGAATACATTTGTGATATATGACAAAACAAGTATCAAGATGCACTCATTTTAAATAGTAATCCATGACCAAAAGAGCTTTGAAAAACAATATTTAATTTATATTTTGACATGTAGGAAATCATGATGCCCATATATATATATATATATATATATATATATATATATATATATATATATATATATATATATATATATATATATATATATATATATATATATATATATATATATATATTAAAGGCAAGTTGGGGTTAGACGGACCCCTACCAGAACAACAACCATCTCATGTGGTAGAGGGATTTGATTCTGGGCCTTCAGCTTTACGTAGGACCCTGCTTACCACATGGAATACCATATGGGTGCTATGATGCCTATATATCCATCACACAATCATACTTCAAATGCTTAATAGGTATGTCATAAAACTTTTATCAATGACATAGTCATCACTTGCCCAAATTAAATGATTAATGTTTCTAAAAACTATTTGATAATTATGGTCAATAAATAATTGCAATACGTGAATGCAAACAAATCTGCATATATTCTATGTGAGGAGGAGGAAATCCACATATATTTTATCAGGAAGACCTAATAAAGTTCACACAAAATATAAACAAAAATGACCAATATGGAGAAGTTTGCATTTAAGTTATCAGTAAATTTGTGAATCTCCTATGCACTATTCGCAACGTTTCGACATGTTTCAGTTACAGGAAGTTCACAAATACATTTGTGCAAACTTTGCTCTATATACACAAATTTTGTGAATATGTGCAAAACTCAAGAAGTTCGCTCAATATATCGCTCTGTACATCAAGTATCATAAACTCACTTAAAAGGATTTTCACACTTTTTTTTTGTGGACCTCATGTAGCACTCACAAAATTATATTGTTTATGTGGTCTTCTCTGCTAATCGTAAAATTGCAAATACTTTACTAAAATCACATATTTTATACTAAAGTCACAGGAAACTCCATGAACTTCCCTTTTCCTTTCTTTAACCCTCACTTAAATGTATGTTCACACATATTTTTTTGCGGTCTTCATGAAGCATGCAAAAATAAAATTTATGAACTTATGATCGTAACTTCTCAAATATCTTAGTAAAATCACATATATATGGTATCTATAAGCTGTGTAAATCTACCTTTTAGTCAGAGGATGCGATACAACTTCATTCAATTTATTCAAACTAAACATGGTCATACAAATATTTATTATATTCATTATATATATTCATTCCATTCATTCAAAAATGAACCTGCTCAAACATCATGTGGTTCATCCTTTAGATTTTTAATGCTAGTTGGGTTATTGTTTCTCTCCGCAGACTCTTTCCTCTCGAGCAAATGATTGAGGCAAAACTGCTTCCTCTACAATCCAACTTTTGAGCCAGTGAATCCTGCAATCCGACATGGAGCATGCACTTTCCTCCAAAGACTCATTTTCAATCAGACATAGCTCCACATTGGAGGCTCAATCTTTGGCTTCTTAATGCCAATCAACTTACTATTTTTGTTCATAGACCTTCTCTTCTCTCGAGAAAATGATTGAGGCAAAATTGCCTCCTCTGCAATCTGACTCTTGAGCTTGAGAATCTTGCAATTTGACCCTGAGCATGCACTTGTTACTCCAATGACTCATTTTTAATCATACATAACTCTATATTGGAGGTCCAATCTTTGGCTTCTTAATGTCAGTCGACTTACTATTTTTGTTCGCAAAGCCTCACTTTTTTTGAGCAAATGATTGAGGTGAATATGCCTTCTTTGTGCACTATCCATAATTGAGGCTTGCTCCTTTTACAAAGGACCATAAACATCATTCACCTGATCATCTCTACCTCCTATCTTCTCCACCTCAGCCATGGCATCCATGTTGTTCCAAAATCTTCTTCACTGCCACTTTTTAAAGGTGAAAACAAAACCCTAAAATGTGAACTATCATTTTTTTACTATCGAAGCATCGTTGTAAAAATTGAAGCATTACAATTAATGTTGGTTCACACTTTCAAAGCATCATTGTAAAAAATTGAAGTGTCACTATCGAACCACCATAAAATTATGAGAAGGTTCATATTTAAGTCTTCAATAAATTTGTGAATCACATGTGCACTATTTGTAAAGTTTTGACATGTTTCAGTTACAGAACGTCTACTGATACATTTATGCGAACTTTATTCTATCTATGCAAATTTTGTGAAAATATATGCAAAGTTAAATTGAACCACATAACTTCATTAATAGTGGATGAAGTTCATGTATATTTATGCAAATACTGGACTCAGTTCGCATATACCTTACTGACTTCCTCATCCTCGAAAATATTGATTATTATTCACTTAGATTTTAAATAGACTTCCTCATCCTCATAAATATTGATCATTATTTACCTATATTTTATACAGACTTCCCCATTCTCGTAAATATTTGTCATTGTATTTTATGTGAACTTATTCAACCTCACAAATATTTGGTCATTATTTGCTTATATTTTATACATACTCTTATCTTCCCAAATATTTGTCATTATGCAGACTTTATCATCATCGCAAATATTTGTCATTATTCAACGATATTTTATACGAACTTCTTCATCCTCGTAAATATTTGTCATTGTTAGCATATATTTTGTACATACTTTCTTATCTTTGCAAATATTTATCATTGTTCACCTATATTTTATATGAATTTCTTCAACCTCACAAGTTTAACTGTTTAAGTAACATCCTTCACTGACAAAATATAGTTTTCAGTTTAATTATTTAATGAACATGCTCATACATTGGATTCATTACATTCATTAAAATAATGAACTTGCTCATACATTACATTTATTCAAAAAAATAAACATGCTCATGCATTGTATTCATTCCATTCATTAAAAAAAATAAACTTACTCATACATTGCATTCATTCAAAAAAATAAACTCTCTTATTCATTTAAAACTGAATCTTCTCATACATTGCATTCATTGCACTCATTCAAAACTGAATCTACTCATATATTATTAAACAACTCTTAACAAATCCTAAATTTTGCAAAGCATACATACTTTAGCATTGCATTCATTCTATTCTTTCACAAAATGAAGTTTCTTATACATTGTAATCATTCTATCCAAAGGAATCATCTTCTATTTACCTTCTCATATACTAAAAAAAATTATTTTATCCACCATATGAATTTCTCGTCACTGTTATGACATTTTTGCACTTCTTTAATAAAAGAAATATACCAAAATGAACCCCATCAAAGAGAAACTTAACACACATTTGTGAATCCCTGTGATTCTTGAATTTCTCAAGATCTTGTGATTGTAAAATCATAACTACCAGTTGTGATTGTTTTTGCCTTGAATCTTGCGAAAGTTGGTTATAAGATTCACTTTGTGACAACCACTTCTACTTTATCAATTGTAACTATTCATCCCCACATATGATCTAAGCAAACATGCTCTTAATGTTCAATTCCTTGATTAAGTGACTTCTAAAATAATAAATAATTATAAGGATCTTACATTTCAAGGACAATGGAATAGTTTTGTCCACATGCATATAATTTGTATTCTTATAAGGGCAAAATAGTTTAATTGGAATCTTGAGTTAATATTTAATCCATGGGTTAACTAGGGTGGGTAAACGAATGGAAAGAGACGAGCTTGAAGTGTTCAAGCTTGGCTCATTCTTGAGGTGAGCAAAGTCGGGTTCGAGCTCATATTCTATCCGAGTTAAATTAGAGGAGTTTGAGAATGCTTGCTTATAGAAAAAATACATTTTCTAGAGTTAGAAGAAATAGAATTACAAAAAAATACAAGTTAAATATATGAAAAATGATTGTACTATATAGTAAAAATGACATATTTTATTAAAAAATCCACACTGTGCTAAAATATGTCTGTTGACCAAAATCGCAAATAGCCAACTTTGTTAGGACCTTTTTACCTTTTGTAAGTGTGAAACTCATAAAGTATCGCAAACTCCCACTTAAAAGTAGGTTCACATTTTTTTTTTGCGAACATCATGAAGTGTGGCAAAACATTATGTTATTTATGTGATCTTTTTTTTTAATCGTAAAGTCACAAATACCTTAGTAAAATCATATATTTTATATCAAGGTTACGGGAAACCATGCGAACCACATTTCACATTCAACCCTCACTTAAATATATGCTCACACATTTTTTTAGTGATCTTCACAAAGTGCGCAAAAACAAGTTTTATGAACTTACTTATGATAGTAACTTAGCAAATACCTTAGCAAAATCGCATATATATATAGTACCTATAGAATGCAGTTTTCTAATAAAATATGTGAATTTTTGTATGAGAATGTTATAAAAAGCAAAGCTAGGGCTTCACAGAATATAAGGTTTTTATGGTCTCTAACCAGTGGAACCTTATGATCATCTTTTAGGGCCAAACATCAATGGCACTTCATTGGCAAAAAATCATTGATGACAAGTTTTTTCAGTAAGAGCATCTTATGGTATAGGTGGCATAGAAAATGAAATTCATAACCCATTTTCGTCATAGAGAACGCGAAGGATGATGATGTAGAATCAATGTTATATTGTAGTTTCTCTCCATCAATATTTGACCGCAAATTGGCTAGCCTACCGTTGGTAAAACCCTTGAGGTTCTTCTTGCCAACCAAGGAGTACACTAAGCTTCGGCCTGGCGGCAATGGATGCCATAAGTGGCAGCCCGCTATTAGGCTAAGTACTATTGCAAAGTACTGGATTGATCACTGAATCTTCTCGCTTAACACTGGAACTTTTGGTAAAGGCTTTCCCACTTGCTGGCAATGAAAATAACCATTAGTGACAGATAAGTGTCCCCTCCATGGGCATTGGAAAGGGCATCCGTGGAGGAATTAAAACTCCTGGATTTGAGACAAACATATGAAACACCACATCAGTGAAACCTCGATGAAGGATATTCCCAGTTCCATCTAGTGCCATGCAATCATTATCCAATTTTCTTTGGGCCAAGGAAAATGTAGGGGAAAAAATCAAGAGGGGAAAGCAGAAAGCCAGAAACTAAAGAAAAATGGGAAATATAACTGCTCCAAGCTTTCCTTGAAACAAAATTGTGTGGTCAAAATTTGCCCATTCGGTATTCAGGTCCAAATACCGCTAGACTAGTAATATGTGATATTATTTGTTTATAATTAGCGTAAGGCTGTTGGGCCACTGCGTACGGCCTCTAATTGTGGTAATTAGTTAATAATAAAAATGTGGCTTCCGTACGGCCTGGACAGCCTTGTGCACAATGGGTCTTTTAGTGCATAAACAAAGTCCTCTTTGGTAATTTTTTTTTTCTTTTTTTTGATATTTACACAGAGAAACTGCGCCCATGATCAGAGACCTAACCGTGCTGACTCCGCCTAGCCTAGTTATGATCACTATCCTGGCAGGCCACGTTTGACGTGATCCCTACCTGGATTGGGTCCAATCTAGTGCAAGTTTGGATTCAAAGAAATAGGGCCGATAAGTCGTTCAGGTTGGACCATGGAGATGTGACTAGTACATGAAAGTACGAACCCATGTCTGGTTGGTGAAAATCCAAACTAAGACCCAAGTCTTACACGAGGTCCAATTAAAATCTATGTTTTTTTCAATGTACAAATATAAAATTCAATATTTTAGCAGGTTTGGCATATGCTTCATAGCCCAGATCTGGTTCTGGCTACATTAAATTCCAGCCCAACCTGAACTGGTACATGATCCTCCAAGTCCAACCCACGCCCGGAGATACCAAAGGCCCAGTGCAGGTCAGAACCATTGACCAGGCCCAGCTGCATTCCTTAATCCAACAACCATGTCAGATTCATCTGTCCAGCTAGGACTGGGAAACAAGCCAAGCCACTTGTAGCTTAACTCATGTTCCGCTTGTAAAGAGTTTGTTCAGAATCATAAAATAAGCTCAGCAAACTGAACATGAACCAATAGGTACTTATTTAGAACTGACTGATGTAATCTCATTATGTAATAAGAAATATATATTACATATAATTTCTTTAATCTCTAAAACACAAGCAAGCTCAAACTCATTATGAGCTCGAACTCAGCTTGGCTCTCCTCAAAAATGAGCCAAGCTAAGCTTGAACACATTCAGCTCGTTTACCAGCCCTACATTTATTCTATCGTTAACTATGAATATATCAAGATTTTATCGTGGTTTATGGCAGTATTGATAAGAACACGAGAAATTCAATTTATTCATATTTTCTCATTTTTAGTGTGTTAAATTTTTAACAGGTTTTTTAAATATTTTATAGATTTCATTTCTTGAATTTTCTTTTATCGACAAAAAAAATTGCAGATATAAAATTCCGATAATCAGATTTGCCACAGCCGTTCGGAGTTGCATACCATTTGGCAAGCATTGTCACTTTATCTCAGCTTCATCGTTCAAGCCCTTCAGCAAAATGCAAAAGCTTGCACCATGAATAAGAAACTTGAGAATTAATCAACAAAATCTTGAGCCCCATCAACAACTCTAACAGCATCCGACTCCATGTAGGGACATTGTACTCCCTCTATATCACCACCACTGTATGGAGTTAAGTTTTCCAGTTTTCATATTCTAACTTGAAGCGACTGTAGCTCAAGTTGCTTGGTGAGCGACTTAAGTGAAAGGAGCATAGCCTTAGATTGGGTGAGGAATAGGGAAACAAGCAAGCAAGGTAATCGCGGATCTGCAAATCAGCTCAAGCAATATATCTTGTATTAGGTAATAAAAACAAAACATGACGAAGATGCGATCCCTGAGTCAGCTATAGGCAGGCATTGGCTTCAAAATTAATAAACTATTCCCTGTGCAGTGATATGGGGCCTAGGACGCTAGACAGGTGGTCTGAGTTCTCTACCAGTTTACGCCACCACCGAAGAAGCGACCTTAAGTTTGGCAGGCACAAGTCCAGAGCCGCCAGGTATCTTACTCCAGGGGTGGTTTCTCTGCCCTTCATGGAAAAAAGATCAACCTAATCTTGCGTTCTAACTTCTACATGTGAAAAGTGCCTACTTACTAAAAATCTATTTACACAACTTTGAAAATACACATGACAAAAGAGAAGAAGATTGGACAACCCTAGGCTGAAAAAGGAAGCTTCTCAAAGCAGCGAACGCTCCATTGGCATACCCTGCCTGCACCACAATAGAAATCATTCCTCTTCACTAACTGATCAGATTATGCAACTAAGCTTAATGATTGATTGGTGGCTTGCCAGTTAAAGGAAAAAAGAAAAGAAGGGCAACTATGCAGCAACCAGCTATAAATCAGATTTGATGAGGTCTTTTGCAGGAGAAAAAGATGAATGATACAAGCATACGAGCCTTACCAAATAAAAAAGCTTACATGTGTTCCACAACAAGTGCAGAAGCTCCACCACCACCGTTGCAAACCGCAGCTACTCCAAATTTTGCATGCTTCTGCCTCAGAACCTAAAATGGCAATTACAAGCGGCATGATATGTGCCAGACAAGAAACTATATAATGGCTTGTTTGCTTTGGTCTGTTCGATAATTCAAGTATGTAATCTCTTGAGATGCAATATTGCCAAAAATGGTGGTATGCTTGAAGCCATGAATGAGAAAATTTGGTGCTAACGAAGGTATAGAACTATTGAGTAGAAATCACCTTTTCATATTGTTTTGGATTTTTTTTGTAAATGGAACCCCATAAATATGATCTACAAGGTTTGTTCAGTAGAAAATAAGTTTTGAATCATATGATTGCGACATAAAGCAGATTTTTTTAAAAGCTTAAAAAATCAACGGCACACAAATGTACCAAAATTTCATGACTAGAAAAACATTTTTACATTGAAAAAAAAGAACCCAAGGTTTAATCATTAGCAAACAAAACCATGCCCAACACATTTATGTGGTCAGATTAAGTCGATACAGCTGGAGCCTATGACTTCCAGCTAGATAGTTCCATACCTTCATTACTACCAAATATAAAACCTACAAAACCCCCAGAAAGAAATTTTATATACAGTCCATAATTTTTGTGCATTTGATGCTATACCAATAAAAGAATGCCTTAGTGTGTGTGTGTGTGTGTGTGTGTGTGTGTGTGAAAGAGAGGCTTGCTGGTGGACAAGAAGCATTACTCCCAAGAGTGTGACTAAAATGCGTGCACCACTGCAGCCAAGTGGGTGTCCTAATGAGACGGCTCCTCCATGCACATTAACCTTCTCCTGCAAGCACAATGAAAATTAGCAGCATTTAGCAAGAAAACAACATTGAGAAGTAAAATGAATCCAATCAAGTCAGTGAGGCACACTCCAGGAGAAAAGCCGAAGAAACCTGCAAACTTGTGGCATATTTTATGCAAAAAGGTGCGTTAAAATTGTGTTTCACAAACCAACTGTTCCACTTTTTACAGTGATGTGGAAGATAATGTTTATGTCAAAACTAGAAGCCAGCTAATAGCAGTCATGATATGTGTGGTTGTGCATTATTTGACCAAGTAAAAAGGAATTAATTTTTGGAGGGATTTCACTTTTTGCATGAAAGCATCCGGAGGAGGCTTCCCACATCCGTGGGAACCCAATTTGTCACCTTCCCTATTGGTAAAACAAATTCAAATGGAGGAAGTTCCTTATTGTCCTAAAACGTAAAAGGGAAAAAATCCTCATTCCGCCTCATGCTGAAGCTAACAACAGAACAAGGTGGCACAAATTCTTTGTGGCAACATGAATTATCCAAAAAAACACATGAAAGAAGAAAAACATTACGTTATCACTGAGATTTATAAAAAAGAATTGCAAGGTCCTTCACATAGAAGAATTCAATCAATGAGAGAGATTTCATTTCTTCAGTCAAAAGTTTTCTCGAATTTCAATCTCTATTCCTGCACTCAAAACGGAGAACCGTGAGGCCCAAATTCAGCTTCTTGCCTTTACAAGTCAGGATGGTTGACCGCAGATTTGTCATCTGAACCCTAAGGTGGGTAGCCACATAACTATTTTGTGTCCGTGGGGTCAAAACTAATTCTTCCAATCAAAATCCCTTTCCTAGAGGAATAACATCATGATAATGACAGACAGGAAGTGCATTTTGAAGTTGGCAGAAAAAGAAAGAAAATGGATTCATCAAGTGCACATTATAGCCTTTTCCAATTTACTATCAGATAAGCAACAAACAGAAATTTCTGAAGAGGGCCTTTTTCTCCAAAGGAACAGGCAAAGAGAAAGATAGTGCATTGGTGACATCTAAAATCTGCTTGTAACAAGACTTACAGGATTAAGACCAAGCAGTTTCCGGTTGGCAAGTGCCACAACCTGAAAAGAGAATAAACAGTAAGTTTTTCCATGATGTGATGATATGCAGACATCTGAAAGAAAAGCAACATCTCAAAGAAAATCATGAGATCTTACAGAAAAAGCTTCATTTATTTCATAGTAATCAACACAGGAGGCATCCAAGCCAGCATTTGAGAGAGCTTTTGGTATTGCAAGAGATGGTGCAGTTGTAAATAATTCTGGTGCCTGGAAGGTTGATGTTAAAGTTTGCATTGGCCCAAGACAAGAACAAACATATTACCAAGTGCAATACATTATGCATAGACTACCTTAGCAGCATCTGCATAACCCCTGATCTTTGCAATTACTGGAATTCCTAGTTTTAGTGCCTTCTGTCCACTCACCAGGACAAGTGCAGCAGCTCCATCGCTGCATAACACAGAACATATCTTGTGTAGAACAGTTGAATTAAAAATGTTATGTACAAAATGAAAATTTTCGCATGTCACCAGGTATAATCCTACATCTACCAGGACAGATAAAAAAATTTGGGAGAAGAGGAGCTACAACTGTGAAAGAAATAACTTGCTTGATCATGACCGAGCATTTCCCATGTGTAACAAAAAAATATATGCTACTTGAGATTAATAACCATTGGGTTTAAAGAAGGCAACGAATAATCACGCAAAGCACTGAAAAAATATGCACCTCAAATACATAAGACACTATACAAGACATATGGAACTGCTAAAATATCAAATGCCCTGCTTCTGAATCAGATCTCAAAGCTTGATCTGAACTAGTTTTGCTATGAAGGGGAGAGGGTGAGGGTGATGTGGGGGGTTGAGATAGAGAGAAAGAGGGTTTGCGGGGGGGGGGGGGGGGGGGGGGGGGGGGGGGGGAAGCAGTGGGGAGAGAAGGGATTCACATTCAGCTGATACAAGCTAGAAATGTCTACAATAAGAGGCTCTTGGATTTGTGACTAGCATGGATAGGAAACCAGTTTATGACAAGCATTTCCAGCAAATGATTGTTCTTGATTTCTACAAGGCAGAAAATTGGATTGAAAATTTGATGATCGATGATGACAACCCTCCATTATAAAATACCAGAGTTACCGGAAGCGCCTATGCTTGAGGGGAAGCGCGCTTCCCCGGTACGCGTTTCGGAAGTGCGAAACGCACGGGGAAGCGCACTTAAGTATTAGAAATCGCGTACCCCTTTAATGGGGTACGAGTTACCTTTATTACTATTTTGCCCTTTTTTTTTAAAAGAAAGTTTTTTTATTAAGTACAAAATTGGAATTTTAAAAAATGCGCGAAAAAACATAAAAGAGAGGCTTTAGGGTTTTTTTTTCACGCCTCTTTCGAGTCTCTCTCTTCCTCTCTCTCTCTCTCAGGATTATGGCCACCGACCGACGACCTTCAGAACTTCCGGCGACCTTTTCCGACGTCCGGCGACCGCAACCGATTGACGATGGGGATATTCAGGTACGCGTATCCATTTCCCCTCCATCTCTTCTCTCCATCTCCCACGACTCCGATTTTTCCCCTTCCCCCCTTATGTTCAGGTACGCTCCCCTCTCACTCTCTCCATCTCTTCTCTCACGCTCATCGCACGACTGCAACCCCTTCACAAGCCAAGCATGGCGAGACTCTTGCTCACACTCTTCAGAGTTTTTTTCTTTTGTTTTTTTAAGGCAAGTTGGGGTTAGGCAGTCGCAGACCCTAACCATCTCTTAAGCCCCACGAGGCAGAGGGATTCCAAGCTTTCAACTTGGCACCAGACCCGTTTACCACATGGGATATGATATGGGATTAAGTTAGAGTATCCCTGTGACATGTTTTACACTCTTTGTCGGTTCTGCAAAATTGCTTATTCATGTGCATGTCGTTGGAAACAATTTATTCTATCTATGTTTATCATTATTTATTGGGTTGCTTATAGTGTATTGTTGCCTTGTCACTGTAACCTTGATCTTTTGAAAACGGAAAGCTTATCAGTTTTATTTTCTGAAAGTTTTGGTCCTTGGAGATCCAATTCTCTACCTAGGGTTTGGGACATCATTGCCTACCTAAATTTTATTTTGGTTCACTTTCTGGAAATCTGAGATTTGTGTGGCTACTCAGAGGGTGTTAAGGTTGGGAAATAAGGTCAGTTAATGAGTTTAGACATGTTTCGACCCATCCAAATTGTTTCCCCCAAATGGTGGGCCCATATTTTGCGTTGATGAAGAGTTTTCGAGTGATATAGGGTTGGTGTCTGACCTGTGTAGTGTGAGGTTCAGCTCGTGAGTAGAGGTTTGATTCCTTCATTCTCTCTAGAAAGTACATTTAGGGAACAGGGGATTGTTAGAGACTATTTGTTTCATTTTCCTATTGCAATAACATGATGGTTTTTATCTTTTGTGTTATCAATATGATGATCATTTATATTCTTATTTGAGTCCCGTGAATGAACAATATATTGGTTGAGAAACATTTCACATTTTGTGGTTTAACTGAGTTTATTTGGTCATCTTTTTTAGGAATAAGGGTTAATGCAGTATTTTTTTTATCATTCTTGTAGGTTTTAACTTTTAAGTCATTTTGACGATTGCTTGAATCCTGATCAGATTGACTGGATCACTTTTATTATTCTTTTACTGTTGGATATATATGGATTATTGATTTATTGTTTTCAATTTCAAAGTCAATGAAAAACATGTTCTGCCTCCACAAGTTGTCTTGGTGTTTGATCTTGCAGACTTCCATTCTCTCCTTGATCTCTTGAAGTGACTTTGCTTTATGTGAATTCTGAACTTACATGTTGATCAAGTGAACCAAGCATGATAAAAGAAACAAAATAAAAAGATACTTATTATAAGTATAAATTAATATATAAAAAATATATTATAGGAAAATTCTTGAATTCATATCATAAAAACATATTATACAAAATGTATACCAAGCATGATTGAGCTTATCATCCCTATTAAGTATGAATTCTTTGATATACCGAGCGTGGGCACGCCCAGGCTCGACTCATTTACTCTATCAGAATAGTGGGGCAACTAGTATGTTGCAGCCAGTTGTTTAAAATTTTAAATAAATATCATTATTGCTAGTAACAGTCGGCCAATATGAATTTTGTTTTTCTTCGTTGTTACGTTATCTTTCTTTAGCATTTTTTCATAAATGCAAACTTTTGAAAGAACTTTTTTTTTTAAATTTTGTCTGCTTTATCATAGAATCATAGATCTTTCACCTCCTTAAATGATGTTTATTTATTTGTTTTAGTAATTGGTAAATTATGAATAATGATTTGTGTTCTTCACTCTCCATCATTTACTGTTAATAATAGCTTTTTTAAAGTGTTTTAGGCTGATTCTTATACTTTTATGATGCATATATATTTGCATGTTCTTTGCTTCATTAATGACCATCCTAATAATAGCTTTTTTTATGTGTTTTAGGTTGATTCTTATACTTTGAAGATATATTTGCATATTTTTTGCTTCATTAATGATCATCCCAAGCTATGATCACGATAATTCTGATGACGATGACGATTCTTTGTACAATTTGGAGCATGAATCATCTAGTGGTGTTGAGAAGGGCAAGAAGAGGTCTTCTGCTTGTCCATATCAATTTGAGGACAAAAACGAAAATTGTTTTGATGAGGAAGATGAAGAAGAATATGACTTGGATGACTACTATTCTGAAGATGACCAAGATGATGAACCACCTAGCATGCACAAAACAACAGTGCTATGGCGCCATGTATTGAAACAAAAGAAGAGTGGGCAAGGAAAGCAAGGTGAAACCCAAGTTTTTATGTGCAGGCACTGCAAAAATATTTATCATGGGTCATATACTCGAGTTTTTTCACATCTCATGGGATCTCCAAAGGGACAAAGTATTGGGATTGCCTTTTGCTCTGTAGTTGCAAAAAATGCAGAATTGGCAAAAAAAATTAAGAAGCAAGTTCGCCGAGTGGAGGTTTCATCAAGTGCATTTGAGTTGAGGAGATCAAGAATTGATACTCCAAAGAAGCCTATTAGTATGACTACATCATCTAGTGGAAGCCGAAAAACAATTGATATTCGTGATACCTTTAAAAAGGTAGAAAGAGATGATGTAAATCACAAAATTATCATATTTTTGTGTGCAAATGACATACCTTTCAATGTGCTTCGATCACCATATTGGGAAGAGATGATATCTGCAGTTAGTAAAGTACCCGGATATAAACCCCCATCATATGAAAAATCGCGAACAACGTTGCTTGACAGTGAGAAAGAGTGTGTTCACAGGGAGTTAAATGAATTTCGAGAAAAGTTTGAGGAGTTTGGAGTTTCCATTGTCTCAGACGGTTGGACAAATATCAAGAACAAACACTTGATAGATATACTTGCCTCAAACTGTTTTGGCTCGATGTTCTTATATGCAAGCGATTTTTCTAATGTGCAACAGTCAGCTGCAAATATGGCCGAGTTTTTTAAGACGGGATTTAAACTTGTGGGGCCTTCTAACGTAGTGCAAGTGATTACAGACAATGCAACAAATTGCAAGTTAGCAGGTGAAGAATTAAAACAAACGTACAAGTATATTTTTTGGTCACCTTGTGTTCTGCACACACTTAATTTGATCTTCAAGGATTTGGCACATGAGTTTCATTGGTTGGGAGAAACATATTTGCAAAGTAAAGAAATTGTGAAGTATATCACAAATCATTCAAAAGCACTAGCAATCATTAGAAGCAATGAAAAATTAGAATTAATAAAGATTGCAAAAACAAGGTTTGCTTCACATTATACTACTTTGAAACGCTTGATTGATGTAAGGGAGAGCTTAAGGCTCACAGTAATTTCAGATAGATGGAGCGATTGGAAGCAATCATGCACGGATGAAACTATGAAAAAAAGGGTTGTTACAACAGAAACAACTGTTCTTGATGAAGAATATTAGGATTTTGTACGTTTAGCATTATTGATTACAAAACCCATCTATAAGATGATTAAATTTTGTGATCAGGAAGGCCCTATAATTGGTAAAGTGTATGAAGGCATGGACAACATGTTGGGGGAAATCAAAGACAATCTAAAAGGACAACCAGATTTATATGAAAAGATTCATAAGATTGTCTCAAATAGATGGGATAGAATGAATGTGCCTCTTCATAGTCTAGCCCACATGCTTACTCCAAAATATTACGAGTCGGAGTATCTCAAAATCCAAGCAGCAGGAGGGGTCAAACGAGTTTCTCCTGTTAAAAATTGTATTCTATCTATTTAATAAAGTTTAAAGTTTAATGATTTAATTATTTTATTATTTCATTTGCATTTTCTTGTTATAGTTACTAAACATTTTTTTTTGCAGAAAAAGATAATGATATCTTAGACGGTGCAATGCTCGCGCTTGAAGTCATATCTTCTGGAAATGAAGAATTATCTACACTTTATAGGTCACAACTTGTGGCTTTTGCATCAAGAAGTAGAAGATTTAGCCGAAATGCAGCAAGAATAGATGCATTAAATCCTACAATGTCGGTGCTTAATTGGTGGCGTTTTTATGGTGGTGATACACCTGAGTTGAGAGCATTAGCCATTAAGGTTTTATCTCAACCTATTAGCACATCTTCTGCAAAAAGAGTGTGGAGCACCTATAGTTACATTCACAATGTTAAAAGAAATAGGCTCAATGAAAATCGTGCTGATACCTTAGTGTATATTCATTTCAATCTTCGATTGATTGACACGTATAATTAAATTGTGTTGTACTTTTGTTTTGATATTTTTTTTTCTCTTTTTTTATCATTGATTTTTTATTTGCATTCATATTTTATATTCTTGTTATAAAAGGTGCAACAATCGCTACAAAGAAGAGCCTAGTCGAAAATGAGATATCAATCGAGAACTTCCTATTGTAAAAGAAAATACGTTGAGATTAGAGGATATGCGATGGAGAGATTTGAAAAATAGTGCACAACAATCAAGCACTATTTCCAAATCCAAACATAAAGATGCACAATCACGAGCTTCATTACCTCCAATAATCATACGTACAAATGAAGTTGAAGAGGATACAAATCAATCCAACAGAGCTAGTAGAACTGCAGATATACAAGAGCGACCATCAGTTCCTCATGGTCGGATTGATCGTTTCTTTAGCCGGAGACCTAGGCAAGGTATGTTGATATTGTGTTTTTTATATTTTAAATTATGATTTTTGAACATTTTAATTTTTTAACGTATTCATTATAGGAAATGAAGAAATGAGCATAAGACATGGTCGTGGAGGACAAGAAGCACATGATGATGCAGAAAGTTCGCGATCTATTGCTGACTTGAAGGGGAAGAGAAAGATGACAAATTAATGAACTCTTGAATTATTATTATTATTTTTTTATGATGTAGTTGGAGTAGTCCAATTTAAAAACTTTTATGTTACTTTTTTGTCATGGCCTTGTAATCTTTTTTTGGTACACTTTTATTTTGAATCTTGCATGATGAAGTGAAGTAGTGGATTATGTTAATTTTAAGTTTAGAGTTTAGAACTTTGCAGCTTATAATTTACAATTTAGAAATTTATAGCTTAAAAATTTAACCATATCTCTATGTAATCTTTGAGTTTCTCATTTTCTATATTGCAGAGATGATAAGATTTACAACATCAAATAACAAGTCATTTGATTCTTTCGTTGAAAAATGTACGTTTTTTAATCAAATTTATTTGTTTTCTTCATGCATTATTTAGTGTTTGCATGCATTTGTTAAATGGTTGCAATAAGAATGTGAATTATGATCTTCTCTTGATGTATGATTTTTTAAATGCTTGACAGTTGCAATATGATGCATTTGTTAGATAATTACAACTTATATTATTTATTGTCTATATACATGTTTTATTTTGTCAATGATGACATAAATCTTAGTTTTTGATAAAATAACAATATATAATTACATTTTCGCTTCCCTTTCGATTCTTATTCGCTTCTCACTCGAATCCTATGTCGCTTCCTTCTTTGCTTCTTAGGTCGCTTCCGGTTCGCTTCCGAGACGCTTCTGAGACGCTTCCTGGTTCGCTCCTAAGTCGTCCCGCGCTTCCCGCTTCCTAAAATTTTAGAAGTGCCTCGCTTCCCGCTTCTGCTTCCCGTATCGCTTCCCGCTCCCGCTTCCTCGACTGGCAACTCTGTAAAATACACATGCAGACACATTGGCTGGCCACAATTTTATCGAGAACACATTATAATCCAAATTAAAGAACAATTTCATTAGTTTAAAAGTTCAAAATTTAAACATATAAAATTTATAGACCTGGCTCATTCCCATTTTCAATGGAAACATAGTATGCTTGCAAAACAATTTGTGAACATAAAATAATGCATAACATTTCGATAACTATCATTTCATCAGTTTATCGGCACTTTCCAATCAGATCACATGGATCTTTTTCATATTGTATTTCAAGTGGACTCACAAAATGAGGAACAAAAGAAATCCACAACTACAACAAAATAATAGTTACTTAGCTTAGAAGATTAAGAAGACGGCATGCATATAACTAGAAAGATATTTTTTCACCATGTAGGCTGATAAATAGTTCATCCTTAGAAAAGTTGACAAGCAATTTCAAGAGAAAAATTGACAACCAACATAGAATAAGCAAAAGCGCATTAAGGCCATTTCTAGTAAAAAGATGGGTATTTCGATTATACTTCAAATTCCTTTTGAATAAATAAACCCATTAGACATATCATTATCGATCATATTATTGGTAAAAATCAGGCAAACCTGATTGTAGATGCATTTCCAGCTGTAACAGATCCTCCGTCCTTAAAAGCTGACCGAAGCTTCCTTAGTTTTATAGGATCAAACTAGCATAGAGAAAAGGAACATGAAAGTGAAGAGTTGCAAAAGAACAGACAAAAACTTAAAGAGTATGAAAGTTAACAACATTGACACAGT
Organism: Nuphar pumila; assembly: GCF_984573655.1. Lineage (NCBI taxonomy): Eukaryota > Viridiplantae > Streptophyta > Magnoliopsida > Nymphaeales > Nymphaeaceae > Nuphar > Nuphar pumila. Next base: position 53,229,300 of record NC_143261.1, read on the forward strand.
ATGTTTTCCAGCTGCCCAATGAAAAGGTCACATGTAAACTCTTGCATCAACACTAGCTACTGGCAAAAAAGGGACTCAGCCTAACATCCCATAAGTTTCACCGAACACCCCATAAGTTCTAGGAACTAAGTCTCTCTCTCTCTCTCTCTCTCTCTCTCTCTATATATATATATATATATATATATATATATATATATACATATATATATAGAGAGAGAGAGAATTGCAACTTCATTATTCTCATGACAAAGCATTACATTCATAATGCTGGTACAAAGTAATCTATAAAAGTAACTTTGACATCATTACGGCCTAATGCACATAGAAAGTACCAAATAATTAAAAGCTACATGAAAGTTTTGGAATTCATATTACAGGGATATCCAAATATTAACCATCTAACCTGGTAAAAGATAGAGCTCTCAGAATCAACCTAAAAGAGCAGCAGTGGAAAGACTACAAAGAACACACAAGCCACCCAAAACAATCCAACATATACTCCAACACTGGATACACCAACAGATAAACAAAAAAATTAACTGGAATTGTGTTCTCTTTCCTCTGCATACATACATCCAATTTTACATAAGAAAGATGCAAATGCTTCAAACAATACAAATAAAAAATAAAAACTGACTATTTTATGGAGAAAACTGGTCATAAAGATAAAATCTAGCATCAACTTGGAACAGTATTTTTCTCATGCAATGGCAGGCAGACCTACAAATTCAGAAGTTTCCATGGATTGCAGGAAAATGCAGTAACACATATAACAGGAGGAGAATTTACTTAGAGAAATGTTGTCATTACCTTCTGTAGCCCATCATCTTTATCAACAAGCGTTGACGGTTTTCCCCGCCCTCCCGGTATTTCAACCTACATAGTTAAAACAACTAAATGTAAAGGATTTATTGCTATTCATATACCGGAATACTAAGCTATAATAGATACAGGATGTGGATTCTCACAGGCACTATTTCCTGTGCAAATACACCAACATTTTGTGCAGCAATCCCCCTTTCAAAACTTTCAATGGCATAGGCATCCTACAAAAGAAAAAAAAAAGACTAGTACCATGATCTGCATAAAGTATGATGACTATTCAATAAATCACGCCGCATGCACTCACAGAATGGACAACCTTATATAAAAGAATGACGACACTAATGTAGAATATAACCCAAAGTCAAGTTCCCACCATATCATGTTGCCAGTTATGCAAAATCAGCTTATCATATCAAGTCATTAACAACAAACTAACTAGTGAAGAATAGATGTTCTCCACAATGAGGTCATGCAATAATTATTGATGCCTCCATAAAATGGTTTGACCAAGATAGACCTTCATGCCTTTAACTGAATCCCATTTAAAGCTCTATTAATGCAATGCCACTCCAAAGCTGGGAACGAAAAAAATATATCAACAATGCGAACCCTTTAAATTAGTGCATAGAAAGATCAAAGCAAACCTGCTCTTCTCTAGTTATTGAATGCTGATCTGCACAAAGTTCCGCACACATCCCCATGGCATAATCATTATAAACATCCCATAAACCATCCTTCAGCATGCCATCAACAATGGTTCCATGTGATAGTCGAAGCCCCATCCTGTTTTGAAAAGATGACATGTCAGTTCTGAAATTGGTATCCTTATAAAACCTATTTTAATAAAGGACATGAGGTTCCCATTTAAAGAGTTCTTAATATTAGTGAAGATACAATGCAACTTACAAGGTAAACCACGTTGGTATCCAAAAGAAAAGACTTTAACAGATTTTAAATTATCTTACACAGCACCTGTTTGGACAATGGTTAACCTCTACTTCTTCAACATTCATCTTATTTTCAGTGGAATATAGTAAAGCAGACAAACTTGAAGGGAAGAAACCCAGGACACCGAGAGAAAAGCTAGGATGGTTCACAAATATTGAGAGCCGACACTGATAATAGCATCTAGTGTCTTCAGCATGGGGGGCCAGTGTTCCAGAAGTAATTGTTAGACTAGCTGCTAAACTTTTGGGGCATAAGCCATAAACTCACTTCTCAGATCAACCGGTTTTTGTTTCTCCTTTAAATGGAAGGAAAAGATAAAGAAAAAACTAGCCTTGAATCTGGAAAATAATGAGGTGTATTTGACATGCTTTCCATGCCACCAGCCACAACAACATCGTTGATACCCAACTGAATGCTCTGTGCTGCCAGCATTGTTGCTACAAGGAATAAACAGAAACATTGTTCATCCAGTAAATATTCCCGAGCTTAATAAAGACACTGAGTAGACATTTGAAAAAGTGTGCACAAACTTCACACACACACACACACACATGAGAGAGAGAGAGAGTCATTCTACAGCTGCAAATAACATACACAAGATAACCATAAAGACGCTCACCCTTCAACCCTGAGGCACAAACTTTATTAACTGTTGTGCAAACAACAGAATTAGGTATCCCAGCACCTAGTGCGGCTTGTCTTGCAGGAGCTTGACCCAGATTGGCACTCAAAACATTGCCGAAGAAGACCTCTTGTACTTCTGATGGGTCTACACCTGACCTTTTAAGTGCACCTGCACAGTCCAAGAAGAAGGTATTTTTTCAATTTTTATGACAAAATAGATAAACTACCATGGAAACAGCTAGACAATCATCACTCTGACACCACTAACCCTCAATAGCAATAGATCCAAGTTTGGTAGCAGAAAGGGATGACAAAGAACCCATTAAACCACCCATTGGTGTTCGAACAGCAGCCACAATGCATACATCTGCTTGAAAAAAGTAATAAGCACAAATATCTGGAAAAAAAAGGAAAAAAAGAGCAAAACAACCAAAAACTCACTAGACTTAATTTACCTTATGATTCAAAAAAGAAAATCAATACCTCTAGGTTTTAACCCTTCTGGAGAAGTGGCTGGAGCCATGTGCTAATGCCAATAAGGCCTTCAAATATTGGAGTACAACTCTGAAGAAGGTAATTCTGCAAAATACCCTACTCTCTTATTACCGAAAAATGACCTTTATAAAAAATAAAGAAAAACTACTATGAATTGGGCAGTAGAGCAAATTTGAGAGAGAGAGAGAGAGAGCAAAGGCAAAGGTTCATGTGGAAAAGTGAAGAAGGTAAACAGAATGAAGTGGTAAATGATAGATAAATTAATAAGAGAACCATCAAATTTATTCGACAACTCATTCAATTGTCCGGCGATATTGCGCTAGACGCTTAACCAAATACGAACTGAACCAAGATACCACTTAAAATGGGTACCGGAAACAAATGTGCAACAATAATCATAAAGAAAAGTCAGAAACTGATTACATGCTTGACTGGCACTTAGATCCATCAAACGAAAGGCCTTGATGAACAAATTTATTTAGTGCATTACGAAATCTCAATACGAGGAGTGCTGAAAAAGTCCTTCACGAAACATAGATAAGTCATCACAGTACGGCACAGTGACATACAACAAGGAAAAGAAAATAACTAATCATTAAGTTTAAATCGACGAATAAAAAATAGGCTAGCGTAATCTTTGGCACTAAAATCCGCCTAAATTAGCTAACAAATACTCCGTCTAAGTTAGGTTAGCTTCCATAATTTAAAACTGCACTCACAATTTACCACCTAATTCAAACCTGAAGTTAAAAAATGAAAATTTCTGGACAGATCTTTCGCAAAGCAATCAAAAGAGAGGACAATAAATTGATAAAAAAAAAGGAAAAATAAACCTACTATTTCTAGAAAACAGATAATTTGACAAGTTTAATATGGCGCGTTAAAGAATATGATGATAATTGCCACTTAGACTAAACGCAGATCTCTACATTCACACTTTATTATCAAAAAGAAAAAAAAATGAAATAAGTCACTGAATAATTCACTGATAATACATAAAAAAAGAGTCACTAAAATATGAGAACTGTCGTGTTAACCATGATTTTTATGCATTTTTTGCTATTTTCTCTTAAATCGAACCGTACGGATGTAATCAACATGATTGGTTATACAAGGACCAGCTCTTGAATCATCCAATTATGATGCATAAACAAGATTTTTTAAGGCTTTAAAATCAATGACTCATAATCTTCATAAATATTTCATAAAAAATCGTACTTTTTTCATTGAAAACACACGGTCCAGCAGTTGATTCCTAGCAAATTCACCATGCCGGACGCATCTACTCATATTCTAGTGACTCACATCAAAAATAGGTTAAATCACACGAATAAAAACTACATGAACAGGAAAAAACCTAATCACTAAATAGAAACCGTAGATTCAAACATGAAGAAATCTAAACCGAAGTTTTCCAAAAAGCAGGGGAAAAAAGGAACTCAACAACTACAAAGATCCGATCTAAGAAGAAAACACAAAAACCGCATGCATCAAACTTAATTCAACGGATAAAAAAACTCCGGTCTAAGGAAAAGGTTAAAAAATGAAAGAATGAAAGGAAATAGACGCTCGAATCCAACTAAACGAATTAACAACAAGCATACGATGAATACTTCGAGATTAACCGAAAAATCCACCAAAAAATTACGATCGGAGCCACGAAAACCGACGAATTGAAAAACGAACCAAAAATCGGCCAGAATAACACAGATCTTCTCCCGAACAAAAAATTTTATGGCCGTAGATCCGAAAAATTGACGTCGATCGAGCTCGTAACCAATAGAAGTAAGGAAGAAAAAAGAGAAATTACAGAGAAAAAAAAGGTCGAAAAAAAAACAGAGTCCGAGAAGACGATGGCTTACCGGAGACGGAACCCGCGCAGCGAGTACTGGCTTGTCGCTTAAAGACGAAAAAAAAAATCATTTTTATTTTATTTTGTGGGAGGAAAAAAAGCAGAAAACGAAAAGTCTAATTTCGTCTGACAGGTGTACGACGACGGTCGTTCTCAGACTGCGACGTGTGTGAGACCCGGATCCGGTTGAACCGGACCCGGATGAAACCGGGTTGGATCCAGCACACGTGGTTCCGGCTGTCAAAGGATCCAATTTGTATTTGGCACTCGAACTCCGCTTGGGTATAACTGCTTAGTTATACACGGCCGGTCCCAAGCCCGGATAAAGGAGGAGGGTTGCGGTAGGCCAGTGACAGCCAACATAAAAACTTAGTCATACCTTATGAATATAAATTAATATGAGAATTTCGTTGGGACATTTCTTACTGAGCGATGCATTGTACCCTATAGGCCCGGAGGCAGTGATAAATGGGCAAGGGTTGCTAGGTTGTCGCCCATAAGCGATGTGTCACACCGGTACCCGGGTGTGGTATCAAATAAGCAAGGGTTCCCTCACTTTGTTGGACGGGTGAGGGTAAAGAAGTTAGTCAAAGACCATAAAATTAGGTTAGCCACTTGAAACATAAGGTCTTTAATTGGTAAGTTGGTAGAGTTAGTAGATGTTATGTGTAGGAGAAAGATTGATATTTTATGTCTACAAGAGACCAAATAGGTAGGTGAGAAAGCAAAAGTGATAAAACCTTGAGGACATAAGATTTGGTACACAAGAATAAATAGGAATAGGAATGAAGTAGGGATTGTTATGAGTCATGAGTTTATAGATAATGTAGTTGAGGTCCGTAAGAAGGGCGAAAAGATTTTACTCATTAAATTAGTATTAGCTACTGATATTATTAATATTATTAGTGTTTATGCACCTCAAGTTAGTTTAGATGATTTCATTAAGCATCAATTTTGGGAAGATTTAGATGGAGTAGTACAAGCGATATCTTATGGAGAAAAGCTTTTCATCAGCGGTGACCTTAATGGACATGTAGGCATCAGTAGGGATGGATTTGAGAGTATCCATGGAGGCTATGGTATAGGAGAAAGAAATGAAAGTGCAGAAAGAATTTTAAATTTTGGTTTGTCCTATGATATGATCTTAGCAAACACTTGATTTAGGAAGATGAAGTCTCGCCTAGTAACATTTAAAAGTGGGGTTAATACGAATCAAATAGATTTTTTCTTACTTAGAAAAAGAGATAGGGGTTGTTGCATCGATTGTAAGGTTATACCGAGAGAAAGTGTAGCTACACAATATAGAGTCTTAATTTTAGATCTTAGAATTAGACAATGTCGCAAAAGGGATAAACATAAGATAGATCCTAGAATTAAATGGTGAACATTGAAAGGAGCTAAACAAGGAATGTTTATAGAGCAGGTAGTTAAGGAAGCTTATTGGTGTCTCGAGAATGATTTAGAATCAATTTGAAATAAGATAGCGAATGGCATGAGAAATGTGGCTAAGGAGGTATTGGGTGAGTCTTAAGGCGGTGCACCGCTAGATAAGGATACATTATGGTGGAACAAGGATGTCAAATTAGCTATTAAGGTTAAAAGAGAGTATTATAGAAATCTAAGAGTTGTGATAATGAGAATTTTGAGAAGTATATGATAGCAAAGAAGGAAGCTAAAAAAATAATTCGAAACGCGAGAGATAAGGTATATAAGGAGGTTTATGACAAGTTGGGTACCAAAGAGGGCGAGAAGGATATTTATAGGCTTGCAAAGATGAGAAATAAGAAATTGAGGGATCTAAGTATGGTTAGATGTATCAAAGATGAAACGCAAAGGTTTTAGTCAAAGATGAGGACATTAAGGAGAGATGAAAAATTTATTTTGATAAACTATTTAATGAAAGTCATGCTCAGGATCTTGGAGACTTCTCCATTCCTTTTTATGAGATGAATCGTGACTTCATGCGCAAGACTCAAAAGAAAGAAATTGCAGAAGCTTTGAAGAAAATGAAATCAATAAGGGCAGTTGGCCCAGATGGTATACATATCGAGGCTTGAAAATGCTTGGGAGAGAAAGGTTTAGAATGGTTGACATATCTTTTTAACAAAATTTGGCGGACAAATAAGATGCTTAATGAGTGGAGGAAAAGTACTTTGGTGCCTTTATATAAGAATAATGGTGATATAAAAGATTGCACAAACTATCGTGGTATAAAACTCATGAGTCATACTATGAAACTTTGGGAGAGGGTGATTGAGTTTAGGTTGAAGAAGGTTGTCATGATATCGGAGAATCAATTTGGTTTTATGCCTGGAAGATCAACTATATAAGCTATACATCTTTTTAGACAACTTATTGAGAGATATAGAGAGAGGAACAAAGATTTGCATATGGTTTTATTGATTTGGAGAAGGCATACGATAGAGTACCTAGAGACGTTCTCTGGTGGATAATGACGAAGAAAGGTATTTCTCTCAAGTACATTAGTATAATTAAAGATATGTATGAAGGAGTAGTAATCAATGTTCATACTTGTGGAGGGGTGACAACCAATTTTCCTAGAATAGTTGGGTTACATCAAGAATCTACTTTAAGCCCTTTCCTATTTGCTATAATGATTGATGAGCATACGAGATCAATTCAAGAAAATATGACATGGTGTGTATTGTTTGCTGATGATATTGTTTTGATTGATGAGTCTAGAGCTAGGGTTAATGCTAAGTTAGAATTATGGAGACAGACATTGGAAGCAAGAGGTTTTAAGTTGAGTAAGAGTAAGACATAATATATGGAATGTCAGTTTAGTAAGCAACAAAGTAGTGATGGGAGTGTAGTGAAGCGTGGTGAGCAAGAAATATCGGTGGATGATTGTTTCAAATATTTGAGATCTATCATTCAAAAGTATGGAGAAATTGATGAAGATGTAAATCATAGGATAGAGGTTGGGTGGATGAAATGGAAAAGTGCAACTAGAGTGTTGTGCGATCGTAGAATGCCATTGCGTTTGAAGAGAAAGTTTTATAGGATGACTAGTAGGCCTGCTTTACTATATGGTGCAGAATGTTGGGTTGCCAAGAGACATCATATTCAAAAAATGAGTGTTGCTGAGATGTGTATGCTTAGATGGATGTGTGTGTTAGTTTGTATCATGGAACCGACCCACACCACATTCCAAGGATCCACCTCGGGATGCATGGGCGGTGGCATATTTGTAATTTAATTTTATTACTTGTGTAATGTTATACCCTGTACCACACTTATAAATAACAAGAGAAAAGGGAAAATCCTATTGTCGCCGACTCCCCTCTTCTCTCTCTTCTCTTTTTACCTTATCTTTAACTCTTGCAGGTTGATATTTCTGACATGGTATGAGAGCACAGGCGCGAAAATCAATCATCTAGAAGGCCTATAAGGACCAGCACGTGCTTCTAAAGGACGCAGGATCTATTTTTGTCTCTTTTTCTTAATCAGAATTATCTCTTTCTCTTTTCCTTAATCCTTTTTCACGTCATTCTAGTTTCTCTTTCGATTCTTTTATTTTTCAATATTTTTTTGGTATGCACGTCTTAATATTCTGTTTCAGTCTGCCGAATCTTTATTTTTTTTTCTCCCCAAAATATTTCTAATATTTTTCTGCTTCTCATGTCACTATTCCTCTGTGTAACGTGTGTGCTGATATTATTTTCAGCACACAACATTGTTGTTTTTCCCTCAATACACTGTTAGTACAATCGACATTCAATATTTTTCTTGTTTGCACGTCACTATTCTTCTGTGTAACGTGTGTGCTGATATTATTTTCAACACACAACATTGTTGTTTTTCCCTCAATACACTGTTAGTACAGTTGGCTTCTCATTCTTCATATAATCCATGGATTCCAAGTTGAACCCTAGTTTTCTTACTCACCTCATGACCCACAAGTTATCCCATGATAACTACTTACTTTGGAAGCGTCAGATTGTGCCTTTTATTCGCAGTCATGGTCTTTATGGGCATCTAGATGGGCGATCACCCACCCCACCTACACATATCATGCAAGAAATAACAGGTGAAGATGGGAAGATGAGTCAACTTCGAACCACCAATCCTGCTTATGACATATGGGTACAACGGGATCAGACATTAGTTGTTTACATAACTTTCACACTTTCTGATCGTGTTTTACAAACTATTTCTGATGATCAATCTGTTGCCGAGTTGTGGAATGGACTAGCTCATTCTTTTTCTCAGGTTTTCGAATCTCGAGCTTTGCAACTCAAGTGGCAATTCCAATCCATGCGAAAAGGAAACAAATCTATTAAAGAGTTCATGGGGGATGTCAGGGTGATTACAGATCAGTTAGCTGCCATTGGAAGTCCTGTATCAGATAACGATATGGTACAACTGGTATTAGGTAGCCTTGGACCTGAATATCGCATGTTTTGCACGACACTCCAGGTTGTCTCAGTTCTTCCATGTTTTAATGATCTTCAATCCAAGCTTTTGCAATATGAGGTCAGTTTAAATCAGGAACACGCGTCAGATGATGTTCATCCTGTGATGATGGCACATACGCCTATTCAAACAAGAGTCTTATTTACTCCTCCTCGTCTCAATGGAACACCTATGAACAAAGGAGGATTACTACCTACACCAGGTGGAGGAGGTATTGGTTCAGGCAGTGTACCACAAGGGGGACGTGTTCCTACTTGTTTTCTATGCAACAAGCGGGGACATGTTAAAGCAAATTGTTGGTACAATCCTCAGAACCGGAACAAAATAGGGAGGCCAGAGCAGAAGGCAACTCATCAGTTTGCACGCACTCCTCAGGGATAGGTTCTTCCACAAGACGTACAAAATATTCTTATGACTACTTTCAATGAGATGAACTTGCGCCAAAATGATGAAGGTATATGGTATATTGATTTAGGGGCAGCAACACATGTTACTTCTGATGCAGGTAAATTTTCTCACTTGACTCCTTACATTGAAAATGACACTATAGTCATAGGAGATGGATCTCACCACCCCATCTCTCACACTGGAAATGTCTCCCTTTCTTTGCCTGAATCTCAATTACCCTTGTCAAATGTCTTACTCACACCTGCTATTCAAAAGAATATTCTATCTGTGTCAAAATTAGTTGATGAAACAAATTCTTCCATTGAATTTACTCTTTCTTTTGTTTATCTTAAGGATCTTCACACCAAGAAGACGCTCGCTAAAGGTGAACGGTGCGGGAACATGTACGTCTTTAAAGAATCTCATGTGCCATTGAAGACGTCGTCTTCCGTAGCCGTGGCTTCTTCAGCTTCTTCCTTTCCAACATTTTTGAGTTGATCTACAGATCATAGTTCTTCATTTAGAGTCTTGAAACTTAATAAGTTAGACTTATGGCATCTTCGTTTGGGTCATTGTAGTCAAGTTTTTCATGACAAGTTGTCTGCTAAAGGTTTAATACCCGCAGTCAGTTTAGAGTCAAAATGTCCAAGTTGTCACTTATGCAAAAGTCGTGTACTTCCTTTTCATAGTATCAATAAAAGAGCAACAAAACCTTTTGAGATTATATGCTCAGATGTTTGGGGTCCTGTGCCCACTGCCTCTCTTTCTGGATCTCGATACTATGTACTCTTTCTTGACTCTTACACTCTATTTAGTTGGATTTACTTCATGAAAAACAAACATAAAGTTTTCAAGTTGTTCAAACAGTTTCATGCACTAGTCCAAAACCAATTTAATACCAATGTTATATATTTCCAGTGTGATGGGGGGGGGGGGGGAGAATACATATCCCATGATTTTAATGAATATTTGAAGGAGCATAGCATTACACGTAACATTTCTTGCCCTCATACCCCTCAACAAAATAGAGTAGCTGAGAGAAAACACATGCATATTGTTGAGACAACCTTGAGCATGATGCACATTGTGGGTATTCCTTTCTCTCTTTGAACATAGGCTTTCCATACAGCTGTTTACGTTATTAACAGGTTGCCCATGACCATCCTTGAAGACAATTCTCTGTATTTTGTTCTTTATAATTGTCATCCATCATATGAAGAACTATATCCTTTTGGTTGTTTATGTTATGTTCATATTGATCATTCATTGAGAAATAAGTTTCAAGACAGAGTTGTACAGTGCAAGTTTCTTGAGTATGCAGATGACTATAAGGGATACAAGTGTTATGATCCTCATACAGGCAAAATTCGGGTATCTAGAAATGTTGTTTTTGATGATGAAAGTTTTGACACTCTGGGTTCATCTTCTACATATACACAGAATAGTTATGATCCTTGGCTCAGTGACTCACTTTTATATGACTCGTTGCCTTATGAGGATTCATCTTTATCGACAGACAATGAACCTTATACTTTCGATGTGGAACCGCATATGGAAGACATTCCTCCTACAACAACATCCTCACATTTTTCTGGTCTTGTTTATTCTCGTAGAGTTCATCCAGTCAATGATGAGACTCCTCTACGATGTTCCACTCGGATTAAACATCCTATAGATCGCTGGGTAAGTTACAACAATTTCTCTTTGGATTTTCAAACATTTCTAACTAGAGTGTCCAAAGAAACAGAACCCTCCTTTTTTCATGAGGTTGTATATTTCCGTGCCTGGGTAGAGGCGATGAATGAATAAATGGAAGCATTGCATGAATGCAATACATGAGAAATTGTACCAAGGCCAGATAACAAGAATGTCGTAGGATCCAAATGGGTGTACACGATCAAGCAAAACTGGATGGCAGTGTTGAGCGATATAAGGCTCGTCTGGTTACACGAGGCATCACACAACAATATGGGCAGGACTACGATGAAACGTTCAACCCAGTAGTAAAATTGGGCACAGTCAGGATTATCATTGCATTGGCGTTACAACATGGATGGTCACTCAATCAACTTGATGTTAAAAATGCTTTTCTGCATGGTGAACCAAAGGAAGAAGTTTACATGGAGCAACCATTTGGTTATAGCATGCATGATTCATCAAATTGGGTATGTAAACTTCGACGCTCTCTTTATGGCTTGAAACAAGCTTCTCGATCTTGGTTTGAAAGTTTTTCCACGGAGATCCAGCATCATGGGTTCAGTAAAAGTGTTATAGACCATTCATTGTTCATATTCAAAAGTGATTCAGCTATTGTTTGGGTGCTTGTATATGTTGATGACATCAGTTTTACCGGGAGTGATGAGGATCACATATCTTGGGTTAAGTCTATGCTGATGGCTAAATTCAAGATGAAAGACTTGGGTCCCTTGCGATATTTTTTGGGTGTGGAAGTTGATAGTCGACATGAGACTATTACATTGAGCCAACATAAGTACACTATTGATATTTTACTTGCTACAGGGATGGAGAATTGTAAACCAATTAGCACACCTTGCCTTCTAAATCATAAGCTAAGTGCTAAAGAAGGCACTACTTATCATGATCCTACTTTGTATCGTCGAGTTGTAGGGATGTTACAATACTTAACATTCACTAGGCTTGACATAGCATACTCTGTCAATCAGGCTTCACAGTTTATGCATGCTCCTACAAATGTACATATGGAAGGACTAAAAAGGATCCTTCGGTATTTAAAGGGTACGATTGGAGATGGCTTGATGTATACCAAGGACACAACTTATACGTCAGGGCATCGACTATTTACCTACACAGACGCGGACTGGTGATCCTGATGAGCGCAGATCAGTTTCGGGGTATTGCATTCTTATCGGCAATAATATTGTAACATGGAGTAGCAAGAAGCAAAAGGCAATGGCACGATTTAGTACTGAAGCCGAGTATCGTGCAATGGCAGCAGGAACAACCGATGTTACATGGGTGAGACACCTACTGCAAGAATTACAATAACTGATCTCGTCCTCTATGCTTCTTTGCGATAATCAGAGTGCTATTAATATTGGCTTCAATCCCATCCTTCATTGTCGCACGAAGCATATCGAGATCGATCAACACTTTGTTAGACAAAAGGTGGAAGAAAAAGAAATTGAACCTGCATATGTTCGGTCAGATATGCAAGTTGCTAACATCTTTACCAAGGGATTATCCACTCATCAGTTTTGGGCACACAAAGACAAGTTGAGCATGATCAAAAACCATACTCAACTTGAGGGAGGCTGTTAGTTTGGATCATGGATCCGACCCACACCACATTCCAAGGATCCACCTCGGAATGCGTGGGCGATGACATATTTGTAATTTAATTTTATTACTTGTGTAATGTCATACCCTGTACCACACTTATAAATAACACGAGAAAAGGGAAAACCCTATTGCCGCCGACTCCCCTCTTCTCTCTTTACCTCATCTTTAACTTTTGCAGGTTGATATTTCTGACAGTGTGGAAATACAATAAAAGATAAGATTCGGAACAAGGAGATACGTAAGAAGGTAGGCGTTGCACCCATTGAAAATAAGATGAGAGAGAATCGTTTACGGTGGTTTGGACATATTCGGCGAAGGCCTAATGATGATCCAGTTAAAAGGAAGGAGAAATGTGAAAATATATTAGTTAAAAGAGGTCGGGGTATGCCTAGGAAGACTTAGATGGAGATGATAGGAAAGAATATGAATGCTTTGAACCTCACCGAGGACATGGCATTGGATAAAAATGATTGGACTAGAAGGATTCATGTGGAAGACCCATAATGATTTTATTTTTTGGTTCATATCGCCAACCCCAATTGTTTTGGGATGAAGGCGTAGTTATTGTTGTTGTTGTTGTACTCGAACCTGAATTCCCGGGTATGGGTATGAAAGTACCGACCCAAAAAATATTCAGGTCGACCCAAACCTGACCCATCAATATATGAAATGGGTTTGGTTCATGATTTTTTGCTGGGTACTAAACCTGACTCAAGTATTATATATATTTCTAATAAAAAAACTAAAATTATGGAGGTCTGGTTTGGGATTATAGTTTCGTGATCCGACAGATGCTGATCCTAGATAGTAGTTATATGGGCGGGTCCGAGTCAACCCTGACTAGACCCATTGAGCCCTAGGTTCAGACACAATGACAAATTCTAAAAACAACAAAATAAGGACTAATAAATTCTGGTGATAATTTAAGAAGAAATAGAAATAAAGCAAATCGTCCTTCCACGAAAACTATCGGATAAGGTTGTAAAAAACTGATATTTACACTTGAAGAAAATGGCCTATCATAAGCAATTTTTGGCAATAATTTGAAAAATACCGTCCATTTTTTGTCATACTGGTTTGAAATAGGCATATTGACTTGGGCTGGATCGGTGGACGTGGACCCAAATCTTACTCTAAGAAGCTGATAAAAGATCTGGTTTCAGGTCTGATAGCAAAACTAAAACCTAAAGATTATTTAATTTTTATATATTTTATGATGAAATTTTTTACGTTCTCCTGCATTTCACTGCATAAAACGCTAATTTGTGGACTCATGATTTTCTATCTTATCCATACCATAATATGCGCTTACCGAAAAAACTCATAGTTCATTGGAACAAAAGCCTAAAAAATATAGCATGTTTCACCCATACCACATGATCAAATGTTAACCATGAGCTACGTCGATTATATATTGATGGGGGAGATATATCATCATCGTTTCTCGTTCTCTATAATGAAAATGGGTTGCATGTTTTATTTTCAATGCCACCCTCTTGTCATCGATGAGTTTTCATCGATGAAGCATCGTCGATCTTCTTCGCACCGATGCTTGGTCTTAAAAAAATATTCATAATTTTTCATTGATTGGATACCACAAAAAAAACTATTTTCTGTGAAATTCTATCTTTGCTTTTACACTATTCATACAAAATTTTGTAAGAAAAAAGAATTTTACAATACTAGAATTATAATAGTTTAAAATTTTGCAAGGTACGAACTTCTGCAACACTTGTCATAATTTCTTAAATTATTGAAAATTTTACAATAATTTTTGAAATATTGCAACCTCAAATGCGGTTTTGTTGACGAGTTTTATAGGTGTATTATTTTAGCGTCATGACATGCGAAAATAAAAAATTTGCACTTACGAGAGATAAAAGCGCTAATAAAAAATTGAGAATGTGTGATATTGTTTATTTGGCGAATTTGATAAATTGTGGGACATTTTTTAAAAAACACGTCTTTTTTGCCATACATTATGATTATTTTTTGTTTCATCTAATATCCTTTGGGATTTGATTCTCTTTGGTTGCATTTGTTAAATCAAAACAATACCTGGCTATATTTGGATGTAGATATGGTGAATCTGAGAAATATTTGAATTTGACGGATATTCGAATCTGTTTTCATGTAAAAAACAGATATGTATCAGCTTGTCACCATCTGAATGGAATCCAACATAGGATTAGTCAAATATTGCATTTGCGACATCCTATCTGAATCCCAACCGTTTACATCCTTAGTTTTGCTTCATTGGCAATAATTATGTTGAGATATGGGCAAGTCTATAGTGTTTTTCTTGCAGGTGAATGGGTCTGATCATAATCCCAATCCGATTTATATAAAAGCTTGAGTCCAGTTTTGGCAAATATTAACCAAATTCACTAAAACAGTTTAGCAATGTTAGAGTTTGGATTAAGATCTGGATTTTACATGGGATGATTAGGTTGGGCCAAGGTTAATTGAGGTATGAGCCAGAGTTGGTAATTCGGCAATGATCTGAATGTGTGGAACCAAATCCAATGTGAAAACCCTTTCAAAACTTACTTTAATGACCCATATCAAGAAATAAGGTGTTAGATTTGGATCAGAGGTCCAAATAAACTCTACCCTTTGTAACTCTAAATGCTTATTATAGTGCATCTATGCCCTGATTAAGGGCACATTTGGAAGCTTGAAATTTTTTTTTGCAGGAAAAGAAAATTTTGACTGAGAAGTTTTGAAATGACAATTTTTTCAAATGAAAATCTCTTTAAAAAAAAATTCAACGATTTTTTTTCCTTGTTTGTATAGTTTGAGAATAACGAAGTGAAAAATGAGAGAAAGATGGTTGATCAGGCCCCTCTCAAAGAGAGAAAAAGAGGTGGTCGACCACACCCAAGAGATAGAGAGGGTCAATCAACCCTCTCTTAGACACGAGAAGGGTGGTTCGAGCATGAGAGAGACCTAAGAATGGTGGTAGATGGGAGAAAGATGAAGATTGAGGAAGCTCTTAAGGCAACTCATGACAAGAGATGTATTGTGTGTGAATGTCTATCTTAATGCAAAAAAAAAAAAAAATTGATAGAAAAATTCCTCCACTCTAAAAATTTTCTTTCATTTGAAAGAGTTGAAAAAGTTATCATTTTGTCTTTCCTACATCTATTTTTCTTACAACTTTTTAGCTTCGAATGTGCCTGAAAAGTATGCCGAGCGAGCTCCATTCATCTTACATGAGAGATTTATGAATGTCACCAAGGGTGTCATCGGTTTGAAACTCCCAAGCATACATCCCTTGAGATGAGGATGAAACCCTCTCTCTCACATATACACTCTCTCTCTCTCTCTCTATATATATATATATATATATATATAAATTATTTGCTATTAATGAAAGTAAAGAAGTAATGGGTTAGAAATCATAGGTGCAAGTTGTATCGACTCAATCTAACTACATACGACATAGTTTGTTTGCCAATGATCTTGACTTAGTGTAGGCCATCGATTTTTAGACTCTTTTAAAAACTTAATTACTTGTCATAATCACATTATTCAAAATAAGTTTTTTAGGTAGATCACCATTATAACATAAATTAATATATATATACATATATAGACGTCAATTTTGGCAAAAGACCTTTACTGGCATATACTTTTAATGCGCCAATAAAGGTATTTTTGCAGAAATTGATATTGCGCTCAACGTCATCCCACTGACATTGCGCTCCTAATAATTGCACTACTCTCTCTCAATATATATATATATATATATATATATATATATATATATATATAGAGAGAGAGAGAGAGAGAGAGAGAGAGAGAGAGAGACGCATAACTGATTAACAGGTGCTTAAACACAACCCGTGCATGATGTCTTTTTTTTTTTGAAAAAAGGTAAAAAAGGGTATTAGTGATGCTTTTATAGTGCTACTAAAAATCATTTTTAAAATGCTGCGCATGTTCTTGAGGACCATTTAGCAGTATTTTTATGGGCCGTTACTGGGACCTTGAGTGGCACATCAAAACACGGATAAATGTGTTTTGCTTGTTTTTTGCATCAAAACAACATTATTTTGGATTTTTTTTTCACCATGATGGACAGTCAACGTGATTAAGCACAGGTTAAGTAGCTATTGACCAAGTAGCTACGCATTTCACTATATATATGGGTTTAATATTTGGTGCATTTGAAGGCACTAAATTATATGAAACTATTGAGCTGAAAATCATACCTTTTAGTTTTTTTTTTTTTTGTAAATTAAATCTTATAGATGGGATCCACCATGTTTGTTTAGTGGAAAATGAGTTTTCTTTTAAGGGCTTAAAAAAATGAACAGTTTACAATGCAATAAAATTTCATGACTCAAAAAAATATTTTTAATCGAAATAACATGGTCCAAGTTTGATCAAAGACCTAGCCGCATTGGGTTTACCGGGCATATTTTTGGTCGTTGTCCTGGCAGCGTAAAACTCAATCAATATTTTAAATATAATAATTAAAGATTATAAATTTATGAACCACATTCAGCATGAATCACGGTAGGGTCCACGCCCCTAGTCCTATCCAGAACAAGAGGAGACCTAGTGATCGGCATAAAGAAATGAAAATGCTTTAAGGATCAATTGTTTTTAAAATTGTTGCCTACCCTGGACTGTACCATACACTTTTGTAGAACCAACGTATTTTCTTGATTTTATTGCGGGTCAAGCTATACGGTTATGATCTATATAGTTTGTTTAGTTAAAAATATATTTTAGACATTGTATAAGCAGATTTTTTTAAGGCTTCAAAATTCAGTGGTTCATAATATGTAACAATTTTATGATTGAGAAAACAATGTTTTTACACAAAAATTACTTGATTAAGAGTGCATTCCCTAGAAAAAAACTGAATTGAACATCCATGGGTCAAATTGATGAGAAAAACTCTCACATATGAGTTTTGGTTAGAGAGCATGGTCCTCTTAAGTGTGTGCCCAGCATAATGACAAATCTCGCGAGATTTATGGAAACCTCGAGAAAATATTGTGAGAAATTATCCAAAAACTAAGAACGGCAATTTCTTGTGAGTTTTTTTTTTTGTAAAAAAATAAATATCACATTTTAAACACAATATTTATATTTTATCAGCTATATCATGAAAAGTATGTGTTTTTAAAAATATTTTTATTTATATTTTCTTAAAAAATTATATTTATATTTAATTTTTTTATTGTTGAGATTTTATCAAAAAATGAGAGATTTAAAAAAAAAACTTTCTATTTCTCGCAAGTTTTTGACTGCCAATATTTTGCAGTTTTTAAATTTTGTCACTATGGTAGCCATTGTTTTTTTTTCATATGTAAGCAATAGGGAAATGTCTATATTTAAAAAAAGTCTAAAAGGGGAGAAAGCAAAATATAACAAGCCAACAAAATGATAAAAAAATATGTTTTAAATACTAGGCTATCATTAAAACAACACAAAATTATATATTTTTATAATTTTAAAATTAGAAATCTTGATGTTTAAAAGATTTAAAGGAGAAAGCAAAGTGACACATTTTTTTATTTTTACTCAAAGAAACTGCCCCAAGCGATCTAGCCACACTGGGCCAACCTGCCAGACTCACGATCACTGTCCTGTCAGCATAAAACTCCGAGGGTTTAGCCCTTATCCCCAAAAAACCGCTAAGCTGCAGCTTATGCAGAAGGGTGACGCCCATGAGATTTGAACCTAGACTGCCCATCAAACGGCCTAAGCCCAATTCCACTATGCCAAACCCCATACATTTAAAATAGTTAAAAGACTATCTTAACGGGATGCAAACTCTTTTATAAAGGGTAACAATGCAATGCACACACAACCATAGTGACAAAAGTTAAAATGACAAAATCTTGGGAGTCAAAAACTCGAGAGATTTTTGAATTTTTTTATAAATCTCACATTTTTTCAGCAAAGTCTTGGCAATAAAAAAACAAACAAATAAATTTTAAAATATTTTTTATAAGAAATATAAATAAAACACATTTAAAAATAAAAATCTCGAGGGTTTTCACATTAAATATCTGCTAAAATAGTAAATATCATGATATTTGTCCCGGTTTGTAAATCTGGCGATATTATCGCAAGATTTTTATAAATCTCGGGATATTTATTACAGAGCACACAACTGCAAACTTTTGCAACACGTTTATAGAAATTTACTGCTTGTACCATTAAAAAAAGTTTTAAAAGTTAAAATATAAAAAAACAGTGGAAAATAGAAAAGTTTTAAAAACTCAATAATATAGCGTTGATGTCACATAGCTATTTTTTTTTGAATCGAGGGCAGATCATGTTATATCGCACTTCATCTAACTGGCACAAAAATCATAAACTGATCTGTGCTGATGATTGAGAGCCAGAGGAGAAGAACGGAAAACCCTAAACCCTAATTCTCTCTACTTCCCTCTTTTGTAGCAGAGAGAGAGAGAGAGTTCTTCTTTCTTCCTCTTTTGTGGTAGAGAGAGAGAGAGAGTGGATTCGTCTAGCCCTGATAACGGCTTGGGGGCGTCGCGGTGAAATCGATTTCGAGGGTTTTGTTGGTTATCCGATCGTTCGCGAGCGCAGGAAATTAGGGTTTTATTTGGTCTGTCGTGAAAACACGCTCTCCCTGCATTGCCCGAGATGGTCGACGAGTGTGCAAGGAAGAATGCGAACTCGAAGCCGAAGGCGCCCCCGAGCGACCCCAATGAGTACAAGATCCTTAAGGAAGGGGAGGCCGAGATTCTCATGCACGGAAACGACGTGTTCTACAACAAGACGCAGGTGATTTTTAATAAAATTGACATTTTTTCTGCTCGAATTGCGGAGAATTTGTCAAAAAGATGGAATTTTGATTCGTTGGGTGGCTTGTAAGTTTAACTTAGTGGTATCAGTATTCTTTCAGCATAACATTTGATTACCGATTTGTCTCAGATTCTGTAAACGTTAAGTGTATCCTAACACCCCCTTTGCGCTATCCACTTATTCGGAAAAGTGGGATAAGTTAGGATATTGCAATGCGGAAATGAACGTCTGATTGTGAATACATTGCTATAACTTAGGGTGGGGTATATATGAAAGTTTTCCTTTTTTCCTTTTTTGTGGGTGTTCTGATTCACCCATTTAGCAGAATAATGTGGACTTGCGTTGCACTGCCCGTTGCAATTTCCCTGCTTATCCTGCTCTTTTTGGGTGCCCACTTATTGAGAAAAGTGGGATAAGTTGGGAAATTGCATAAGGGCGACCTTTTAGTTGCAAGATTGATCAATGCAGGTTCCTTGTGGTATGGTGGGGCTACCGTTTATGTTGTTCTCTTTGTTGTCAGGAGTCTTGAGTTAGCTAACAGTCCATTACATTTCCTTTTATGCTGGTTAGTGCCATTTGTCGTTCACCAAATTAATTCTGATTACATGATCAATATCCAGGTAGTTAACAGGGATTTGTCGATCGCTGTTCTAAGGGCGTTTGTGTCCAAACGTAAAGAAGAACAGACTGCAAGGCTGAACAAAAAGGTAGAAGTAGAACAGATTGTATCTGAACATGTTAAGTCTAAACTGGCTTCGGAGCCTGATGTTTCACTTCATGATGAAGAAATGAATGGAGAATATGAAGTCGCACAAGTTTCATCGAAAGATGAACCAGGTGATGACTCTGAAACAACCAAACCCATTGGCAGCAAGGAACCGAAGGAAGCAAAGCCCCTGAAAATTCTAGAGGTTTAATATCTTTCCTCTGTTCATAGTATTAAATCACGTCATGTAGGATGAATTTCTTGCAATTTCAGGCTTTTCCTTTGTGGCATATTTCTTTCTTCCCTTTCTTTATCATGCTTTGTCATCATAATGAAATGCAGGCATTGGCTGCCTCTGGATTAAGAGCACTGCGATATGCACTCGAAGTTGAAGGGATTGGATCAGTTATAGCTGTTGATAATGATAAAAGTATCCTCCTTCTTTTATAAACATATTATTGCAAATTTTCATTTGTTTGGTTGTTCAGTTGTTGTCCGGTTAAGTTTAGATGAAATGCTTGGTGAATGTCACCTGAACTGAACCATCATTCTAATTTTGCCATGATGCAGTAGCTTTTGAAGCTTGCAAGCGAAATATAAAGTTGAATGGTTCTGTTGCTTGCTCAAAAGTTGAGCCACAGCTTGCTGATGCCAGGGTCTATATGCTCACCCACCAAAAGGAGTTTGATGTGGTAATTTCCTTTACTGCTTGAAAATCCCTTTCTTACATTATCTGAATGTTTGATTGTAAATAAAAAGGGTTATTCTTCACTAAAGACGCATGTTGATTGTCACTTGGATCAGTAGAAAGCAGAAGACTTGCACTGTTGTGCTTTGCAACTTGTTTTCGGTTTCATCATTCTCTCCAAATTGTTTTTGCTAAGAAGAGTAATTTTTTGATGACCTTTTGAATTTTTTTTCCTCCTGAATCCTTAGGCACAAGCCTTGGTTGTTATGATATTCTCACATTAATCCATCAAGATATTTTCAGGAATTTGGTTTTCTTGGATCTCTCTCTCTCTCTCTCTCTCTCTCTCTCTCTCTCTCTTGCGCGTGCTGGAGTCTCAATGGATTTTATTTATATGGCAATGGAACAAATTTCGGTTTACTTATTTGGTTTCAGGTTGACCTTGATCCATATGGGTCACCTTCAGTATTCCTGGATTCAGCAGTTCAGTCAGTTGTTGATGGTGGGATGTTAATGTGCACAGCTACTGATATGGCTGTTTTGTGCGGGAACAATGGAGAAGTCTGCTATTCCAAGTGAGATTAATCCCAGAATCCTTCAGAGCACATTGTTATAGTTTAAAATTTGCTTCCCTGTTGATTTTCTTGTTTGGAATTGATGTCTCAGATATGGTTCATACCCTTCAAGAGGAAAGTACTGCCATGAAATGGCTTTGAGGATCCTCCTTGCCTGTATTGAGGTAAATCATTGTATCCTCAGGGGCGTTTTTAGTATTCAAGAAGTTCTGTCCCCAGAATATGCCTCTTGACGGCCTTTGAAATGCAGAGCCATGCAAACCGCTACAAACGTTATATTGTCCCTGTTCTTTCTGTGTCGGTGGATTTCTACGTTCGGGTCTTTGTTCGCATATACACGTGCGTAAGATATTCCTTTTGTGTCGTTTTACACTGATTATCGGGTGATTTGATTAATTTATAAACTGCTACTTTTCTGTAATGTCCTATTTTTGTGAAATCAAATTATGTTTCTTAGTCAATAGACTCACAGTTCATTCATTTTTTGTTTGTATAAGCAGTTCTGCTAGTGCAATGAAAAATACCCCTCTTAAGCTGTCGTACATCTACCAGTGTGTTGGATGTGATTCATTCCACCTTCAACCGCTTGCTCGGGCTGTTAATAAGGTATCCTTTGTTTTGCTTTTATTATAACATTTTTGTTGTGTGTCAAAGGTGTTACTAGGCCTCACATCTATGTCACATGGATACAGCTGCATACACAGGGATACAACCATTTTTATGGAGTTCCCAATACACCTAGTATATACATGTATTATGGAATGGGGGCCAAAATGGGGGCATCCACGTGGACATACTCTCACATTGTTGACCTAGGCAGCCAAAGTGTCGCTTGGTTGTTAGAGGCCTATGTCTTGCAAACACTTTCCTTAGCATGTTTATCTTGTGTTGATGCCATACAGTGCTAGAGATGCCTTTACACTTCATGGGTTCAGTAACCATATAGTGAACACCATGTCAACCAAAGTGTCACCTAGTTGTTGGAAGCCTATATCACATAGACACTTCCGTAGCATGTATATCTTGTGTTGATGCAACACGACACTGGACATGCCATGACACTTCATTGACACAGTCTAGACTCTAACCTGTGTTGTACATGGTCCACACCATATCCCTAGCTCCAACTACTTCTTTTGATGTCTCTTGTTTATTTATTTGATAGTTATTTTTCTCTTTTTGTAATTTTCCTTAGTTGTGTCACGTTCCAATTTTCATCTTGGATTTATTTTTTAATAGTTATTAATCATAATGACTTGGAATCAACATTCAAGAATTTGCACTTAAGATAGTATTCATGCTTGATTGATTAAGAATGTTGAGCATACATAGTCTCAATCACATTTGCACGTGTGTGTGTGTGTGTGTGATCCAAGCTGAGGTGCTTTGGAGGGCTGTGGAGGCTAGCGGGTGTGTTGGGGAGAGTCGGGTGTACTGCGAGCATCAATTAATAGGTGGGAATTTGGGTTAAATTTGTTGTGTCCATGTATGGGGCCTTCTTAAGTTGGGACTGGTAAAATAGGAACTATTATAAATAAGACTATTTAACCATGGAAAAGGAATGAATGAGAGCTAGCCTTTTGGCTTGGGAGATTACTCCATCCCGAGGGTGCCACTTCTTTTTCTCTAACATTCCCTCTCGCCTTCACTTACCCGCATCACCATGCTCTTGGTCAAGGTCGTCTAGCAGCCTCCCTTGCCGTGCCCCATTGCCCATTGCGTGCTCATCCTTCGCCGATCACATTCCATGCACACAGCCTGCACATGTGTGTTGCATCCTTTCACCCATCATGCGGATCACATTACGTGTTCAACCCCCATCTATGTGACACATACCATGCATGCATGCACGTGATGCTCTTTTGACTCTCCATTTTCTAGTTTGTTGTACCCAGTGTGATTGTGTTGTGGCTTCTACCTGTGTCCATGTCTCTGTAAACAGCTGAAGGAGACATGCATAATATAGTCTATATGAAAGTTGATAAGTTGTTGTGCATTTATGCCAATTTTGGTTGAAGGTGACCCTGTTGATTTTTTTTCCCTCTCTTCAAGAACAACAGTGTTAGATATGCACCAGGTTATGCTCCTGTTGTACCTCAAGAGTGCACCAACTGTGGGAAAAGGTTTAACTTGGCTGGGCCCATATGGTCAGCTCCAATTCATGATCAAGATTGGATTTCATCCATCTTATCAAATGTTGTGTCATTGAAGGACCGATACCAAGCATATGAAAGGATATCTGCGGTTTTGACTACAATATCTGAGGTACTCCATACAATTTTCTCAAAGGAATTTCCTCTTATCTTCTTTGGTGTCTGTATAAAATTATAAATATCATTCTAGATTTTTCCTTTGATTTGTGTGATTTATGTCTGCAATTTAAGAAGTTCACCTTGTTTCTTTGGCCTTAACGATTTTTAGAATTTCATGGCGATTCTTTGTTTCTGTTTGTTTAACAAGGAATATCTCAGTAAATTTATTGAAATATGTGATTGTGTATGCTTTTATGCATGATCCCTTTCAAGGAGTATAAACAGGAAAAAATGAATCATCCTTTATTAATCATTTTTGGAGCTATTTTGATGGTGCTCTGTGCAAGCAGGGCTGACTGGCCTCTTTGATATTTGAGGCCACAGCTTAGGGCCTCAAATGAAAAAAAAATATAACTCTTATATTTCACATGCTGAGGGCCTCCACTGAAAAAAATATATGGAGAAATATGGGCCTCCAATGAAATATGCCTAGGCCCTCAACTCCCTGTGTGCAAGATGCAAACATCTTAGTAAATTTAGGGAAACTGGATTGCCTTTGTGTAGGATTCCTCTTAATGTAGTAAGTGCAGATGGCCAAAAGTGAATAGCAGTTCAGTAATTTTGTTGAAATTTAGCGGTACCCATCCATGCAGGATACCACCATGTTTTAGTATTTTATGAAGTTTTAAGGCCTACAGAATGTGGGGTGTTTTGTTTTTTTCCAGCTAATGAAGCTTTGTTGCGATAAGCAACTCATGAAATACTGTATGGTTGCTTGGCACCACCTATGGTATTTTGGTGACGTTTGGGAGAGTGATTTCTTTTACTCAGAAGTACAGCTAGAAGTAGTAATCCTTTCATTCTATGTATAGTTTTAAAAATGTCTTTTGTGATTACGACCATACAAGGGGCTGCCATTGTCTTCTAGAAAATGTTTGGTAAATATTTATTGGACTTGTTCATGTTCACCACATAAGTATCATTTCCATGTTTGAACTGGTGCAAAAAAATTCTTCAGCCATAAAATCCTGATGCAATGTATAGGAAAATACTTTTTTCTTTGTGCACCCTGTTTTAGTCTTCATTTTTTATAAAAGGAAAAAAGGGCCCTCCACAAGCAGTAAATCTTGTGTTCAAAAATTTATGTTCTCCTTTTGAGTTGTCTGTGGAACTTGTGTTGATACTTTTGACGTTACTGCCTGCAGGAGTTGCTTGATGTACCTCTGTATGTCAGCCTACATAATCTGTGTGCAACCCTTAAATGCACGTCTCCTTCAGGTGTTATGTTCCGTTCTGCAGTAATAAATGCGGGGTATCGCATATCTGGGACACATGCTAATCCACTGGGACTGAAATCAAATGCTCCAATGGATGTCATCTGGGATATCATGCGTTGTTGGGTAATAATCAGCTTCATCTTCATGCCTTTGTTTGCATACCTGAGAGAGAGAGAGAGAGAGAGAGAGAGAGAGAGAGAGAGAGAGAGAGAGAGAGAGAGAGCATATGTGCATGCTGTCTTTGCTAGCATCTAATACAACAGATGGGTGTGAGAGTTGGAAGCCCTTTTGATCAACCTCAAAAATCTTGAAGATTGTGATCCCTAACCTCATCTCTGCGTTCAGGTAAAACTTCATCCGGTGAAAGCTCAGGCCCCAGATCAATCAGGGAGTGTGATCCTAGCTAAGGAACCGACCATCCAGGTTTGTTTCACTGTTCCTCATGGATATGTGAATTATCAAACAGGATTTTGAGTTTTACTTAATTTGTCTTTTCTTGGGTCATGGTGACACACCTAAACTAAATAATCCTGACTGGCTCATATCATAGAATGGTTTAGATTTCTTGAGTGGCATTTAGCATGACTGCTTAAGGTTGTTGGTCGATGCCAAACAGTTGCAGTTATCTCATGTTTGTGTTTCATGTTTTTCTTTGTATGCAAAGAAGGTTGGCCTTCTGCTGCTTATCTCTTTATTTCCTTGTTCAATTGCTCAGGTCAATTTTGCTCGTGCACCATCCTCACTGAGCAAGGCACAAGCTAAGAAGATTGCGCGGTTCCTACCGAACCCTGAGAACCACTGGGGGCCTAAGCCAAGGGCAGGCAGGCAGATAACAAGCAAGCATGCATCTTTACTGGGGCCAGAAAGGGTGAATGGGCTCAATGGGAATGATCAAACAAGTGAACCTGAGGCAAAACGGCAGAAATTAGATCATGGCACTGATTCAGAATCGTGACAAACGGGAAGCTTGGTGAAGGCCAGAAACTGCCCATGCAAGAAGCGCATTGCCTGTGTAGTGGCTAAGATTATCCTTTGTGGGAGATGATAGAAGTTTTGATTAGATGAGAAGTTTTGATTATATATGTTTTTTCTCTGTGGAGACACATAATAATACTCTCCAGTAGCCCAAAAGTGAATGCCATTGTGACAGTATGTGAGTGAGTCGACTTTTGTGAGCTCTCTCTCTCTCTCTCACACACACACACACACACACACACACACACACAGTCCTATCTGATCCAAATCCTGGTTAAGCATGCCCAGTTTCTGGGCTCAAAATGGGGTTTGATATTGGTTGCTAGGCATCACATCCATGTTTTGTTTTTCAGACAAACGTTGGACGTCCAACCACACAGCTCATTTGCGAGTTTGATGGCGTAAAAACCCCAAGGGAGCGTTTGCTACACCCACTCTTGTGTTGGGACGTTGCAAGTATGGTTGTATAACTGGTAGGGGTCTGCGTAAACCCAGCTTTTTCTCTGTCTAAAAAACAGAAAGTGCTTCAGGTGGAGAGGTATGAACCCATTTTGACAGGAAAACTGTTTTTTTGCATCTATTATGTAGGTCCTACCTTATATTTTCCATCGACATGTTTCACTCTTTGTAGGAAAGAGACCTTAATATTGAAGAGACTATCTTTCATAGGAAAGGGCATGAAACAAACGGGTCCATGTCCTCTCCTCCTTACTAACCCAGCTTGGACCTCGCAGTAAGGGATGCACACATGAAAAAAAGCCCATCAGATATTTGACCCATCTCAGATCCCTAGCTCATATAACTAAGTTATATTTGAATGCCTCGGTAGTGGATCTCTCAACCTCAGATCTTGCTTGGAGCGATTTGACCATTTAGGGCATGTTTGCAATGCTTTGTGTTTCATGAAAGTTCGTCACAAGATTGGTTCTTGTGTTAACTCTGACCATTATTTGTAACTTACTATCACCACGGGGGGGGGGGGGGGGGTCTCGGCCAATCTGGCAGAAGCAGTTAGTGCACGTCACCTTGTGTTGGAATGTTGCAAGTTCGAACCCCAAATGATGTGGTTGTATAACTGGCAAGGGTCTGCCTAACTCCAGCTTTCTCTGTTGGAAAGAAATTTATTTGTAAGTTACTATTTTACCCATTTAACAATCGAACTGCGCTACTCCTCATGCTTCATCACTATTACTGTCTGACCCTTAAGTCCAATTATTTTTACCTTATTTAAAGTTAGTTTAAACTCACATAATCCATAATTATTGTCTTACCATTATTGCAAATGCATGTATGACTTCCCTTCGTGCTAACTATCCTTATGTTGGAATAGAAGCGGATTGAATATGGCTAAGAGATCATATAAATCCACAACTTCCTTGTGATGTTTAAGATCTGGATCCAATTTTAGACCCATTTTAAAATCCCAGGTTTTACTAGTTAACAAAATGAAATCCCAATCCAGATCCTTATAATTTAAGGGGTCATTTCACTAAAATACATGGTCAAGTTAGATATTTGACAAAAATCAAAACCTAAACCAATTCCCATATTACTTGGGTTGGGTTCGGGCCAACCCAAATAATATTCCAGTAGGCAATTTTTATGCCCATATCTGAGAATTTGGGTTGGGTCGAGTCAGGTCGCTAATACAAACCCAACTTGTTGATAGCCCTACCCTTGACATAAGAAATAAAATGGGTTTAATATGAGTTGACCTTGGCCCAAAACTACATTCCTATTCTTGAAAACATGTCTAGATTTGGATCCGAATCTAACTCAAACATCCAATGGGAGTTATGAATTTGTATAGGACGTAAACTTCACCTTTTCAAGGTCTACCAAGAATTGGTGAAACATAATCCTTTTGTGCCCAAATAAAGTATGTATCGGGATCAAACAATATCAGTTACAACTAAGTTTGACTTAAATAGATCTCCCACCCTTATCCATTCCTACCTTATATTTTGATAACACTATAGTTATATGTTATATAACTTGCTACATTTTCTTCTTCAATTCATTATTTTTGCCATTAGTTGAAAAATATTTTTTTCTTAAAAATGTTAATATGTTAAATTCAGCTTTAGAAAAATGTTAATATGCCAAGTGATGCTATGGATGTTGCCGGACAATAGTAAAAGATGATACCAACACTTAAGAATCCAAATTCGATTAGTTAGATCCGGTAGCCAAAGTACGATCTGGTTACTTAGTAATCAGATCTGGACTCGGTATTGGATTTTGAATTCTAAGCTTGACTTCGACTAAAATCTGAACTCCAATACATGTAAATATCAGTTTTTTAGTTAGCTGGATCTGAATTCAGTTTTTGTCTTTTGGATGATTGCGTCCAACTTTGACTTCGAGTCCAATTAGGTCAGACTCGGTATTGCCTAATTAAAGCGCCAATCTGTCCCTTTTACATCTCTACCCACACTTAGGGGTGTCAATGGGTCAGGTTTGGTTTGGATCCAGGTATAACCAGATCCAAATCTCATTTTAGATGATGGTAACGGGTCTGGACTCAGGTCTCACACCCACCGTAAGAGAAACCATACCCAGATCCTATTAGGACAACATGAACCTGGCCCAGACCATACTTGGCAAAATAGTATTTTTTTATCATTTTTACATTGAAAAATTGCAGATCTTATTTGGGATTCTGGTCGGGCCCAGGTCTGGTATGAAATTTCATAAACCATTGAGCCCATTCAGGTCCAGACCTGGTTGGCTCTGGTCAATCCGTTAGATCATGGGTCGGGTAGGGTCTTTTGCCAGCCGAGAGAGAGAGAGAGAGAGAGAGAGAGAGAGAGAGAGAGAGAGAGATGGTTAGTGGGGATGGTGGGCATATATATATAGTCACAAGGGTTTTTTCCAAAATCATCCCTGTCTTTTAAGGCATTTCCGAAATCTTCCCTTGATTATGTATCATTTTATACGAGATTTTGAAAACCCGATATAATAAAAAAACACGATGTTTCCAAAATAGCACCTATATTGAAAATATCACGTATGCTAACATGATATTATGGCTTTATTAACATGCTAGTCATATTTTTATATTTTTTACGCATCTTCCTATCGTTTACATTTTTTTATATAAATTTGAAAGTTATATACACCAATATATTTTTGAGAAAAACAAAAATATTTTTATTACTAGATTCTCTCTTTCCGAAGAAATCCCAACTACGACCAACGGGGGTTCTGCTTGTCTGGCAGGAGGAGTCAGTGCACGTCACCTTGTGTTGGGACATTGCAAGTTCGAATCCCAATGGTATATGGTTGTCTAACTGGTAGGGGTCTGCCAAACCCAAGCTTTCTCTCTGAAAAAAAAATAGAAAGAAATCCCAACAAATGGAGAGAGAGAGAGAGAGAGAGAGAGAGAGAGAGAGAGAGACTATTTTTCCACTATATCCTAAATTCTCAAAATACCCTTTTTTATATTTACATAGGGAAACCGTATCCAGAATGCCAGACCTAGACCCGCTGGCTCTGTCTCCCTTACTTCCTTCAATGAAGCATCTTTCTTTCAGGGCGTGTTTGATTACTTGGGATCTCTAGTCAGACCTCCCCCCGCCCCCTATCAATCGGACTTGAAATCCATTGTTTTGGTGGAATTTTGACATAAAACATATCAAAACCTCGAGAGGGTGGTGTATGTTCGCCCCGATGATTCACTGAATCCCACGTCTGTGTTCGGGGGGATGAATGAGCGCCACGTATTTACGCACATGGGGCTCGTATTCCCGTGTATGTTGACATAACTTTGCATCGGACTCTGGTGTTGTTGCAAAGCCTTAAGTACCCTTTCTTGCTATTCTTGCCATAAAACGGTGATTTGAGAAAATAACAAAAATGTCCTTCATTCAAAAAAAAGAAAACAAACGGTTCAAAAAAAGAACAAACATGTCCTTCATCCAGAAAGTCCCTGCACTGCAGGATTATCTGAGAAAGGAACCCCCCTGGAGAAAGCCATGAACATCAACCCTCTCTCTCTCTCTTCTCTTTCTGCTTCTGTGCACATCCAGCATATGATCCTACACTGCTCTAGCAAGCATCGACTGACCAGCACAAGGTTGTTAAATGCGATGAGGCGAAGCGAGGCGTTGAGCATGTTATGAAGCGAGGCGTAAGCCTCGAGGCGTTGAAGCGTAAGCTTCATGATCAAAATAATAAAATATATAATATTAATAAAATAGCACTGGTAAATGGTTTTTTAATATAAATATACATATATGAGTTTGTTATATACATATATGAGTTTGTTTGATGGTTGATTTAGTAAATATAAGGTTTTTGAAAGACTAAATAAATAGCTCCCAATTTTTTTAAATTATAACCTTGAATTTGTTTCCATCAAAAACGGCCTAAGCAAAAAAAAAATTCTTAGTGATGCATATAAATATTTTTTTCTTGGGCATATCAAATGCATACATGCAATAGAACTATCATGAAACTATAGTTTTTCAGCAATGCACTTTTGCGCACATCTCTTACTTATATACAACCAGGTATATGTAAATTTAAGTTAGTTATACTAATGCAAGATTTTTAGTGGTTTACCACCACGCAATTAATCGGGAGCTATTAATGCTATTGAAACTTGCATCAAACATTTACTGAAATCATATTGAGGGCAATCCAAACAGTGATATATTTGAAATTATTTTAGATAATTATGTATTCAAAGCAATTCCAGAACGCTTCAGGTACTGAGGGTGCGCCTCGCCTGTGAGGCGTACACTTCAAGTACTGAGGCGTACGCCTCTCACAACACTGGACCTGCACAATGACTGTAGCATGGTTCAACTTGATGAGTTGTTGAGCCTGATTCAGAGATTTTGCCCTTACAGGAAGGGGGTTTGGGGGCTTCCACCGGTGTGGGTAGCATCGTTCAACTTAATAAGTTGTGGAGCCAGATTCAAAGATTTTTCCACTACAGAAGGGGGTTTGGGGGCTTCCCCCGGTGCAATAAAGTGTTTTGTTTAATCGTGGTGCTCATGTTTTCTTCGGTTGTTTCTTGCTAAAGGTTTTCGTAACACCCTTTCCCACGATTTTTCTATTTTTTTTTCTGGTTTGAACATGATGACTTCTAAAAGTTGCAGTTCAATTTCAGAAAATGAACCTGTTATAGAGATCAGATTTCAAATCCGTAAAAAACAGTGTCTTTCTTATTGAGTCTAGTTTATTTCTGACAATTTTCAACAATTTTTATGGTCATTTGTTTTTCCATTTTGATTAAAAATGAGACCCCTATTATTTTGCATTATTTGAGTTGCACAGGTTTTTAGTTCATTTTGCAAGAGCCATATCTCTCTAACGGGAGATCATTTTCCAAATCTGCAAAAAAGGTTTTCTTCTTTTATTTGTCTAGTTTATATATAAATTTTTTTTTATAACTTTTTATATATATTTGATATTTTAAATTTGTTAAAATTTGAGACTGGTTATAGATTAATCTTATTTAACCATGATTAAACAAAACAGTTTCAGTTTTTTAAAGATTTGTAATATTAAATGAATATATAAAGTTATAAAATTTTCAGATATAAACTAGACAAATAAAGAAAAAAAAACCCTTTTTACAGATTTGGAAAATGATCTTCCGTTGGGGAGATATGACTCTTGCAAAATGAACTAAAAACCTGAGTATCTAAAACGATATAGAGTGTGACATAGTCTTGGTTTTCGACCAAAACAGGTATGAAATTACCATAAAAATTGCTGAAAATTGGCAAAAAATAAACTATACTCAATAACAAAGATGCCGCTTTTTACGGGTCGGAAATCCGTTCTCCGATTAGAGAGATACGCCCCCGACAAGTTGGTTTTGATTCAAATAGCGATTTACGCGTGACGGCTTACTGAATAACACTACAAATCGCTATAGTGATTTATAGTGTATTTCATGAGTCACTATAGTGATTTGTGGTGTTGTTCAGTAAATCATTATGTGTAAATCGCTATTGTGACTTATAGTATTTTCAGTAAATCGTTGTGCGATTTACGACATAAATCGCTACCTGAATTATGACCAACTTGTCAGGGACATATCTCCCTAACCGGAGATCGGATTTCAAATCCGTAAAAAACGGTGTATTTCTTATTGAGTCTAGTTTATTTATGTTTTAGTAATTTTTATGCTTATTTGTTTTCCCATTTTGATTAAAAACCAGACCCTTATTATTCTGTATTATTCAAGTAGCACATATTTTTAGTTCATTTTGCGAGAGTCATATCTCCCCAATAAAATATCATTTTTCAAATCTGTAAAAAAAGTTTTCTTTATTTATGTGTCTAGTTTATATCTAAATTTTTTTATAACTGTTTATACATATTTGATATTTTAAATGTGTTAAAATTCAAGACTGGTTACAGATTAATCGTATTTAACCATGATTAAACAAAATAGTTCTAGTTTTTTATATATTTGAAATATTAAATAAATATATAAAGTTATAAAATTTTCAGATATAAACTAGCCAAATAAATAAAAAAAACCCTTTTTACAGATTTGAAAAATAATCTCCCGTTGGGGAGATATGACTCTTGCAAAATGAAATAAAAACATGAGTAACTCAAACGATATATAGTGTGACAGGGTCTTGGTTTTCGACCAAAAACAGGTATAAAATTACCATAAAAATTGCTGAAAATTGGCAAAAATAAACTAGACTCACTAACGAAGATGCTGCTTTTTACGGATCAGAAATTCGATCTCCGATTAGGGAGATACGCCCCTGACAAGTTGGTCTTGATTCAAATAGCGATTTACGCGTGACGACTTACTAAATAACACTAGCGATGTGTAGTGTATTTCATGAGTCACTATAGCGATTTGTGGTGTTGTTCAGTAAATCATTATGTGTAAATTGCTATTATGACTTATAGTATTTTTAGTAAATCACTACGGATTGGAAATCTGATATTCGGTTAGGGAGATACGCCCTCGATAAGTTGGTCTTGATTCAAATAGCGATTTACGCGTGATGACTTACTGAATAACACTACAAATCACTATAGCGATTTATAGTGTATTTCATGAGTCACTATAGCGATTTGTGGTGTTGTTCAGTAAATCATTATATGTAAATCACTATTGTGACTTACAGTGTTTTCAGTAAATTGTTGTGCGATTTACTGTGTAAATCGCTACGTGAATTATGACTAACTTGTCGGGGGCATATCTCCCTAACCGAAGATTAAATTTCAAATCTGTAAAAAGCGATGTCTTTTTTATTGAGTCTAGTTTATTCTTGTCAATTTTAGCAATTTTTATGGTTATTTGTTTTCCTATTTTGATTAAAAACCAGACCCCTATTATTCTGCATTATTTAAGTTGCACATATTTTTAGTTCATTTTGCGAGAGTCATATCTCCCCAATGGGATATAATTTTCCAAATCTGTAAAAAGGGTTTTCTTTCTTTATGTGTCTAGTTTATATCTGAATTTTTTATAACTTTTTATACATATTTGATATTTTAAATTTGTTAAAATTTAGGACTGATTACAAATTAATCTTATTTAACCATGATTAAACAAAATAGTTTTGCTTTTTTATATATTTAAAATATCAAATAAATATATAAAGTTATAAACAAATTTAGATATAAACTAGACAAATAAAAAAAGAAAACTCTTTTTACATATTTGGAAAATGATCTCCCGTTGGGGAGATATGACTCTTGCAAAATGAACTAAAAATATGAGTAACTCAAACGTTATAGAGTGTGACAGAGTCTTGGTTTTCGACAAAAAATAGCAATGAAATTACCATAAAAATTGCTGAAAATTAGCAAAAGTAAACTAGACTCAATAACAAAGATGTCGCTTTTGACGGATCGGAAATCTGATCTTCGTTTAGGGAGATACGCTCTCGATAAGTTGGTCTTGATTCAAATAGCGATTTACGCGTGACGACTTACTGAATAATACTAGCGATTTGTAGTGTATTTCATGAGTCACTATAGCGATTTGTGGTGTTGTTCAGTAAATCATTATATGTAAATCGCTCTTTGGGAACCCCCGAACATGAGATGGAGCTACCAGCCCTGTTCCGGGGGGGGGGACATATAACCTGCTTCACAAAACCTCGGTTTTTAGATCCTCCATTTGCATGGAGTCCCGTGCCTCGATCCGCAAAACCTTTGGTTTTTCTTAGTTATCCGAGGTAATCAAACACATCCGGATGCAAGACCTAGCCCCGCTGACAATTTCTCTCTTCCTTCAATAAAGCATCTTTCTTTCAGGGCGTGTTTGATTATTTGGGATCTTTAGTTCGACCTCATCCCGCCCACTATCAATTCAACTTAAAATCCATGGTTTTAGGGGAATTTTGACATAAAACATCAAAAGTTCTGTTTTTAGGTCCTCCATTTGCATGGAGGCCCGCGCCTAGATCCGCAAAGCCTCGGGTTTTTTCTCAGTTTTCCGAGGTAATCAAACACATCCTCAATGACACTCCCTCAAGGAACAAAGTAAGGGCATTTTCGCCGTATTGCTAAAGACTCAGTTATTTCCCACACCGCCTCCACGTTCCCATACAACTATAAAACTGGACCCATAAAACCAACTTTAACTACCTCTCTCTCCTTTCTCCTTTTCCTCTCTCTTTGCTTAGAGAAGGCAATGAGATCTCTATCAGCATCCAGCGTTAGTGTTCTCTTCTGTTCCTTTATTATCATGTTGAGTATGGTAAGCCTCTGGGCCAACGGACTCGAGTTCAGGGTGGGTGAGCCCAGAGGATGGGTGGAGCCCACCGAAAACGACACGGATAAGTACAATGAGTGGGCCTCCCAGAACCGGTTCCATGTGGGCGACTCACTCTGTGAGTTCTCTCTTTGAGATAATCTCCTTTACTTTGTTTTTGTTGCTTTCAGAGTTTTTTTTTATTGTTTTTTACTTGCAGTTGTTTCGTGTTTCTTGGGTGTCTCTCATTTGGAAAAACTTGGGAGTGACTCTTTTTCTCTTCATTTTACATTTATAATCGAGTTTTATGTAGTATTTTTTTCTTTTTTTAAAGAAAATGAGGATGAGGTTTATCTAGTGATTCTCTCTCTCTCTCTCTCTCTCTCTCTCTCTCTCTCTGCGTGTGTGTGCGTGACAATTATCTTCAAAGTGGTGGTGCATGGTGATATAGGTTATGTTTGAGAGTCTTGAATCGGTGGTTGCAATCGTGGTTTCCACAACACTCTCATACTCTCTTGCTGTTTGGGAGCAGTGGTGTAGCAAAAACAATGCAATGTTGGCAGCCCCAACATCACATTTCAACACCATTTTGGCAACACTCTAATACTGTGTTTCCATGCCATTGCAAGGCTCCCAAACATAGCAATAAATTTTTCATAGTTGAAATTGTACATGAAATGAAATCTGAGTAGAAAATAGTTTTTTTTTGTTTACATTTTATGTACTTTTTTGTTAGATATAACTTTATAGATGTGATTTATATAAATTTTTTAGTAGGACGGGTTTTTTTATCATGTGTTTGCAACACTTAAGTTGATTTTACAAGGGTTTCAAGACCAACGGTCCACAATAAACCAAAATTTAAAAACTAAAAATGTCAGTTTTTTTACACCAAGAAAAGATAATTTCAAGTACGATCGCTAGCATGCAAACCATATTGAACAAATCTACATGGGGTTTGATAGCGTGGACACAACCTGCACCTTTGATCTTCTAACTCTGTTGTACTCTGGGCCCAAAAGAGATGCACAAAAAGAAGGGGAATTACACAGTAGCCATTTCTTTCCCTCTTCTATATGCTTAACTTACCTCTCTCTCTCTCTCTTAAAAAATGACATTTGTCCTTACAATGATTGTATATCGTGATAAAAAAGATGCATAACTGACTGTGGCATTTGCCCCAAGGGGTTTGGTGCAATGGGAGAGGGTTGTGTATGTTCACCCCCGATGATTCACTGAATCCCACGTCTGTGTTCGGGGCTTTGAATGAGCACCACGTATACAAGCACATGGGGCTCGTATTCCCGTGTATGTTGACATAACTTTGCATCGGACTCTGGTGTTGTTGCAAAGACTTAAGTACCCTTTCTTGCTATTCTTCTCATAAAGTGATGGTTTGAGAAAATGACAAAAATGCCCTTCATTCAAAAAAGAAAAAACAAACAGTTCAAAAAAAGGACAAACATGTCCTCCATCCAGAAAGTCGAGGATGATGTTGACTCTTCAAAGTCTTCTTCTTTTTCTGTTCAAAAAAAGGACAAACATGTCTTCTTCTTTCTCCGTAAAACACTGTAAAACCCTCTCTCTCTCTAGAGAAGAAATCAAGGGAAACAAAGAGTTCTTCCTGGAGAAGGCCATGAACATCAACCCTCTCACTCTCTCTCCCTTCTCTCTTTACTTCTGTGCACATCCAACAGACGATCCTACATTGCTCCATCGTCATCTTCTTCTTCTTCCTTCTTCGTAAAACACTGTAAAACCCTCTATTTCTCTAGAGAAGAAATCAAGGGAGGTAAAGGGTTCCTCCTGGAGAAAACCATGAACACCAACCCTCTCACTCTCTCTCCCTTTTCTCTTTACTTATGTGTCTGATTTAGAGTTTTTGCCCTTACAGGAGGGGGGTCCGGGGGCTCCCCCTCGGCGCGGGGCTCCAGGGGGGGCCGCCCCTGGCGGGGGGCTCGGGAGGCAGCGCCCTCCGGACCAAATTTTTTTTGGGCCTTCCAACAATGATTTGTAGTATTATCGGGCTTTCCTACAACAATTTGTAGTATTTTCGGGTCTCCAACGAAACGCTATAGTGATTTGCAGAAGACACTATAAATCGCTATAGCGATTTGCGGAAGACACTACAAATCGCAAATCGCTATAGCGATTTGTAGTGTCTTCCGTGAATCACTATAGCGATTTGTAGATTCTTTCGCAAATCGCTATAGTGATTTGTAGTGTTTCCGCAAATCGCTATAGCGATTTGCGGAAGACACTACAAATCGCAAATCGCTATAGCGATTTGTAGTGTCTTCCGTGAATCGCTATAGCGATTTGTAGATTCTTTCGCAAATCGCTATAGCGATTTGTAGTGTTTCCGCAAATCGCTATAGCGATTTGTAATGTTATTCAGTAAGCAAATCGTTGTAAATCGCTACCCGAATTAGGACCAACTTGTCAGGGCCATATCTCCCTAACCAGAGGTCATGTTCCAAATCCGTAAAAAGTGGGGTCTTCGTTATTGAGTCTAGTTTATTTTTGTAAATTTTCAGCAAATTTTATTGTCATTTCATTCCCATTTTAACTTCAACGATACATTACAACCACAATCATCAAAAGAAAGATTGCCCAAGCTAAGAGTCACCGTTCTCGCCCTCCTCCTCGACAACAACCCAGTCGGTGCAGTCGCGCTGAGGATGACCAGCAGAAGCTCCACCACGTCGTCTTCCTCTCCCTAGCGAGGAGGTCTCAGCGGAGCCGTCGTTCCGGTGACGGGTGTTCATCTCGTTCCGGTGACGGGTGTTCTACGAAATGTAAATCCCCCCTCCTGTAGGGGCAAAAGGCCATGAACACGCTGGGAGGAGCCCTCAGACCCCCCTTTTGTAAGGGTAAAAGCTCTGAATCAGACTCCATAACTCTTCAAATTGAATGATGCTACCCACACTGGTGATGCTACCCACGCTGGGAGGAGCCCCCAGACCCTCTTTCTGTGCAGGTCAGTCGGTGCTTGATGGAGCAATGTATGATCTTCTAATGGATGTGCACAGAAGCAGAAATAGAAGGGAGAGAGAGTAAGAGGGTTGATGTTCATGGCCTCCTCCAGGGGAGATTTCTTTCTCGGATAATCCTGCAGTGCAGAGACTGGGTCTTAAATAATCATCTTCGGGGCACTTAAGTCTTTACAACCACTCCTTTTCAAGAACCGTCATTTTTTTTGCACCAATGGAGGAGAGGGTACTTAAGTCTTTGCAATCGCATCAAACTCCAACGCTAATTAATGCTGACAAACATGGGGATACGAGACGCACATGCTTACATACGTGGTGCTCTTTGGGACCCCCGATCATGAGATGCCCTGTTCGGGGGGGGGGGGGGGGGGGGACATATAACCTGCTTCGGTGCAATGGAGGGGGCACTATTAATGGCCACTAGGTGGTTTGGTCAGGGTTCCATTCCCATGACGATCAGCATCTTGTATTAACAAGAGCAAGGGATAAGACCTTGCTCAGCCGAAGCTTGGCGACTTCCTAGGAGGAAAGGGGCGTGCCATAGGTTTGCGTACCGTCGAAACAACGATCGTAAGTACAACAGACTTAGCCAGCTAGACTAGGTCCTTGATCCCGGGCAGTTTCTCCATCCTTCATAAAAAAAAACTAATGATGTTATTACTCCTCTCTCTCTCTCTCTCAATAGGATTGTTATACATTGTCAGTGTATCTAAGTGATAAAAGGATCAGAAAGATAACCGATGATAATAGTGTTTTTCAGTTTAATTAGATATGATCATTCTGATTCTCTCTCTCTCTAGATTTCAAGTACAAGAACAACTCGATTGTTGTGGTAAAGGGCATGAACTACGAGGGGTGCAACGTCTCCTTCCCCATCCACAAGTTCGTTGACAGCAACACCCTCTTCACCTTCCACCGCCACGGCTTCTTCTACTTTATCAGCGGCAACTTCACCCACTGCATGAAGGGCCAGCGTCTCATCGTCCGAGTCATGCGCCACGCTGACGCCCCGGCCCCACAAGCATCCCTGGCCCCACAAGCAGGCGATAGAGGTGGTGGGGCCGGCACCTCAGGCCCCACCCCGCCACCTCAGTCCGACTCCGCCACCATGCTAGCCGCTACCGGTCTATCCCTAGCGGTTGCATTAGGGGGCTTGATTTGTCATTTCTGGATTCCTTCTCTAGTCTAAGTTACGTGGTCGTTTAAGTAATGGACATGATTAGTTTATGTTTATATTTGGAACCTCCGTGATTTTAAATGTTATGGTTTGTAATATGATATCCTATAGTTGGTAGTTCTTTTATAACCTTGATTTACACTTACTATTTTTATTTTCTATGGTGAGTTATTTCCTTAATTTATACTGATTAATTAGTACTTTTTTTCATTTTTATTTTTTGGGATTTAGTGTCAGTATCGGCTCTATCTCTTTTGGCCAACGATTCATGTGAATTGGCCGATACCGATAGTCAAATGAATCGTTCTTAAACAACCACAAAATAATTTAAAAATATTGTATGTCAATCAAAACGTGACACATGTTAAATCTACTAAAATAATATCAAAATAATTGTAAATATTTTTTATATTTATTAAAAATAGCCGATTCATGGGTGATGGGTATTGATTTTTTGCTGATTTCGGCCTATACGCACCGATACTGACAACATTGGGTGGAGTTAGAGGTGGCTAATTATGGGCTGGTTCGACCTGTTAATTGAACTGGAACCGGCCCGTTGGAACTCGGACCGGCATGGCCCAAGAGTTACAGTAACGGTCTGGGCCCAACGTGTGAACTGTGTAGTGGGTCATGCTGATTTTACCCCAGCATAAAAACCCGTTATGACCCAGATCCGTTTAACCTGTGAACCGAACCAGACCAACCCGCAAACCTGCTTGAATCCGTCTAAAAATCCGTCCAGTGAACCGTATCCATCTGAAGAAGAAAACAAGTAGTCTTAATTTTATTTTTAGTTGTAATATTTATAGTTTTAGATTTTTTTTCTTTTTAATTTTAATTTGTAATCTAGTTATAATTTTTTTCATAGTGAAATTTACCATGGTTTTCTCACTTAGGATTTTTTCACGTAAAATCATGGTGTTCATTTTTTTTTTTTTCAAATTTTTTGTTTTTTTTTTTTTAATTCTGCCGGTTTGGCCTGCCTAAGTCCGGCCCAACCGTGCCAGTTCCACTGGGTCGGTGCGGTTTGACCTTCTCACAAATGGTCCTATTCAATGAATCGGCTAGTCACAACTGGTCCGATTCAATGAACTGGCCTGTCTTAACTGATCCGGTTCATGAACCGACCCATTAATGAGCCTCAACCCGGTCACGTGCCGGTTCAGGCCCGTCAGCCACCTCTGGGTGGGGTGTTGTTTATATGCAAACTAGCAAGTGTATATGTGTATGGTTGTATGAGGTTGCATGCATCATGTACTCTATGGTTGTAGCTCTGAATAATATGAGCACTATATAGGGATGCCGAGGAGATTTGATCCCGTTTAGTTGCATTTAGTAAAGCCAAAATCATGGCCTATTATAATTGATGCAGATATGGTTTTGCTTTTTTGCTACCAAATCCACAAATATTTGAATATGATTATGCAAAAAATGGATCTGGTATGAGCTTTTCACCATTTGAATACAAATCCGAATTAGAATCCGTTTAGCCAACATCCCATTAGTCGAATATGGTATTTGACCACATCCGATCCGAATCCGTACAGTTTACATCCCTAACGGTATAGCTGATCAAACTCTGACAAATCTAGGAAAAGAAAATGATTCGACCTGACTAGATTTTCACCATCGTCAGACAAGATCATACCAGTCTCGAATCGTAGATGAATTGGACTGCAAAACCCATACCAGATCCGACAGTGTAGCGTATCGGATCTAGTGTGTCTATTGAATCTGGTGAATGTCGAATCTGTTAGTAACCAAACCCGATCCATTCACAACTGTAGTCACATCACAAAACACGCCCATATTTTCTCCGACTAAAAAGAAAGAGATGGGATCGGGTGAGAGTGTGTCTGACGATATTTCGTCTGAGCACTTCTAGATGTCGTTGATCTAAAGACGAATGGCATCCAAAACCTGTACGAATGAGATGCCCATCACTTGGACTCCACTCCGGTCGACGACCGCCACCGACTACCCATCCCGGACGTCGGCTCGTGACTCGCTGCAGCCTCCGCCGCCGCTACCACCACCACGTTGCCTACCCCTCCCCGCACGTGCGAGAATGCCGCCGCCACACGCTTGGCGTACACGTCCAGAACCCTGATCTCCCCCTCATCCGACACCGTTACCAGGCTCTGGCCGTCTTCCTCCACCTCTACGGCCGAGATTGCCGCACCATGCTTCGCCACCACCTCAATTCGTTCTCCCTGTGGCAGCGCCCCGACGACATAGACGACCTAGTCCACGTCT
This sequence comes from Nuphar pumila, assembly GCF_984573655.1. Taxonomy (NCBI): domain Eukaryota; kingdom Viridiplantae; phylum Streptophyta; class Magnoliopsida; order Nymphaeales; family Nymphaeaceae; genus Nuphar; species Nuphar pumila. The sequence goes on from NC_143261.1 coordinate 53,270,578, forward strand.
ACGTAGGACACATGGCAATGGAACGAGAGCGTTCCTAAGTAGGTCATGCTGGACAGGCACCAGACTTTACACGTGGCATCCGCAGAGCACGAGACAACCGTGGTGCGGGAAAGTCGGACGCCGGAGACGGGGAGGGAGTGGGCGGAGATCCGCTGGTGACAGTGGGTCTGATAGCCGGAGAACGCGTCGAGGAGGGAGCCCTCTTCAGAGACGGCGAGGCAAGAGACGACAGAGGGGGAATGTGAGGGGAAGGAGCGGAGGATGCGGCCGGAGGGGATGGTGTGGGAGTGGATCCGGCTGGAGATGCCACCGAAGAACAGGAATGCGCCACCTCCGGCGGAGGCGAGGATGGAGACTGTTGGATCGATTTTCGGATCACACAATTTCACAATCATCATCATGATATAAAACATGATACAAATAAGAAAATATAACAGTATAGACATCATGATCAACAGACGATCAAAACAATAACAGGGAGCAAAGATGTCGGGTTCCACCATATACCAAAATCCAGACATATGCAAATGAACAAACATATGCATAGAACATAATATAAACAATAGAAGCATGTTAATATAGTATAAACGGCTAAGGCGTACTAATGTACTCCCCTTAGAGAAGATTCGCCCCCACATACAGTGCAAACAGGGTCCGACGTCCTTCCCCCAGGATACAATAGCCTCGACGATCTGGATCGGTGCACGCCGATGGTAGATCACCCTTCGAAGACAACCTCAGGAACTACAACTGCAGACCTCACAGTTTTAGCAAAGTAAGAGAGAGAGAGAGAGAGAGAGAGAGAGAGAGAGAGAGAGAGAGAGTACATCCGTCCCCTTGGAACCTCTCTAACCACGTTTATATAGACGTGAAAGAGGTCTGTTGAAAGGACATGACTCTTGAAGAGTTGCCCATTTTGAATAGACATGACTCTTGAAGAGTTGCCTATTTTGAATAGAGATGACCCTTGCAAAGAGTTACCATATTTAAACAAGTGTGACTCTGCCAAGGGTCACCAGTTCTGAACGAGTGTGACTCTGCCAAGGGTCACCAGTTCCAAAAGGCATGACTCTTCATCAAAACCAAACTTTTTCCAAAAAGGAAAAACACTTTACGTTTCTTCTTGAAATTTTCTCGCCCCTCCCTTCTTGCACCTAACATTCCCCCACAAATTCAAAAAATGAAACGGGAGGAAACCAAGATGCAAGATAAGAAAATCTGCAGCAGGACATATCATGTTTTCAGTAATGGTACCTTTCGGTTTGAACTACTACATTAGTTGAATAACTTTACCCCCACATGAACGAAGTGAACTGAAGTCTTGAACTTGAACCTTTGGTGTAGAAGTGTCTGTTAGCAACAACATGATAAAGGTTCTGGTTGTAATATTTAGGGGCGGCGCGTTAAGGCCATGCGCTCGAATCCTGTTTCATGAGTGACTTTAGGAATAACCCAATTCCTTAAACTGCGGTCACACAGTCACACTCATATAGGTGGGCTTCTCCAGAGATGCACTGCTAACATCTCGTCTAGAAGGCTTTCAACCCATTCAGAGTTTTAACTCTTCCTTAACTAGCAGCTACAACACCTTTCCAGAGTAATCAGGGGAGCAAACACATATACATATTATCTCATAAATAAGGTGCTATCCAGTTCACCCTACAACTTGTTATTACCATATTGAACCTACTTTGTGGGATCTCCACTCAGATAGGTTGGGTTGCTACTGCAGATGAACTACTGATGGGTTTCAGTCTCATCCCCTCTCTGGATTTTAGGACTAATGACTTATCTAGTTCTTTCGTTAATGGATCAACTGTGTTCTCTTTAGATCCAACATAGTCCACAACAACCACTAACTGAGACACTAGTTCCCTTACAGACTTTATTCTGACTTGGATGTGTCTCCTCTGCTTTTGATTATATTTTGTGCTTTTAATCTTTGCAATAGTGACCATATTGTCACAATGCACAGATATTGCAGGAATTGGTTTGCACATTAAAAGAAGTTTCTCAAGAAGTCTCTTTAACCATTCAACTTCCAATCCAGTGACATCTAAAGCACAAAGTTCAACCTCAAAAGTATACCGAAACAAGATGGTCTGCTTTACTGATCTCCAGGCGACTGCGTCGCCACCCAAGGTAAATACATACCCTGTCACGCCATAACTACCAGAGTTCTTGGCTATCCAGCTTGCATCACTATATCCCTCAAAAACTGTAGGGAATCTCTTCTAATGCAAACTCAAGAAAATAGTTCCTTTCAAGTTTCTAAGTACCCTGTCCAATGCCTTCCAATGAGTGCGATTTAGACAACTTGTGTATCTACTTAATTTTGTCAAGAAGAACGAAATATCCGGTCTCGTGCAATTTGCAAGATACATCAAACTTCCAATAATCTAGGAATACCTCAATTGAGACACAAGAACGTCAGTCGTATTATTATGAAGAGGGATAGAAGGGTCATATGGAGTTGCTACAGATCTCCCTTGGTTATAGCCAAATTTCTCAAGTACTTTCTCAACAAAGTGAGATTGAGAAATGGTTAACCCTTCAGCTGAACGAGTCAGCTTTAAGCCTAAGATCACATTTGCAACACTTATATCCTTCATATCAAACTTACTACTAAGAAACGACTTTGTCTCATTAACAATTTTCATATTAGAACCAAACAATAGAATATCATCTACATACAAACATAAAATAATACAACCATCACTTTTAACTTTGCAATAAACACATTTATCAGATTCATTGACAACAAAGCCAAATAATAAAATAATATTATCAAACTTTTCATGCCATTGTTTAGGGGTTTGTTTTAGTCCATATAATGACTTAACAAGTCTACAAACTTTATTTTTATTACCAGGAGCCACATAACCCTCAGGTTGATCCATATAGATCTCTTCTTCAAGATTGCCATGCAAAAAGGCAGTCTTCACATTCATTTGATGAGCTGAGAGATCATAAATGGAAGCCAGTGCAATAAGCACTCTAATAGTGGTCATCCAGGTAACCAGAGAATAAATATCAAAATAATCTATTCCCTCCTTTTGTTTGAACCCCTTGACAACCAGTCTCGCCTTGTACTTGTCATTGGATCGATCTGGTTTCAACTTCTTCTTAAAGATCCATTTTCACCCAATAGTGGAACTACCACGAGGGAGGTCAACCAGTGCCCAAGTGCCATTAGAGATAATGGAGTCTATTTCACTCTTGATGACGTCTTTCCAATGCCTTGCTTTAGGTGAAGCCATTGCATCTCGGAAAGTGGGAGAATCATCCTCGATAAGGTAAGTGATAAAATCACTTCCCAAATCCTTGGTAATCCGTGGTCTCTTGCTCCTTTTAGGTTCAGCCACTTCCTTAGACTCAATGGGTCGAGGATGGGAACAAGATGATTCTACTCCCACATCTGTCATCCTTTCCACATGTTCGGGGATGAAACCAGAAGTTGAAGGTATATCTAAAGAAGGAAGATTTTGAGGTACACAAACTTTCATGGGAAATACATTCTCAAAGAATGTAGCTTCTCGAAGCTCAACAATAGAGTTTACATCTATGTCAGATATATCATACTTAATTAGTAAGAACTTGTAGGCATAACTGTTCTCTACATAACCCAAAAAGACAACAACTACTGTTTTAGGACCCAACTTCTTCCTATTGTGCTCTGTGACAAGTACCTTTGCAAGACACCCCCACACTTTAAGGTATTTCAAGCTAGATTTCCTATTTCTCCAAAGTTCAAAAGGGCTATTATCCTTATGCTTCTGAGGAACTCTATTCAGAATATGGCAAGCCGTATTCAGAGCATCCACCCACATATAGGTAAGTAATCCAGAACTCCCAAGTAGAGTATTTATCATGTCAGTTAGGGTTCTATTCTAACTTTCTGCAATCCCATTAGATTGAGGAGAATATGAAGCAGTAAACTCATGAACTATGCCAACAGACTTGCAATATTCATCGAGTTTATTAAAGGTATATTCTCCCCCTCTGTCAGACCTCAGTCTTTTCAGTTTTCTACCAGTTTGTGTTTCTGCTTAATTCTTAAAAATAAGAAACTTATCAAAAGCTTCATATTTTGATTTTAGAAGATACACATAACAGTATTTAGTGTCATCATCTACAAAAGTGATAAAATATTTTTTATGATTTCTGGTTAACACTCCATTAAACTCACAAATATCTGTGTGCACCAGATCCAATATTTCAGAATCTCTAACAATCGTATGAAATGGTTTCCTACATTGTTTTGCTTGCACACAAATTTCACATTTCTTAGTTTTATCAATGGAATGCTCATGAATCATTTTCAAGTTCATCATGCGTTTCAAAGAATTGAAATTCACATGACCTAATCTATTATGCCATAAATCAGATGATTCTATGTTATATGCAACATTAGACAATGAATAAAAAGAAACATCATTTTCTAATTTATCACTGTAAACATGTTCAACACGAAGTTTAAACAAACCATTATCTAAATATCCCTTGCCAATAAATGTTCCAGAATGTAAAATAACAACTTTATTACATTTAAAGTTAAATTCATAACCCTCTCTAACAAGACATGAACCACTTAGAATGTTTCTTCTAACTACAGGCACATGGTGCACTCTGTGTAAAGACAAAACTCGTCCTGAAGGAAACTTCAGATCCACGCGTCCAATCCCTAACACATTTGCAGCCGTTGAATTGCCCATAGTCACGGATCTGCCTGCAGCAACCTGGTATGAGACAAAGACAGACTTATCAGCACAAACGTGCACATTAGCCCCAGTGTCAACCAGCCACTCTGTCGGCTCATAAACGTGATAGATTTGTGGGTTAACAGAAACATACCCAGTACTGGTCCCAACGACCTCAGACACCATGTTGACTTGGGACGTTCCATCTGTGGTCCCATGAGCTTTGGCCTTCTTGAAAGGACATTCCTTAGCCCAGTGCTCAACCTGTTCACAGTTTCAGCATAGTTTGTTATTTGCCTTTTTTTGGATTTTGGCTTTAGGTTTAAACGGGTTTTTCATTGCAGATTTCGATTTTTGTCCCTTGCCCTTAAAAGATCTGGTCATCATGTTCACCTTAGGCTATTCAGTTGGCATCACAATCTGTTTCTGGCTTCTATGCTCTTCTTCAATGGCAATGGCTACCATAAGATCATCTAGGGAAATCTTCCCTCTACGGTGCTTGAAAGACATACCAAAGTCTACCCAAGACTTAGGAAATTTCTCCACGATGGTCATAACTTGAAACTTCTCAGGAAATTTCATCTCAGCCTCAGCCAAACTATGGAGCAACAATAGAAACTCATGTGCCTGCTCAGTGACCGACTTGCCTTCCACCATCTGATATTTCAGAAACTTGGCAACAGAGTACTTTTCAAGACCTTGGTCTTCGGTATTGTACTTCTTGTCAAGTTGATCCCATATGCCTTTAGCAGTGGTAAACGATGAACAATACACATCGAACAACGTATTGGACAGAGCCAACAATATGCAACCACGACATATACTATCCTTTTCTTTCCACTCTACAGCAGCAGAGACCACAACAGGGTCAGGGTCAGTATCAGAAACCGAAGGGCAGTCGAGTTTCAGAAACGACAACAACCCTATTGTAGTGAACCAAATTTTCATGTGTTGCTGCCAACGCTTGAAATTCTGACCAGCAAACTTTTTCGGCATCCCGGACTTGTCCACTTTTGGTACAAAAGCGGAAGAGGACGACATACTTAGAATCTTTTCTAAGACTGTTGGATCGATTTTTGGATCACACAGTTTCACAATCATCATCATGATATAAAACATGATACAAATAAAGAAATATAACAGTATAAACATCATGATCAACAGACGATCGAAATAATAACAGAGAGCAAAGATGTCGTGTTCCACCATATACCAAGATCCAGACATATGCAAATGAACAAACATATGCATAGAACATAATATAAACAACAAAAGCATGTTAATACAGTATAAACGGCTAAGGCGTACTAATGTACTCCCTTTAGAGAAGATTCACCCCCACATACAGTGCAAACAGGGTCCGACGTCCTTCCCCCATGATACAATAGCCTCAGCGATCTGGATCGGTGCACGCCGATGGTAGATCACCCTTCGAAGACAACCTCAGGAACTACAACTGAAGACCTCACAGTTTTAGCAAAGCAAGAGAGAGAGAGAGAGAGAGAGAGAGAGAGAGAGAGAGAGAGAGAGAGAGAGAGAGAGAGAGAGAGAGTGTACATCCGTCTCCTTGGAACCAGTGTTGTGAGAGGCGTACGCCTCAGTACCTGAAGCGTACGCCTCAGAGGCGAGGCGCACACTCAAGGTACTGAGGCGTTGCTGTGATGTGCCCCTCATCAACCTTCGACCAGTTGTGACCACCGACCACCGGAGTTGCTGTGCTGCAGCTGCTGCTGAGTCTTCTCCGACCATCGGACGACCGACATATCCCTCGCTTCCGTACCAGCTGGGCGGGTGGTCCTTCTCTTACTGCCTCCCCTCCCACCACTTCACTTCCATTCCAGTTGTGAGAGGCGTACGCCTCAGTACCTGAGGCGTACGCCTCAGAGGCGAAGCGCAGGCTCAACGCCTCGCTTCGCCTCATCGCATTTAACAACCATGCTTGGAACTTCTCTAACCATGTTTATATAGACGTGGAAGAGATCTGTTGAAAGAACATGACTCTTGAAGAGTTGCCTATTTTGAATAGACATGACTCTTGAAGAGTTGCCTATTTTGAATAGACATGACCCTTGCAAAGAGTTACCAGATTTGAACAAGTGTGACTCTGCCAAGGGTCACCAGTTTCAAAAGGCATGACTCTTCATCAAAACCAAACTTTTTCCAAAAAGAAAAAACACTCCACGTTTTTTCTTGAAATTTTCTCTCCCCTCCTTTCTTGCACCTAACAGAGACTGGCTCCCGAGTGAGAAGGGATTGGATGACGGAGGGGGAACACCAGTTCCAGAGGGCGATGGAGCAGGAGGCGGTGGCGGGAGGCGGCGAGCAGAGAGTTTCCGGTGAGGGTGAGGCCGAGACGTGCGGCAGCAAGAGAAGATGGAGAGGACGGCGCCGGTGGCTAGGTCGTAGGTGGTGATTGTGTCATCGTCGCCTTCCGGGGCGGAGCTCACCAGGAGGAACTCCAGGCCGGACGAGGCCATCTCGGCCGGAAATACTACCGCTCCGTCCTCTCGTTCATTTTTAAAGGGTGGATATTTAGAATCAGTGGGTGAATTTCAAAAATATCTAAAAATCAAGCCGTCAGTGAAGTTTGAGCAAGTATGTTTATGGTAAATAACGCCCTAGTTCTTGACGTTTCTTCGATGTCGAAAATACCCTTTAGTTAAGCAGAATAGACTGAGCTGTGTTTCAGGAATTTTCAATTTACTTCGGGCTAATTTCATAAACTAAGTTCAGCGTGAGGCCTTTATAAACCGGACGTTGGAATCCCTAACCCAACTTTTTGTGATACCTGCGTTTGTCTTGCAGCCCCAAAATCCTAACCCTAATTTCTACCGTTTCTCTCGTGAGGCATCTGTCCAATCCCCAAAACCAACCCTCGCCCCAAAATCTTCTAAACCCTAAAATCTCTTGCCTGCCCATGGATTCAGCAGTAGTTGGAGTCCTAATTGATTCTGATTCGACATTAGAAGTATATTGGTTGTTCCTCCATACTCTACCGACTGTTACTGTTCTTATATCGTGAATTTTTTTCTTCTCTGATTTTGTAAACCCTAACCCTAATTTGCATCGATGATGTCAATAATTAAATTGGTATCCTTGCACTTTGATTTTCCCATGAAGAAAACTCTTGGGGGAGAATGAAACTGAGATGCTTCCTTTTTCGTTTCTATGGTTCTTTTTATCTGTTTTTTTGAGTTTAGCGGTAAGCCCACGTTGTTTTTACGCCATCAGGACAGCGACCGTAAGTACGGCAGGCAGAGTCGGTCCGGCTAGGTCTCTGATCTTGATTGTTTTTCCGTGTAAATATAAAAAAAAAATCTTCTGGATTTCTCTTTGATTTTTTTTATTTGTTGGAATTTAATGCGAGATAGTGGTCCGGATCGGTGATGACAATCGGAGAAAAAACTGCGTTATCTTTCTGAAATTGTGATGTCTTCCTCTGACTATCTGAGATCTGGAATTTTATTCCTTTTTCTTTCTCTGTTTTTGCTTGGCTTTTGGATTTTTTTTCCCACACCATTTTTCTTTTTTGTCACTTTTTTCCCTGACATAATTTTCCAGTTCAATTAATTTTTGTTTCCTTTTTAACGCTTGAAGCTGTTCAGTTCAGTTTGATCGTATTATTTTCCATTGTTACTGAGCAAATTTGTTAAATTGCCATAAATTTGTATTTTTCAATTCCAGTTTTTTTTTTTTAAATTATTTCAATGCATTCAACCCTTTTCAATCCCGTTAAATTCGTGGATTTCATTTGTACGAGTTTTTCATCCCCAGATTTTTCAAGTTTTTTCTATTCATTCTCCATCGTTTCGCAATGTCTTCAAAGAGAGAATCTAATTGAAAATTACTTTTAACCAAATAATTATGTATTTTTAAAATTTATTTAAAAATTAGCCGGATCAGGTAAGTTTCATATCGATTTTCTGTTGATATGTTATGAATTCGCTGGTTCAGGCCGATCCACTAAGATACCGACAACATTGATGTAAAGTGCCACTGTGGGAATCAAATTCTTAGCTTAAGAAATCTTAGAGACCAGCTGTAACATGGATTAGATGATGCAGCATCAATGATGGTAAACAAGGCGGTGGGTTAATGATATATGGGATAGGGTTAGCTTTAGGGATGGTAGTGGACTTAAAATGGATGGAGGCGAGGATGAAGGTTAAAATCAAACCTAGGATGGACTTATGCCTTCAATCCTTCTTTAGGATGGTAATGGACCGAGGAAAAACAGGCCTTGCCCCGTTTGAACCAAGAATGGAGGCAGGGATGGAGGTTAAAATCAAAACCTGTGCAGTGATGAAGGGCAGAATTTTGAGATGGGGGCAGGAGTGGAGACCTTGTTTCCGAGATCTCCGCCCTAGTTAGCTGTGGTGGTAGTAATGGTTTTCTGAAAACCCAAAATTGAGCAAGGCCTGCACAAAAGGAGCATAAGTGCAGTAAAATAAATCTGAAAATAAAAACTAAACAAATCTTGAAACAAAGTGGAACTACTATACAAGATCACGATGGATTTGAGCATCATCGCCTTCATGAGAAATTCATGAGAAATAAGTAAAAAAAATACCCAAAAAACATTAAAATCATGACCAAGTAGAGCAAAACCGAGTACATTAGAAGAAAAAGCACATTGAACCAGAGAAGAAGATAACTACAGCCTAGATGACAAAACCAACCATCTGATATAAGTAAGAGCTGTTAAAGATTCAATAACATCGAAACAAAATCTTGAAAAAGTACCAAAACTTCAAGGAGAGTAATCACCATTGAAAACTAAAAAAATGCAGAAAATGGGGAAGAAAAATGAAGAAAAAAGCACAAGGAATCTGCGCTGAAGGAACAGGGCTGCTGGTAGGTGGTAGTGGTGGTGAGATGGATGTTGGTGGCAATGGTGTGATGTTGGAAGAGAGAGAGAGAGAGAGAGAGAGGGTACTTTTTAAAAACACTCAAAAAAGTGTGCTTTTTAGAAACATTCTTTCAGTGAAAAAGTCTCTCGTTTGGAAGGGTGAAAAAATCTGTACGGATTTTCATTTTGTCACTTTTTCTAAATCTTTTCCACTTTCAAACGTGCCCCAAAAGTATTTTATGAACTTTTGGTGCAAGAAGATCTGAACCAACAACATATGCATGTCCCCAAAGGCCTCATTCGGATCCAGTGTGATGAGGTTTGCTGGTATGTGTCCAAAGCCTTGCTATTTAGAAAAATGACCCAGAAAGAAAGAGGCTCAATACAGCTTATGGAGCCAAATCTTAGGAACCTAAAATGAGCCTGGCCTAGTCTAGCCATTCAAGTCCATTTGTATACCTTTGATTCCCACTGGTGCACGACGGATATGATATGTTCCCCTCATATGTTAACATGGACATGCCACATGTCGTCTACACTTCCCTTCTATCTTAAGGGTCTTTTAGATGCACTACAATTATTTATAAAATAAATAATTGTTTTCAACTTGTAAGCCAAACACTTTAACCATCTTAACTAATATATATATATATAAATAGAAAATATTTATTATTAATTAACGGGTCTGAGTCAAGCCGAACTGAACATTGATTGTTCGTGTTTGGGCTTTTCGAGCTTAATTATCTTGCGAGTTCGAACCAGCTCTTTGTGAGCCGAGCCATGAGCAACTCATCTCGTTTCCCAGCCCTAGGTGGGGACCACAAACCTATGGCGTGTCCATGATACCGTGCTCAGGACAGTGTGTCATCATATGCCATATGAGATGTCCCAGTCTCCATCTAGACACGCAACACATTCACAGATATGTGGATCCAGTTGAGCTTCCCAATTGGGGAGTTTTAAGAAATGGGGCCATGCTTAGAAACAGAAGACATCATGAATGTGTTTAGGTGTTTGTATGCTGCCCTGCGCATGTCAAGTTGTCCGGTTCCACTCATCGCCTATTCATCTTCATACCCCTCTTAAATCTTTTGATGCAAATTGTTTTGATCAAATCTGACCTTATAAATGAATTCAGTATTACCAATTTAATATCTAATAAGGATCAACCCTTAGATTATTTTGTCATAAAAAAAAAATATGATATTTTAAATCACAAAATTTTGTATTTTGTCAACAGCTGATTTTTGAATCACCAAAAAATCCTGCACATGAGTGCAGGATTTTGGTTATTTAAATGTCTATCTTCACTAAATGAATGTCGTAGATCACATCTATGGAGTCTGATTTGATCAAAATAGCTTGCATCAATTAAATCTCAATGAGGGGGTATGAAGATAGGGATGACATAGGGGATGAGTGAAACCAATTTGCTTCAAGTGGGTGAGAGCTCATTTGCTTCATGACAAGTAGTTTGATTAGGGTCTTCCCATGGTTCTGGTAGGTGATAGTTCCGTTCCTCATAAGAAACTTTTCCTTTGCCATCTGCGTGTGGGACCCACATGAGAGCTTGATAAATAATCACACCATGTCAATTGAATGAGGTCTCATGGCTTGAGTATCACAGAGTAGATGTCTCCAAGTTTGCCTAACATGCACAATGTTGTAACATTCGGCCCTACATTGGATGCCAAAGGGGACCAGTACTTCATACCACTACAGCCCTTTGGCATAGTTTGGTGACATTGTTTGTTTTAGGCCCAGCTTTTGCTGGTTAATTTCTACTACTTATTCATATTTTTACATCAATCAATTTGAAACAAAGCTTGTTTATTGACATCTATTGGTTTAGATCGAGCATAAAACTATGATTTTTGGAGGGTCTTAACCAATGCTATCAGTATCAGTTGTATGGGAGTGTATTGGCCGATATGCATAGACAGATAAATGATACACTGCAAGCCTGAATCGTCTATTTTTTAATAAATATAAAAAATACCAAAAATAAATTTTTAATATTATTTTAAAATTATTTTAATGCTTTTAACATGTATCACGTTATGATTGACACATAATAATTTTTTGTTATTTTTGGGCCTATACAGAATGATTCCACGTGTGTAGAGAGAGAGATTGGTTCATGTGAACAATATCGGCCCTTTGTGACAAATATCGTGAGATTTATAAAAAACTCATGATAATATCGTGAGAAATTGCCTAAAAGTTTAAAACAATATTTTTTTGCAAGAATTTCAAACCATGACAAATATCGTGATATTTACATTTTTAGCAAATATTTATCATGAAAACCCCTGAGATTTTTATTTTTAAATGTGTTTTACATATATTTTCTTATAAAATTTATTTTTATATTTTTAATTTATTTTTTATTACTGAGATTTTGCCAAAAATACAAGATTTGTGAAAAAATTCCAAATCTTTCGAGTTTTTGACTGCCGATATTTAACTTTTGTCATTATGACCAGAACCAAAACACGACCATCGGTTGGGTGGTCTTCCTTTTTCCTGCAAAAGCAGTCATGACTCAAATTCCTATGTGTGCATGCATGTGTATAAAATCAGGTGTTTAATTTCTGAACCATGTCAACATACCTTTACTTTTAATACACTGAACCACAAAAAGCAAGTCAGACCCACCCCAAACCACCAACACTACCAATACATCACCACCATTTTCATGAGAAGACATTACCGTGGATTTTTGGCAAGGACAGACATATGGTTGCGAGCAGGATAAAAAGTGGGCCCACCACCAACGACTGTTTTTGTGGCTCACAGACTCAATGTCTTAATTAATCCCACTTAACTTAGACCCTTGCAAAAAAAAATCAATTTATAAATTTTCACTAGAACAGACAAATAATCGCTATAGTGGTTCATACATATAATCTAGTAGGCAACATTTTTTTCAACTTTTTTGTGGAACTAACCTTGCAAATGTGATGTACATAATTTGTTTAGCAGAAAATAGGTTCTCGATCATGTAATGACCCCAACTCATACCCCTTGAAAATGTGCATTTTTTTAAAAATCAGTGCGGAAAACTTCCCAAAAACCCGGGGTCTTCACAGTTCTAATTCTAATTGGATAGCCAAACACCATAAAAGGACTTACATTTATCATCTACAAGAACCAAAGCAAACCTCTTTATTTATGAATCAAATTCCAACTTCAGAGACATTGTTCTATTCAACGAAAAATAAATAGCAACTAACTGAAACAAAAGAACTGAAAGAAACAACAAAACCAAACGAACAAAAGAAAGAGTCACCCTGTCCTCTAGTGAAGTTGTCAAGAACCAAGTGTGACTCTCGTGCCCTCCAAGTAGTTGTCAACTTCACAGATTACCTATCCCTGTAAAAAACCAACAAAGTAGGGTGTCAGAATTGAAATCCTGAGCACAATTACTTCTTTGTGAAACAAGTGAGACAAAAGCTTAAGATAAGATATCATGCAATAATTTGATGAAAATGCAAGGATGATAATTTATAGCATTTAAGGAATTTTTCATACAATAAGCATGCAGAAACATTAAAGCAGTAGCAAGTAACAAACTTTTAACATGCAATAAGAAGTAAACATCACACACTCACCATCATGTAATGATTGAGGAAACAATTAAAATATGCATGATCTAATGCATAACAAGAAAATGCATGATTTCTGTGCAATGCATGAATCATTTTGTTATCTTTTATTTAAGTTTCCCTTTTTTCATATATATGCCCTATTAAATGCATCAAATTTTAAGTTCCTCTTTTCAATTACCATTGCCCGCCGATACACTAAACGGGTACAATCCCCGATGTCAAGTTAGGTTTTTAGGATAGCTTAATATATAATTTATATTTTATTACTGGGTATCCAAACTTAGCCCTCGACTGAATCACCTTCGGAACGTTAGACCTCCACATCTAATATCGGGGATACAAGGGACACCCCACGCCCATAAGTACCACTTTCTTGGTACCAAAACAATAATTGTGTCAAAATACACCACCACCAGGTAAAGTGGCAAACTCTCCCTAAAATCGTGACCAAGAGAAGAAACCTTAATATCGGGTTCAGGGGACAAAATAAAGCACAAAGAGTTTTTGTATTCTCACAGTATCCCCAAGACCGGATCTCGAAGATCCTCATTCTCCATATGGGAGATCCCATAATGTATATTACATTATTTTTTATTATTAGCTTTTTATTAAAAGTTAATTTCCAAAGTTTTGTAATATTGTATGTGAAAGCAAAGTAAAAACTCACATCCACCCCTGCGAGGACCCTTACGGGACTCCGGACCGTGAGGACAACAAGAACATTGTAGTAGTGTGCAGTACTAACATGTGTGGTTTTAAGTGATGCAAATTAAAATATATATGAAAAACAACCAAACCGACGGCTCTTCAGGCCGATGATGGTCCAGTTAGGCCATCGATGCATCACACGCCAAAACCAAAGCAGTAACAAAGAATCTCATATTCCATATGCACATACACACATGCCATGCCTTATTGAGTATGCAAATAAACTATTCATAAGCATGTGCTTTCTAAAGGTATATACATCTTTGCTATGTGGAATCATGCATTAGCATACATGTATTTGTCCCAAAGCATACTTTCTTGAGTGCGTGTGCACGTGAATAAACCCATCCATTATGTATGTTCATGTTAAATGAAACATTAACCATCTAGCATTTGCATGACAACATATTTTGCATGATTTATTGCATTCCCATGACACCGGCTAACCCAATCAGTCAAGAAGAATCACATGAGCCTACATGATTGTCAATAGGACAAGATCAAATGAAAATTAGCTACATGTTAGATGACTAATTCGCTATGTCATGATCTTCATTTATAGTACTTCATAATAGGGGCAAGGGGATTTAACTACAAGCTTGATGTTAGATGACTAGTTTCCATTTAGCATACTATTGGATCATAGATTGAATACTATGCTAAATCATGCACATTTCCAATAACAGAACAACACGCCTGTGTAAATCCAAACAAGACTAAAGAACGATTAAGCATGAAAGGAATAGCAAACATACATACCAACCAACAATATTTTCACCGATAACCCTAAACACTAAATCATATGAAAATTTTCTCACCTGTATACATTTGTATACTACCAAAATTTTTGAAGAACATTCACCCAGCCGATCACTCGGCTGGGCACACCGAGCACCCAGGCTCGGCCTGTCGGGCCAACCGAGCCAGGCTTAGCTGGTCTGACAGCCAGCTCAGCCCATTCAATATCAGAATTCTTTCTACAAAAAACAAATTCTACAGGCTATGCATACAATAACCCCCCCCCCCTTTTTTTAATAGCCATGCCCAGCCGATCACTCAGTTGGGCCTACCACCAGAGGCACGACCTGACAGGCCAGCCAAACCAGGTTCGGTTGGTCTGTCAGTCGGCATCTCCATGCCATCCGATGTCATACGAATATATATATATATATATATATTGAAAGAAAACAAGGGAAAACCCAGAAAACATCAATACACAATAGTAGGATCATATATTCACTATTTTTCCCATAGATTTTCATCAAAAGCAAGCATGGAATCTACCTCCATCTGATTCTTCAAATGTTTCACATAAGAAAATACTTGTACCTTTGAAGAAAACACGAGGAGGATTGTGGAAAGGAGCTTTGGCTGAGCACAAGGCCTCCAAACCCTCTTCTTCTACCTCCTTCTTCCTTCTTCCTTCTCCTTCTCTCTCGCTCTTTCTCCTATTTGAAATTTTGAAACACAACGATTTCACATCCCCTTTAGCAAAAATCGAAAAGAATCCTCCTATATCCCAAACTTTTGTTTTTAATTTTTTTTTTTTTTTGGGGGGGGGGGTCCGAACTTGCAACGTCCCAACACAAGGTGACATGCACTAACAGCTCCTATCAAACAAGCCGAGCCTCCATTGGTATTCCCCGAAAAAGGGAGATCAGGTAGGGGGGGGGGCTTGTCTGTTGGCCGAAACAAAAGGGAAAAGGGCGGCAGGGGCATCCCCCCCCCCCCCCCCCCCCATGACCCTCGACAAGTCCCCAAAGTAGAGGTGGCAAGGGTGGCAAAGGTGTTGTTGACCACCTACCGACCCCCTAACGGCCACAAGAGGGGTGGCAAGGGCGGTAGGGTGTTGTTGGCCACCTGTCGACCCTTGGCAAGCCCTCAAAAAGGGGAAAGGAGAAAGAAAAGAAGAAGAGACACGGCAGGGGCTTCCGACCTACTGCCGTCCTCCCGACGAACACAGAGACAGAGAGGAGGGAGTCAAAGGACACGGCAGGGGGTCGTCGGTCTCTCGGTAACCCCAGAGAGGCTAAAGGGGAGAGAAGAGAGAGAAAATAGAGGGAGAGAAGAGTGCATACCTGGAGAACCGATGTCGTCGGCCGACGTCGGTGGCTGACGTACCCCAGAGATGAAGGAAGAGGAGAGGCGCAAGGTGATGGCCTCCCCCCCCCCCCCCCCCCCACACACACACTTTACGAGTTTTTAAGGAGGAACGAGGGGTCGACGGTTACGGGGGTTTCCTTTTCTTTTTAAAACCCTATCAGGTTACGGGTTCGGGTCGGATATGAAGGATTTAAAAGAATTTGTTTTCTTCTTAAAACACGGGTTTTACATCCTACCCCTTTTAAAAGAATTTCATCCACGAAATTAGCACATACCAAATAAATGTGGAAAGTGATGACGCATATCTACCTCAGGTTCCCAAGTGCACTCCTCCAACCTGTGATGCTGTCAACACACCTTCACGAATGGGATCGTCCTACTGCGTAGCACCTTTTTCTGGCGTTCCACAATATCTATTGGCTTTTCGTCCGTAGTTATTCAGGTTGTACCTCGATCGCCTTATAGTGAATCACGTGTGAGGGGTCAGGTACGCACTTTCTCAACATCGAGACATGGAACACATCGTGAATCTGCAAAAACTGAGAAGGAAGTGCTACCCGGTATGCAGTCTCTCTGACACGTCCAAGGACTTTGAAGAGTCCAACATACCTAGAACTCAACTTTCCCTTCTTTCCAAACCGGAAGATACTTTTTGTAGGCAAGATTCGAACAAACACGTGGTCGCCTACCTCAAAATTGAGCTCTCTATGTCGTTGATCGGCATAACTTTTCTGCCTACTTTGAGCTGCAATCAACCTTTGTTGGATTAAACGCACCTGATCTGTATAGTGTTGGATGATTCTGGAGACTCCACTGCTCTCACTCCAACCTCATTATAACACACAGGAAATCTACATGGTCGGCTATACAGTGCTTTATACGGGGCCATATTAATACTAGCATGAAAGCTATTGTTATAAGAAAACTTTGCAAGCTTCACATGCTTGTCCCAATCACCAGCCCAATCCAAAGCACACACTCTCAACATATCCTCAAGCGTCTGAATCATTCGTTCAGACTACCGGTCTGTCTGTGGATGGAAAGCGATAGTGAACTTCAAGGTAGTGCCAAGGGCCTTCTGAAGCTGACACCAAAATCGAGATATGAACCTCAGATACCGATCTGACATTATAGAACGAGGCACTCCATGAAGTCTAACAATCTCATCTACGTGGAGATCGACCAAGCTTTCCAAGCTTTGACTAATCCTGATCGGAAGAAAATGAGCACTCTTTGTCAAGCGATCCACAATCACCCAAATGGCATCTCGCTGTCGTCGGGTCTTAGGCAACCCTATGATGAAATCCATTGAGATGTCATCCCACTTCCACTCTGGAATCTCGAGTGGTTGCAGAAGTTCACCAGGTCTCTGGTGTTCAATCTTCACATGCTGACAGGTGAGACACCAGGATACGAACCCCGCGATGTCTCGCTTTATCCCATTCCACCAGTACGTCCTATGAAGATCTTTGAACATCTTGATGGAACCAAGGTGAACAGAATATCTAGACCTATGAGCTTCCCTCATTAGCTCCTCCCGCAACGCTTTCGGAACCCACCATCTGTCTCCGAACATGATGGCTCCATCCTCTTCTCGGCGAAACTGCGCTTCTGGCTTTTGGGCACTTTCACATAACTTCTCAAAGTCTGAATCTTCTGACTGAAGTTCCTTAATTCGATCTATGATCTCTGGTCGTGCATGCATCCCCGCACAAAGGATGCGTTCGGAGGTATCAACAAAAGGCTGCCACCTGACAAACTTCTCGACCAGATCCCAACTGCGTTCAATCAAGCTAGCAGTTGTGACCAACGCCTTTCTGCTAAGTACGTCTGCCACTACATTTGCCTTACCTAGATGGTAAGTGATGGAGAAGTCAAAGTCCTTCAAGAACTCCAACCACCTTCGTTGCCTTAAATTCAAATCTCGTTGAGTGAAGATATACTTGAGACTCTTGTGATCGAACATGACCTCAAACTGCTCCCCATAAAGGTAGTGGCACCAAATCTTCAGCGTGAAAACTACTGCCGCTAGCTCCAAGTCATGCGTGGGGTAATTCTTCTCATGCACCTTTAGCTGTCGGGAAGCATATGCTATGACCTTTCCGTGCTGCATAAGAACACAACCTAGTCCAGTCTCTGACGCATCACTGTATACCACAAAACCACCTATCCTGAAAGGCAATGTCAAAACCGGTGTCGTGGTCAACCTCTTCTTTAGCTCTTGAAAACTATCCTCGCATCAAGGTGACCACTCAAACTTTACACTTTCTGCAGTAATCGAGTCATTGGGGCAGCTATATGTGAAAAGTCTTGAATGAATCGACGGTAGTAGCCCACCAATCCCAAGAAACTACTAATGTATGTCACCATCTTCGGTTGTTCCCATGACAAAACAGCCTCCACCTTGGTTGGATCAACCTCGACTCCTCTCTCGGATATCACGTAACCAAGAAACATTACCCTATCCATCCAAAACTCACACTTTGAGAACTTGGCGTAAAGTTGATGTTCTCTTAGTGTCTACAACACAACTCGCAGATGCTCTTGGTGATCTTCCACACTCTTTGAGTATATCAGGATGTCATCTATGAACATGATGACAAAAGAATCCAGCCACAACTTGAAAACCCAATTCATCAGATCCATAAATGTCGCAGGGGCATTAGTAAGTCCAAATGACATTACCAAAAACTCATAATGCTCATATCTTGACCTGAATGCTATCTTAGGAATATCTTTTGTCTTGATTCTCAACTGATGGTAACCAGAACGAAGGTCGATCTTCGAGAATACTTTTGCCTTTCTCAACTGATCAAACAAATCATTGATTCTAGGTAGAGGGTACTTGTTCTTCATCGTTATTTGCTTCAACATGCGGTAGTCAATACAAAGCCGCATTGAACCGTCTTTCTTCTTAACAAAGAGGACCAGTGCACCCCAAGGAGACACACTCGGTCCAATAAATCATTTGTCAAGAAGCTCCTACAATTGCTTCGTCAATTCCCTTAACTTTGCAGGTGCCATGTGATACAGAACGTGAGACACTGGTATCATACCAGGTACTAACTCGATCGAGAACTCAATTTCTCGATGCGGTGGCAAACCTGGCAAATCCTCGAGAAAGACATCCGAGAACTCGCAGACAATATCTAATTGTTCCAAGGGTGTCGCCTGGCTATCTTAAGCGAATACACTCGCCAAGAACACCACGCAATCCTGTTTGTGGTACTTGGAGATCTTCAAAGCTGAGACAATCTTTACCCGCTCATCGATCTTGTCGAATGATATAACAATGTAGACAACTCAAGATGCTCCAAGGTTACTTTCTTGCCCCGACACTGGAGGGTCGCATTATGCTTGGACAACCAGTCCATACCCAGAATGACATCATAAAATGTCATATCCAAAATGACTAAATCGATGAACAACTCGTGGCCTTCTATCACAATACATACTGTCGGGAAATACCTCCCGCAGGAAGAGGATTTACCCATAGGTGACATCATATCAAGAGCCTTTTCAAGGCTAGAAGGAACCAAATCGAGTAACTTTACAAACGAAGAAGAAATAAAGTTGTGGGTTACACCTGAGTCAAACTTCACACGTGCAAAGTGATCAGCAACTAAGAAAATACCTTCGATCAGATCGGTCTGCTCGCCCTGAGAGGTTGTTGTCATCGTGTAGACCTGCCCATTGGTCTTGTGTTGACCCTGTTGTTGAGGCCTCTGCTACTGCTGAGGCCTCTATTGCTGTTGCGGTGGTTGTTGTTATTGTCCTCCCAGAGCCTCATGCTTATTCGGACAGAAGGGAGCAATGTGCCTTGGATGCTGGCACTGATAGCAGACCCCCTTGAACGATGGGCAAAAACTCAGTCGATGGTTCTTGCTGCACCTGCGACATGTCAGCTGGTTCTTCCCCTGCTATCTCTGCGACTGAGGTCGACCCTGTTGCGCGCCCTACTGTCGCCCATCACGAGTCTGCTGCTTCTTTCCACTCTGTGCCTTTCTTCCTTCTGGTGGGTTCTTCCTCGTCCCTCCCGAAAAACCCCCTCTGTTGCTGCCTCCCTTCTGGAAACCACCATTGGATCTCTCCCAATCATCGGTCAGAATGGTAGCCGACTTGATCACATCGACCAAAGTAATGTTGACTCGTTAAGACGCGAGTCCGCAACCCGTCCTTCAATCCGCGCACGAACTTGGTCGTCCTCGCCTTCTCGCTGGCGAACAAGTTTGGACAGTACCTCTCTAGACTCCTGAACTTGGTGACATAGTCCACTAGGCTCCTGCTCCTCTAAGCAAGATCCAAGAACCGGTGTTGCATTTGCTCCTCGGCGTAAGAAGGGAAGTAGGTGTCTAGGAACTCCTCCCTAAACATATCCCAAGGGATCACCTCCATATCCACGTCCTTCACCCTCCGTAGGGTGTCCCACCACTTTTTGGCATCGCCCTTTAGACGGTACATGCCAAACGATGTCTTCCTATCCTCGGGGACAGATAAGACGTCGAACGCCCGCTCAATCTCTTCGACCTAGCTCTCTGCAGCCTCTGGGTCGGCCTTGCCTGAGAAGGTCGGTGTGTCCATCTTCAAGAATCTCTCAAAAGTCACTCCGCCAGAGTTCATAACCATCTCGACCTGAGGTTCTTAGGTTGCTGCATGCGCAACCTATGCCTCCTAAAAGACCTGGGCTGTGTGCATCGCCTGCACTGTCTGCTTTACTTGTGCCATCATAGCCTCAGTCAGGGTGTGGATAGCACCCATCATGAAATCCCTATGTTCCTGCCAGTTCACAGGAACACTGGCGAAAGATGAAGCACCACAACATTCGTACATATACTACATACAAAATTTATGCAAAATTTAGACTTCCTTTATTTTTCGATCCTACCCCCTTGGGGTTGATCTCGTACAAATACTTTTAGAAAGTCACATAAGATTACTAGTGTATTCTATGATAAAGTTTACTCATGGATACAATCAAGCATACAAAATGTTAATGCTTAAAGAAAAGTATTTAAATAACCTTACAAGTGAAGAAGATTGCTTTGGAGGATGAGGCACGACTTGTTGATGCTTCAGGACAGGGCTCACATACCAAAATTTAAAAATTTAACACTAAAAGATGATAAAAGTGTAAGTCTTTGTGGTGGCTCTGATACCAAACCTGTAACGATCCCCACTCATACCCCTTGAAAATGCGAGTTTTTTTTTTTTAATCAGTGCAAAAAACTTCCCAGAAACTCGAGGTCCTCACAGTTCCAATTCCAATTGGATAGCCAAACACCACAAAGGGACTTACATTTATCATCCACAAGAATCAAAGCAAACCTCTTTATTTATCAATCAAATTCCAACTTTAGAGACATTGTTCTATTCAACGGAAAGTAAATAGCAACTAACTGAGACAGAAAAACTGAAAGAAATAACAAAATCAAAAGAACAAAAAAAAGAGTCACTTTATCCTCTAGTGAAGTTGTCAAGAACCAAGTGTAACTTTCGTGCCCTCCCAGTAGCTGTCAACTTCATTGATCACATGTCTTTATAAAAAAATAATAAAGTAGGGTGTTAGAATCAAAATTCTGAGCACAACTACTTCTTTGTGAAACAGGTGAGACAAAGGGTTAAAATAAGATATCATGCAACAATTTGAGGTAAATGCAAGGATGACAATTTATAATATTTAAGAAATTTTTCATGCAATAAGCATGCAGAAACATTAAAGCAATAGCAAGTAACAAACCTTTAACATGCAATAGGAAGTAAACATCATACACTCACCATCACGTAATGATTGAGGAAACAATTAAAATATGCATGATTTATGTGCAATGCATAAATTCTTTTGTTATCTTTAATTTAAGTTTCCCTTTTTTCATATACATGCCATATTAAATGCATACAACTTTAAGTTTCTCTTTTTAATTACCATTGCTCGCGGATACACCAAACGGGTATAATCCTCAAGGTCAAGTTAGGTTCACAGAGTAGCTTAGCACATAATTTATATTTTATTATGAGGTCCCCAAACTTAGCACTCAACCGAATCACCTTCGAAATATTAGACCTCCACATCTAATGTCGGAGACACAAGGAACACCTCATGCCCATAAGTGTCACTTTCTTGGTACCAAAACAATAATTGTGTCAAAATACACCACCCCCAGGTAAAGTGACAAACTCTCCCTAAAATCGTGGCCAGAAGAAGAAACCTCAATATCAGGTTCAAGGGACAAAATAAAGCACACAGGGTTTTTGTATCCTCACAGTTTCTCCAAGATCGCATCTCTAAGATCCTCATTCTTCATACAAGAGATCCCAAAACTTGTATTACATTGTTCTATATTATTATCTTTTTATTAAAAGTTAATTTTTGAAGTTTTGCAATATTGTATGCGAAAGCAAAGTAAAAACTCGCATCCACCCATACGAGGACCCTTACGGGACTCCGGCCCGTGAGGACAACAAGAACAGTGTAGTAGTGTGCAGTACTAACACGTGTGGTTTTAAGTGATGCAAATTAAAATATATATGAAAAGCAACCAAACTCACGGCTCTCCAGGCCAGTAATGGTTCAGTTAGGTCATCGATGCATCACACGCCAAAACCAAAGTAGTAACAAAGAATCTCATATTCCATATGCACATACACACATGCCTTGCCTTATCGAGTATGCAAATAAACTATTCATAAGCATGTGCTTTCTAAAGGTATATGCATCTTTGCTATATGGAATCATGCATTAACATACATGTATTTGTGCCAAAACATACTCCCTTGAGTGTGTATGCACGTGAATAAACATGTCCATTATGCATGTTCATGTTAAATGAAACATCAACCATCTAGCATTTGCATGACAACATATTTTGCATGATTTATTGCATCCCCATGACACAGGCTAACCCAATCAGTCAAGAAGAATCACATGAGCCTACATGATTGTCAATACGACAAGATCAAATGAAAATTAGCTACATGTTAGATGACTAATTAGCTACGTCATGATCTTCAATTGTAGTACTTCATAATAGGACCAAGGGGATTTAACTACAAACTTGATGTTAGATGACTAGTTTCCATTTAGCATACTATTGGATCATAGATTAAATACTATGCTAAATCATGCATATTTTCAATAACAGAACAACACGCCTGTGTAAAACCAAACAAGACTAAGAACAATTAAGCATGAAAGGAATAAGCAAACATACAGACCGACAAACAATATTTTCACCGATAACCCTAAACACTAAATCACATGAAAATTTTCTCACTTGTATACTACCAAAATTCTTGAAGAACATCCACCCAGCCGATCACTTGGCTGGGCACACCGAGCACCCAGGCTCGGCCTGTTAGGCCAATCGAGCTAGGCTCGACTGGTTTGACAGCCAGCCCAGCCCATCCGATATGAGATTTCTTTCTATAAAAAAATTTCTACAGGTTGTGCATACAATACAATACCCCCCCCCCCCATTTTTTTTTTGAAAAGCCATGCCCAGCCGATCACTCGGTTGGGCCTACCACCAGATGCACAACCTGACAGGACAGTCGAACCGGGTTCAGCTGGTCTGTCAGTCGGCATCTCCTTGCCATCCGATGTTATATATATGAAAAAAAACAAGGGAAAACCCAAAAAACATCAATACACAATAGTAGGATCATAGATCCACTATTTCCTTATAGATTTCTATCAAAAGCAAGCATGAAATCCACCTCCACCCGATTTCTCAAATGTTTCACATAAGAAAATACATGTACCTTTGAAGAAAACATGAGGAGGACTGTGGAAACAAGCTTTGGCTGAGCACAAGGCCTCCAAACCCTCTTATTCTACCTCCTTCTTCCTTCTCCTTTTCTCTCTCTCTTTCTCCTGTTCAAAATTTCAGAACACAGCGATTTCACATCTCCTTTAGCAAAAATTGAAAAGAATCTTCCTATATCCCAATTTTTTTTATTTGGGGGGGGGGGCTCCGAAATTGCAACGTCCCAACACAAGGTGACGTGCACTAACAGCTCCTATCAAACAAGTTGAGCCCCCATTGGTATTCCTTGAAAAAGGGAGATCAGGCAGGGGCCCTCTGCCTGTTGGCTAGAACAGAAGGGAAAAGGGCGACAGGGGCCTCCGACCCTCGATAGGTCCGCAAAGTAGAGGTGGCAAGGGTGGCAGAGGCGTTGACGGCCACCTGCCGATCCTCGGCAAGCCCCCAAAAAGGGGAAAGGAAAAAAAAGGAGACACGGCAGGGGCCTCCGGCCTCCTGTCGTCCTCCCGATGAACACAGAGACAGAGAGGGGGGAGTCGAAGGACGCGACAAGGGGGCATCGGCCTCCTGTCGGTCTCTCGGCAACCCCAGAGAGGGTAAAGGGGAGAGAAGAAAGAGAAATAGAGGGAGAGAAGAGAGCATACCTGGAGGACCGGTGTCATCGTCCGACGTCGGTGGCTGCCACACCTTGGGAGTTTTTAAGGAGGAACGAGGCGTCGACAGTTACGGGGGTTTTCCTTTTCTTTTTAAAACCCTATCGGGTCCGGGTCGGATCCGACACGGATCTGAGGGATTTAAAAGATTTTTTTTCTTAAAACACGGTTTTTACAGATCATGTATTTTCATCATGTGAAAAGGTTTTTCAAGGGCCTCAAAAATCAACGACTCACAATATGCCAAAAATTGGATGAATAAAAAAATTAATATTTTTACATCTAAAAAATATCTAAGTGTGTTTCCTTGCAAACAAAATATGTTGAATATATCTACAGGGTCAGATTGAGCCTATACAACTTGTACTATTGTACATACTATAGACAGCAGCAAATATTTATGGCACTGGAACAAAGGATTGAATAAAGGCAGAAGAAATAAGATCATAGTGACAAATGTTTTTATCGGCAAAATTTCATTTTTCAAAAACTTGCAAAAAATTGAAATTTTTTCATAAATCTTACATTTTTTTGGCAAAATAACGGCAATAAAAAAATAAATTAAAAAATAATTTTTATAAGAAATTATTAATAAAAATACACAGTTTTTTCATGATAAATAACTGTTTAAAACGTAAACAACGTGTTTAAAGCGCGGTGTTTATGTTTTTTCATAAATCTTGCGATATTTGTCACTATGACTAAGATTTAGGTATTATATTTTGTTCAATATTCTTGTCTGGCAAATCCTAACCCCACCCATAGTTGTAAATACGGGTATCAATTAATTAATCTGCTATCTATTTAAGTGTAGTTTTCAACAAAGCCCCAAAATTTACTACTAATTAATATACCCACCAGATTTTTTTCACTTCTCAACTACCTCTCAAACTTCTAATTGGGTTGAGCAATTAACACCACAAACTAACTTCTGTCCAGCTTGAATATTAAAAGGATGAATTTTCCCTTACAAAAACTAATTAATGATATTTTTTTCATAAAGGATGGAGAAACCACCCCATAGGGGTGTAAACCCGAGCGCACTGCTCGACCCCAAGGAGCTACCAGCTTCAGCTTACTACTGCAAGGGGGAGAATGCCTGCGAGAATTGAACCCCGACTGCTCATATGACAGCCGAGGCCTGTTCCAACTATGCTAACCCCTCGGGTCTAGATAATGCTATTTTAATTTTGGCTTTTTATGCATCATAAAAAAATGGCTTTTTATGTAAACCCATCATAATTTTCTCTTCTTGGAGAATAAAACCATTGGCAAATATAAACCTTGCCTACTATGATGATCTTTAAACCCAGCAATAAAACCTCATTATGCTTTATGGTTACAAGAAAATTCTTGTTATGCATAAGAATTTGAAGTTGCATATACATTGTTTTAGGGGTGATATGGCAATTTTAACCCAAGATTAAATAAAAAAATGTTTGAGAAATAGGGTGACTGACATGACAAAAGTTTGGGTGAATATTTGGAAAGTATGAAGACTATAGTGGGTTAATTTATTAATTATGGTTAGAAGTTTGGACGTATCAAACCCACTTTTCACTTAATCCTAGTGGATGGAATCCTTCTTTTCATCAAAACGTCCACATGCATCCCATAACAATGACATGAGTTGGCATTTAGGTTCAATTTGTGAGGCCAATAAGTACAGATTTGACCATAGTGTCAGCCAATCAGACTGTCCTGATGGACAGCTGAACTTATCAATACCAAATGGCCATGATCAAATGTGAAACACAAACCTAGTTTATGAATTATTGTATTTCTTTTCACTACAAACTTGATAGTGATGATGACCCAACAGATTGAGTGAATGCCTTTTGGTTATACTAGACAAATTTTTATTGCATTTATCCTCCTGCAATACGGTGGAACTTGAAAAGTATGTTATTTTTTTCGATAGACTTGAAAAGTATGTTATTGGTACAAGTAAACTCTGAGAATCTGTTTGGATGATGCGCAAAACCTAGTTAAAAAAAAACTTTGGGTATTAACTCAGTTTGACTCAAAACCAAGTTTGATGCTGTGTCTGAGTGCAACTGAAACCTGGTTTTGTAAAAACTAGGTGCTTGAAAATTTGTACTAAATTCTGAAAAGCTGTTTGGATGACGCTCAAAAACCTTAAAAAAAACGAATTGGGTATTAACTCTGTTTAAGCCTCAAAATCAGGTTTGGTGGTCCGTGTGGGTGCAACTAAAACCTGGTTTTGTAAACATTAGGTTTAACCTAGGGGTCCCCAATTGTGCTCCATGATAATGGCAAATGCAGGAGAAACATTTTGTCTGAGTTAGATGAACTGAAAATGCCCTTTTAATTGATCGTTAAGATCTTGTATATGAGGTGCTTAGATTGAAATTATTTCATAAAATCTGAATGAACTTGCTCCTGAAAAGCTGGGCTCTCTGATGATGAAAATCTCCCTCAAAACATCACCTGAACCCAAGACATTTTCTTTTTTGTGATTATCAGAGTGGTTTCACTCTCAGCAGACTTAGCTTTCATGGATGCTTTACATCAAATTTCACACACATATACACATGAACAGTAATTTTAATTGAAAAAAAAATGCAAAAATGTACACCAATATTGACTCTGTCATCCTTTATAGGTGTATCTTTTATTGAGTTTTCAGGGACTTGGAGCCTAAACTGTCACAGAAAAACTGAACGACAAAGACATTTTTTAGCCCCCCTCCAACAAGAAAGGCAAATATATAACTCTCCATTAACATCTACAAAGACATCCAAAGCAACTCATGTTCCCCTATTTCAAAATGAACAAAGTACCCTCCTGATGCAACATTGGCTAGAGGTCCAAATTGATACCTTGTTCAATCAGTCTTTCAGGTCCATCTTTGACGTTTCGAACATCGGGCGAGCTCAGACTACCTTGTCGACTCCAACAAATCATTTGCGACATCTTTCAGGCCATGGTTGAAGCCCAGACCTACTTCATCCTTGCCAGCCCAACTAAAATCGGAAGGGAAGCAAGAATCCGGGGGTAAATAATCGACTTGGTTATTCCATGCAAACTCCAGAGCTACTAGCAGGAAGTAGAGGAATGAAACTAGAGGGACTGCTAAATACAGCCAGAATTCTCCCATGTTAGCAAAGGCCATTGCAAGGAAAAAAGATATTTTATACAGGTGAGAAGGAATACTAAGGATGATTTCCTTATATATTCCTGTGTGCATTATAGTCTGTATAAGCATGGTGCTCATCTAGACTGCTAATCTTTTTGAGATAATAATTTAGATGTGTGATCCTTAAGGAATATGAATCATTATTCATCTACAGGTCTACTTTTTGTGTGGGTGAGAAGACAAGAAGAGTACACCCACTTGTGAAATTATGGCACTGTGGATCCAATAGGTGTACAATGAACCTGTAACTTTCACGTGTGAAAGTGGGTACTTTTAGTAGTCACCAACGTTTTATTTTCTTGAAAGAGGCCATCCATTTTTTTTTCGAAAATCCAAAAAAAAAAAATGGATGGCTTTAAATAGCAGTGTGAGCTCTGTCTGCAATTGTCCTTCTGTGCCCCCCACTCATTACTCAACCAAGACAAATTTGTAAAGATTATGAGGGCAAATGGGGTTGCACCATATTAACAAACGGTCGATGTCTTGAAAATATCTTGATATTTGAAAGCCGGATATAACCTCGAAAAGATTGTGATATTTTTAAAATATCACCTGTCTTGAAGATATCACTATTTTATCGTGATAATAGTGTGTTATTAACATGATATTAACATTTTTTGTATTTTTATATTTTTAAATTTGTAATATTTTTTCATTACATTTTTAGTACTCTTCATCTCCCAGCTATTTGGTTTGGTTCAATGGACAAGTCGAAATTCTAATTACGGTGGCAATGTAGGCTCCCTAATTCGCAGTTGCAGGCTCATCCAAACTAGGTTCTCAAGCTGGAGTGGGCTAACGCGCGCTTCCTCTTCGTTGGGGCTGTCTGTGAGCACTGTAAAAAATGCAAAAGCTCGCTCTACGAAGACTGCACTCACTGTGGAGCAAGGGTAGGCTACACTCACTGTGACAAAGTCACTTGCAGAAGGTTTTTCTGTGTCTCAACTAATTTGGAATTTCTCTTCCAGCTGGGAGTAGTGAAAGAGTAAAACAAACTTTTTCAAATATCCCTTGATCATCTCTTTCCAAAAAAAGCGCGAAACTGAGATTTATGACTTTGGGCTGCACTTACAAGGCTGGCTAAGGTCTAACCAAACCTAGATTATTGGCCAGGTTCAGCATGGAACCTAGGTGCGAACCTAAGTTTAGGTCAAGAAAGGAGATTCCCAATCTAACCCATATAACTTCTTGAACATTTAAAATATATTATATGCTTTAAAAAGTTCATATAAATTACTGCAGGGTCTTGTTAGGCTGGATATCTGACAAAAACCATATTTCACACTGGGGGTTGGCGTTGTTGGCTTCTTCTTGTCTGGCAAGGTGTCTAGTTGGAACCAACTGGGCTCGGCATGATTGGTATGAGCTGTCAGTTCACGTCTCATTGCGGTGTGACGTTGCAGGTTCAAACCCCAGTGGTACATTGAATTGATTATTGAATAATAACTGGTGGGGGTCTGCCTAACCCCAGCTTGCCTTTCAAAAAACAAAACAAAGGTGTCTGGTTGGAGCGAAATAGAAGAGTATTCAGGGATGACTCTAGAGGCACTCTTGACTATCATCGAATGGGAATTCAAGGAAAGAATAAAAATTAAATGGCCCAACAAAAGTCTTAGCTGGATGAGCAATCCAAGGATGTGACCCGTATATATCTTCTTTGTTAATTTTTTTAATGCTTCTTGATGTTCTAGACAAGGTGGAAGTGATGCCTCATCGCTTGTAATTCTCAATCAATTCTGATAATTATCTTAATAACCATCTTTAAAAAAAATACTGTGGGTTGATCCAAATCCATTCATATATATTTTTGTTACCTATGTCTATCTGTTTTGATTTGGATCGGGTGAGGTACTTGACATAGATCCAACTCATCAACAGCCTGCATCTTAGAACAAGACTAACATGATCTCGCTTCTCCTAGTTTAGTCTTAGAGATCATCAGGGATGTTAAATAATACACTTGAAATGGATATGGATGGCACTTTTTTTCTTCTTGATAATTAATTTGATAATGACAATAGGGTACAATCTATCATTACATGGAGCCCATTAAGAGCACTCGGATTTCCAGCTATGTCACAGGGACACGCCAGTTGGTGTCCAGTGTCTATATGATACAACAGGCCGTGGATACGTCACATGTGTGGCATGTTCCACATCATTTTAATACAACAACAACAACTACGCCTTTATCCCAAAACAATTGGGGTCGGCGATATGAAGCAAAAAAGAAAATCATTCTCGGTCTTCCACATGAATCCTTCTCCTCCAATCATTTCTATCCAATGACATGTCCTCGGTGAAGTTCAAAGCATTCATATCCTTTCCTATCATCTTCATCCAAGTCTTCTTAGGCCTACCCCGGCCTCTTTTAACTAATATAATATTTAACCATTTTGCTATTTTATTATTTATAAATATATCTTATATATTAAACACTAGTATTTTAAATATTAACATTTAAAAATACATGTCTTAGTGTTTTTAGTAAAAGTAACGTATTTGTGTCTCAAGTCCATATTAGATCCATAGTTGTAACTGTGTCCATGTGACAGTTTCCAGCATGTGTTCTGTGATGGCAAGTGCAGGTGAAACACCCCAGTCCCTCAAAGATTCCACAAGTTCAGTGTAGGGCTGGGAAACGAGATGAGCATGCGCTCATGGCTCAGCTCATTCTTGGCTCCTAATGATCTCATTTGAACTCATAAAATAGGCTCGTCAAGTCAAATACAAACAAGTGTTCATCTCGGCTCAGCTCGGCTTGTATGGATTTGTTAACTAATGATAAATATATTTTACATATATCATAGAATGTAGATATTTGAGGTGATTAGCTTACAAGTAATTAATTGAGCATTCAAATCCTATTCCTTTACAGCTTTGAAATAATGTACATAATTTGTAATTGAACCAATATGAGCATGGCTCAGTAGATTTGGAATCTAAATTTTATTACTTTCCATTTTGTTTTTGTTTTTTGGTAAATGAGTCTGCTTGAGCTTGGCTAGTCTAACTCAAGCTCATCCGTAGCTCAATTTGCTTGGCTTGCCACAAGAATGAGCTGAGCTAGCTAGAACACCCTCTATTCATTCCGTTCAGCTCGTTTACCATTCCCTAGTTCCATGGGTTTGATCTTGTAAAATCAGATCCATTTTCTTGGACATGAAATTAATTAGTTAGGGCAAGTTTGAAAGTGAGAAAGATGTAAGAAAAGTGATACAAAATGAAAAATCTATACAATTTTTTAACCCTTCCAAATGAGAGAATTTTTTTTCTGAGAGTTTTTCTAAAAAGTACACTTTTTGATAGGAAACACTCCTCCATGTAGCGAAGTGGAGGAGTGTTTCCTAACAAGAGAAAATTGTGAGGTCCACTTCCTACTAACCATCTCACAATCACCACCACCATTCATCTCACCACCATCCACCTCTCAAAAAACCTCACTCCCCATGATGATTTTTCAATATACATCATCACCATCCATCTCATCACTACCACCCACCATCACTCACCTCCAGAAAAATGGCAGCGGAGAAGCTCCACCGCCACTACCATCCCCATGATGATTTTTCATCACTACCATCATCACCATCCATCTCACAATCACCCACCTCTTAAAAAATTGCCCTCTTCGCCATCAATCACTACCACCCATCACCATCTAGTGTCACCCAACTCCCCCACCACCATCCGTCTCACCACCACCTACCTCTTGCAAAACTGTGTCGGAGAAGCTCCACCACCACGTCCTCATTTTGTTTAAGATTTTCTAATTTATTTTTCTCATGCTACCAAAATAAGTAAAAAAAAAATTATCATATCAAAACTTTTCATAGGCAAAATTTTCTTTTCTTATGAAAGTATTTCTAGCTTCCTTTTTATCAAAATTATTATGTAAAATCTTTATTTTTTCTCTCAATCTCTCAGTTTATCACTATCCTTTATGTTGCGCTTGAATCAATTTTGTTCATCGCCTAGTTTACACCCTTTACTTGGATGGATCTCGTGATGTTATTCATGCTAACTACACCCATTTGCTTCATGGGAAAATCAGCAGTTTTCATATGAAAGTAGTTGATCTCACGCGGTAGCTGAAAGCCTGAAACAAAGGTACCGGTGCAGAAAAGATCAGCCCATGTGGCCCAGCCCCGACTTAATTTCCCTAGGGGTTACAGGCTTACAGCATAGTGACAAACGTTAAAAGCGGCAAAATCTCGTCTTTCAAAAACTCGTGAGAATTTGAAAATTTTTCATTAATCTTGCATTTTTTCTGCAAAATCTCGGCAATAAAAAATATTTTTATAAGAAAATATTAATAAAAAATATTTAAAAATAAAATACATGGGTTTTCATGATAAATAGCTGTTTAAAACGTAAATATCGTGTTTAAATCGCGGTATTTAATTATGTTTTTTCATAAATCTCACGATATTTTGAAAATCTTGCAAGAAATTGCCATTTTAAACTTTCAGGTAATTTCTTGCGAGATTTTCATAAATCTCGGGTATATTTGTCATTATGGGTTACAGGGTTTTCATATGGAAACCCTTCCATAGCGCCTGGGAGAAGCACTTCAAGAAGTGTAAGAAATACATAACATGCAGTGTCGATGAAAGCAAATAAGAAACGCCATGAACACGAGTATAAAAGGACATAAAACCATGTAAGCTCGTTATAAAAAAAAATTATTTTTTTTCAATACGAAAAGTGTAAGAAATGAGGGGAAAGAGTGGAAATATTAAGGGAAAAGAAGTTGGTTTCGAAAACTAAGAGAAAGTAGACTTCCCATAGAAAAGAATCGAGTTTCCCAAGGCTTCTCACATGCTAAATGTAAATTTTATTTTATTTTAAAACTTTCAAGACAATAATAATGATCTCTCTCAAATGGTATTGAGGCCTGAGAAAGAAACAGGAGTAGACAGAAAAAATGAACCATGCGGTGGTCACCACTCACCAAGATAACTTTCATGAGACACGTAAAAGCACAAAATTCCACTCCATATCTGGGCAAACAAACAAACTCCATTGACGATTCGCTTTTTTGGATTTCTTGAAGACTCATTGAATTACCATATTGCAGTTAAAAGTGAAGTTTTGATGGTGTGTTACTCAAGTCATGAGATTCACTCTTCAGTTTCAGGCACACACACAAACTATAATTAATAACAACTGCTATGGCATACTGTCCTAAAAATGTTTCAAATGAATCAATTTTAACGTTAAACTGGAGTTGACATTTAGGTTTGGGTCTAACCCATGGTGTGACTCGGTTTGACACTAACGAGGCAATTAGTGAATAATTAGTGAGATTTAGTAGGATAGGGGTCACATTTGTAAACCCCTCTTTATCCTTCACTATAGAGATAAGGCTTGGCTGCACACAAGAAAAAACGTTATTTAAAGACGGAAATTTGCTACGAAAATAATCCATCGCAACGTTGCGACGGATTAGCGAGAGAAAAATATTCGTCCCTAAAATTGGAATTAGTTGCAGAATTTACGATGGAAAAATGTTGTCTCAAATTTGCGACGGATTAGCGACGGACAAATTTCATCTCACACTCCATCGAAACTTCACGACGGATGAGCGACACCATTTTTTCGTCGCTACTTTGTCGTAAATTTGCGATGGCGTTTGCGACAGAATTTTTTCGTCACTAATCCATTGCTAAATTTCTCGTAAAACCTTAATATGAGCCCCCTTTCTTTTCCCTTTCTGTTTCATTCTGTCGCCTGCCGCCCTCTCCTTCACCTCCTCCTTCTTCCCTCACTCCATCTCTTGTCGCCGTGTGCCACCGCCACCGACTCCCGAGCACCGACGCCGCCTTGTGTCGTGTGACATCGCCAATGACCCCCGAGCACCGACGCCATCGTGTGTCGTGTGTTGTCGCCGATGACCCCTGAGAATTGACGCCGCCGTGTGCCCTCTGAGCACTAACGTCGCCGTGTGCCGACGACCTGATGACCCCTAAACAAGCCGACTCGTTGACAGTGCCTCATGGTGCGACAGGGTCCAGACACAACGGGGCTCTCACCCTCTCTGGCGCCCCCTTCCAGGGGACTTGGGTCCAATCCGTCGATGAAGACTCTTCTACATACTACAATTCGGTAGGCAAAGCCTACCGATTCTTAAGTTGGGCTATTCCTGGTTCGCTCACCGTTACTAGGGAAATCCTTATAAGTTTCTTTTCCTCCCCTTATTGATATGCTTAAACTCAGTGGTGGCCTCACCTGACCTGGGGTCGCTAAGCTGAGACAAAAAATCGCCTTTAGAGTTCCAGCAAACTTTCGACGCTCGATGCGAGTTGCGGCAATCCACTGCACACAGAGTGCATGGCTATTAATCCATTGCTTGCCTCATCGCATTATGTCGTGAGCCAACATTTCAGTCGATGGCACACCCATAAAAAAGGCATCACAGGCCAATCCTTCGTTTTTATATTTTTGCTTTGCAGGTGCGTAGCTGAGCTAATTGCGCGATGCTTAGTACTAAGTATCGCATGTGGCTAAAAATGTCATGCAAAAAGAAATAAAAAAAATGCAAAAGCAAAAGCATGCAAATCGGGTAAATACTCGTGATGAGAAAGTGATGCAGGCACATCACAGGTTATTTAATTTCTTAGATGCAACATTTTTTTGTTCATACACTCACTTAGTTGTGGATATCTAAGACTGCTTTGCTGGAGTTTGAAGATCATGCTGAGTATGATTTGAATGTATGAAAATAAAAGTGCTCTTATTTTTGGAGTTTGGATTTCATGCTAGTCATGGTAGTAGTTAGCGGGATATTGGAGTGTGTTTATTGCAGGTACATGTTTGACATTATTGTGGTATGAATGAGTGATTGTATTATCATGTTTGATGTGATTGTATTCATGCTTGCATAAAGTTATTTTGAATTTGATTATGCCTTCCATGTGAAATTCTATCATAAAAACATGCTTCAAATGAATGTATCGTATTGATGAATGTGATTTCACCATTCTAAATATCCTTGTGATGAGTGTAAATATGATGTGATGGTTTTGCACATGAAAATATTAAGTTAATAATAAATGCATCATAATTCTTGTGATTGAATAACATCATATATATGTGTGTGTGTGTGTGTGTGTGATATATCAAATCATTACATCCACCATCAATGCATGATAAATTAAATATTTTCTTCATCATAGCATTCTTATGATTCTCTTTTAACTGGTTATGATAATATTTATAATATCATAGAACAAAATGGCTGCAAACCGTGAATGAATGTATCGTAGGATAGTTGACAATGAGGTATCGCTTGAATATATGGATGGTATTGACAGTTTTATTGAATTTGCAACGGCAAGTGTCAGTATAGTGGATCTCACTGGTTGGATCAGGTGCCCCTGCACGATGTGTAAGAACAATCAATTTGTAGAACCTCATGGTGTTAGACATTACCTATACAGGAAGGATTTTGTGAGTGATTATCAGAATTGGATGCATCATGGTGAAGAATTCTGGAACAATTTTGACGCATGGGTGGATGTAATGCACGATAATCCATATGTGGATTTGATATTTGATGCCACAGAACCAGAACTGGGTTCTGCTATGGGTCCTACTGATGTACCAACTTAGGTAGAGGAAGAAACAACAAACGATGCAGCTAGTAGATTTTATGACTTACTTAGAGATGTTGATGAGCCACTTTAGAATGGTTGCGAGAGTCACACTATCTTGTTTGTAGTTCTTCAACTATTGAATTTGATGTTCGAGTATAATTTGAGTCAATCATATTTTGACTGTTTGTGCTTTATTGTGAAAAGTATGTTGCCCAAAGATGAGAAACTGCCATAAAATTTCTATCATACTAAGGTTATGGTCAATGCTCTAGGTATGGGGTATCAAAAGATAGATGCTTGTCCAAATCACTACACCAAGAAATGGCAAGTAATACAAGTATTCACTTTATTGTCAGTGTTTGTTCACGTTATTTAGGTTGCTAGTTTACTTTCTATTCTTTAATTAGGACTATTTAGTTTACTTTCCTAGTTAATTACTTAGGATTGCTTAGTTTGCTTTCTGCATTTAGGTTTAGAACCATTAGTTTGCATACCGTAGAGACCAACTTACTCTTCCTGCACAGCCCACCTACTAAGATACCCTTAGAGGTGACTGTGCATGATTGGTACCGTTTTCATAGGCTCCTTTTCTGCAAAATCCCTACTGAGTGCAATTGCATGGTGCTTGTTTATTTCATGCTTTCCTGTTATTTTCCTTTTTGCTCGCTTTGTGGTTTGTTGTAGTTTGGTCGCTTAGCGCATTAGGTAGGTAGAAAACCAATGTCTAGGATGGTTGTTGAACCGGTCTACCCTTTGGTGCATGCAAGGGTAACACTCACTTGACATCGAGCTTGTTGAGTTTGTCGAGGACCCTGAGTCCCTTATTAGGAGAGCCCATCAATCTGGCCCCATGGCTGAGGATCAACAGTTGATCTATCCTCTTAGGGAGTACTTTAAGCCCAATATGTACACTCTTGCCTCCTGCGTCATGAGACCTGATATAGAAGCAAACCATTTTGAGATAAAGGCCAATGTCATCCAGATGCTACCCTCATTCTATGGCCATAGCAACGAAGACCCATATTGCCATCTCAATGAATTCCTCGAAATCTACTCTATGGTGCAGATCAATAATTTCAGAGAAGACGTATTAAGGTTGACGTTGTTCCCCTTCTCCCTCAAGGATAAAGCCAAACATTGACTAAAGGCTCTCGATATAATTCAAATTACCACTTGGGAACATATGCAAAGTGAGTTCCTGAAGAAATATTTCTTAATTGGTAAGACAAACTAATATCGGAAAGCCATCACCAACTTTTTGCAAATCGAGGGAGAGATGTTCCATGAGACGTGGGAGATGATGAAAGATCTTCTATGAAAGTGTCCCTACCACTAGGTGCCCTGCTGGCAACTGGTGCAATATTTTTATGACAGTCTCACTAAAAAGAATCGACAAATGGTTGGCGTTGCTTGTAGGGGCACTTTTATGCTCAAGAGTGAAGATAAAGCATGGGTGCTTTTTGAGACCCTGTGCGAGAACTCGATGCACCATGCTTCTGCTTCATGATCTGAGAGGGCAACACCTGCGCAGGATGGTGCAAAGGAGACTGGTATATTCGAGATAGAGATGTACCTTGAGTTGCAAAACAAGGTCGACCAGTTGTCGCAGAAATTGGATCAGCTGTTGTTGGGTCCCTCTCCAGCCCTACAGGTGTATGCGTTGTGTGTTAGCCCTGCACACCATGTTGTTGACTGCCCCTGTGGCGCCACAGTATCATGAGTTTGTTCAGGAACAAGCGCAGAGTTTTGCTAGGCCTGCACATAATCCATATTTTAGTACCTATAACCCGGGTTTACGAAACCATCCCAATTTCTCATGGAGAAATCCACAAGCCCAACCCCCCAACTCTTCCCAAAACTAACTCAGGTAAGGAGGTTATACGCCTGGTTTTTAGAGAGTGAGCTACCCTCCAGCCCAGCCCACATACAGTCAACCCCAGTCCCAGAAGCCTTCGTCGAGCCAGTCCTTTGAGGACAAGATGTTGCAGGACTTCTCGGATATCAAGGCGAACCTGAGTTCCCATACGCATTTCATTGCAAAACTTAAGACTCAAATGGGGCAACTTGTCAAGGCGCTTAGCAGGCAAAGTGAAGGGGCTTTACCTAGCCAACCAATGGTAAACCTTAGGGGTAAGGAGTCGATGCATGGCCTACATATGACAGATGTCCATCAAGAGATGGATCAAGCGGTGATAACCCTTAGGAATGGGAAGTAGTACAAAGTGGGGGAAGCTGCAAAAGAAAGCAAGAGAACAAGTGAGAAGCAACTAGTCTCTATTACCTCACCTCAGGAAAGTGAGAGGGCTCTCCCATCTGAGCCTTCAAAGACCTATATCCTCAAAGTCTCATTTTCTGAGGCACTAGAGAGACTGAAGTCATTGAGCAAACAGGGAGTGAACATGCAAGAGATGCTTGAGATATTCAAGCATGTCCAGATAAACCTCTTATTGCTTGACGACATCCAGCAAGTCCTTGCATACGCAAAGTTCCTAAAGGAGCTTTGTACACAGAAGAGGAAGTTGAGGCCTCAAGTGCCCAAAAAGATCTACTTGACAGAGCAGGTGAGTGCGGTGTTGCATCACCAAACCCCACTAAAGCTCAAGGACCTAGGGACTCTGATTATTTCATGTGTCATAGGAGACATCACTGTCGAGTGTGTTTTACTCGACCTTGTGGCAAGTGTCAATATCTTGTCGGGTTTCTTTTATGACAAGTTCAGACTAAAGGAGATGAAGCTGACACCTATGACTCCGCAGCTTATAGATAGATCGATCAAGGTCCTGCGAGGGATTCTTAAAGATGTTTAGTCAAGGTGGAGGACTTCTACTTCCCTATCAACTTTATCATATTGGATATGGAGGGAGTGGATGACATGTGTCAGACCCCCATTATTTTAGGATGCCCATTCCTAGCCACCGCCAATGCTTGCATTAATTGTTGTGTAGGTGCGATGGATGTCTCATTCGGCAACAAAAAAGATGAGGTTGAATATTTTTCATGTTGTGATGAGGCCTGCCGACGATGAGGCTTCTTTCAAGGTTGATTTCATTTAGGACCTCGTAGAGGCGGAGCATGACTGGTTGTTGAGTAATCCACCTCAAGAAGAGGTTGATGAATCACTCGAAGTAGATTACCATAGATCGATGGAGAGTCAGTTAGGTGACCTGAGTTGGACCTGGCACTTCGAACCACTTTCAGAGCTGGCAGAAAAGTCAACCCGACCTTCTATTGAGAGTTCGCCCGAGATAGAGTTGAATCTCTTACCGGCCTCACTCAAATATGCCTTTTTAGGCAAGGATCGAACTCTCCCCATCATCATTTCTGCAGACCTGACTGACACTCAAGAGTGTCAACTTTTGCAGGTCCTGCATGAGCATAAAGAGGTGATTGGATGGTCAGTGGCGGATCTGAAAGGAATAGACCCCTCCTTTTGCATGCATAGGATTATCATGGATGAGGGTGTTAAACCCTCCAGAGAGGCACAAAGGAGGCTAAATCCCCACATGAAGGAGGTGGTGAAGAATGAGGTAGTTAAATGGTTGGACGTCGAGATCATTTATCCCATCTCTAATAGTCAGTGGATGAGCTCCACCCAGGTTGTCTCCAAGAAGTCTGGGCTCACCGTAGAGTTGAATGAGAAAGGAGAAAGCGTCCTCGTGAGGACTACCATGGGATGGCGAGTGTGTATCAATTATAGGAAGATGAACAGTGCAACTAAGAAGGATCACTTCTCGATGTCGTTCATCGACAAGATCTTAGAGAGACTCACAGGCCAAGAGTATTTTTTATTTTCTGGATGGTTATTCAGGATACAATCAGGTGGTCGTTCATCCCGAGGACCAAGAGAAGACGACGTTCACCTGCTTCTATGGCACATTTGCTTATAGGAGAATGTCGTTCAGGCTCTGCAATGCCTGGCAATATTTCAGTGGTGCATGATGACAACCTTCTCACATATGATGGATGACGTCCTTGAGATTTTCATGGATAATTTTTCGATTTATGGCTCTTCCTTTGATGATTGTCTCCAGAAGCTATCCCGAGTGCTGAAGCGTTGTAGAGAAACAAATATTGTGCTTAGTTGGAAGAAGAGTCATTTCATGGTTCAATAGGAGATTGTTCCTGGACATATCATGTTCGAGAAAGGGATTGAGGTCGACAAGGTCAAACTAGAGTCCATTGCCAGATTATCTCCATCGACCTTTGTGTGGTAGGTGCATTCATTCTCAAGGCATGCAGGTTTCTATCGACGGTTCATCAAGAATTTCAGTAGGATTTCTAGACCATTGTGCAACCTGTTGTCGAAAGACCAACCGTTTATTTTCTATGATGCATGTCTGAAGGCATTTATGTCTATAAAGAAGGCCCTGACCACAGCTCCCATCCTTCGTTCTCCCGATTGGTCAGTGTCTTTTGAAATCATATGTGACGCGTCTGATTACGCGGTTGGAGTCATTCTTGGACAGAAGATAGAATAGCGGTCTCATGTCATTTATTATATTAGTAGGACCCTCTCTGATATGCAAATGTATTATACCACCACGGAGAAGGAACGGCTAGTTGTAGTCTTTTTCCTTGAGAAGTTTTGTTCTTATTTGTTGGGCTCTAAGGTCATTGTTTACTCAAATCATGTTGCCCTACAATATTTGATGAGTAAAAAATATGTCAAACAGTATCTCATTCGGTGAATCCTATTACTACAAGAATTTGATCTCGAGATTCGAGATAAGAGTGGATGTGAGATCTTGTAGCAGATCATCTGTCTAGACTGACTGTGGAGACACCCATTGATCAGGGACAGATTGATGATTCATTCCTAAATGAGCAACTCTTTCATGTCAAGCATATGTCCTGGTTCGCACATATCATCAACTTCTTGGTGACCAGAGAGTTCTGTGCGTATTGGAACCGCAATGAGAGAGATCATTTTTTCGCACAGGTAAAACATTATTTTTGGAAAGACCCGGATTTGTTTTGATTATGCCTGGATCAGATGATTCGGAGGTGCGTTCCTGAGGACGAGTACGACTTCATCTTGTCTTTTTGTCATTCCTTGGCTTATGGAGACCATTTTTCTAGCCGAAAGGCCGCTGCAAAGGTCCTCCAGTCTGGATTTTGGTGGCCGACATTGCATAGAGATGTTCACAATTTTTGTTGGAGGTGTGTGCGCTGTCAGCACACAGGATGCATTGCCAAGCACGATATGATGCCCCTTCTTTCCATTCTTATTGTTGAGATTTTTGACATGTGGGGCATTGATTTTATGAGCCCTTTCCCGCCTTCATTTGAGTTTGTATATATTTTAGTGGCAGTTGATTATGTCTTCAAGTGGGTCAAGGTTGTGGCCACCTGAACCAATGATCATAAAGAGGTGCTTTGATTTATTAAGCACAATATCTTTAGTAGGTTCAGAGTTTCGAGAGCGATGATTAGCGATGGAGGTGCGCACTTCCAAAATGTGCAAGTAGCTTCCTTACTTAGAAAATACTCGGTACATCATCGGATTGCCACACCATACCATCCGCAGACCAGTGGTCAGGTCGAGGTCTCCAATAGGGAGATCAAGCAGATTCTTGAAAAGATAGTCCGACCATACCACAAAAATTGGTCTCAGCGCCTTGATGCTGCCCTTTGGGCCTATAGGACTGCTTTCAAGACTCCATTTAGCATGTTCCTATATCAACTGGTTTTTGGGAAGCCATATCATCTTCATGTTGAGTTCAATTTTGATATGGCCCAAACTGGCGGAGAGAAGAAATTGCAGATGAGTGAGCTTGAAGAGTTGCGGAATGAGGCTTACAAGAGTGTCAAGATCTACAAGGCTCGAACCAAGCATTTTCATGATCAACATATTTTGAGGAAGCAGTTCGAACCTGGTCAGAAGGTTTGGCTTTATAATTTGTGTCGCCATCTTTTTACAGGGAAGCTGAAGTTCAGATGGGATGGGTCGTTCATAGTCCATAGTGTTTTGTCGCATGGAGCGATTGATATTTTAGACCCTCAAATAGGTAGAATCTTCAAGGTCAATGGGCAACGACTGAAACCCTACATTTCTGAGACTGTGGTGAGTCAGGACATCAAGGTCGTTGACCTCGCTGAGGGGTGAGGCAGCACACAGGTTAATTTGTATGTTGTATCATTAGAGTTGATTTGTAGGATTTAGTAGATTTTCGTAGGTTGTGTTTCTTTTCTTTTCTTTTATTTTATTTTTTTTTCTCTCATGAGTGTGACGTTAGATCAGGTATGCATCTTGTGTAGTCGTAGGGCGTGCATTTATATGTCATATTAGGTGACTTCTACTCTTTTCTCTTATTTATTTTGTTCTCACTCTTTTCTCCTATTTATTTTGTTCTCAGGTGCATTCACTTAGTTTCATACAAGCATGGTGGAGTGCCACTGGAGACAGTGTCATTCAAGCATGGGGGAGGGTGTAGTTGCACACCCTGATGTTTCTGTCTACGTACTTGCACTTTTGATATGTCAATTCATGAAAATTAGGCTCTTAAAGAAAAAGTTTGAACTTATACGAATTTTTTGCAAAATCTAATGATGTTAGAGGATTTTTTAAGCCCCACAAAAAAATTTATGACATGGATCTAGAAAACCATAGTTGTTTATGTGGATTTCAAAGAAATGATGATAGATGCATGTTAGAGTTTATTTTAAATCACAAATTTGAATATGCACAGTGTTATTTTTGAAAAACTAAACAAATGAACAACATTGAAAGTATGAGCTCAAAAGTGAAAAAGAGCATATGTTTAGTTGTTTGGATATCTTCATAATCCCGAGTAGTTGGGCTTAGACACAAGTTGAAGTGTTTGATCCCCATGTCGAAAAGGAGAACAAAAGAAATCACTCTTTTGTCTTAGTCGATATCTGTGGCCTATTTTGTTCGAGCAAGTAGAGCCTCAGGGGTGTTTTATACCTGGTGCCCTAAAGCCATATGGTTTGGGAGCCACCGACCTGAAAACTCGTTACATGGATCTTATAGAAAGTCTAAGAGATATTGGCATTGCACAAGACAGTAAAGCAAACTATATGTAAGCTATAAAAAATGGAAGGTCACTGGAAATTTGATATAGTGCTCAGCAAAAAAAAGAAAAAAAAAGTTGGAAAAGTTGAAAATCAAGAAAAAGAAAAGTGCATAAAAAGAAAAAGTTCATTGCTCAGAAGCAATATTGAGAAAACTTGTGCAGAAAACATATTAGTGAGGATTAGTAAATAATGACATATATTTATTTGACTTTTCGAGAATAAAGCATAAATAATTATGATATTTAGAAAAGTGAAAGAAATGTTTTATTTTGTGGTGGCATGTAAAAGACTCTAATTATGTTTTGATTATACAATGACATGAAATATTTACGAAAACGCAACCTTTCATTGCCTAAGGCTTGTGATGTTGAGTATTTTTATGCATACATGACAAAGATGTTTGTAGGTAGCATCACTGCAAACCCTCACGAGACTTTACTCATCCACTGAGGTAACCCAGGTGTTAAAAGGGCTTGTTGCATACGCTAAATACAACCATAATTCCTACAAAAGTGAGTTAGGTTTTTATTTTGGTTAGTTTAGTATTTTTGCTTTTTGCTTCAGTTTGCTCGAGGACTAGCAAACGATAAGCATGGGGTATTTGATCATGCATAATAATTGCATTATATGCATCTCATTTTATGCATGATCTGAGTAAAATTGCTTTAAAAAACCAGTTTTATCATTAGTTTTGAGAAACTGCATTAGAATCAAGATTATCAAAAAAATGCATATTCCAAAGTTTTTCCCTGCATTTTAAGTATTTTTCATTAGTCTAGGATTTTCTCAAGGTTAATTAGATTAGGTTTTAAGCAATTGAACCTTAGATAGTTTTAGGAATGTGATTTAGCAAACACGTTTTTCAAAGGGGCCTCTTCTTGGAAATTTAAAAAAAAAAATACTCAGACTTAATTTAAAAAAAGTGTTTTAACCTAGGTTTAAGCTATAAATAGAATCATTAGAGAGGGAGGAGGGGTTTCTCTCTCTCTCTCTCTCTCTCTCTCTCTCTCTCTCTCTCTCTCTCTCTCTCTCTCTCCAAATGCAAATTTCTCCTTCTCTAGCATTCTCCTAGTCTTCTTCTTCTCCGT
Source organism: Nuphar pumila (assembly GCF_984573655.1). Classification (NCBI taxonomy): domain Eukaryota; kingdom Viridiplantae; phylum Streptophyta; class Magnoliopsida; order Nymphaeales; family Nymphaeaceae; genus Nuphar; species Nuphar pumila. The sequence continues at coordinate 53,313,846 of NC_143261.1, forward strand.
CATTTTCATCGATCCTCAAATCCCTTCTTCATCGGCATCCTCTTCTTCTTTGTCAGGACAGCATGTGCACAGCTGGGATCTCCATCCTCTTCTTCCCAATCCATTCATCAGAAGCAACCCACGGTTTGCTTCTTTCCTCTTGTCTCGTTTCGCTTCACGTAGTGCATAGCATCACATTTCAGCAATATTTTGTTTTTTTTCATCATTGCATCGTGCATGTAGATCTGCATAGCATATTACATTCATCATCTAAAAACTTCTAAAAAATTTACAGAAAATAAAAAAATAAAAAAAAGGTGTATTTTTCTTGCTAGGGTAGTCGAACTCATGCATCTTGAATAGCGTTTTCTGATTCGAATCAATCGATAGTTCAACTAGATTTTAGAATGATTTCTTTTCTTTAATTCTTACATCAGTTAGAGTAGTAGTTTAGTAGAATATGTCTTATGTTTCTATTTTATTTTGCGTACACCATTTTTGTTATTAGTCGAGTATTTTTATCGTTCTGCTGAAACTCAGTTTAACGTTATGTAGTGTTGTTACTTTCAATACCAGTTTATATTTTGTATTAGCTCGTGATTAGTTTAGATTAGATCCGTTTAGCCTAGCTTTAATTTAGTTGCTACCTATTTTTTTTAATTCGATAATTGCTTCATTTAGATTGCATCAATCATCTTGGCATTATTAGCTGAATATCCTAGCAATTTTCTTAATTCAGAAAATTTCTTGATAACGTTGTTTATCTCTGTTTAACGCTGGCATTAGTAGTTAATTAGTATAGCCTTTAATTCAAGAATCTTGATTGTTAATGTTTAATTAGAGTTCAGTTAGTTTGTGAATAAATCATCAATTTTCTTGAATTAAAGGTTATACTAATTAACTACTAATGCCAGCGTAAAACAAAGATAAACAGCGTTATCAAGAGATGACCCACTCTAACGATAGTGAGGATGACCCTCTCTCTCTCTCTCTCTCTCTCTATATATATATATATATATATATATATATATATATGTGTGTGTGTGTGTGTGTGTGTGTGTGTCGATAAAATTATTTAAACATTGAAAAAAATGGGACTTGCCTAGATTCGCAAAATCCTTTTTAAAATCATAGGGGATGACATTGCAAGCTTCAATTGTCCTTCACCTGATGGGAAGGTAAAGACGAGGCAAGTTTCTCAATCTCCGTAGCCCGAATTGCATCGTCACAGATTTCAATATGCAAATTAAAGATAAAAACATTTATAAATATCTAATCCAAAGATTAAATAAAATTGGAATAAACATATTAGGGGTCTGGGAAAATACCTTTTTCTGACTTGAAGGTCTATTTTATCGTAAATGTTCTCTTTTTTTAGTAAGCTCTTTACATATATATGAGTGCTCTTCAATGGCGTCAGGATAGTGTACCAGCAAGGCTTGGGTGGATGTGTTCTTGCAGGGCCAGCATGTGAGTATCTACTTTCTAGATTTTTGATAATTTTCATATAATCAAGGTATAGGGGTGAGCCCCTATTTATAGAGTTCAGTATGACATATGAATTACTCATCTAGGAGAGTCTTCTCATACAAAAACTCGTTCAAGAAAAGTCTTCCCACCCTGAAGATGTGTAGGGCGGTTAAGATGAGATATGGATAAGCCTTGAAGCTTATCCGCATGTTCAATACAAAGATCAGTGAAAGGACTGTGATGTCCAGTAGCAGACACTGCTCCATGTTCTATCATCCTACGATGAATAGCATTCTCGTTCTGTCATCCAAAAATGGACGACGGTCCATTCTGCCATCCCATGATAGACTAAATTCTCTATCTGTCGTTCATGTGAGAGTGTCCAATTTTTGTTGGGTACCTACAAACGCTTGTCTTTAAAAGATGTTAGCAATTAAGCATCATAAAATTTTGGTGTCTATAGATGCTCCTTTTTGTCATTAATCAATGTGATTTAATTTATGACAAAGAAGTAGACACTTAAGGCTTAGAGCACTAGGTCGTCGGGACTAGATTTAGTTCTACTGAATTTGGTCGGGCTAGTGTTTGAAGGAAAACTGGATTGTTGATACCGTGATTAGTCTCGTCGAACGAGGTCAATGTCAACATCTAAATGAAGGAGTTGGACTATTGAGATTATTATGGGTCTCATCGAGCGAGGTTAGATTAGTTCGAGGATAATTGGATTGCCAAAACCATTTTGGTGGTTTTGTCGAGCGAGATTGGTGCCAATGTTGGGTGATGAACTAGGTTTTGGAGACCGTTTGTGGTCTCGCCGAGTGATGTCGGGCTGGTTTATAGATGATTGAATTGTCGAGACCATTTAGTGGTCTCACTAAGCGAGGTTGGTGCTAGTGCTAAGAAAACATTTTATTTATAGTAGAAAGAGAAAATGTCAAATTTTAGGCAGGGATAATACACGAGAAATATGGCTCCCTTTCATGCCTTTTAGACCCGTTTTGATTTTTGATGTCTCTTGATTATTTTCTTTTTAAGAATTTGTGAGGGAAAACATCAAGAGTTCTACACCTCTTGTGGGTTCATAAATAGGGTAGAGTTGCCCTAATAAGGTTTTAAGGTGGAGATACCTTTACTAGATGAATGATTGATTATATAAGGTCAGGAATTTTTATTTTTCATCATTCTTCAAATTAGAACCTTCCTAATAAGTTGATTCTATACTTGAGACTCTTACACTTTAGACTTTCCTCCTCTCAAGTTGGTCTAAGATAGAGACACTCGGCTTCACTAGTATTTTTCTTTTTTAATTATGCCTTGGTTTTTAAGTGACTAGTTATAGAAACATGAGATTAAGTTTCAAGACATTCCTGTTAGGTTTAATGGTCTCCACTAAGGCTTGAACTCTGAAGGACTAAAACTTAGAGCTTGATGAGAATGCATTCAAGCGCACCTCTTTCCCTTGGGTGAATACCTTGCAGTCTTTGTTGTTAGCTCACAGGGGCTTTATTCTTCTCTTTTGTCATCCTTTGACCTGAGACCTAGCAACCATGGGTCTCATGGCTTTTCGATCCAAGAAGGATGCCTCTAGCTATCCAACCTCTGCCTCTAAAAGGTCATATGACTGGAGCCTGCCAGCTTATCATATGTTTAGAGGTATGTATTTACTTTCTCTTAGCTCTCTTTTTTTTATTTCAACTTCTGCCCTTGAAACAATCGTATAATCGAAGCCTGCCACCATGCCATAGATCTAGAGGTAAGTATTGGGTTTTTTCAGCTTTTTAACATCGAGATAAAAGAAAAGGCTCTTCAAGAGACCAACTTATGAAGCTAATTAGCATTGAAAGTATTCAACACCTACCATCTTTCCTGGAGAGTTGCTTGCCTAGGTGGGTTCCCATTGGATCTACATTCATGCATCGATAATAATCTCGAGCCCTTATAATTCATCATTATAGACTCATGAGCTAGAATTATTAGATTAAAGTACTCGAGCCTCATAGTATAGTTGTCTTATCTCCTCCTAAACTTGGATGTCTTGTGTGGTAGACTCTCGGGTGCAAGGACCTACTTGAGAAAATGACCATTTTGATAAGAGATGGATCTATTTTGGGAGAATATACCTGACCTTTAATGATCTTTTAATGTCATGTCTAGTATCATGGTAAAACTCTATCATCTTCCTATGACTGTGGGAGTCACGATGAACTGGATTGTCAAGACGATTATAGATTCTAGTGAACGAGGTCAGATCAATTCAAGGACAATAGGGGTGTGGAGACCATTTTGTGGTCTCAGCGAACGAGGTGAGGCCTGTATTCATAGGCAAACGAAGCTTTTAAGACCATTTGGGTCTTGTCAAATGAGGTTTAGCCGATTTGAGATTTGTATGTTTGGTTGTTAAAGGTTTCTTCTTGCCCAAAATATTTGGACTTTGAATGATTTTACGATGCTCTATCCCTGAATTCTAAATAGGTTAAAACTCCTTTAACATGCCCCCCATATGGCTTTGTCAAAAAGACATCATTGAACATGGTCTAAAAACAAAAGAAGGACTTGACAAAAGCTTCCTTGGTTTGTGGACATGCCCCCCTCCAATGCTTATTAGGCAAAAAGTCATCTATGAAATATTTTCTCTGATCTATGTCCATGTATCTCATTCTCGATGTTAGGTTATGCACCATGTCTTTCAGTGATTTGATATTTCTGTCTGACTTAGACGATATGGTTTGGACCGGGCGGCTCAACTTAGATTTGTGGACTCCCTCTAAGTCAAACACTTGAGAACCTCCCTACTGACTGTATCATCAGTCCTCTTGCGGCTTTGAAGTTTGTCTGATCCTTCTTATCTCTTTGTCGGATCGTGCACTCTCACATTTTGACTCATGGGCTTTTTAAGCTCTTCTTTTAGCTCTTGCCTATTCTTGTTCCAACTGTTCTTGGATCTCTCTCATCTCCTCCATCATTTTCATGTTTCATTTGGCCTATGATAGCATATCCTCTTTCTTGAACTAGACTTTGAAATATGATGTCCTAGGAGTTCATCTCCTTGTGGGCTCACCTGTGCTAGAACTATTAGTCTTGTAATTTGTATGAGAGACTTTACGAGACTGATGGAGGTGTTATTCTTTAGACCAAACTTTGAAATGTGAGGTTTTGGGATTCATCTTTTGGTAAACTCATTCATGCTAGAACTACCCGTTTGGAAAACTTTATAAGACCGATGAGGGTACTAACGTGAGATGGACTCAGGGAACATCAATGTCTTTTCCTTTTTTCAGTTGTTTGTAGACTTATCTGGGATGTTAGTAAGGGTCCTTTATTCAGGATCCTCATTGAATATGATGTTTTGCATCATATGAAGTGGAATCCCGTACATGAGATTCTCCAGAGGTAGTTCCTCTGGGATAAATTGGATTTGGAGTTTATGGGCTTTAGATCGGGTATGCATTATACCCCCAAACAATTGGTTCACATAGGCCCAAACAAGTAATCAAGAGTTTTTTAAAATAATAGGTACCCTAGAAAGCTATAGCCATTGATCCATGAGGTCTTTTTGGTTCTAAGGTTCAGGGTTTCCTTTCGGGTTCATACTGATATATTCAAGCTAACAACTTAAGGGTACTAGTGTGGATGATCTGGCTCCAATGATACCACCACTGATATACCCAAGCTAAAACCTTAAGGGTTTTAGTAAGAGAATCCAAAAATTCAAATGATAGGACAAGATATTTTTAAAAATTTTGCAAGACAAAAAGAGTTCTTTTCCTAATAGTGGAGAAAGATAAAAATAAGATGAAATCAAACAATCAAAACAAGTCCTAACTTGTTGGAGGTGGTGTTTTTTTATCTTTTTTGTGACATGAAAGTCTCTAACAAGGGTTTCTAATATGTGAGAAAACCTAAGCCTAATATTTATACATGCAACTAATGCAAAATCAGCCTATACGTGGGATCAAGGGGCTAACAAAAAATTAAACAGTAGATCTAGTGAACGAAAGAATGCAATGCGTCTGGGCGGCAAAGACCTACCATATGATCGAATCTATAGACGGGAGGGTCTGCAGATAACACTGTCTGTCAGTAGATGACAAAACCTACAAATGCGAGATCTGCAAATGACAATGCCTATCAACATACAACAAAATCTATAGACGACATTACTTGTCAGCAGACGATAGAGCCTGCAAATGCGAGGATCTTAAAACAACAATGACTATTAACAAATGGCCAAACCTCAGTGAACGATAGTCAGTGGACGACCAAAGCTCAGTGGATGACCAAAGCTCAGCTGGCGACAAAATAGGGTTTGTCGTCCAGACAAAGATAAAACCTAAAAATAAAGTTTTTGGGCTCGTTAGGTCTCAAAGCCTCCCCGTGATACAATTCTAGCTGCAAAAAATTTAAAAAGTATGACATCCCATCACGATCACCAAAAACTGTTGATAAAAAATTTTGAATGTTGGGAAAGATGAGACTTACCTTGATTCATAAAATCCTCTTTGAAATCGTAGGGGATGTTGTTGCAAGCTTCGACTGTCCCTCGCATGACGAAAAGGTAAAGACAGAGCATGTTTGTCAATCTTCGTAGCTCGATTCGTGTCACCATAATTTTTAATATGCAAATTAAAGATAAAAATGTTTATAAATACCTAATCCAAAGATTAAATAAAATTTAAATAAACATATTAGGGATCTTGGAAAATACCTTTTTCAGACTCGAAAGTTTGTTTTATCGTTCAAGCTCTCTGTTGTTCATTAGTTCTTCACGTATATATGACAAGGCTTGGGTAGACGTGTTCTTGCAGGGCCAACACGTGGGTATCTAGTTTCTAGATTTTTTGATAATTTCTAGATGATTAATGTATAAGGGTGAACCTTTATTCATAGAGTTCAACATGAGATATGGATTACTCATCCAGGAGATTCTTTCCATACAAAAACTCATCTAAGAAGAGTCCTCTCACCTTAAAAAATGTGCAGGCGGTTGGGATGAGAGGGATAAGCCTCGAAGCTTATCCGCGTGTTCGATACTGAGGATGGCGAAAGGATTGTGTCATCAAATAGCGGATGACTTTTCATGTTTTGCCATCCTGCGATAGACAACATTCTCATGCTGCCATCTAGTAATAGACGGCGGTTGGTGTAAGTTTTATGAAAATGATTTTTAAAATAATATTTTTAATAAAATCCAAGTGAAAGCCAGACACAAAAAATATAAAAACTGGATCGCACGAGTGGTGGAGTCTAGGTCGATCTCAGAGAACAAAAAATACTTTATTCAAACACACAACTACACTACTCTTTATTGCCAAAAAGAAAATGAATTAATTAAATAAAAGAATACTAAAAGAGTATTGCCCTACGCAGAAGGCTTAAACAAAATAATTATAGAGGCCTTATACAACCCAATTAAATTAAATGAATAAAATAAATAAAATCCTAAACTAAAAGAAAAGGAAAATTCTTGAGTGCTTGAGTCTTCTTATCCCCTTTAAGGCTTTGCTTTTCTTATTTGCATCACTTTGTGGTCCTCCTGAGGGGCACTTCTGAGGGTCTGAGGGTCTCTTGAGGGGACCTGTTAAGGACCTCAGAGGGCTCTTCAGGAGCACAGAAAGGGTTTTCCTGCAAATCCAAATGGTTTCCTACAAAATACCAAGACAAAACACGCATCAAGAACAAGAATTGTACAAGAAAATCAAAGGGAAATATAATGAAAAATCACAAAACGCAAAGTAAAGGCATAAACTAGCAATAACCCACTAGCATAAAACGACCAAAGAACAAAGCAAATCAACTACATAAATTGCAAAATTACTCAAGGATCTAACTAATACATGAAGCACCTAATAACCAATTAAACTACAGACATGAGCTAGATGATGTACGTTGTGAAAGCACTAATAAATAAATGCTGCAACATAAGGTTGAACTAGACTGTACAAGAAATCAAATGAACTAAGAATCCGAACTGCGACTATGCTACTTTGAACTACGATGCATGGGAAACATGAATTGCTAAAAAGAAATATTATCTAATCAGGAATCTATGTGATCTACCCACTACAGCAACTAAGCTATCCTCAACTACAACTATATGTAATGTAAAACAAAATTAACAAAAACATTGAAGCACTATTAACCCTTAAACAAAACCGACACTGCAAGAATCACAAAACTGGCTAAATGAACACGAAATAATCCAGCTAATTAACTTTACTTAAACTAATCATACTACAACCTTCATCTGATCCTAATTGCAACAAAGAAAACAACTTTTATGGTAACTTCAACTAAAACAACCACTAAGGACAACCACTATGCAATATCGGCTAGACTACTCTTGATAAAAATTGACTATTTATTCACAAACTAACTGAACTCTAGTTAAACATTAACAATCAAGATTCTGGAATTAAAGGCTATACTAATTAACTACTAATGTCAGCGTTAAACAGAGATAAACAGCGTTATCAAGAAATTTTCAAAGAGGATTTTGCGAATTCAGGTAAGTCCCATTTTTTTCAATGTTCAAATATTTTTATCAACATATATATACATATAAAGAGAGAGAGAGATGATGAGGGTCATCCTCACTACCGTTGACTAAGCAACAGGAGGTGGATTCATGTATTTCCTGAGAAGACAAGTAACTTAACATTATAGTAAATATAAATATGAAAACACATTTTTTTTAGCACAAACCTATATATATATATATATATAATGAATGGTTGCCAAAGAATTCTTAATTATTTGACACTGCAAATAATAATAGAATACTTCTTTAGCAAGTAAACAGATAGTATTCCCAAACAATGAACAAAGAGTACAAGACATGAGCATGTATCATTCATTACAAGGTATTTTCAAAATCTATCAGATTTTGGCACTGGACAGCATGCTCCCAGTAAGATTATATATCAGAATCCTGGATCAGACGCACATGCATGCATGGCACCAAGTATGGAACCTTTAAAAATGCATAAGTTGCAGTTACAATGAAAGGCAATCAAGCTTCTAAATTAGCATTTATTCTGACTCAAGACCTCTCATCCAAGCTTCCAAGTCATCATGATGCTTTTTCAGATATTAATAAGAATAAAATTCTGGTGTTTCTTTTCTTCGTTCCTTTATTCTTCGCATATCTATTTGCGTGCCCGCATTCACAAGAAGGAATTGATAAAATAACATAAGCTTTTAATATCCCCATTTTACCAGTTCAATTTGATCGTCTTTAAACAATCACTTTTAGGGCATGATAGACTTTTCAAACTCTCAAACCACACCAGTACAAACCAAAATCTTCGTAAGAAATCACAAAATTTCGGGTGAAACAAGCAAATTTTCGGAACAAGAAGAAAAAAAAGCATCGCGCACCATACCAAGCGACTGGTCTCAAGGATTGAAAGAAACAGAGAGAAAAGCTCATCCACCAAGTAAAGATCGCACAGACAGAGAGAGAAACAGTTGTCCGACAGTGTCACCCAAGCAGGGATCGGAGGTGGTGGCCAGCGGTGTCACCCAGAGAAATCGCAAAGAGAGAGAGAGAGAGAGAGGATATCCTCCGGCATTGATCAGGAGATGTCACCCTGTGCAAGGATCGGAGGTGGTGGCCGGCTGTGTCACCCAGAGAAATCGCAGAGAGAGAGGATTGATCCTCAGTCTGATGGCGGTCAGGTGGTGTCACCCGGAGGAGGCAGTCTGGCGGTGATCCGACAACAGAGAGAAAGAGAGAGAGAGAGAATTAGGGCTTCTATGCCCAAATTATAAACCCTATAACGGCAGTACCAAAATGTGATAGTTATCAAAGCAGGTTATATGTTCCCCCCCCCCCGAACAGGGCAGTTAGCTACATCTCATGATCGGGGGTCCCAAAGAGCACCACGTATGTAAGCATGTGTGTCTCGTATCCCCATGTTTGTCAGCATTAATTAGCGTTGGAGTTTGATGCGATTGCAAAGACTTAAGTACCCTCTCCTCCATTGGTGCAAAAAAAAATGACGGTTCTTGAAAAGGAGTGGTTGTAAAGACTTAAGTGCCCCGAAGATGATTATTTAAGACCCAGTCTCTGCACTGCAGGATTATCCGAGAAAGAAATCTCCCCTGGAGGAGGCCATGAACATCAACCCTCTTACTCTCTCTCTCTCCCTTCTATTTCTGCTTCTGTGCACATCCATTAGAAGATCATACATTGCTCCATCAAGCACCGACTGACCTGCACAGGAAGAGGGTCTGGGGGCTCCTCCCAGCGTGGGTAGCATCACCAGTGTGGGTAGCATCATTCAACTTAAAGAGTTATGGAGTCTGATTCAGAGCTTTTACCCTTACAGAAGGGGGGTCTGAGGGCTTCTCCCAGCGTGTTCATGGCCTTTTGCCCTTACAGGAGGGGGAATTTACATTTCGTAGAACACCCGTCACCGGAACGAGATAAACACCCGTCACCGGAACGACGGCTCCGCTGAGACCTCCTCGCTAGGGAGAGGAAGACGACGTGGTGGAGCTTCTGCTGGCCATCCTCAGCGCGACTGCACCGACTGGGTTGCTGTCGAGGAGGAGGGCGAGAACGATGACTCTTAGTTTGGGCAATCTTTCTTTTGATGATTGTGGTTGTAATGTATCGTTGAAGTTAAAATGGAGAATGAAATGACAATAAAATTTGCTGAAAATTTACAAAAATAAACTAAACTCAATAACGAAGACCCCACTTTTTACGGATTTGGAACATGACCTCTGGTTAGGGAGATATGGCCCTGACAAGTTGGTTCTAATTCGGGTAGCGATTTACAACGATTTGCTTACTGAATAACATTACAAATCGCTATAGCGATTTGCGGAAACACTACAAATCGCTATAGCGATTTGCGAAAGAATCTACAAATCGCTATAGCGATTCACGGAAGACACTACAAATCGCTATAGCGATTTGCGATTTGTAGTGTCTTCCGCAAATCGCTATAGCGATTTGCGGAAACACTACAAATCGCTATAGCGATTTGTGAAAGAATCTACAAATCGCTATAGCGATTCACGGAAGACACTATAAATCGCTATAGCGATTTGTAGTGTCTTCCGCAAATCGCTATAGCGATTTATAGTGTCTTCTGCAAATCACTATAGCGTTTCGTTGGAGACCCGAAAATACTACAAATTGTTGTAGAAAAGCCCGATAATACTACAAATCATTGTTGGAAGGCCCAAAAAAAATTTGGTCCGGAGGGCGCTGCCCCCCGAGCCCCCGCCAGGGGCGGCCCCCCTGGACCCCCGCCCGTTGACCGCGCAGCGGGATCCGCGCCGGGGGGAGCCCCCGGACCCCCCTCCTGTAAGGGCAAAAACTCTAAATCAGACACATAAGTAAAGAGAGAAGGGAGAGAGAGTGAGAGGGTTGGTGTTCATGGCTTTCTCCAGGAGGAACCCTTTACCTCCCTTGATTTCTTCTATAGAGAAAGAAAGGGTTTTACAGTGTTTTACGAAGAAGGAAGAAGAAGAAGATGACGATGGAGCAATATAGGATCGTCTGTTGGATGTGCACAGAAGTAGAGAGAGAAGGGAGAGAGAGTGAGAGGGTTGATGTTCATGGCCTTCTCCAGGAAGAACTCTTTGTTTCCCTTGATTTCTTCTCTAGAGAGAGAGAGGGTTTTACAGTGTTTTACGGAGAAAAAAGAAGACATGTTTGTCCTTTTTTTGAACAGAAAAAGAAGAAGACTTTGAAGAGTCAACATCATCCTCGACTTTCTGGATGGAGGACATGTTTGTCCTTTTTTTGAACTGTTTGTTTTTTCTTTTTTGAATGAAGGGCATTTTTGTCATTTTCTCAAACCATCACTTTATGAGAAGAATAGCAAGAAAGGGTACTTAAGTCTTTGCAACAACACCAGAGTCCGATGCAAAGTTATGTCAACATACACGGGAATACGAGCCCCATGTGCTTGTATACGTGGTGCTCATTCAAAGCCCCGAACACAGACGTGGGATTCAGTGAATCATCAGGGGCGAACATACACAACCCTCTCGATAGTTATAGAGTAAAACTTATAATTGCAACAAAACTATTGTTATTTATCTATGACAGCAACATTTCATGGCCGTTAAATATAATCGTAAAAGTGGTTTAATGGCAATATTTAATGGTTGTACATGTAGCCGTTAATGACACCTTGATAACGGCAACATACAAGGTTATCGTTACAGAGTAAAACCCTATAATGGCTATATCTAATGACCATTAAATATTGTCATCAAAAGTATTTTAACTGTCACATATGTCGTCGTTAAAGACAATCTATAACAGCAACATTTATCAATCCCTGTTAATTCAACTCCAGCAATAGCGGCAACTTTTTGTGTCGCCCTATTGACCCTAATCTTTGTAGTGATGCAATCCAACATATTGATGAACGGCACCCAAGAGGCCATTTTTTTTATACTCGGAGGAACCACCCTATGCCTAGAGACCAAGCCACGCTGGCTCAGCTTGCAGTACTAGCGGTCTTTGTTCATATCAGCATAAAACTCCGAGAGCTTACCCATCAACTCAATAGGCCGGTTTTTACCTAGATGGGCCTCGCAAAAAAATCTCGTCGTTTCATTTTTTAGATGAATGGCATTAACGACAGATGAATGGACTGCTAAGAATCGTCCAACACAGGGTGCTTTTGGTAGGTGTTAAGTGCGGTTCATTTTTTTATGATGAACGGCATCGAGGTGGCTTGGACGGTTGTTCTGTCCAAGGCTCTTTGGACTTGATCCTCTCTCTCTCAAAGTTATGCATGCATATACACTTTGCACAGACAAACTATTATCTAAAAATGGGTTCGGTATCTGACCCATCAAGGTATACCCGAATCCACCCAAATAACTGGATGTTGAATTTGGGTTTTGTCCGGGGTCAAGAAAATAAAATCCCAATCCTAGGTCCGTATAATTTAAAGAGCTTATAATATTCATCAAAATTAAATATAAAATACTTAGGTCAAGGATGTTTAAGTGGGATATTTGGTAAAAACCATAACCACAACCCAACCTCATATACTTAGATCCTGTTCAGGTTCCCTCGAATAATATTCGAGTCGCCATTTTATATGCCCATACTCTGATACCTGGGTTTAGGTAGTAAGTGTACTGAATACTAACTGGTTTGTGAAATAAATGTCCATAGCATGTGTGAAGTAGTGCAAATCAGGTTATACTGTTTTATAACCAATCTTTTGATGGGTGTTTGATTGCGCGGACAGGACTCACAGTCCTGTCTGCACATTGCTGATTGGATGCAGAGGTGTCATAGACAAGTCAAGCACGTGAGACGCAGACACTGTTGTCTGTGCAAGCAAAAGTTAACACTCAATCTCCAACGCTCATCTCACTTGAGAACTGTGAGAGCAGGCGCCCACATGCACATCCAACAAGTGACATATGTGGTCATATACAGTATGACCTGATCAGCTCCCTGAACTCTGTGAACTAGCATAAAGTAGCATAAGTTGTTACATAATCACCAATGCAAAATAGGATTGCAAATGGGTCGGATTCAGGATGGAGGTTTTGCAATTTTTAGATGTTTCAGATCCAATTTGGATCCAAAACCCTATGTATTTAGCCGTTGTCCATCCAAACAGTTTACACCCCTGTAGGGATGGCAGTGGACCGGGGCGGGGGTCGGGGACAAGGTCTCCACTCCTGCCCTGTCTCAAAATCTGAACCTCCATCCTCGGTCCAAATGGGGTGAGGTGGAGCGGGCCCCATTTCCCCTCGGTCCATTGCCATCCCTAAAGAAGGATCAGGGACTGGACAGGGCAGGGTGGGGTGGGGACACGGCAGGGCGGGGGAAAGCGTAAGTCCATCCCGGCACGGATTTTGATTTTAACCTTCATCCCCATTTCATGTCCTCCATCCCCAGTCCAAACGGGGCAAGGCGGGGCAGGGCCCCTTTCCCCGTTCCACTGTCTTCCCTACACCCCTAAATGTGAACACATGCATGCAAAAGAGTGAAACACTGCTACATACAATAATTCCATAAACATACTTGGATGTCTAGCGAGAGAAGGCGCAGGCACATTTTTCATGCAAATGCAAATGCAAATTCATGTGTTGCTGTTGATGTGCAGCACTATTACTTAGCTCGATGATATGATGAAACCATCAAGGAGTGCATAATGCTCGATCATAAGTTTGGAAGAGAGAAAGACTCTCATAGGAAAAGAAAGTTTTGGCTATGAGAAGTTTTTCAAAAGAAAGTTTTTAGCTTCTCTGTGTAGCATGAGAATAACAGAGTGAAAAAATAAGAGCGAGGAGGAGGAGGGTGATGGTGAGAAGGTGGGTGGTAGGAAACATTCATCCAACCCCCAGAGTAATGTTTCCTATATCAGGAAGTGTACTTTTTAGAAAAACTCTCACCAAAAGTGTCTCTCATTTGGAAGGGTCAAAAAAACCGTACGGATTTTTCATTTTGCATCACTTTTCCTCGATCTTTCTGGCTTTCAAACATACCCATAGTGTTGTATGCAAGTGCCAGATTTCACACCTGGAATGAGACATAGTCACAAAATCAGATCTCAGGAAAATATGAAAAGGAAAAATAACTAAGATATTTAAAAAAATTAAATTTTTTTGTGGAAAATCTTGGTATATGTACGTGGAACTGTCAATTCATGCAACAACTCTTCGCCATGGTATGGACTGCCCTAGGAATAAGGTGGACAATGTATACAAGCCTTAAAGACTTATTGATTGGCGAACATGTAAGCAGAAAAAGTCCCAAATTACTGTTTTAATTGATGGAGGTGTTGGCTCCTAATAATGTGGAGGCTCATTTGGATGGAGAGGAATAGAAGAATTTTCTCTGAGGACTACTCTTCCTGTGCAATGATCGCTCGTAATTCGACCTTCCCTAGCGCTGGAAGAATCTTTGCTTGATTTGATGACTGAGGCTGTTATCCAAACGTATTCAATCTGCTGTTTTATTTGTTATTTGAGTGACATCTCATCACTCTTTTACAACTCTCTACTAATTCTTTCCATCTCAATGAATTAATGTTTCTTTAAAAAAAAGAAAAGAAAATATGAATAGTATAGAAAACTCTACCAGAAGTGTTTTTAGCAATGTTGTCAGTAGTATCGAAAGAAAATACGATACTGACTTGAATCGGCTATTTTTTAATAAATGTAAAAAATAGCTTAAAATTAATTATTTTAATGGTTTTAACATGTGTTACATTCTGATTGACACATAACATTTTTAATTGTTTTTTGGCCGATTCAGAACAATACACTGAGTATCGGTATCGGCCGATACTCCTGAACCATTGGCCAAACTATACAGGTTTGATTCCGATACTGACAACATTGGTTTTTAGTGCATTACTTTAGCAATAAGAACACAATAATTAAAAAAATAAAAGGCTATTCAAGGAATATTTTAAAATTAAAAAAATATTTTGAAAATAAAAGGCTAGGTCTCCAATCATGGGGTGGTTTCTCCGTGTAAATATCAAAAAAATAGCATTGTATTTGCAAACCCTCTTTTTTCATTTTTATGCGTGGCAGCACCAATGTCACAAATCTCGTTATCAGGATTTTTCCAGCATAAAAAAAATCTCACAATAAACTAAAACAAACCTCATAATATGGAAAATTCTCGACAAAATATCAACAAATATAAAATTTTATAAGTGCAGAAAAATATATAAATCTAAACAAGAAATGCTAAGAATACATAGAAATTTCAAAGGAATAATACTGAGATAAAATCATGATATTATAAATTTTGATTTCATATTTTATCAGCTTCTGAATAAAACCGTGATGTTTTGAAAACATTGCTAAATATTTGTGATGGTGCAGCACCAAATTAATGGTTACCTAATAGGATCTATTGAGCAGCACCAAAGTGATACCATGAATTATCTCCCTTTTTTTATGTCATATGGATACGGCACCACATACAGATACAATCACTTTCATGAAGTTTCTAATATGACTAGTATATAAAGGGATTCGAGATGGGAGTCGAAATGGAGTACCAACTACCCATGTGACATATCTTTTAAGTTTCGCAGCCACAGCAAAGAAATAACAGGCAGGAACAGAAAGAGTCCATCAATCAGAAAAGTAAATAATGTCTGAAACCAAAGTAAACTATTGCAGGAAGAATTGACCTAACTATTTAGATCCCTGCTGTTGAGGTACAAGCAATTGGTGTGGCTAGAAAGACTAGACTGTCCACTCACAGGAGTAAAACCAGTGTACCGGTTCTCAGCCTTTGCCATGATCATGTCAGCAACCTTCTTAAGCATCTCGTGTTTCAGGACAAAGGGTTGTGCTGCATATTCCTCTAGTGGCATCCACTGAGCGAAACACAGAAACCAGGAGATTAGATATGTCGTGTCTTAGAAACAGGTCTATATGTAATGGAAGCAAAGTCCCATGATAGTCCAAAACATACCAAAGAGGTCTTGACAAAAACTTTGGCCAATAACAGAGTGACTGAATTTTCTAAAAGCAACAATAATTGCTAATACCAATGTTGTTAATATAGGCTCACTAAGTGGCATCAGTTATACAGAAACAATAAATTCAGCATGAAACGGGTCGAATTGGATTGTTTTCTTAATCAGACCATTTCAAAGATTGAACTTTTTATTCAAATTTGCTTTTTGAAAGTATATTATTTTAAAATGTCTAAGTGAATCGATTCAAGATATAATCTGTTTAATTCGACCGATTTTCAAAGAGAGCCAAATCAACCCCTGTATTGTTTCAACAAAGGGCCGATTTAGACAGATTTTAACATTGGCTAATACTGTTTAGAGCATGCCTGAGTATCATTGAGAAGATGTCGAGGATAATCAACTTGTTCAATAAAGATAACTGTTGCATCTTATGATCTTAAGAGGACTACTAGTTCATTCATTTCTTTACATCAAGTTCTTTTGTCGTTGACAAAAAATTGGATATGTGCTATTAACCATCAATATCCAAGAACTCGGCATAAAATCCACCTCAAAACATAACATCCATTGGAAAAAACAACAATTTAACCAAGCGCTAGAAAGCAGTACAATGCTTCTCCATCTTTCTCCTTTTTGTTAATTCATCAAAAATTTGCTGAAATGGCATCAGTGGATTAGACAGAATATTTATTTACCATGAATGACTAGTTAACCACAAGACAACAATAGCCACAAAATGCAGAAATCGAAAATAAAGAAGAAAAAATCATGAGGGACATTATATTGTTTCAAAATTAAGATACTTTCTTCCAAGGAATGGGTACCAATTAATGAAATTTACCTGGATATCCTCAATTTCCGATTCTTGCTTCTGAATAACAAATGACAAGGGCCGCAACATACACACAAAAAACAGATCCGACTTCTCAAAGAAGGATTTATGACTTTGTCTGCAAGTTAGATTTAAAAATCTACAGTCACTCGAGGGAAAGAAACTTGTAAGCAAGGATTCGAAAATCAACCCAAGTGAATGTAAATGGCAATCCATCAAATTGCTATATTATGTAGTTTACATAATATCTACTATAACAAAGAGAAACTTTGATATTGTGTACATAACTAATGGTCTGGCAAAAAAAGGATCCATGAACTGCAATAGAGAAAACAATTTCTAGAAGGTATTCCAGAATTCACCATATAAAGGCAGATCATGATCCAAAATCTATGCTTGAAAAAAGGTCAACAAAATTGCCACCTCTTACAGCAAGATCTAGTGGTAAGACCTACTTACAACCGGTAAACTTTTGCTCTTCCAGTTCAACTACAAGAAACTACTGGAAATACATAATTCACATACCTGAATCCAAGAACTTCCACAAATTCAGTCTCAATCTGTAACAAAAAATAAAGATTCTGACATCACAAGAGCTTCTGTGCTTGAGGCTCAGAAGAAAATGAATGCAAGGAGATGATATATAGCTTACTCCTGTTTCCTCTTTGACTTCTCTTATAGCCCCAGCATGTATATCCTCACCCTAGCAAGAAAACATTCAACCTTATAGTTCATAACAATTAACAGAGCATAAATGAAGCAAAATGAAGACATGAAAATATCTCCAAGAGAAATGATACCTCATCAATGACACCAGTAGGAATCTTCCATACACCAGAACCTCTCCATATGCCGGTCTTTTCCTGGACTACCAGCACCTAAAAACATGGTTTACCACAAACCCAAATCACAGAGTTGCAGGTCTCCCTAACTAGAGCTACCACGTAACATTGCAACATAAGCTAAATTGTTTTACACTGAAGTAGGAACCAGTGTATTTTTTCTATTGGGTGTCTCAATACGATATACACCTGTATCTTGATGTTGGTGTGTATCGTACCTGTATCAGGTGCATCTTATGACACACCCATGTATCTTATGATACATGCATATCTTATAATATACAATAAGTGCAGTTTAAGTTGCACTTATTTCAAAAAATAAATTGAAATATATAAGACCCCAAACGAAAAAGAAACATATAAGACCCAATGGGGCCAGTTCATACTCATCCTAAAGGGCTTAAGAGTGATTTGGGGAGATTTCTTGCAAAAAGGGGAAAAAAAAGGTAATGATGATAATCATGATTAATGTTATCTAGTTCATTTTTTGTTTGAATTTTGAAAAAACTTGGTTATGAAAGATTTTTAAATATTGAAAATACCTTATGATGCTCTTTTAGTTTATGTAAACACACGCTATTTGAATCTTGTGACTTGTTAACTTATTTGTGTTGTTTAGCATGCATATTATTTCATAGTTTGCATTTTTCTTGTGAGATATGCTACCATTCATAGTATATTATCTTTGTTATTGAATGTCCCATGTCTTATGCATGTCATTCATAGCATATAATTTTTTTCATATGTGATATTATAGTTTTATATTATGTAATTCATCGTTGTTTCTTGTGTTATGAAATTTCAGAATTTTTCTGATTTTTGGGATTTTTTATTTAAAATATTCAACTTTTATGATACAATACGATAAAATATGTTTCTTATTTTGAGCCCAGACTATATGGGTCATGATATGTTTTTTATAACCTCGGTAGGAACAGTAACTAATAAATCTTCAAAGTCAAAAACAGAGATTTACATCTTCTCATGCCCAATCAGAGTGGGTATGAGACCCTTGCGAAGTGCATAGACATAAATATCACTGAGAAAAAGAATCACAAAATAAGAACTGCAAATCCAGGTTACCTGTCCTTCATTGTTTATCACAACAGCACCAATACCTATTCGATGTGTAGCATTGGCAGGCAGAGTGTGAGGAGTGTCAAGAAGCCAAGATACAAGCATCAAATAGGTTGGCTCTGCATGGTGGTACCAAAATCCTTCCTGAAAGACAACAAAGGAATTAATTGAAGCTTGGGCAGGAGAATGACTTTAATATTCCTGCATGGAATATAGGCTACATATAAGTAACAGTAAAATGCAAATGAGAGATCCATCTCAACCAGCCTAAAGTAAAGAGTCCATCCATGTGGCCCTGTCGACACAATTAACATCAAAATAAGATATACAAGAAGAATTTGATCAACATTTGATGGAAAATATTTAATAAATTCATTGAAAACCATCAGGGATGCCAGATAAACAGGATCAGCCTCAACCGGGTAGTAAAAAGTGAGACTGAATGTATTAACATTATTTAAAAATTATAACAATAAGAAATAAAAAAGATAACCATATCTTATTCACTACTTCTGAGCTCAGCTTTATTCTTGCTTTATACTTTTATTATTACATGAAGTAGGTAGCCTACCACCACAAAATAAAAAACAAGCAAAGACTAAATGATACAGCAATATTTAATGGATGTTGAAATAAAGACAAACAAGAAAGCTAGGATTTTTGTTTCATCTTATCAGCTATAACAGGATCAAGGAATATTGTTAACCTCAACCGCAGCAGGAACAAGTTTTCCAAGTTGAATTGGAATTTTCAGCCAAACACCTTTTTTGCCCTAAAAATGAACATAGGAAAATTTAGGATACTCATATAAATACAATGCAGTATCTAGGCTCATGCAAATATATCAATCAAATGATGATGCTTAACAGATTCTAAACATCAAAACAAGTTCTGGAACATATTCGAAAGGCACCACTGTAATTTTAAGACTAGGATGTAAAATATTCACATATTTGTCTCTATAAATGCATTAAGCATAATGTCAGTATGTGATCACTATATGCAACAATATATCCTTAGCTACTAAAGGATTAAGACACGCATGTAAACAATCTCAAAGTCTCATGTAGCCAAGTCATGAATTTGACAACTCTGGAACAAAGTATGATCAATAACATGCACCAATATTTACATTCAAGAAAACATAGTGAAAAGTAAACAAGGTCCATTGCCAAAAAGAATGTTAGGCTTAAACATTTCTTTGTGGAACAGAATATGTATATTGTACCATAGAAACTATCAGACAGTGATAGGTTGTAAACATGACTGAAAGTGTTTGCCAATTAGCCTTGACAAAGAGCTACGGATTGAGCTTGTAACTTTTCAATGTAAGTTGGAAACTTTAGATTCTCCTTGCAACACTGGTACATTACTGAGCTTTTTGTGGCAAACCTAACTATCCAATCAGTCACAGACCAAGAAAATATGCCCGTACTTTTGGATTCTAGACAAGCTAAGAAACCTAGTGCTGATGAAAAACTTCATAAACTTTTTTTTAGAACATATAAAACGTAAAAAAGATGAAAAACTTCATAAACAAGATGCAGAAGACTACTTGTAGTGTTGGATCAAAACAAATTATAGAAGCACATCCTAGACTACTTGAGCAGGCTCACTGTACAAGAAACACTGTATTAACCAGCTTGAGAGACAGATCCTTGACCAAATAAACCAAGTTACAAAATTAATCACGATGTCCCCCTGATCTTTAGGCACTAGAAGTCACCTCCGTCATTCCCATGTAAAGAGTCAATGACTCGTTATCCATCATACAAAATCATAAAATTCTACATGAAATCAACAATAATTAACAAGTATGCACCAATAATCACTTATCCACTTTCATTCAATATACACAGGACAGGACAATCACAGAAACAAAATAAACAGATCACACTATTACATAGTAAAAATCAATACATTCAAGAGACGAAACAAAAGCAAAGAGAAGGTTCAAAGATTTCAAGGTGAGAAAGAAAGTGCTCACCTGCTGCCTCCATCTAGATATCGATGTTTTAAGCAAAGCGGAAAATGCCCTAACATCCATCGGTGCCTCGATCTCGACTGTAATTCCATCATAGTTATCTTCCTTCCCAATCAGTATTTCAACTTCATCGGGCGAGCTTGGCAAGTTTGATATGCTTCTAACCTCAAAGCAATTGGAAGTCCTAAACCTAAAATCTTAAGCAACCACACTCCAAGTATCACAATGCAAAGCCTCTCCAGTGTAAAAACATAATTACAAACAAAAAGAAATTAAAAAGAAAAAGCAAAAGACTAATGCTTCAATCTCGAGGGAAGGATAACAGAGCACGAATATATAAATACAACGAAGTACATGGAATCTTAACGTATTCAGCAATTTCATATAAGATATTGAATAAATAAATCATCCATATAAAAAACTACTAAAAATTTAATTTTCTACAGAAACTTGGTAGTTAGTGAAAAGTATCCGAGTTTTCTTCAATCCCAGTAGAGAATAAAAAATGAAACGAAAATAACAAAAAAAGAAAAACTGAAACAATGAAAATTTCCTCGACATACAAGCAACTAAAACAAGGCAAATTCTGATTAAAAATGTCATCAAATTCTAAAAATTGTTTTTTTTTACCAAAATAGCCAGAAAACTATGGATTTCTTTTACCAAACTTCGACCAAAATCGCCAATAAAATCCAGGAGCACAATAAAAGCTGCTTTCTTGAAACAAAAGGCCGGGAAAACGCAAAATTGAATAAACGAACACATAGAAGGACCTCAAATCATGAAAAAAAAATCACCAGAATCCACTAAAATAGCTAAAAATCTAAATTTTGCCCAAATTTCGACCAAAATTTGCCAGAAAAATCCGAGAGCTACTCCAACTGCAATAGCAAGAAAATATACATACACTTGTAGGCAAAGACGGAGCTGGGGGGGGGGGGGGGGTCAGGACTGTAGCCTCCCGGCCCAGTTAAATTTTTTTTTTTTTTTTAAAAAGCCGAGCCCTAATTCCCGGGTCGGATCCAGCACTTGGCGAGGGCGGGCACCCGCCCGTGCTGGATTCGACCCGCTTAACTTATTACCCCTCAGCCCCTCTTCTTCTTCGATCTTGATTTTGAGTGACCTAGCCCTTGCCCTCGTCTTCCCCAAATCCCCCGACTCCCGACGACCGATCCAACATCGCCCAGCATCTTCTCTGATGTCGGCCGAGCTTCTCCTCCGACGTCGACCACCAACGCTTCTCCTCCAAGCCTCTGGCGCTGCTCCCGTGCTCCTGAGTGAGCGAGATGACGAGACACCGACCGAGCACGACGTTGAGACACCAATCTTTTGGGTAATTTGACTAATCAAATATATGTTAGTTTTATTTAATCAAATTATAGGTGGATTGGAGTGGATTTAATCAAATCAACTCTGAAGTAGGGTTGATCCTGACCTGAAACAATTCATTGCATTTATTTTTTATTAAATTTTATTTAAAATAAAAAATAATTTACCCATTTTGAGGATAAATCCTATTTTTTGTTCCTGAATGAGCTCCTATGCATATATTCCTATGTATATATGTATATATTATATACATATATGCAAATGTCTCTCAGTCTTTTATCTCATGTTAATTGTTTGACTCACAAATTAAATTAAAGTGGAAGATGAATGTTGACTGTTGATGGTAATTTATGTTTTTTGGTGCAATAATTATACTTTATCTACTCATTTTAGTTGGAACAAATCTAGGAGAAGGTTGTGAATCAATGACTTCTGAATTTTAGAATAAGTCCTGATTTCTGAATTATAGAATCAATTATCTACTTTATCTACTCAAATTATATCGAATTATAGAAAAGTCCTTACTTCTAACTTGTGTTTTAATGTTCTGATATCCAAATTAATTATCTTTAGACAGTAGGAGAAGGTTGTGAATCAGTGAATTTATTTGAAGGATAAGAAGATATATTTGAAGGTTGCGAATTAGTGAATATCGTTTCAGTTGTGCTAACTCTTATCTAGTTACTCTCCTAGTGACTTGTGAGTATATGCTTAACTCTTATCTAGTTGCAATTTACAAATTTATTGTTGTTATTTATCCTAATCCATACCCTATGCATGATTATTAGTTTGTTATAGTTGTTAAGTGTTAATTGTTATAGTGTTAATTTGTTAATTGGTATAGACTTATAGTGTTATATTGGTATTTTTTTGTCATTTATCACCAATCAGTAGATGTATCTAATTCGGTGTACTTATGTAGAATTGTAATGATTAATTGTGTAGATTATTGATAGTTTACGTGTTTGATTAATAATTTTATCATCAATCAGCAATTGCATCTGATTCGGTGTACTTGTGTAGAATTGTAATGATTAATTGTGTAGATTATTGATAGTTTATGTGTTTGATTAATAATTTTATCACCAATCAGTAACTGTATCTGATTCGATGTACTTGTGTAGAATTGTAATGATTAATTGTGTAGATTATTGATAGTTTACGTGTTTGATTAATAATTTTATCACCAATCAGTAATTGTATCTGATTCGCTGAAAAATTTATACTTACTTTTCTCTAGTTTTTTTCACTACCTTAACATGATGTTATTCAATTACTTTTTTATTATTTATCACCAATCAGTAATTGTATCTGATTCGGTGTACTTATGTATAATTGTTATGTTGAACAGTTAAAGTAATACTTTTGTAAGTTGAAACAGTCAAAGTTATGCTCATGTAGTATCTTATTTATTTGTAGAATTTGAAATGGAAAGAGGACAATCTTCGAGCACTAAGAAAAGAAAAAACTTGTTATCATTTTTTTTTAAGTTAGACAACTCTTCAGATGGACAAGTTGAGGAAACTCCAAGTCCTACTCCAACCATTCATTCATCACCTGAGCATATTCCATCTCTGAATCCAACTTCAGAATCTGATTTTTATATTAAAAGAGATTCGGGTAAAAGAAAGTGTATGTGTGATCACCCTGTTAATGAAATAGATCGAATTAGACGGGCTTATCTGAAGGCGGGACCTTTTCAACCAAAACTTGCACAATACTCAAGTAGACAATGTGGTAAACAAGTGCGTCGATGTCAAGAACATCGGTATGATAAGTTTCGTTGGCTAGAGTATTCTCTAACAGAAGATAAAGCATATTGTTTTTATTGCTTTTTTTTCTTGATAATAGCCTTTCTTCGAATCTCTCAGCATTAGCAACGGTTGGATTTAATAATCGGAAGAGGGTTAGTCAAAGAGAAAAATGTGTTTTTCTTACCCATGTCGGTTCTTCACTGTCTTCATATCATATCGTATGTGTAAGAAATGCAGAGATTTTGATGAGACCGAGTCATCACATTGACAAAGTGATGAATGTTGTATCCCAAGAGGAACGTCAGAAAGCTCGTCTGAGAGTAAGAACCTCAATGTTAGCTCTTCAGAAATTGAGCATTTGTTAGAAAATGGGGAACGGTCCATAGGAAGTGGGGCTAATCAGATTGAGAACTTGCATAGAGTTGATCAATATGAATCTGTAAAGAGCTTGATGGATATGTACGTTGCAACATGTAAAGTATTTGAGTGCCTGATTGAAAATTCTCCAAGTGCTAGATCTCAGGTTGAAGTTGATGGTGCATATACTTGCATTACAAGTTTCGAATTTGTATTTGTCTTGCATCTGATGAATCGAATATTTGCAGTTACTGATATTCTATGCCAGGCCCTTCAAAAGAAAAATCAAGATATCTTGACTGCTATGAGATTTGTCTACACTACAAAGACTGTGCTTCAAGCTTTGAGAGAAGATGGTTGGGAAGAATTCCTTCAAGATGTAACATCATTTTGTTCAACAAATGATATTTGCCTACCTTACTTCAGTGGTTCATATATGGTTGGTCGATCTCGTAGTCGTGAGTATCCCTCAGTTGAGCATCACTATTATTTTGATGTTTTCAATAAAGCTATAGATTTCTTGTTGGTGGAGTTAAATACTAGATTTAATGACATATCAGTCGAACTTCTTTCTCTCAGTGCAACATTGGATCTTAGAAACTCATTTGAATCCTTTAATATAGCTGATATTTGCAAGCTTGTAGAAAAGTTTTATCCTCAAGATTTTACACCACAAGATATATTTTACTTGAAAGCAGAGTTACAACATTATCATATTGATGTGGTTTCTGATCCTCGATTTCAAGTACTTACTCTACCTGATTTGTATCAAAAGTTGGTTGCAAGGGAAAGGTCAGAAAGTTATGCCATGCTAACTAGATTATTTCGTCTTGTATTGACATTACCAGTTTCTACGACCACTACAGAACGAGCATTTTCAGTGATGAAGCATGTGAAGACGGAAATTCGTAACAAAATGGACGACGGTTTTCTTGTTGACGGTATGACATTGTACATCGAACTAGAATATACTATGACTTTAGTTATAGATTCTCTTATAGATGAATTTTATGTTGCGGGTAACGGTCGGGGTCCATTTTAGTTGGTACTTTTGTATTTTGATTTATTTTGTCATAAATAAAATTTATGCATTGTTATGAACTTCAAATTATTTCACCGGTATTATATATTGCCATTAGATAGTGTTTAAGAACTTTCTGTTGAAGTTGAGAAAGACTGCAGCAGATAGTTTGATTTGTCCATATGAAATAGATTTTTATTAATAATTGTAGCCATTTTTTATTTTATCTCAAAAAAAAAAAACGGGGGCGCTGCCCCCCCCCCCGAACCCCCGACTATCACACCAAATTTTTTTTTTTTTTGCTACACCCCTGTTTGCCCCCCCCCCCCCCCCTCACATGAATCCTAGCTACGCCCCTGCTTGTAGGAAAACTTTACCTCAGTTATACAAACAAACAACTACATGAAAAGAACCATTTTTAAAATAAAAAAAAAAAAAGCTTGTGAAAACGCGAAATTTGATAAACAAACGCATAGACGGACCTCAAAATCACTAAAAAAATCATAAGAATCTTATCAGAAATAGCCGCGAAGACTCAAAAATCTCCTTCAAAAACGATAACCAAAATAAAAAAACTAGGAAATTCGCACGAAAAATAAGAAAATATAGAAAATTCGAAAAAAAAAAACAAAATTTTTACCTCCAATCGGAGAATATACTAAAAAATCAAAAAAAAAAATTACCTCCAAAGAAACGAGAAGCCGGAAGACGGGAGGACGATCGCCGGCTCTTCCTCAGAAGAAGGAAGCTTCTCAAAGAAGCAACCGCGGACGCTTTCGGCGAATCGGCGGGAGAGAGGATCCTACATTTGAAGGGCCAAGAGGAGGAGGGAGGGGATGTCCGTACAGTGGCAGTATTTACTCTAACGGAAATGGAGACCACGAATTTCCTCATTCGTTATAAGAAAACAAAACCCCGAATTAATGGTGGGGAAAAAAGAAACGCACGGAAAGAACCGGCGCCACGTCTCGCTGAAGAGAGCCCCCACCCCGTCGGCAATGCAGTTTTTTTCGTTCGGTGATTCGAAAAAGTACGTCAATGTCAAGGAAAAGCGTTTCTTTCTGCCATGTGGCACTTTTAGCGATTTCTGGATATTCGTTGAGGAGGTGGCGAGGGTTTATTTGTCTAACTTTTTTCTGATGAGAAATCAGAAAGCGGACGGTTTTTCATTTTAGTTCCTCATGTGGGAGAGTCGTTGTGGCTTCTGCGTCGGAGTTAAACCTGGGTGTCATAGGGCATGGAAGGAGCGTGATGGCGTGAATTTGGGTCTCAACTTCACGTGGGTGAGGTCAGATCTGAGCCGTCGAATGTGGTGAAGGGCGTGATGGCGTTTGCTGAAGAAAACTGCAAGTTTCCATGGAAAAGTATTCTGTGGGCCCCACTGCGGCAACATCAACAAGGGCTTCAGCTTAACTCCTTTTTGAGAGCCCTCTTCTGCAGGACGCAAATGTGCCCCCATAGTGCTTTAATTTTCTCTTTGTTTCTTCTCACCAAGGGCACATGATAGTGACAAACGTTTTTTGGGCAAAAATCTTGTTTTTAAAAAACTCATGAGAAATTGATTTTTTTTTTTATAAATCTTGTATTTTTTCGGCAAAATCTTGGCAATAAAAAAATAAATTTTTTATAAAAAAATATTAATAAAATTTATTTAAAAATAAAAATACACGGTTTTTTCATGATAAATAGCCGTTTAAAACATATTTATATTTTTTCATAAATCCCAAGATATTTTTAAAATCTCGCAAGAAATTGAAGATTTAAACTTTTAGGCAATTTCTCGCGATATTATCGTGAGATTTTAATAAATCTCACGATAGAGCCCTATGATCAAATTAGAAGTAATCAAACAATGTAATCTAGATTTAAAAAAAAACAAAAGAAAGAGTGTATCAGGGCAGAGCATGCTCTGCTCTGACGGTAATCCCTCAGCAAAGCCAGAAATCTAAATTTGGGTGGGGGCCAATGGACGGCTGGCAAAGAGAGATAGGGGGGATGGGGTATGGGGTATGGGGTATGGCCTATGGGGTTTGGGGAGGGAGCACAACATTTGAGTTAGGGTGGGCACTAAGCTAACCTAAAACATTTCAGTGTTTGTTTGGGAGAAGGGTATGGGAGGAGTTGGGAGGGTGTTAGAGAGGTTATATGGGGATTTGGAATTTGTTTGAGAGAGGAAAGTGGAGGAGAGCATAAATGTCGGTTGAGAGTCAACTGACTCAATACTAAAATTTTCAAAATTCAGCTCTTACAAATGCTTGAATTACAAAGATTCCGGTGAGTTACTAAATTTCATGATTCAAATTTTTGTATCTTATTTACATCAAGAAATTTTATATTCACCTATTTTATCTCATTACAATAGTACAGTTGAGAGGGTAACAACTAAGGGTGGGCAATGGGTCTACCTGGCTCGGTCAATCCGGCCCACTAATGGACCGATCCATTTGGGCCATTTCAGCCTGGTCAAAGCTTGGCATGTAAACTGACAGGTTGAGCCAACAGCCTGCTTTGGGCAAGCCCACTGGGAAAACCATTATGCTCGTGAGCCTAATCGGGTTGGGTCGGGTTTATTATATTATATATAATAAAAATATTATATTTATATAAAATATATTTATGTTATATATACATATATATATGTATATTATATATATTATAGAAAATATATATACATACAGGCCGATTTGGGCGGCCTAACCGATTTCGAGTCGAGCTTGTAAAGACTCCAAACTGACCTTCAAAAAATTTACAATTTTTATTTTTAAATGAATAAATAATTTTTAAAATAACACAAAAATATATACCATGTACTCATGACACATTACAGATTTAATATACACAACCCAATAGACATTTCAAACTATGAATTTAATTTTAACTTAATTTAATTAAAAAATTTATTTAGGTTCAACAAGTTTCCCAAAACAATCAGAATTCGAGCCACCAAAAATATAATCTTTGTAATGCCCCAAATATTTAACTCAAAAATTTTAGAATGATTATTTTTTTTAAAACCACAGCAGAAATATTTTATAAATCCCTCAATCAAATAATTTGGGCGGGTTACAGGTGATAACACAAACTTAATATCATTAGGTGAATTATGAATTTAAAGTCAGAGTTCCTCAGGACATCCAAAGAAGATATGGTCTCATGGCACTGCTTGTAGTGACGACCGCAATTGCCCCAATATCTTTATCTATTTCCTGAAAAATAATATTTTAGATGGGGTTAGACTAAACCCCGTCTGAGTAAGAAGCATAATATCAATATGAATGTGCTCAATATCATGTATATAAGTATATGTGCAACACATTGATATAAAAAATACCAAATATTCAAACAAGTTATGAATGTGCAGTTCATCCAATACAAACATGTCATGGTTTAATACATAAAGAAAAAATATTAACGAGCGACACATCATATGAATGAATCACATTTATGTTATAACAATTTTGAATGTAAAAGAAAGCATTATTAAGCTATGCATCACATGAATGAATCATAGTCATATTATAACAAATGCAACATCATGCATTATATGTATACTTGAAGACTCTCAAATGTGTTCTGACTTTATGTTTCTCGTGTTAATTACCCTGTGGGTACGTACAGGCATTTGACATTGTAGCGGACCGAGACCACACGAGGGTCTGTTATGCTTTTTCAATTAATACCCCATGTGACTAGCTATACGAAGACCCAAACAAGATGGTTCACGACCGAAAGAGTACTCCCCAATGGCTAGAACTAGAAATAGGATACACCCTGTAAACTTCTGCAGAAGACTTAGATCTACCACCTAGGACGTATTGGTAGTCAAGGTCTCCTAACTCCAAAGACTGGGGATCGGGTGAGACGCCTACCTCTCACAAAATACAATTGTCTCATGGAGCTTATACTACCTACCCTCTCGAAGGTAGACCATGGGTCTGGTAATATACATCGCTTTTAAGGTGTACCAAAAATCCTGAGAAACTAGTAACATATACTATTTTCAGGTATACCCAGAATCTCAAGAAACCAGTAACATATATTATCTTTCAGGTATACCCAGAATTCTACAGTTAGGTTATATGTGCTCATATTAAATCTTGCTTATTTCTTTGTGTGAGTCATTGCATCATAAGGAATTTATAAAATCTCAAACCCACACTCAGGGTAATCAAGTGTATGCACATTACCAACTTAGTGCACATTAGACACCAACAACAATTCTCATAATCATAGGCTCATATATGAGTCGAGTACCTGTGCATGAAATATTTAATTTTATAAGTTTGGGTGTACGTATTGTACCCTATTGGTCTTTTCGACCGTATGACCAGTCATGAGTAAAACACACAGACACATGTATCACACCATTTCATCATAACAATGCATAGCATGTCACACATATAAATCTCATAAGTGCTTGTGTGACACTACAAAGGTTCTGGGGAATTACATGCTTAGTTTTGAGCTTTAGTATACTCACGACCCTGAAATTTTCATATTATGCAAATATCAAATACATGTATTTAACAATAGGCAGTTTATGCCCTGAACATGGTCATAACATTCATATCCGAATCACATAGCAAATTTATAAGTGAAACAAATAGCATTATTGATATCTCATTCTTTCATAAAGCTCAGTAATAGCATAACATTTTGTCCATGTGCATGCGATAAAAAAATTGCATTTGCGAAAATATACACCGGTGCAACCATTCTAAAACCAAATTGACAAACAATAAAATAACGTTCTTGTATCATTTTACTGGGTTTTCAAATAAAACAACCACCTCGTTGAGTACGCAAGACCCTCTTTTAAGGATCCAATCCTATAACCCATTTTTACATTTAATGAATGTTTTATAACTAGAACCATGATCATGCCCTTCACATGTGGAAGATACATAATCTCATGCGTTCGATGGATCAGAGTCTGTGAGACTTGATCTTGCTTGATAAATTTTTAAAGTAAATGCAATGGAACTAACCTTATAGTTCTTATGTTACGGGTTCCAAAAAATAAACATTCAATGAAATAATATATTCTCTTGAAAATAGTAAATTGAACTAACTTTGTGAACATATTCTCGTATTTATTATTTCGCATGAAATGATACTCAATACTATCATATTTTTCACCTTATCTATGTCATGGTCAATATCACACATTCTTGATATGTATTTAGTTGAATTTATGCATATTGAATCATATGCAACAAATTAACAATCATTGTTTGTATTAATTTGGAACTCACCATTTGAGACCTATATAATTTATTTTGAATATATGTACCTTTTATATTCTATATTTTATTTTCATATTTTTCTTTATTCAGTACAAGTCATGATACAATAGCAGTATGATACATTAGGGTCAAGCCGACCCCTACCTGCTGTATCTTACAGGGTGACGCATGTTGTGGTTCGCTACCTAGGCAATACACTGGTTGAACATGTAGCGTCTAATATATGGTGCTGCACTGACTCACCATAAGGAGGGTGCATGCTGAACCTGCAACGTCTAGCTCATAGGAACGCACTTTTACTGCAACTCCAAACTCAAATAGACTGGGGTCAGATAGGTCCCATTCTGCAATGTCCCAACCGGTGACATACACAAACTGCTACAAAGATAATCAGGTAGATGTTGGGGTCTGTGTTTCAACCAAGGTGATCTACACACTAGTAGTCACAACATATGGAGGTTGGGGTCGGACAAACCCCTGCCTATAACGTCCAACCAAGTGATGCAGTTGTAAACCCAAGTTGAATAGTATGGGGTAGGACAGAGTTCGACTTGCAACATCCCTACAGGGTGACGTGCGTTATTTGGTCATAAATAAAAATACAAAATAATTGGACTGGGTCGGGCAAACCCCTACTGGTCACAATATGCTAAATACTCATTTTGTTACATACCCGCAACACCTACATTTGGTGTTCCAAACCATGACAGAAAATACAAAATGCAAAAATGGACGAGGGTCGGTCAGACCCCTATGGGTTTCATTAGGCTAAGGCACATTTTTGTCATCAATATCAATAATAATACTAACAAGACTAGCAAGGGTAAATTGGTTCAGTGTAAAGCTTGTCTTCCTCATGTCCCAAAAGTCTCAAAAAAAAAAAACTTCATGACCATAGCCATGTTGGGCAAAGCATGCTATCATGGTTGTCCATAATAGAACCTCATGAACCGAGAGTCTAACAAAGATCTTATATCTAGATAAAAAATTAGATCTATACAAAATGTGAAGACTCATGTTTCAAGAGCATATGTATATGCAAATAAAAAAAGCAATTCTCCCTTAATATGCATATTCATGTTTAATAGCATACGCATATGCAAATTCATGTTTAATAGTATATGTATATGCAGCTAAAATAAATCTAATCTTCCCTAATATACATATTCATGTTTAATAGCATACACATATGCATATTCATGTTTAAAAGCACCCATCTATATGCAGCAATTTTTTTTTTGTTCTTCACGCATATGCAGCTCAAACATCATGTTCGTACAAGTATGCAGATTCAATCTTCAACTCTATTCAAATAGGCACATTTCTGTTTAGCTCATATATTTGCACGATTAAAAGAAAATAATCACATTTGCACTAATACACAGACTTAGGAGTATGTAAGATCAAAAAAATCAAATTTGTACCAATATGCAGACTATTGTGTAAGCACATACGTATGAATAGGATAAAAATCAAATCCGCTCACATATGCAGATTAATCACCAACGTTTTGCTATATGCATAATCAGAAAAATAAATGCAGAAAAATGATAAGATCTACATGAATACATGGATTTAGAATTTCCTCTGCAGAAATTATACAGATTCATTTATTTGCATGGCTACTTGCTGAAATATATGTATCATGATACATGTATTCGCAATAGCCAAATGCATATATGTGCCCCACGACACTGCGTACATGTATAGAGAAGTTATGCCCTTACCTCTTCTATGAATAAATCACCGAACACAGCCTGAGTATGATGGTGGTCGTCATTTCGCCTAGTTGTACATGGTGCAACACCTCCAAAAGTGTGGAGGTGGAGATAGGTAGAAGGAGAAGAGATGAGAGAGATGAGGGTTTGAGAGAGCTATAGAAGGAGAGATGAGAGAGAGAGAGAGAAAAAAAAAACTACAAAAATCGTGCGTCTAGATTCTGGAAACTATTCACCCTCCTAATGATAGCAATAACTCAATATTATTGTTTTTGATAAGATTATCAAAAACACATTTTTTTATTTTGTCCCTCTCCTCATTTCTTATATTGGTTCATATGTGTGAGGATGGCAAAGAGAATAATGACCTTCCCCAATTGAGTTTTTCAACCTTTCATATTTTCTAAAATGCTATTTTAATCCTATAGTAGAAAAACGTGTTTTATATAGGGAAAGGTCTATCATGTCTTTAAATTCAAGATTTAAAATTTAAACCCAAGTTAAGTTTCCTATTTTGAGATTTTTGGCTAATCCATATCTTACCAAAAATGTGTATCCTTGTCATAAATTTTGAATTTTTTTGTCCAAAATATCACAGCTACTTATTGCCAAAAAGTACCATGTGCACGAGGGGATTTAAACTTTGTTCCATTCCCAAAGAGGCAACAAACCTCTCCACTGCACCAATGTTCATTTTATTGAAATTTTCATCATATTTAATTTACTTACCTACGTATAGATGTTATGTATTTTCGTCAAAAGGAAAAATGGTGTCTTCTTTATTAAAACGTGTGAGTGTAGTTAATGAGATTTGAGCTCAGGTTGCCTTTCAACTAGGCAATACACCTCATGTCTTGTTGCATTATTGGTCTTCATTAATTCATTTATATACGAATGGGTTTTTGACCGGATCTCAAATTTGAGTTGGATCTAAAATATACTTTAGATCTTCTAAACTCTCTAACTAGATTTCTTGGATCTTGATTGAGATTCAACCATATTTGGATCCATTGAGATCCAATTGAATTCTAATTGGATTTCAGATCCACCCAGGATCTGAATCCACTCACCATATCTACATCCAAATATTGGATCCATTTGATCTTATTCAGATTCAAGATCCATTTGGATCAAATCCATATCATACTATCATAGTTATTTTGAAGAATTTTAATATTTATTTATTTCGATGATTACCAAAATTTTGCAGGTTTTACAATCTTTGATTCCTCTATCAAGTCGGTCCCTCCATCAGTGTCCCTCAGTACTTTAAAAAGGTTTTTTTAAAAATAAGGTAAGAACTGCAGTTTTCGTACTTGACTTTCTCGAAAATCAATAGTAAGAAAGATAGCATAAATCAAACCAAACATAAGTTTAAGAAAGCTCTAAACAATAATTCATATTCAGAACAGTCTTGCATTATAAATAGTTAAATTAAAAACAATAAAAAAACTATATGCTAAAATAAAATTTTTGGGATGCATAAATTAATGCAACATGTATGAATGGCTTTTTAGGTTCAATTGTCATGTATTGTTTTTGAATGTGTGTCCCTACTTAATGCAAAATAATTAAACTTATCTTTTGTAAAACCCACGATTACTAAAAATAAGTCAGATTCTCAAGGTCCAAGGTAGTCTGCAATTGTATTTTAAATGAATAATTTATATTTTATTAATTGGGTCTCACACATGTCCCACGACCAATGTCGAGCATCCCAACCCTAAGTCGGAACATTGGACATCCTCACCAATGTTGGGATGACAAGGACATCCACACCCTAGGCTACCCTACTAATCTTATCGGGCATCCTCACCCTAGCCAACCATTGTGAGAACATCCTCACCCTGAACGACCACCATCAGGGCATCCTCATCCTAGACGACATTGCTCGGTATACTAAAACGTGGCAGTTCACAGTCCCCTATGACCATCATCCCAGGTTTTCCAAATCCATAGAGGACAACAAAAGAAGAACAAATTATTACGTTGTTTGATCTCTTTTATCATTTTTAATTTATTAAGGGTTCTTTACACAAAAATAATTATGCAAATCAACATGCATTAACAAATTTGAGTTTTTGCTCTATCAATTTCAATAGTGTAACTAATTTTAAAGCAATATAAAATAGTTTTATAATGCATTTAAAACTTGTTATTTCAAGTACAACACATGCAACTAGCCTCGAAAGGCCTGCCAATGGTTCACATATAAGCACTAACTACACAATTTAATAAAACTTAATTAGCATTGCAAATTTTGATAAAAAATAATCAAACATAAATATTCAATTATGTATTTACGGTACAACATCAATATATATTCATAGCAAATAAATGAATCCACATTAAAATAGTAAATCAGTTTTACCATGCCAATCGAAATTCTAAAACTTTTATAGCCAATCCAATTCTGCATCCATTAGATTCTGATTTGACCAGATATTCAAGACAAATCATATTTAATATTTTCTAAAAAAGATCACACTTAATCAAGTTAAACAAAAATTCAGACTATAGAAACTTCTAGAAAATCAGATTTCAAATAAACTTTCAAACCAGATTTTTGATACACTTAATAGTGAGCTAAAAATGATCAACTTTAAGAATGGATGTAAAATCCGATCCACACCAACCAAATCAAGTTCACATGACTGATTTCTATCTGACATAAAAAATCAACTAATTAAACTCCAACTAACCTTTCATAATGTGGTTTTAACATGGACCAAATATAAATAAAAGATTTTTATAACATGTGTAAAGGACAAAATAAGCATATTGTGATATACGAATCAGACTACATAACAAATAAAATTGAAAAATTATACAGACTAATCAGATCAGGTTCATGCCCACGATTCACAATTTCTGAAAAACACAAGTTGTGCATACGCAGAATTAACTTAACTAATATGCTTATGCAACCCCAATAAATCAACATATAGGATTATATCTGATCGCAACACAAATGTGATGATAGAAATTTCATTTCAGTTTCTAAGGATGGACGTGATAACAGGGAAAACTTTTCAAATCACTAGATTCCTATGATAACAAAAAAAATCATGATGCATTGACTAAAGCAATATATATATATATATATATATATATATATATATATATATATATATATATATATATATATATATATATATATATATATATATATATATATATATATTGCTCAACTCATCCTAACGTGATACAGGGTTGGGATAGGTCATCAAATTCATTCAGGAACCCCCTTCAACATACCGGTGAATCTGAAATCCAAACCCATAGTTCCTTTGGATTTTGGTCAAACCCTTGGGTTTTGTCATACACAGCAAGATCTCGGTTCAAACCGATTCTTGTGCTCAGTTGAACATGTACCCTCTAATCCAACAATCAGTTCAATCTAAACCCAAAAAGTGATTTATCATGGGTCATAAATAAAAACATCAGAATGTGTAGAATTTAGAAAAGAATCCATACACAAATATGAAGTTTTAGAAATCATAAAAAAAATTAGTATCAGATAACAACAAATCTATAGAGGCACTTGAACTACATAAATGGTCAATCCCAAATCTATGTCAAAACGTTAACCCAAAACAATCAAGACATGATGTACTTAAATATGCTAAAAAGAAAATCTATGCATGCAAGTAAGTTTGAGTATGTTTACAAACCTAAACATGTTGAAAAATCTATTTCTATGATTAATATAAATAGACTATTAATGTAAGCATGTAGTTAATTGACACACATCATCCATTAAAATATGTTCTTCACAATATCAATATTTAAATTCATTGATCAACAAACTATACAAGCCATCAAATCCTGAAACGTGAGGCTCTGTTTATACTTTCAAAAACATAATTTATCCAACAACAAAAAAATCCTAGTAGGCACAAACCATGCCTAAATCTTTTTTTTTGTTTCTTTTCTCAAAAGAATCATCATGACTTATTCGATCCATGCCAATTTTCTAGCCTATCAAATCTGGAAAGGAGCTTGTACCTTTTTTGGTGAATCACAAAGAAAGAAGGAAAAGATGAAGGAGACATTGAAAACGAACAAGAAAGTGGCGTTGAAGAAGTATGCGCTATAGTCACCCTCCCACTCACTGCTCTCTCTCTCTCTCAAAGTTGTGATTGAGAAAGAGAGGCTCATGCATGTTATTATGACAGAAAAGAGTCCTCTAAGGGAGGGGATGTCCCTACCTACTGAAATAGAAAGAATCCTATTTCATTAAAAAAGGAATGCCCCTTCCTAACAATACATAAAAATATATAATATATATCTTATCTTAGTATTATAATTTGTTATTTTAATTACCTATTTGTTTTAATATTAAATGGATTATGGATCTCAATCATCGAGTCCAAGATCTATATTAATTAGATCCAAAGGTAATATTAGCCACTATATTATAATATATATATATATATTATTTTAGTCAAAATAAATAAATAAATAAATATATATATATATATATATATATTTAATAAATTTGTATTTATTACATTTAAAATTAAACACAAATTTGCAAGATATTACATAGCTTGAGCCTAATTTATAGACCCAAGCCCGACCCATGGTGGGTTGAGTCGGGTTGGCTCGTGGACTGACTGATTCATTGCCCACCTCTACTTACAACTACATTCACCAACAACCAAACATGGTGAGGAGCCAAGAGAAGTTAAAAGCCTGAATCCTAGAAAGAGTTACGTATATTTCTAAACAATAACGGAAACCTACAACTCCTTTAAGGTTGTGTTTAGGAGGAGGGTGTTGGAGGATATGAGATGGTGTCGGAGACCGATATTTGAGTTGGACTACTCCACAAAAATTTGGAAGATGTTTGGGAAAAGGAATGCAGGGAATCATGAATTTATGTTGAGATTCAAGAGGTTATAAATTCTCACTTTTACTTACTCATTTTTAGCTTCTTTCACGATGAGGAGGTATTTACTGTTTCTTACTTTGAAGGGATTCCCAACGATAGTTATCAAAAGACGTTCACTTTTGATGGGTAGTTACTGAAAGACATTCACCTCGCTATCATGTTATTTGTTTCATTTTTATTTGGATCTAGGTAACCCAAATCCCACATAATGGTCAGACATTGGATTTGGATCATAAACAATATGGACTCCATAACATTGATACATTTTGTCTGGATTTTGAGTCATATCTGAACCTAGAATCTCTATATAAATCCATATTTAGGTAGAATATCAATCAAATATTTTTTTTTCTTCTAATCTAACTGAATGGACTCATATTCAACTGGATATCTGACCTATATCTAAATTCTTTTGTTTTTTAGGGTCAAAATGGATTGAATTTATGCAAATCTTTCATCTTAACCTAAGCTCTATTTTTTATATCCATTTAGATTTACATATTCAAAGTGTTATGGATTAAAATTACTGTTTGGAATTAGATATATGGTTGAATTAATTTCTAATCCAATTCATCACTAGCTTGTAGATGTAAGTTTTTTGGCCATTATTATTAGGAAACTTGAGGTTGATACTTGGGTCGGCCTAACAAATTAGATAGTTTATTGAAATGATAAGCAACATCCTATTTAATTTTGTAACAACACTTATGCTTTTAGTTTGCATTTTTCAATTAATTTACTTTTATTAAAACTAAATGCATCAATTATTGGGTAAAACTTAGTAGCTTTAAAAGTATAACTATTTTTTTTTTATGCATGAGATTCGATCCAATTATAATCTATATTATATGCACAATTATTTTTCACACAAGACAATGATTTAAATATTACTTATTTGTCAAAAAAATAAATAAATATCAACTCTGCAATTAAATATGATATATCTTTTATCTACATTCTTTGCTATTCAAATATCATGCTATGGGTTCTCAAACATAGCCTAAAATTCATTTTTCTTGAAGTTCAATTTTTGTATTTTGTTGAACTCTTTACAAAATCCCTCTAATACTGGTTCCCAAATAGGGCCTTATTGGGAATTTTCAGGTCAAGATGAGCCTATATGTAGCTTCGCCCCTGCTTTAGCTTGCTTTGATGTTGTTCATCCATGTGATGAGTAGCGTTCCAAATACCTTATAGTGAACTTTTTTCAACCACTCATTTTACAAACCTTAAATGTCATTCATCTAGAACTTCATAGGCTATGAAAAAGGAAATGCAAGGCAGCCATCTAGAAGAGAGAGAGTTCATCCATGGTATTTGGAACGCCATTCATCACAAGAATAAATGAAACTCAAGCGAACTCTAAATATGCAATGATCTAGTATGTGGTAAAAAAGAAATGGTTGAAACGAAAACACAAACTTGATGGTGTTCTGGCTACGGTTCATGATATAGCTGGACAACATCCAAGGCAGCTCTAAACGACCTAATGTGTTCTTTCAGATTGTCACTTTTTGAGGGTCTAAGATTCCTTGTTGAAGAAAGATTTATGTATCTTTAGACCCAATGGGTTTGACATAGTGTGATGAGAGTCTAAACCGTTTGACGGAAAGTCTAGGTTCATATCCCATCGGCGCCACCCCCTGCTTAAGCTGAAGCTTGGTGACTTTTGGGGGTCAATGGGTAAGCCCTCAGAGTTTTACGCTGACATGGACATCAATCTAAGTATGGCAGACTGAGCCAGTGTGGTAAGGTGTATGTGCCTGGAGCAGTTTTCTCGAGTAAAAAAAAAAAGATTTGCGTATCTTTGACCTAAGTGAACGACAAATTCTTCACAAAACCGGACATTCAAACATACCCTAAGGAGGGGTAGTATAACATGCATTGGTTTCCTTTTCCTTCATGTGAGACCCATCAACAGGTGTCTCAATCAGGTGGTGTGTCACATTCTTTTCAAGAATGTGATTGCACATGATTGAACCTCAAGCTGAAAGTGCCACTCATGTGGCTAGTTGCTACCCACAAACACATGCACTACCACAGACATGCATGAAGACACCACACAAGCATGGGGATCTCTCTCTCTCTTCCATTGATGAATAGTTTGGGGGCCAATTCTTTGTTCATAATTTATCAGTCTATGCTCTTGTTGCATGTTGTTTTTACTTTCTTTACCAACAATCCAAGGAATAGAAACATCTGTAACCGGAAATACTTGAACTCCAGATGGTGTTGTGGTTTCAGTATATATATCTTTAATAGCATGAAAATGTGTGTGTGCACCTCTCATTCTATCGTTATTATTCATGTTTAATAACATTCATCTTTTATAGGTGAGTAGAAATTCAAGAGATGAAAGTTCTGCTGGGACAATTGTGACATCTCAGGCTGCTAAATATGCCATGGAGCATCTCCTTTCGTTAAAAGATGGGCATGAGTTGGTTGGGGATTGTTTGGATCTTGAAACTCTTTAGCTTAAGAGCCTAATTTCTTCAATGTGCCTACTCTTCTGCCTGAGAGTTTCTTAAAGAAAACCTTGGTCATTTTATGCCTCAAATGTTTGCAAGATGTTTTTGAGATATCATCCATTTAATGCCAGAGGAATAAACATTTGGAAGAATTTTTATAGAGCGGAAATGTTTGATACATATGTAAATAGTAAATCTATAGTTTAGTGTTGTCAGTACATCTTCCAAGTTCCAACAAATTTTCTCCCTTATTCACAATTATTCACCTACTGCTATTTCGTTTCCCAGTGCATCTTTTCTTTATTGGTGACCATGCATATTTCAGTTGTTATTAGTATGTCTTTGTGCCACTATAGTCAGCTTTAAAACTAATTCTTTAAGTGTTATATAATGTCAGATAGAGTAGCATGAGTATCTTTCTTTGAACAGTTATAAAATGGGATGGTGATTTAGTTGTTTCCTAGGAAGAAAAAAATCTAGTTGAACTGTGTTATTATTTTTTAAATATTTTTCACACAATACCAATCTTTCATGACTTATGTTTCTATTGGTTATTTTCCTACATGTAACACTGGTTGGAGAATATCACTTATGATTATTGTATTCATTTATTAAAGATGTTTTGATTATCTGAAGCCTTCATTATCGGGATTGAATATGATAGCTGGATAGATAAAGACCTCGCCATCATAACTAAGGGTTCCAGATTCATGCCCTACTGGCGGTGATACCCTAACTCACCACAAGTGTTCTTTTTGGGTGTGTTTGGTTGTGTAGAATATGCATTTAGCTTAAGAGCCTAAATTCTTCAATGTGGCTACTCTTTTGCCTGAGAGTTTCTGAAAGAAAACCTTGGTCATTTTATGCCTCAAATGTTTATAGGATGTTTTTGAGATATCATCCATTTAATGCCAGAGGAATAAACATTTGGAAGAATTTGTATAGAGCAGAAATGTTTGATACATATGTAAATAATAAATCTATAGTTTAGTGTTGCTATTTCGTTTTCCAATGCATCTTTTCTTTATTGGTGACCATGAATATTTCAACTGTTATTAGTATTTCTTTGTGCCGCTACAGTCAACTTTAAAACTAATTCTTTAAGTGTTATATAATGTCAGATAGAGTAGCATGAGTATCTTTCTTTGAACAGTTACAAAATGGGATGGTGATTTAGTTGTTCCCTAAGAAGAAAAAACTCTAGTTGAACTGTGTTATTATTTTTTAAATATTTTTCACACAATACCAATCTTTCATGACTATGTTTCTGTTGGTTATTTTCCTACATGTAACACTGGTTGGAGAATATCACTTTTGATTATTGTATTCATTTATTAAAGATGTTTTGATTATCTAAAGCCTCCATTACCGGGATTGAATATGATAGCTGGATAGATAAAGACCTCGCCATCATAACTAAGGGTTCCAGATTCATGCCCTACTGACGGTGATACCCTAACTCACCACAAGTGTTCTTTTTGGGCGTGTTTGGTTGTGCAGAATATGCATTTGCTACATTCCAGAAATGGTGAAACACCCCTCCCCCTACACGCACACACGGAATGGTGGTAACGCGCTTAAAAAAATGGTCAGGGTGGTAATACTCGACTCCCCCCCATCTATCTCACCCTTGTGGGGAGACGGCCGGGCGGCAACACCCCCCTCTCTCTATCTTCTTCTTCTTTCTCTCTCATTAGGGTTTGAGTTATGGATTTTGTATTTAGGGTTTTGAATTGAGGCCTTTTGAATAAGGGTTTCAATTTAGGGCTTTTCGAATTATGGTTTGAATTAAATATAAAAAATAT
Organism: Nuphar pumila; assembly: GCF_984573655.1. Classification (NCBI taxonomy): domain Eukaryota; kingdom Viridiplantae; phylum Streptophyta; class Magnoliopsida; order Nymphaeales; family Nymphaeaceae; genus Nuphar; species Nuphar pumila. The sequence goes on from NC_143261.1 coordinate 53,355,069, forward strand.
GAAATTTCTTTCATTAGGGCTTTGAATCAAATTTCTTTAATTAGTTTTTTTTATGTTTAATTTGATTAGGGCTATATTTCTTTGATTATGATTTGAAATAGGGCTTTTTATAATTAATTTTTGGGTTTTTTTATAGTTTAGGTTTTTTTGGTTTATTTATAATTCATTTTCTTTTTGTTTGAGGTTTATTTATTTTTTATTTTCTTGCAGTTTATTCATTTTTAAACAAAAAAATATGATTTTCTATTTGAGTCGAATCAAACTTTAGACGAAAAAGAGTTGTTACAGAACGGACAAAACATGTGTTTTGTCTGTTTTGTTCTACTGTTTTGCATAATCTTGGACAAGCATTCAAACACACCCTTTAGCTTACAAATAGGACTGAATAAATCGCTTTCCATGATTAGTCATTTTTTTGAAATGCCCATTTTTTCACAAGCTCTCATGTATCTATTTGACCAGATTTTGTTCGATTCACTTTATTCACGCTTCTATCCACTTCAATTCATCTTATCCTTGTAGTTTACTGGCATACCTGAATTTTTTCCATGGGAACTAGAAAAACCACCTTTGAAATTAGAGATCTGGTTGCGTTGGTCTTAGCCTACCGAACCTATGGGTTGTTGTCTCACCACTGTAAAACCATGGTGTACTCTCCTCGACCCCAAAGATGATTGATCATGCTTTGCCTTGCATAAGGGAGTGCCCACATAGGGATTCGAACTTGAAGTGCCCTTGTATAAGATATTTATCTTTTCTTAATACCAATTTGGGGATAGACTTTTGTGGGTTCTTCTTCAAGTACACACAATGAAACTGATCTCTGAGCATGAGGTCAGATTTGGCATGCAGCCCATATAAGATTTGATCCTCGAGCAAACAAAGGATCCCAGATCTAAAGATTTGAGACCCTTAAAACTACACAAATTCAAGTTTTTTTTTGGGTCTAATGAAAACAGGGAGGATCAGACAATGGATCCAAGGATATGAGATCATAAGATCCAACACACCCCAAGACACCCATCAGTGAAGATAAAAAAACGTCTATCCAATTTTATCTTATTCTCATAATATCTTTACTCATACAATTGGATACATCGTGTAAGCGATATATGATAAGGACAATGATGCATATGGCACTAACTTATATTACAAATACCATAAATGGGGAAGGGAGATTGTCCAACCAAAGGAAGGTCCAAAATCTATAACTGATGATAATCTGCAACATGCCTTCTCTAACGATCAAGTTTTTTATTGATCAGACTTTACATATTGGATTTTTATCATTCATTTAGGGAGCGTCTTGTCTTAGGCTATGATTTTTTTATGTTTAGATGTATTTTTAAAAGCACTAAAAATCAACAATTCATAATACTTTGTATTGTAAAATTTTAAATACATTGTTTTCACGTTTCGAAGAACATGCCTATATATGGTAAAGTCTTCATGTAAATCATATTTTTTACTAAATAAATTATAAAGAACAAATATACGAGGTTCGACTGATGAGGTGCTCAAGCATTGGATAAGGAGAGTCATCTTATCGTTGTTTATTGTAGATTTTGAACCTTTCTTTGGTTGGACAGCCCCCCTTCCTCATTCTAAACTAAAAAATATATCCCAAATGTCCATTTTACTATTTTCTTGACAATTTTGGTCTTTTGTTTGGTCAAAATTATGGTGCTTAGACAACTTACATGGCACCTGATCTTTTTAGGCAAGAAAAAGATCAAGTAGCCATGTTTGATATATTTTGAAAGTGAAATAGGAAATAGTGTCAAAAGTGAGTGCCATCTACTTTATTGTCAATATATTATTGAATTTTTTGACACCATTTGACACTAGACTGGTTGGAATACTTTGTCGGATGCGTTAGTAAACTTTCTAGAGCCCTTTGGATCTAGAAAGGTCGGAATACTTTTTGAGATGCTATATACCACTGATTTTTTTAGTTAATCAAGTTTTTGGTGTAATATATACCACCGATTTTTTTCATTGATCTAAAAATACGTCTAAACATAAAAAATGCTTTAACTGATACATGTTTTCTACTAAATAAAACATAGAGATGACATGTATGTGCTTAAATTAAATAAAAAGCATCTGCAAATATGTTTATAAAAGGGTTTAGGACAGTCATGGAGATAAACTGTATGGAAGATATACATCATTCTCTTTATATATATGTATAGAGAACTTCACCCATAACATGTGCACCTTTTGACACTCTCAAAATAAGATTGGTTTTAACAATATTTACTAAGTTGCCATGTTTGTGATAGGGATAAAAGCTTTAACAAATTAAAGAACGACATGAAAGTTACCTTAAATAGTTGTCATTTTTATGAAAAATGATGATATTATACTACAAAAATGATATATATTTTGAAAAATGCCCCACAATTTTTTAATTTCCCCTTTGTCCAAATTTGCAAATTTCTAGCTTTAAAAAGACTTTTTTACCTTCACTACAAGAAACCTGTGGATTAGCGACGACCTAAATCCGTCGCTAAACGATTTAGCGATGGATTAGCGTAGGATTAGCGATGAATAACTTTCATCATGAATTTTTCGACGCTAAGTAGTGACAGAACTTATCTGTCGCTACTTTCGTCGCTAATTTGCGACGGATTAGTGACGGACATGATCCATCGCGAGTCCTTCACTATTTTAAATTAGCGATGGATAATATCCATCACTAATCCGTCGTTAAATTTAAAAAATAAAAATAAAAAGATTTGCTCTTTGCTGGCGCATTCTTCAGCAGGGAGCAATTTTTTTTGCACATAATCGACGTGTTCCGGCGTCGGGACGCTCTTCCGCAGCGAGCCAATCACGGTGGGAGAAGGGACATGGGCAGCTGCAGGTGGCCGATTGGGCGGTGGAGATCGGCGAGGGGCACCGCCGGGAGGAGGAGGAGAACGCGGAAGAGAGGTAGCGAGAGGAGGAGGATGGTTCGGGGGGCGATGTCAGTCACGCTCGGAGGGCCTTAGGCGAGGGAGAGGCAGGACGGGCGGTGGAGACCGGCGAGGGGCACCGCCGGGAGGAGGAGGACGATGCGGGGAGAGGTAGCGGGAGGAGGAGGACGGTCCGGGGGCCGACGCCAGTCACACTCGGAGAGCCTCAGGCGAGGGAGAGGCGGGACTGGTGGTGGAGACCGGCGAGGGGCACCGCCGGGAGGAGGAGGACGGCGCGGGGGAGAGGTAGCGAGAGGAGTCGGACGCTCGGAGGGCCGACGCCAGTGTCACGGTTAGGGGGGGCATTGCGCGTCGTCAGAGGAAGGGTGATTTAAATCAAACGGGGGGAGGAAAAAATGGAGGGAGGAAAAATTTTGCGCCTCAGGTGGGATGGTTTAAATAAAAAATTAGCGACGGAATTAGCGAGGGAATTTTTCTGTCGCTAATCCATCGCTATTTAGCGACGGAAAAATTCTCTCGCTAATTAGTATTTTTTGTAGTGTTTTGGTGACGGAAAAATTTTATCGCTAATCCATCGCTAAGTAGTGACAGATTTAGCGAGGGAAATATTTTCATCGCTACTTTTGCAAATATTTCGAATGTTAGCGACAAATAGTTTTCTCTCGCTAATTCGTCGCAACTATCCGTCGAAAAAAATTCATCGCAAATATCCGTCGCTAATTAGCATTTTTCTTGTAGTGCTTTGGCACATGCAAAATTTCACTATGCGACTTTTCTCCCAAATATGTAAATATGTGTTTTTTTTCTAAATATGTGAATATATGAATTTTCTTCTAAATATGTAATTTTTTTTCTAAATATGCAAATTTTCTTCAAAAAAATATGAAATTTCTCTTAAATATGTGAAATTTCTCTGAATTATGTGAATTTCTTTCAAAATATGCAATTTTCATCTCAAATGATGTGAACTTTTTTTTCAAATACACGAATATGTGATTTTCCTCTCAAATATGTAAATTTCTCCTAAATATGTGATTTTTTTGCTAAATATGTAAATTTTCCTCCCAAATATGTGATTTTTTTCTTAAATATATAATTTTTCTTCTAAATATGTGAATTTCCTCTATTCTAAAGCAATGTACAACATTTTAAGAGAAAAAAAATTTGCATGGGGGTTGCGACAAAATTCACATATTTTAGGAGAAAATTTATATATTTGAGAGTTAATTCATATATTAACATATTTGAGAGAAAATTCATATCATTTGAGAGAAAAAACACATATTAAGGAGAAAATTTAAGTATTTGGGAGGAAATTCACAAATTTGAGAGAAAATTTGCATATTTAGGAAGAAAGTCGTATATTTGCATATTCGGGAGGACATTTAAATATTTTTGACAAATTTGTATATTTAAGAGAAAATTCATATATTTGGGAGAAAATTCACATGTGAAAAGGATAAAAAAGTTATTTTAAATCCAAAGAATACATGAATTTGGATGTAGGGAGAATTCAAAATTTTTGGAGCATTTCAGAAAGAGCATAATTTTTGTTTTACATTTCCATCATTTTCCAATTTTTTTATTACATGTGTTGGGTTGTTGAGATCTAGTTGTTTGCCTGCAACTCCTCTTTTCTTGGTCAAGTTATTGTCCCTGTGGTGTGATGTTGTGATTTTGCTGCTTGTCTGCAATGGCGTCATCAGGATTTACTTCGTCAAGCCAAAGTGCAGTCGTGTCTAGTGTCTAGGTAACCCAGTGGAACGCTTTTGCCAACCTTGTGTTAATTAAACTTGATAAGAATAACTACCTATTATGATGGTCCCAAATTTAGGTTGTTATGCAAAACCAAGATATGTTGAAGTCTGTTGACATATCATTTCCCTCTCCTAATGTATATCTAGATGAAGCGATCAAAGTTAACCAAGATTTTCTGTCATGGCATCGGCCAAATCAATTGGCCTTGAGTTGGATAAAGGCCACAGTAACTGAATCAGTTCTTCGCCAGATTATGTGTGGAAATTGCCAATGATGCTTGGATTGCATTAAAAAAATCTTATGCATCTTAATTCAGTTATTTTATCATATAATTGAAGGTTCAACTTAGCTAAGTTAAGAAGAGTGGTGATGACATGGTGACCTATTTGAATCGTGTTAAAATGATGGTTGACTCCCTTGTTGCTGTAAATGAATCTACTGTTGATGATGATCTGGTCCAATATGTGATCAATGGACTTTTATCAAAATTATAAAAGTTTAATTATCACAGCGACTGCTATCAAAGTGCATCCTTCGTTTTATGACCTCTATGATATGCATATTAATCAACAAAGATACTTGAGATTATACGACCAGCTCTGTCGCCTTCTTTACTCAAAGAGAGAGAGTGGTCATAATAATAATAGAGGGAGAGAAAATTATAATGATCAAGGAAGAGTTTATTCTTAGGGGCAGTGGTCATCTGTATCACAACCAGTCACAAGAGGTAATGACAAAAATGGTAATCAGTCCAACCAGGGTCAGACCAATAACAAAAACTCCAACTTGGTTACATGTCAATACTGCCAACCACATGGCTCGTTAATGTGCCACACATCATGTTATCGGTGATGAACAAGAAGTGGTTAAGAAAATCGAGTATATGGTCCTGACTTTGTGATGGTTGGAAATGGGGCATAGTTGTGATTTCTAACATCGATACTCTCTCTCTCTCTCTCTCTCTCTCTCTCTCTCTCTCTCTCTTCTAATCGTGAGAAGGGGTCGGACCCAGGTGGAACCAAACCAGATTTTTGGGTATGGTATTGGGTCCGAAACTGGGGTCTAATTGGGTCCACTATAAGAAAAACCATACCCGGAACCAATAAGAACTAAACCAAACCCAGTATTTTTTATCATTTTTACATTGAACAATTGTGGGTCTTAATCGGAATTCGGGTCGGGTTTGAGTCTGGTATAAAATTTCACAAACTATACCTGGGTCCATGCATTAATCGGACCTTCACGGACAGACCCAGGTCTTAATCAGGTCTTCTTATTTATCATTGTACCTTGACCCTATAGGGTTTGGTTCGGGTCATGCCCGGGTAAACCAGGCCCATTGACACCCCTAATCGCGAGTTGCTCAGAATCTCATATCTGTTGGGCATTTTACAAGGGATAATAACTGCACCTTTACTTTTACTAAAACTGATTTTACCATAAAGGATCAACAAACAGGGGATATCCTACATCAAGGATTTGTGATGGGCTCTATTCATTCAAGCCAATCATGAATAAGAAGTATGTTGTTGATGGTGAAGATGTTTTCAGAGTTGCATAAGCACCTTGGTCACTGACATCAAAAGATTTTGACGTATCTTTATAAGTGTTTCCTTGCGACTTACATTGTACAGTTGCGCTTAGAGTCTGTTTTGCTTTTTGTTGAGTCCGATGTAAGTTGTCTGGTTCAGGTGAATCAATACACCGAAGGGGCAGCCCGTATACTTGAAATGTAATCGCCTGCAGGCAAAATTATGAATTAAGTAAATGCATTGAGCTTTCTTTTGTTCACCCTCATTGTGATTGCTTCTTGTGATTGCAATTTCTCTCCCTCTATTCTCTCTTGCTCTCTTGCACTCTGATTACAAGTTTCCGCGACCGGCAAGCGAGTTGACAAGTAGGCTTGCGGCGATGAGGAAAGATCGTGACAAGTGGTACCAGAGCTCGTTCTCATGCTGGAGAAGGGACTTCGGAGTTGGTGTCGACAGACACGCCGACAGGCTGCAATTTGTGAGCAAGACATCGTAACGCCTTATCAAAACTTGCACAACACCAAATGCAAGGCAGTTGCCGAAGCTGAGGAGATGGGTTCACCTCAGGGCCAAGAAGAGTTGGTTGCAACTGTTAACAAGCTGGCAGAAGATGTGACTTCGCATGAGGAAGCAATTTCACGTGCATGTGAATCTTTCAGTGGACTAAATGATGTAGTGGCGAGCCTGCAAGAGAAGGTAAACTTACTAATAGAGAAGGTCACTTCGTTGACGACTACAGTGGCCAACTTGCAGACTGAAGTAGAGGAGCTTCAGTTCAAGAACCATACGTTGCAGCGGACAGTGACCCTAAATGACGAAAATGGTGAGAGGCCATCAAGGATTGATGTGCCAAGACCCACGAAATTCAATGGTTTTCATGATAGCAAGACCATTGAGAACTTCTTGTTCCAAGTAGAAGACTGCTTGGATATCCAGAATGTGATTATTGAGGATCTGAGGATTAAGACCGCAACAACCTTACTTGATGGAGATGCTATCGCTTGGTAGAGGCGAAAGTGCAACGACATGGAGAGGGGTCAATGCGTGATAGACACCTTTGACGACTTCAAAATGGAGTTGTGCAACTATTTCATGCCAAGAAACGCACAGAGATAGGCGTACTGGATGGTTCGTGAGCTCAAACACTCTGGTTTGTTGTAAGACTATATCAGAATGTTCCAGAAGCTTATACTGGAGACACCTAACATGTCAGAAGACGACAAGCTCAATTGGTTCATTGTGGGACTTCAACCATGGGCACAGTCTGAAGTAGAAAGGAGCAACCTTCGTATTTTGGAAGATGCATATATGACAGTCAAGCACTTAGTTGGCACTCAGCGCAAGCCTTTTACTCCATCAACTAAAGTCGGGAAGAAACCTGACCACAAAGGCAAGAAGGACAAGCGGCGCCATGAGAAAAGTGAGGTGTTGACACGTCATCAATCCGAAAAGAAACTAAACTTCACAAAGCATAACAACAACAACAAGGGTGCGGTTGTGACATGCTGGTTCTGTGGCGATAGACATATCGCCAGGCAGTGCCCAAAGCGCCTCGTGAAGGATGACGGGCAAGCCAATGCTACACATGAAGAATGCAGCGATACTGAATGCAGCGACACTGAGACAATGCAACCAAGGATGGAGGCTATGTAATCGATTAACGTAGCTAAAAGTTGCGTAGCTAAGAACATGAAGGTCAGTAAAGAACTTATGTACTTGAAAGTCATTATGAATGAAAAGTCTACTTCAACAATGATAGACTTTGGGGCCACACACAACTTTGTCTTGCGAAAAGAGGCAGAGTGGTTGGGCTTGAAGCCTGTGCCAAAGCAGAGGACCATCAAAACGGTAAACTCTGAGGCCAATCTCATCCTTGGTGAAGCAAGAGATGTGGCTATTCAAGTGGGGAGTTGGGTCGGTAAAGCCAACTTCTCTGTAGTGCCCATCGATGATTTCAAGGTGATTTTGGGTATGAAATTTCTGCAAAGCCAGAATGTTTTGATGCTGTCAAAGTTTAACACATTGACGATCATGGGGTCAGACTTGTCCCGCATAGTGCAGTGCCTTACGCAAAAAGGCAAGTCTTCAGTATTATCGACAATGCAGCTGAAGAAGGGTGTCAAGCATGGGGAGCAGACATTCTTAGTTGTAGTGCACGCAAAAGAAGGAAAGGTAGAAGCAACAGTGTCGTCGACCCTAGCCCCACTATTGGAAGAATTTTGGGGGGTGATGCCTCCAGAATTGTCGAAGCGTCTTCCGCCAAGACGTGAGGTCGACCACAAGATTGAGTTGACCCCGGGAGCGAAGCTTTCAACAATGGTTTCATACCGTATGGGTTCAACTGAGCTGAATGAGTTACACAAACAGCTAAATAAGATGTTGGACGCAGGCATTATTCGTCCATCGAAAGCCCTATTTGGCGCCCTAGTTCTTTTTCAGATGAAACATGATGGCTCCAAATGGTTATGTGTGGATTACTGTGCTTTGAACAAGGTCACGGTAAAGAACAAGTACCCATTGCCCCTAATAGCAGACTTGTTCGATCAGTTGGGCAGTGCTCGAGTCTTTTCAAAGCTAGACTTGAGATCAGGTTATTGGCAGGTGAGGATTGCAGATGATGATGAGCCGAAGACAACTTGTGTTACCCGCTATGATGCTTATGAGTTCTTAGTAATGTCATTTGGGTTGACGAATGCTCCAACTACGTTCACGACCCTAATGAATCAGATTTTTTACCAGTACTTAGACAAGTTCGTGGTAGTCTACTTGGATGATATCGTGATCTATAACAGCAATATGGAAGAACATGTCGGGCACTTGCGAATAATGTTTCAAGTGCTGAAGGAGAATGACCTCTATATTAAGCGAGAGAAGTATCTCTTCGGGAAGGAGGAGATCAGCTTCCTTGGCCACGTTGTGGGGTGTGGTGTGCTGCGCATGGATGGGCAAAAGATAAGAGCCATCTAGGAATGGGTTTCATCTTGCAAAGTGCCAGAGTTGCAATCATTTCTTGGTTTGGCAAACTACTATCGATGTTTCATCGAAGGCTATTCATCTTTTTGTTGTGTCCCTCACCGATTTGCTAAAGAAGAATTAGGTATGACTTTGGATAGGAGCTTGCCAAGATGCTTTCGACGGCTTGAAGAAAGCCTTAGTGAGGGAGCCAGTGCTGCGACTGCCTGATCATTCGAAACCCTTCGAAGTCCACACGGATGCCTCAAACTTTGCCATTGGCGAAATTATTATGCAAGATGGCCATCCGATTGTATATGAGAGTTGTAAGCTAAAAGATGCAGAGAGGCGTTACACGGTGCATGAACGTGAGATGACAGTCATCGTGTATTGCCTCAAGACTTGGTGGCACTATCTTTTGGGTGCTGAGTTTGTCGTTAAGACGAACAATGTGACCACGAGCTATTTTCAAACACAAAAGAAGTTGACGCCTAAACAAGCTCGATGGCAGATGTTTTTGGCTCAGTTCGACTTTGCCTTAGAGTAGAAGGTTGAAAAGACCAATATTGTGGCGGATGCCTTGAGCCACAAGGCTGAATTGACAACTGCATGTGCGGAGCCTTCTGAAGTGCATTTTGAGGGCACATTGTTGAGCCGCATCCACGAAGGTATGCAGCAGGATCCGACAACACAACACCTTGTTTTTCTGGCGCAAGCAGGGAAGACTCGACAATTTTGGCTACAGGATGACCTCCTCGTGACAAAAGAGGGACGCATCTTCATGCCGCGATGGGAAAGCCTCCATCGAGAATCGCTTAAAGAGTGCCATGATACACTATGGGCCGACCATCCTGGTCAGGAACAAACTTTAGCACTCCTTGAGCGTGGTTATTATTGGCCGCAGATGAGGGACGACATGGAGGGGTATGTACAAACATGCCTCATCTGTCAACAAGATAAGTGGACAAACTAGAAGACTGTGGGTCTCCTTGAGCCTCTACTAATTCCAAAATATCCATGGGATAGCATCGCCATGGACTTTATTGTTAGTCTGCCAAAGGTAGAGGGCCTCAGTTCCATCCTAGTTGTAGTGGATTATTTTTTAAAGTATGCCATATTCATCCCAACTTTGAAGGAGTGCCCTGTAGAGTTGTTCGTAAAGCACGTGGTGAAGCACTGGGGCATACCAAAAAGCATTATAAGTGATCGTGATGCTCGCTTCATGGGCAAGTTTTTGCATGAAGTATTTTGGCTTCTTGGCTCTGATTTGCTATTTTTAATAAGCTTTCATCCGCAGATAGATGGGCAGACATAGCACATCAACGGGCTACTTGAGGAGTATCTTAGGCATTTTGTTAGTGCCAATCAGAAAAATTGGTGAAGCTCATTGACGTAACACAATTTTGTTATAATCTACAGAAGAGTGAGTCTTCAGGCCACAACCCGTTTGAAATAGCCACGGGGCAGCAACCACTGACCCCGTACATTCTTGCCACACAAGAAAAGGGAAGGTCATCTTTCGCTTATCAGTTTTTTCGTGACTGACATAAGCAAAATGAGTTGACGAAGAGATTCTTACAGAAGGTGGCAAAAAGAATGAAGAAGTGGGTGGACAAGCATCGTCGGCCCGTAGGGTTCCAAGTTGGGGACCAAGTGTTGGTGAAGCTATATCTTGGTCGCACATGCATCTTCTGCGAGCGGCACCGCAGACTGCTCAAAAAGTATGAAGGACCCTTCACTATCACAAAAAAGGTGGGCAAACTGGCATACAAGCTGGAGTTGCCCCCAGACTTCAAGGTGCACTCGGTGTTCTACGTGTGCAACCTCAAGCAGTTTCATCCAGATGATGAAGACCCAGAACGCAATGTGCCACAGCGCACTCCTATCATGCAGAGGGCTCTGGCAGCACAACGGGCCGAAAAACACCTCAGTCAGATCCTTCGCCACAAGGTCAACTACTTGGGTGAAATGAAGAAATACTTGGTGCAGTGAGAGGAAACAGTGAAACCAACGTGGGAGCCTGCATTTCGAATGAACAGTCGCTACCCGACTGAAGTCAGGGCTTACCACGAAACAGATGACACCGAGGACGACACATGATTTGAAAGGGAGAGCATGTTCCCTTACGACTTACATTGTATAGTTGCGCTTAGAGTCTATTTTGCTTTTTATTAAGTCTGATGTAAGTTGCCCGGTTCAGGTGAATCAATACCTCGAAAGGGCAACCCATATACTTGAACTATAATCGCCTGCAGGCAAAATTGTAAATGAAGTAAATGCGTTGAGTTTTCTTTTGTTCACCCTCATTGTAATTGCTTCTTGTGATTGCAATTTCTCTCCCTCTATTCTCTCTTGCACTCTGATTACAAGCTTTCGTGACCGGCAAATGAGCTGACAAGTAGGCTTGCGGCGGTGAAGAAGGATCGCCGCGCAACGCTGGCCCATTAAAGGAAATAGGCCCGTGACAATAAGAATGATATGAATAAAATATGTGGTGAACTTGATACTTGTTTGTTAGGAAAGAGTTACAAGTTGCCCTTTAATAACTCTACCACGCAAGCACATGCTTCTCTTAAGATTGTTCATGGTAATTTATGGGTCCATCACCCATTATTTCTTATGAAGGTTACCGTTACTATATTTTGCTTCCAATGGATTTTCAAGGTTCACATGGTTATTTCCTCGTGCTAGTAAACAAGATACTTTAAAGTGTTTTAAAAAATTTCAATTGATTGTTGAGAAGCACCTTTTCTATCAAATATATGTCACCAGTCAGATTGAATTTTAAATCTCAGTTTGAGTAATTAATGAATCAAAACCTGACTATAGTCAAATTACATTTGGGTGTACATGCTACCCTTATCTTGTTCCTATAGAACACAAACACAGCTCAACCCAAACTCCTGTAATAGCCCAAGATGTTGGCAAATGGATTTTTAAAAAAAAGAAGAAGAGAAAGACCCACACTATTGTTCAAAATGAAAGAAATGCAGACACCTTAGTCAACCAACAACGTATAGATCAAGTTGTCTTACCACCCTTAGACAACAATGAAGCCAATGATCCAAACCAAAATTCCACTCCTTTGGAAAGTGAACCGAGTTCAGCTGAACCTAACTCTCTTGAAACTATGCTTGACCCTAATCCATCTATCACCTAACCAGTTCTTAGGTCACATCATATGATCACTAGATCACAAGATGAAACTCTAAAGCTTTGATTGTTTTTATGCATCATCTTTGTTTTTTAGAGCAAACCCACAATCTTTAGTCAAGCCAATAAAGACCTAAGATAGCCACAAGCTATAAAAAAGAGTTTGGAGATCTTATAAAAAACAATACCTTGGTTCTTCCTTTTAAGCAAAAGTTGTCGGATGTAAATGGGTTTTCAAAATCAAAAGACATATTGAGGGGCCTGTTCTCATTACAAAGTTCTTGTTGCCAAAGGATTCCACCAAGAATAAGGGTAGATTACTTTGGGACTTTTAACCTTATTATCAAACCAACTACTATTTGAGTTATTTTGTCTTTTGCTTCTTAGTTTGAGTGGACCATCAACCAATTAAACGTGAATAATGATTTTTTATATGTATTCTTAAAGGAAATTGTTTATATGTCATAACTATTAAGATTTGTTGACAAAAATTATTCATATTATGTTTGTAAGCTTCAAAAGACAACTTATGGTCTTAAACAAGCTCCAGGAGTTTTAGCTTAAAAGCTTTACATTTATCTAAGACCTGCGTTTTGTGGGACCTCATACATACATCTTGTGTTAGGTGTAAGAAGGAAGGGAGAGAAAAATTCCAAGAAGAAACGTGGGTTGTTTTACCTTTTGGAAAAGGTTGGTTTTGAATAGTCCCATATTGATTGTGCTTGAGTTTTTTGTGGGCTTTATAAGCCACATGTAAACTCATACACTTGTTTCTGAGAACAAGTGAGTGAGATGACCACCACACACACACGTGCCCGCCGTGCCGGGCTCGGGTAATTGGCCCTTTAGGGCCATATCCATTCAAGACCAAAGTATTTTTTTACCCAAAGTTTCTTTGGATATTTGGATTCTGTAACGGGTTATGAGAAATGATAACGGGTCACGACTCCTCGTAGTCCATGCCCGTTATGTCTCTTCAGATTCCGTAACGGATCTCGATCTTTTGAAGTCCGTTAACGGATCACGTCTCCTCATAATTCGTAACAGGTCCTTCCACGCTTTGTAACCGTTTGTGAGTTATAAAAGCGCAGTGAGGGTGGGGTTATGGGATCTATCTGAGAGATCGGAGACGCTCTGGTTTTATGAAGAAGAGCTCTGCGATTTCCCATCTCCTTGTTGCTCTCTCTCTCTTTCTCTTCTGAGTATCCCGAAAGGGGTTGTTCTGCAACATTGGTTCGAAGAGGCTGTTTTCGAAGGACGATCTGCGGAAGTGCACCGATCGGTTCGTCGTGGCTATTGTATTCTGGGGGAAGGACGCCGAACCCTGATTTGCACTATATGTGGGGGCGAATCTTCTCTAAGGGGAGTATTGTCGTACGCCTTAGCCTGTTACATAATCTAAACATGTTGTTGTTGTTTTCTTTATGTTCTTTGCATATGTTTGTTCGTATGCTGTTGTCTGAATTTTGGTTGTTTGCAGAAACCGACATGCCTGCACCCTGTTTATGTTTCGATCTGTCCAAAATCATGATTTGTATTATGCTGCATATTATGGTTTATATCATGTTGTACATCATGATTACGATTGTGAAACTGTGTGATCCGAAATATGATTCAACACCTTGTTATTAATTACTAAAAATTATGTGACCTATTTGCTCATCTATGTTGATAACCTAATAGCGATAGGCAGCTCAATTTTTCATATTCAAAATCTCATTTAGGACTGGATTTATTCTTATCTTAATGTAAATATATATTTGACATTATCTAACGACTTCAATGGAAGGTTCTAAACCTATTGGTGCTCTAATGGCTCCAAACACTACTCTCTCGAAACTTTTAGGAGATTGGGTTCCAGTTCCAACAATATATCAAAGCATAATTGGGGTCTTATAGTATGCAAACATTATTAGACCCTACTTGAGTTTGTAATAAACAAAGTATGCCAGTTTATACATTCTCTCACAAAAGATCACTGAGTGTTGTAAAAATGATTCTTAAGTACTTAAAGACAACTGGTAGGAGCAACTTCAGAAGTTGTTTGGCATCTCTTCTGTGTGAACTTGACTTTGTTGTGTGATAATTTGGGTGCAACCTATTTGACAGCCAATCTGATCTTTGATGCCGAGACAAAGCACATTGAAATTGCCTTTATTTTGTCTGCAACTTGTCAAATAGAAGCTCATCGTTATATAATTTGTCTCTAGTAATGGCCAAGTTGCAGACATTTTTACCAAGCCACTGTCATCACTATGGTTCTCCTTACTGGACAAACTTCACGTCACTAATGGAACACTCAACTTGCGGGAGCATATTGGAGCAGCTACAACAAAATGGATCAAATGGATCCAGACAAGATCCAAATGACTCAAATGGTCAGCTCAAGAAGATTGTAGAGATTGAGTTGCTTTTTCTCTTTCTATTTTTTCCTCCTTTCATTGTGGTGATATTCCTGATTTTGTGCTGTGTAAGATATCTTTTATAGTCAATGGGAACCTGCAATCTCACTCATTGAGAGAGCGAGGATCTTGAGGGAGTGGACATAATTCTTTTTCACCGAACCAATATAAATTGGGTGTGATCTCATTCTTCCTCATATGGGAAAAAATTGGCTAGACTCCAAAGTACCATACCCTCTAATTAAAGTTCATAGATACAACCTTTATTTGATCAATTTGAGTATATAAATGCATTCAACATAGCCCATTTACTAGGAAATGCACTTTGGATCATTCAACATAAAAACATGATTTCATCAATCATTAATTTTTCACGTTAAAATTTGAAGCCTATACAAAATCTACTTATATAATGCAATCAAAGACTTTGGGAATAAACCAAATTGTTTTTACTAGAGTATAGCACAAACGAGTACTCTCTCTCTCTCTCTCTCTATATATATATATATATATAGAGAGAGAGAGAGAGAGAGAGAAAAGTGGGTAGGTGCTAAATGGGTTTTTCATCCATTTTGGTATTTATTTTGCGGTTTCGATCACATAAATGTGTTAGGCATGGTCGATTTATGAGGAATCTACACCTGGATCATGTGTTTTTGATGAAAATTTTGATATTTAGAGCCTAAAAAATTTACAAAGATTTGGACCATAGATTTTTTGAACCTTATAAAAACCCACCCATGTGTCAGAATCAAACACTTCAAAAGCCGATCCCTATAAAATCAAGTACATAGATCACATCTGTATAGTCAAAAATAAAAAATATAACAAAAAAACCCTAAAAATCTCATTTAACACGTATCATTTTGCACCTGCCAATTATTGATACAGAGAAATATATATAGGATAAATATTGGCTACTAATGAAGGTAAGGAATTAATGAGTAGAAATCACTTTTTTCTTCAACATTTTCTAATTTTTTTGTAGATAAAATGTTGCGGATGTGATCTACATAGTTTGTTTAGTAGAAAATTTTTTAATCATGTGATTATGACAAGTAATTAGGTTTTCAAAGGAGTTCAAAAATCAATGCTCCATATTGTGCCAAAATTTCATTACTCAAAAGATCACATTTTTACATCAGAAAAGCACGGTCCTAAGGCTTATCCTTAGCACCTAAGATTTCTAGCTCATTAGTTCCTTACCTTCATTAGTAGCAAATATTTTCTCGTTTCTCTCTCTCTATATATAAGATCATTATATCTAAAGGGTGTTTGGTTGGCCCCTTTAAAATTTAAATGCATTTATGGATAAATCAAACATAAGTTTTACTATGTCTTACAAATTCAAGTTGGTAAGTTTGTCACCAGCTCACGTATAAACATGGCTGAGGTAAAATTAGTTGCATCTAATTCTGTCCCAAATGTGTCATGTCTAAAACTTATTCTCTCAAAACTTGCAACCAAGCACCCCCCCTGTTTAAGTTTCTATGAAATATACCATGGATATTTTGAAAGGTTTCATGGATTTTACTTGTTGAGGATATTCATGCATCTCTTGCTTTTTTACTTATTGGAATTTATTGTTCTAAGTGTTGTGGGCTCCATCGTTTTTACTTATTATTTTTTATTTCATCATTGCCAAAAATTACACAACTATTTACATGTAGGTTATCTTTCTTTTATATCCTTTTCTGTGTCTAATATACCCAATGGCTATCTTAATAAAAATCAAATGATTTGTTTCCATCTGATAGGTGAAAAAGAAAAGGTACAATTCCAGTCAGAGACCTGCCATTTGCATGATATTTCAAAGAGTCCTGCGTTTTTCTATAATGGCATATCAAAATCCCACTTTTTACCCAAATTATCAACTACGGACCAGAAAGTTAATTTAATGGTTAAAATTAATATAGAATAACATTCTTAACTTTTACTTTAAAATATATGTTTTGCATATTTTATTATGCAATAGGGGCAGTTTAATCATTTTATTTTAGGTAACTTACCATCAACTTAAATTGCAAGTCTCTACTTGACAGCTTTCATTAAAAGTTTGAGTCCTAAAATATTATTTCAGAAAATATGATCTTCTTTTTGAAATATCAGACAAACAGGTTGAGACTCCAAATGAAACCCCCCCTACCGCCTCCTCCCTCAACAATCATAACCTTTCTTTCAAGATTCTGAAATTGCTTATTAAACCCTAAGTATAATTACAGAAGTGAGGGCAACAAAAGTGAGATTCAGTAATTTGTGTGTAACAAAAGTTTTAAAAAGCCATTTCAAAACTTAGCCAATGTTAGGTAAATAAAAGGCAACTCGGCGATCATTTGAGTAAATTTTTAAAAGGTCGAAACATCTATCTTAAATATTTGAAAGCTAAGTTGGTTAAATATAAGTTATTCATATGTTAAAGCATCTTCTCGATCAAACTTCATAGATGCATTCAACATTGTTTATTTCAAGTCACGAAATTTTGGTACATTGCAGGCCATCGATTTTTCAAGATCTTGAAAACCTACATGTAAGTCACAATCACAGGATTCAAAACTTGTTTCTACTGAAAAAAGGGCATGCATATCATATCTATACGGTTCGATCAACAAAAAAAACTCAAGAACTTGAAAAACTAAAGCTTTCATTAGGTGGGAGTAGGTACTCTCGGAGCACCCTATCGTTACTAATATAAAAAGATTTGTCAAAAATTAAAAGAAAATTATAGGTTACCCTCAAGTGCACATCAACCTCTAGTAGAAACCACCTATCCTTTTTTTGTAAATCAAGCCCTACAAATATGATGTATATGGTTTGCTTAGTCAAAAAAAATGTTTTACATAATCCAATTGTGTTGTATGATCATATTTTACAAGGTTGCAAAATCCAACGATTTACAATGTTTCAAACTTTAAATATTAAAAAAAAAACCATTCAATTCAAAATACATTCCTAGCAAATACACCATGATCAAAGCATTTTTGAACCACACTATAGCTAGATAGAGTTTGAGCTTATGAGATTCAACTTGAGAGTGTAGCCAATGTTTTTCCAAAATAAAAACCCATAAAAGGGTCTTTCATTGTGGACTCTCATATAGTCATATATAACGCCCGCCCCCACCCAAAAAAAAAAAAAACTTCACTTCCTCTGTTTTTGTTCAGGGCCAATGTAACCAATCCATCCCCTCCTCTCCAAGGTGCTTTTGAGTTCCAAATGATCTTGTAGGGACGCTTTTGCTCTCCCATTCAGACAAAGGAGGTACCCCAAAAGAGAGAGAGAGAGAGAGAGAGAGAGAGAGAGAGACCTGATTTATTGTTTTCTTCCCACTCTTTCTCTGCCCTTGTAAGAAGGCTCTCAGGTGCGGTCAAAGGTAAGAAGGATCTCCCATTTCCCACCATGTCTTTGGGTTATGCAGAGAAGCTCTCCTATAGGGATGACGTTGGTTCCGTTGGGATGGATGAGATCTTTGACCCACCGAACGTCTTGCAGAATAAGGTGAAAGAGCGTCCAACCTTCCTTTCCTTATACTATTTCTCTGTGTTTTGCATTTTGGTATGATGGTGATGTGTTTTTCACAATTGGGTAGTCTAATTTTTTGCTATAATTTGCGCAATCCGATTATCTTGTAATCTTCACTTGTTTGGTCTTTGGATTTCGACTTGGGCACCCTTGTTTTTGTCTATATTTTCACTTGGGTGGTCAGGTTTCTCTAATGGAGACGACCCTGGTGTCTGTTTAGAGAAATAGTCTGAGACTCTTAGTACTCTCCACAAAGTTGATAGATTGCACTTTTAAAATGCGTGCTAGTTTGCTTTTCATAAATATTGAGAACTTTGATCATGCGTGTGAAGTTGTATGTTTTTTAATATGTTGGTTTATAGCTATTTCTAGTTGGCAACTTGTTATTGTTGTTATGATTAAAGTGCTTGTTGTCTCCAGGGATCATCAAGCCAGGGATTGCCTGTCGTCAGCATTCAATAAAAGGAAGGGTTGTTTGATTACAAATCTCCAATGCAACTAAAAATTCATTCCCATTTCTAAACGTTAATGGAAGAACACAACTAAAAATTGTCGAATCCCATGATGTCAAATAAAACTTTATATTGTAAAATGGTCTTCTTTTTTATGCCACAGGCATGAATTTCCACTGATAAGTCCATCTTGTACCCACTTCTAAGGTCTTCGTCCATGAAGACAAGTCCAAGGACTTTAGGAGCAATTAACAAGCCGCTTTTAGATTAATGAAGGATGGTGGGACATGAGGCATGGTCTTGCTCAAACAAGAATGTAGTCTAACATGTGATTGTGGGGAATAGATTTGGGAGATGGGGGAAAGGTTCTTTCTGAAAATAGCTATAACTAAGAAAACAAACTAAGTCTATCTTGAGAAGATGGTGATACACCTAATCAACTAACAATATGGTTACATATACAGGGCAATAGTAGGACGAGAACCACATTCTTTCCATTTCACAAATGATGTCTATAACTTCGTATAATTTTCTTACTAGGAAGGGAAGATGGTTATGAAAAGTATCGAGGATCTGCATAACATGGTTACTTCAAAATGCTCTGCACTCGGCTTGATCTCACTTTTTTTAATAGATAAGCCAAGCATATGCTCGAGATTAGGCTCACTAAGAGCTTCATAAGCTTTTAAGATGTTGGAAGATACATATATTCTTATGAAATCTTATAAGCTAAAAAACCATGTACAGCGTATTGGGTTTCACTTTTAACGAGAGGTGACATCTTTAATTCCTATCTCATCCCTTCCATAATTTTTTTTTCAAGTCAATGTTTGGTAAATATGATTCATTTTTTTCCTCTTCCCTTCCATAAAGGTTAAAAGAAACATATTTTAATAAATATGTCTCAGGGCCAAGAGAAACATAACATTGAGATTTTGGAAACTAGACACAATCTTTTATCAGATTTGGACTAACCTATAGCTCTCATGAAAGTTAAAAGACTGTGTACCTCACATCCTTTGTGCTATTTTGTTACTTATACTGCTATATTTCAAGCTTACTGGGTATTTGTAGCTAACTTCCTATCTAATCCAGTCCCTAAGAATGTGGAGAGGTGATGAGACATCATAAGTGGAGAGAGGCTATGTCTCAAGAGATAGGTGCATTGGACAAAAACTAAACGTGGGAGGTAGTCCTGTAATGAAATGGACTCAATCCAATAGACATGCAAGAACACACTTCAATCAAGTAACACACTTGATTGAATGAACCGCACCACACTCACAAGGGTCAAAATATATTTGTTATTGCATAGAGAAGCTCTTACCCGAATGAGAAATACAAGGGCCACAAAGGCCTATTTATAATACAAAGGGGCACTAAAGGGGGCAGCTCCACATGGCTGTTGGGGGCATCTCCAACAGCTATATGGAGCTGTCCCATCAAGTATGAAAAAGACTTATTACAAAAAAATAAAGGGAATAAAAAGACAAAAAATAAAATATGATCAATCCCTAATGGGCTGACGCCTATCACAGTAAAAAGATCGAAATAACCCTGATGGGTATTTCAGTTTATATATATATATATATATATATATATCTTAACACCCCCCCTCAAACTCATGGTGGAACAACCGAGAGTTTGCCAAGTAGGAAATGAAATCGAGATGACGGGATCGCTTTAGTGAATAATTCCGCAAATTGGTACTTCGATGGAATGTAAGGCAATGTGATGGTCTTTCTCAGAAATTCTTCACGAACACAGTGGCAATCCATTTCAATATATTTTGTCTTCTCATGGAATGTATGATTACTTGCAATATAGACCGCGCTCTTGTTGTCACAACATAGTCTGGAGGGTTCTGCGATGTGAATTCCCAAATCTTGCCATGACACGATACTCAGCTTCAATGGAGGAAAGAGACACCTTCTGCTGCTTCTTGCTTCGCTATGAAATTAGAGAATCACCTAAAAAAACACATAAACCAGTGGTTGAGCATCTATCATTTACGTCCCCTTCCCAGTCAGAATCAGAATATGCAATGACTTCTAACGAGGAAGAAGATGGTTAAAACCAGAGTTACCAGTCGAGGAAGCGGGAAGCGATACGGGAAGCGAGAGCGGGAAGCGAGGCACTTTCAAAAATTTAGGAAGCGGGGAAGCATGGGACCACTTAGAAGAAAATTATGAACCGTCTCGGAAGCGACCTAGGAAGCGAACCGGAAGCGAAAAATAAAAAAATGGGGGAAGCGTGGGGGAAGTGCGCTTCTCAAAAAAGGGAGATGCTTCCCCACGCGTTTCGGAAGTGCGACGTTTTGCGCTTTCAAAGTGCGTATCGGGGAAGCATGCTTCCCCATACGCCTAGGCGCTTCCGGTAACTCTGGTTAAAATAATCTATGATTGATAAAATTCTTAATATATCTAACAATTCTCGTTACAATACTCATATGTACTGTAGTGAGAGCATGCTGAAATTGACTAACAGAGTGAATAGCATGAGAAATATCAAGACAAGTACTAGAAAGATAAGACAAAGCTTCAATCATTTGTGTGTATGGAGTTAGATCTTGTAGAAGTTTTTCATCATCTTTCTTCATTTTTGCATTTATGACCTTTGGAGTATCAACCAGTTTTTTATCCGAGAGTCCTGATCGTTCAATGATCTCTGCTGCATACTTAGTCTGTGACAAAAAATAACCACGAAGTGAGTAAACCATTTCTATTCCAAGAAAATAATGTAAAAAACCAAGGTCTGTCATATCAAAGTTGTCTTTAAGCACATCTTTGATATGATTAATTCCCTGCTTGTCACCTCCTGTGTTTATCATATCATTTACGTAAAGTAGTAATATCACCATTTCTACATTGGAAGACTTAACAAATAACGCAATGTTACTAAAACAAGATTTAAAATAAAGTTGTGTCATCACACTACTGAACCTATCATACCAAGTTTTGGGAGCTTGTTTTAAGCCATACAAGGCTTTTTGTAACCAAAGGGTTTTCCCATGTGCTAAATTCAAACCTAGTGAAGGATCCATGTAAACCTCCTCATCTTGATTACCATTCAAAAAAGCATTTTTTACGTTCATTTGAAAGATAGGTCATTTTTTGATTGAAGCTATAGAAATAAGAGTCCTAACAATGGTCATTCGGGCGACTGAGGCAAACGTCTCGTCATAGTCTATTCCATATTCTTGACTATATCCCTTGGCTACTAGCTTGACTTTGTATCTTTCCAATCTACCATTTTATTTAGTTTTTATCTTGTAGACCCATCTACATCCTATAGTTTTCCTTCCTTTAGGTAATGTTTGGATTTCTCAGGTTTTTGCCTTTTTCAAAGCTCCTAATTGATCATTATCGCCTTAATCCATTCTTGATGATTTTTAGCTTCATGATAAGATGTTGGTTCTATGTATGAGTGTATGGCCATTAGGTTGACTTATATCTTGTTTCAAAGGAATCATAGGATACAAATCTACTAAGAGCCTTTGAAATTCTAATGAATTTTATAATACTAGAAGAATCTACATCTTGATTTTGAGAATATCCTTTTAAAGCACACAATAGATGGTCTTCGGTACGTCGAGTATATGTTTGTATGTTATTATGAGATAGGTCGATATTATTAAGACCCTCATTTACATTCCCATTTGCATCATGAGTGTCTTTATTTTCACTTTCACGTACATCGTGAATGTTTTCACATCTTTCATGTTCATTGACGAGGTAAAAAAGAAAGGAATAATCACAATTCTCTTGAATTTTTTCTTTGCTAAAACCAATTTCATTTTCAAGAAAAGTAACATTTCGTGAAATATATAATTTATTGCTAAAACCAATTTCACGTACAAGGGATTGCTTTTGGGGAGAGTTTGTCATTTTTATTGATAAGGCACTTACATTCAAAGACTCTTAACCTTTTATAATAAGGAGATATTTTAAATAATCTTTCAATAGGAGAGATATTTTCAATGTTTTTTTAATGCATTTTATTTATTAAATAGACTGCTGTAAGAGCGGCTTTGGCCCAAAAATCATTTGGAACATTTCTGGACACAAGAAGTGTTCTAGTGGTCTCAATAATATGTCTATGCTTTCTTTCAACTAGTTTATTTTATTGAGGAGTGTATAGACAAGATTTTTGATGAATAATCCCTTGTAGACCAAGGTAATTTTTGAACTCTTTTGACATAAATTCTCCCTCAGAGTCAATTCTAAAAATTTGAATATTAGTTTTAAATTGAGTCTTTATATAACAATGAATTTTTTTGAAACACTCAAATACTTCAGATTTTTGTTTAAGAAAAATATCCAAGAGTGTCTACTATAGTCATCCACAAACACAACATAATAAGATATACCTCCTTTAGATACAACTGGAGTCGGTCCCCATACGTACGAATGTACTAACTTAAATGAATTTTCAGATATAAAATGTATTGGCCCAAAGGGGATTTCATTTTTCCAAGAATGCAATCTTCACAAACAAAATCTCTTTCTTTATAACTTGTAAGGAATGAAAATAAGTGTAATTTGGACACACTAGGAAGTCCTAGTCTTTTGCACCAATTTTCTGTATCTTTTTTTTCACAAAATTACAAAAAATATGTTTTGATAACTCAAGATTGTCCATTACATAGAGATCTCCTTTTTTATGGCCTCACCCAATCGACTTCCTAGACTGATGAAAACAATACTTTGCATCCGTGATTCGTAATTTGAGAAATAAATAAGAGATTTAAATTTAATTTTGGTACTACTCTTATATTTGGTATGCGAAAGATTAATTGCTTTTGAAACCCCCCACAACTTTTAATTTTTAGAGATGTTCCGTCGGCGGTTGAAACATAAAAATTATTTGAGTTATGACATTCAGATGATATGGACTCATGTACAGTCATAGGAAAAGATGCACCAGAATTAAGGATCCAAGAAGTCTTACCAGGGTCACTACTTGTGGATACGACCGCTTCTGAGAAGGAAGAAGCTTGAGTTTTGAACATCAGCTGTAGTGCCTCTATTAGTTGAGCTAAAGATAACGAGCCGATACATTTGGAGTCGTCTACATTGTTCTTTTCAACCGAAGCAACTCTTTTATCATCTCTATGATTTTCTTTTTTTCTTTTTGGATAAAAAGGCTTGATATGTTCCGGTTCATAACAATGATAGCATATGATTTTACCACATTTTTTGTATTCATGATCGGCTCTTTTGTCGCTTCTTTCATAGTTATTAAAGCTTCTTTCATTATCATTTTTTGCAAAGTGAGGAGGTTTATAACTTCTAGTGTGATTACCGAGCTTTGACATAACAAGCACGAATTCTTCATCTTTTGAGGCAAATGGTTTCTTCAATCTATTTTCTTCCATGGTTAACTCCTCAAGATTTTCGACTATGGCCGGAAAACCTCCTCTATGAAAGAGAGCCGACTTGGTTCCTTCAAATTCGGGTCTAAGCTCGTTAATAAATTTGTAGAAATGCTCCGCTTTAATTTGGTTTTTACGGAGTTCTACTGTAATGAAATATGCGGAAAAACAAAGAGTGCACTAAGCACTTGCAACATCCACTAATGAACAAACAAAAAGGGCTAATACCCAAACCCACAAGAGACAACACAACATAAAAATATAAATGTCTCTTATTGAAAGAGAGAGAGCTCTCAAGAGTGAAGAATACAAGAGGGGTTCACCCCTATTTATACACAAGAGAGGGAGAGGGAGAATGGCCAAGAGGCCTTAAAAGGAGAGCCACCTAGGGGCTCCCCATGTAGTCGTTGGGAGCCCCCAACGGTCATAAATATAACCGTTGGGAGCCCCATCGACTACATGGTGGGGCCCCTTTTGTGTGAGCAAAAAACATAAAAATAAAAAGTATGTTTTACAAAAAATAAAAGGGAAAATAAAAGAGGAAAAACAAGTACCCCTATCGGGTACTTGTGAAAAGACTAAAATACCCCTATCAGGTATTACATATATAAATATATATATATATATATATATATATGAATTACATGTATTTTAACACCCTCCCTCAAGTTTTACGGGGATATAACCGAAAGCTTGTTAAGGAGAAACAAAAATCGAGGAGCCGCAAGAGCCTTAGTGAAGAAGTCCGCCAACTGGTATTCTGATGTGACGTAAGGTAATGCTATGGTTCCTCTTAGGTATTCATCACGAACGTAATGGCAGTCCATCTCAATATGCTTAGTACGCTCATGGAAGGTGTGGTTGCTTGCAATATAGATTGCGCTTTTGTTGTCGCAACACATCTTCGAAGGAGTAGAGATGATAATGCCCATATCACTGAGGAGGCTTCTTAGCCACACAAGTTCCATGGTTGTAGTGGCCATAGCACGATATTCTGCTTCCGTCGAGGACAAAGATACTTTGTGTTGCTTCTTGTATCTCCAAGAAATCATAGAGTCACCTAAAAAAACACAAAATCCGGTAGTTGAGACTCGGTCATTGGGATTTCCTCCCCAATCTGCATCAGTATACACAATTAAATCAAGTGACGAGGCAGAGGAAAGAAAAACTCCCTTAGTTATGGTATTTTTGATATATCTGACAATCCTTAAGACTGCACTCATGTGCACGGTTGTAGGTGCATGTTGAAACTGACTGACAGAGTGGACGGCATGAGCAATGTCTGGCCGTGTGATGGATAAGTAGGTTAAAGACCCAACAAGTTGCGGTAGGGAGTAGGATCCTCGAGAGGTGTTCCATCTTCCAACCTTAATTTTGCATTGATGACTTCTGGGGTTTCTGTCTTCTTATCATCGGAGATACCAGATTTGGAACAGATGTCAGCAGCAAGTTTCATCTGAGAAAGAATGTACCCTCGAGGAGAGTACACCACTTCAATTCCTAAAAAATATCTTAAGAAACCAAGGTCAGACATATCAAAATTTCCTTTCAAAACCTTTTTAATATCATTAATGCCTTGCTCATCACTTCCTGTGATGATCATATCATCAACATAAAGTAGTAAAATAACTACTAAAGACCCTGCACTTTTCACAAACAAAGCAGTGTCAGTATAACATGAACAAAAATTCAAACTTGACATTATATTACTAAATCTATCATGCCAAGCCTTTGGGGCTTGTTTTAAACCATATAATGCCTTTTTAAGTTTGAGAATCTTATTTTTACCAATAGATACTTTTGGTGGGGGATCCATGTAAACTTCTTCATTTAATTCGCCATTTAAAAATGCATTCTTAACATCGAGTTGATAGATAGGCCATTTTTTCACTGACGCAATAGCAATAAGAGTCCTAACACTAGTCATTCTAGCAACAGGTGCGAAGGTTTCTTCATAATCTATACCATATTCCTGAGCATATCCTTTAGCAACTAACCGTGCTTTATAACGTTCTAATGAACCATCACTCTTGGTTTTAATTTTGAAGACCCATCTACATCCTATTGATTTCTTTCCAGTGGGTAACGAAGTTATTTCTCAAGTTTTTGCTTTTTCAAGGGCACTAAGCTCTAAGTTCATGGCTTGAACCCATTGGGGAATATCTTTGGCCTCATTATAGTGTGCGGGTTCATGAAATGAATGCAATGCAATTAGACATGCTCTATATCTTGGAGTTAGGGACTCATAGGAAACAAACCTATTAGGAGGATTGGAGATCCGACTGGATCTCCTTAAAGAGGTTTCTTCTATGTTGGATCCTTGAGAGTATTTTTCTAAGGCGCTCATCTGAGTTTGTTGACCACGCCTAGCATATGTTTGGATTGGTCTATTATTCTCATCTATAACATTATCAAGAGGAATTTCCTCTAGGTCATTCAAAGACTCATTAGAGATTTCCTCTTCTTGAGGAGTCTCATCTTCTTGAGATAGAAGATCAAACAAAAAAGTATATTCACTTTCGTCAATATCTTTAGTTTTCACAAAACCATTTTCATTTTCCAAAAATGTTACATCTTTGGATACATAGAGTTTGTTATTTTTCAAGTCAAAACATCTAAAACCCTTTTGATTTTCTCCATAACCCAAGAAAACACATTCAATAGTTTTAGGAGATAATTTGTCCTGTTTATGAGTAATGACAAAACATTTACATCCAAAAACTCTTAATCTATTGAAGTCGGGTGTTCTTTCAAATAGTTTTTTGTATGGAGATGTATTTTGTAAGGATGAAAATATCATTCTATTTATTAAGTAAGTTGAGGTTAAGGCCGCTTCGGCCCAAAAATTCTTTGGAATTTCTTTGGAAATAAGGAGTGTCCTAGTGGTTTCCATGACGTGTCTATGCTTTCTTTCGGCCAAGCCGTTTTGTTGGGGAGTCCTAGGGCACGATCTTTGATGACAAATTCCATTTACTTCTAAATAGTTTTGAAATTCATTTGATAAATATTCTCCACCCGAATCGGATCTAAGAGTAGAGATATTACTTGAAAATTGATTTTTAACTATCATATGAAATTTTTTGAAAAAATCAAAGACTTCGGATTTTAAATTAAGAAAGTAGATCCATACATACCTAGTGTAGTCATCGATGAAAGTGACGTAATAGGAGTACCCTCCTTTAGACATGATGGGGGAAGGACCCCAAACATCCGAATGGACTAACTCAAAAGGTCTTTTGGACACAAAAGTTCGGTTTGGAAAAGGAGTAGATTTCATTTTGCCAAAAATACAATTCTTGCAAACAAAATGTTTCTCATTACAAAATTTCTTTCCAAATGGAAAGAAGTACATTTTTGAGAAACTTGGGTGTACAAGTCTTTGATGCCAAATATCAATATTTTTATCTTGGACATGGTTACAAAAAGAGTTAATGGGGAGTTTCAAGTTGCTCATGTAATAGAGATCTCCCCTCCTATGGCCTTGCCCAATCAGCTTCCCGGACCGGAGATCCTGTATAGAGCAATCCTTAGTTGAGAAGGAGATTTTACATCCATGATCACATATTTGAGCAACAGAGAGGAGATTTAAATTAAGTTGAGGTACAACTCTCACGTTTGGCACAAAGAAATCTTTTGAAAAGTTTAAGGTTCCCAAACTTTTTACTTGTAAAGATGTACCATCGGTAGTTGAAACATAGGAGTTTTTATAGTTATTACATAAATCGGAAAGCTCATTTTCAAGGGGGGTCATATGAAAGGAAGCTCCAGAGGCAATGATCCAATACGACATACCTGGAGAAGAGGATGAAGCTACGGCGGCACCCGAAGTTGATGGAATCTTGAGTAGAGTTTGTAGTGCTTCCGATAGTTGAGCAAGAGAAAAAGAGTCCTTTCCTTTGATTGCTTCCTCTTTCTTTTGAGTAGCTTCTTCAACGGAAGCAACCTTATTTTTTGGTGCTTCATTCAACTTAGGGCAATTAGGTCTTATATGACCCGGTTCTTGACAATGATGGCAAATGACTTTTCTATAGTTGCCATTATAGTTATTTTGTCTTCCAAAATGTGGAGGTTTGTAAGTTTTCATATGGTTGCCGGGTTTTGATACGGCCAAGACATCATCTCCTCCTTTAATCATGCCAAGACGGGTTTCTTCTTGGCATATTTCGGCTATGGCATCTTCCAAGGGAAGAGGCTTTGATCTATGTAGGAGGGAGGATCTAACTTGTTCATATTCGGGCCTAAGCCCATGTAAAAATTGGAAAAGTGTTCTTTTTCCATTTGTTTTCTCCTTAACTCCACATCTATACTAGAAACCCATTTTGGTTCTAGTAAAGATAACTTATCCCATAGAGGGCCAAGAGTGCTAAAGTAGTCCCTAACACTCATTTCTCCTTGCTTGATAGTCCGGATTTTTTCTTGAAGAAAGAATTGACGAGCAAGGTCTTTTTGGGTAAACATACCTTTCATGAAGAACCGTGCTTCATTTGCTATCCGAAATTTGGCAATGTTGGCGCAAATTTTGAGCTCCACATTGTTCATGAACCAAGCAAGAATCTTGGCATGCTTACTTTCCCAATCTTCTATTTTAGATTGGTGATCTTCAATGGCCTTCATGCGGGCATCTCCTTCAAGAGCTTTTTCTTGATCACCTTCCATCTTAGTTAGTTGGAGTTGTGGTTCCGGAATGGTGCCCATAACATATCCCCAAAGCTTTTTCCCTTTGAGGTTGTTTTCCATGGCGGCGGCCCACATCATGTAGTTGGAGCCATTGAGTTTGAAGGAGAGATCAATCTTTTGTTCTCCTTCCATAATAATCACTCACAAGAGGATAAAAGAAGAGAGATACAACACACAAAAAAATATAGCTACACAACTAGCTATATTAAGAAGAAGAGCATACACATGGCTTTGATACCATGTAATGAAATATGCGGAAAAGCAAAGAGTGCACTAAGCACTTGCAACATCCACTAATGAACAAACAAAAAGGGCTAATACCCAAACCCACAAGAGACAACACAACATAAAAATATAAATGTCTCTTATTGAAAGAGAGAGAGCTCTCAAGAGTGAAGAATACAAGAGGGGTTCACCCCTATTTATACACAAGAGAGGGAGAGGGAGAATGGCCAAGAGGCCTTAAAAGGGGAGCCACCTAGGGGCTCCCCATGTAGTCGTTCGGAGCCCCCAACGGTCACAAATGTGACCGTTGGGAGCCCCATCGACTACATGGTGGGGCCCCTTTTGTGTGAGCAAAAAACATAAAAATAAAAAGTATGTTTTACAAAAAATAAAAGGGAAAATAAAAGAGAAAATAAAAGAGAAAAAACAAGTACCCCTATCGGGTACTTGTGAAATGACTAAAATACCCCTATCGGGTATTACATATATATATAAATATATATATATGAATTACATGTATTTTAACATCTACATCTTGGGGGCAATGTCATTTTGGCTCAAGAAGAGCCAATTCATCCTAAAGGAGAGAGTGTGCATTGTAGTATTCCCTAATGCTCATTTCTCCTTGAGTCATAGTCCTTACTTTGTTTTGAACATTGCATATATGAACAATGTCTTTAAGATATTTTCATGCATCACTAGCGAAATCAAATTTCGCTAAACTAGAGCACTTGTGGATGTTCACATATTGATGAGCCATTCAATTATCTTGGAATGTCCCATCCTCCATTCTTTTCATTTTCTTTCGTAATCGAAAATGGCTTTGGACATTTCTTCTCCTTGAAGAGCAACTTTCTTACCATTCTCAATTTTGGTAAGAATGAGTTTAGACTCTTTTTTGGTACCATCTACCAATCCTCATAAACCCTTTTCCCATATTTTGTGCTTTACTATGGATGCCTAAATCACATAGTTTGTGTCGTTAAGTCGTTTGGGAATGGAGACAATAACTTCTCTTTTATTCTCCATTTCTTTACAATAAAGAGAAAGAAAGGAAAGAGAGAGAAAGAGAGAAAAAAGAAAAGCAATACAAAATTTGAGAGATGGTGCACTTTCCGATGCAACGATCCACGATTCATTGTTTTGCCGAGCTCAAGGTCCTCCTCTTGATGCTATCACGATACTTCTCTTGATACTTATTAGAATAAAACTTTAAGAGCACCATAGCTCTGATACCATGTAATGAAATGGACTCAATCCAATAGACATGCAAGATACCACTTAATCAAGTAAGACACTTGATTGAATGAACTCCACCACCCTCATAAGGGTCAAAATATATTTGTTATTGCATAGAGAAGCTCTTACAAGAGTGAGAAATACAAGAGCCACAAAGGCTTATTTATACTACAAAGGGGCACTAAAGGGGGCAGCTCCACATGGCTGTTGGGCTACTCCCAACGGTCACATTTGTGACCGTTGGAGGCAGCCCCAACAACTATATGGAGCTGTCCCATCAAGTTTGAAAAAGACTTATTACAAAAAAATAAAGGGAATAAAAAGACAAAAAATGAAATATGATCAGCCCCTAATGGTCTGAGTCTTATTACAGTAAAAAGACTGAAATACCCCTGATGGGTATTTCGGTTTATATATATATATATATATATATATATATAAAATCTTAACAAGTCCCATTACCAAAAGAAAGAAACCCGGTTGAGTGCAAGTGGGTGTACACATTCAAATATAATTCAGATGGATCCATTGAGAGCTATGTCACAGGGATTCGGCTAGCAGGGTGCCACACCCGCGTCGACGCGACGCGACGCGGGTGCTGCACCGAGTGCGGTCAACGCACCCAGGGTCATTTTGGTCTAATTTTTGGACTTAAAAAAAATTTTGCCAAGAAAAATTTGTTTGCCCTATATGTCACAAGGATTCTCCAACTAGGTGCCGTACCCGCACCTGCACCCGATGTGGTCAACCTAACCCTGGGTGCAGTCAACTCACCCAGGGTCATTTATGTCCAACTTTTGGACTTTATATATATATATATATATATATATATATATATATAATTTTTTATATTTTTGCCGTACCCCCGCACCCAAGTTTTTTGAAAGTGCCGCACCCACACCCATGTGACATAGATTGAGAGGTATATCACAAGTTTGGTGGATAAGGGGTACAACTACAACCAATCTTATGTTGTAGATTATCAAGAGGCCTTTGCTCCTATTACTAAATTGACATTTATTAAAGTTCTAATTAGCTTGGCAGCTTAGAGAGGATGGGCACTACACCAATTTGATGTAAAAAATGCATTCCTTCAATGTAACATGAATAAATAAATAAATAAAAATATATATATATATATATATATATATATATATATATATATAGAGAGAGAGAGAGAGAGAGAGAGAGAGAGAGAGTAATGCGCTCCTTCTACCCACCTATGTCACACGGACTCGGCTCCAAGGTCGCCGCACCCGCGTCGACACGCACCGACACGGGTGCGGACACGGGTGCGGCTCGGACTCGGTCAACCCGACCCTGGGTGTGGTCAACGCACCCAGGGTCATTTTGGTCCAGTTTTTGGTTTTTTTTTTTTTTTGAAATTTTCTGGGCTACAGCTGTAAGGAAAAAAACCCATCACAACTAAAAAACCTGTACACTTTCAAGTTTTAAGTACAGAATGGGCACAACTCAAGTTTTTGTGGTTTTTTCCTGTATGAAGAAAGTGAATTATTACAGTGTATGAAGAAAGTGCCCAAAAGTGAATTATTCCTGTATGAAGAAAGTGTGCAGAATGCCTTCACAACTCATCAGCTGTCCCCTAATGGGCACAACTTTGACCGAGTCTTATATATATATATATATTTATTTTTTTTTTAATATATATATAGCCGAGTCCCCGTGTCCAAAATTTTTGAAATTGCGCCGCACCCGTGTCGCACCCGCACCCACACCCGCACCCATGTGACATAGCTACCCACCTTTTTGTTCTACTCCATTCTGCCCCCTCAAAAATCATAGTTTTTGGTATTTTTTCTCACATCTAACACCATAGATGTGATCTATAGATTTTGTTTAGTGGGAACCGGCTTTTGGATCACTGGAATCTGACTTGTATGTAGGTTTTTCTGGTGATCCAAAATCAATGGCTATGAAGGTACCAGTTTTTTCCAACTCATAAAAACATGTTTTTTTGTGAAAAAACATGATCCAAGAGTCGATTCCTACTAAATCGAGCATGCTAAACACATCTAACGGTTCAAATCTATCATAAAACACTTCAAAACTATGGGGCAGAGTGAGAAATGGGACCTAATATGTTCAGTTCTCATATATATATATATATATATATATATATATATATATATATATATATATATATATATATATATATATATATATATATATATATATATATATATATATTAGTAATGCACTCATTCTGGCCCCTTCAAAAATCATAGTTTTTGGTATTTTTTCTCACATCTAACACCATAAATGTGATCTATAGGTTTTTTTAGTGGGAACCGGCTTTTGGATTACCGGAATATGACCTGTATACAGGTTTTTCCGGTGATAAAAAATCAATGGCTATGAAGGCATCAATTTTTCCTGTCTCATAAAAATACCTTTTTTCCATAAAAAAAACATGATCCAAGAATTGATTCCCACTAAATAGAGCATGATAAACACATATAACGGTTCATCTATCATAAAACACTTCAAACTATGGGGCAGAACGAGAAAAGAGGGCCTAATATGTTCAGTTCTCTCTTGGCTCTGTTAAAGTACTTGTGATCATACTCTTTTCATGAAAGGAGAGAAGAAACTGTCAATTTTAATTGTTTATGTTGATGATATTGTGATTATAGGAGATAATGAAGAGGAAATTCAGGGACTCAAAAGGTACTTGCATGAGGTGTTTGATATCAAGGACCCTTGCATTATTTCTTGGGAATGGAAGTGTTGAATTACTATCCCAGAGTAAATGCATGCTTGATGTATCGGATGGAGTGAGAATACTTGGGTGTAAAGTTGTGGATACACCTATAGAGCCAAATCAGAAGTAGGGATTGTATAAGGATGGCAAAACTGAAAATATAGGAAAATATCAAAGGCTAGTCAAGAAGCTTATAGACATAATGCTGAGATGCATTATCATAGTAATCTAGTTTACGATGAAAGAATCAAACGTGTTGAGATGCATTGAAATTTTATGAGAGAAAGTTGAAGCAAAGTTGTTTTCCCTTTCCCACATTTGCACTCAATTTCAACTAGCAGACATTTTAACGATGGGTGTAAACAAATCAAGATACTAGCAGCAAGTTGGGGATGCTTGATATATTTTCCCCAACTTGAGGTGGAAATGTTTTGAAGCTAACACTACGCGTATGTGTGTGCATTTATGTATTTATATATACAATATAGATAAAAATGGACTTGATTAGGATTAACTGAATCTACTTTTGGATAAAAATGGACCTCAGTGTGGTTGACTTCACCTAACACAAAGGAAGCCGTGTCCAAGTGTCGCACCCGCCAGGGTGCAGGTGCGACATGGGTGTGGTGCCCTGTTAGAAGAGTCCGTGTTACATAGCATTAGATTTGTTTCTATTAAGTTGCAATTTCTAATGTGTATTCTAGTTTATATGATCTTGATTTAGTTAAAATTGTCAAAGAGTGCAAATTTTGTTTCTATTAAGTTGCTTTGTTTCTCTCATGATTGAGCACCTCATCATTGGGTAATCTTCAGTATGATGTGTCTATCATACTACTGAGATTGGCTGTCTCCAGATTCTCTTAGAATCTATTAGTTGGATGTATCCTTTTATACTTTCATCTTGCTATTACTGATCTCTGCTTTCTTAATGATTGCAAACAGATTGAAGAGCTAGCCATGTTGATACAAAAGGTTAGAAGCTTTCCATGTAAAAAATATAACCTTGTTTGCTCTATTAATGAAAATTGCATTTTCAGGCTACTTGCTAGTAATTCTCTCATTTATTGTTGCCTATTTTTGCAGAGTAAGCATTTGGTGGCATTTACTGGAGCAGGTATATCAACTTCCAGTGGTATACCTGATTTTCGGGGTCCTAAGGGAATTTGGACTCTTCAGGTATAGAAAGTCTTTCAACTGAAACATTTTATAAATTTGAGAAGCCGTTTTTGTTTTGATCTGTTCATTGTCTCATGGTGCATTTGTGGGGCGTGCTTTTTGTGGTTTCGTGACCAAACCCTTCTGGAACTTAATATTCTATGTTTCTACAGAAAAGCAATATGAGCATCTGAAGATGTATTATTACAATGTCAAACAGTGTAACCATATTGAATATGGTTCACATCATATCCGAGTTATATTTTGTCCCAAATTTTAGAATAATTTTCATCTATAAATTAAAGCAATCTAAAATAAATAAGAACGTATGAAGTCAAATTGACACTACCTCATGTCATTGCATCCAATAAAATTAGAAGCACAACCTTTCTCTCTAATGCTCCCTCCTACCTTTTTGTACACATGTTTACTCACATGCATATGTCCCGTTTTTAATTAATTCATTTTTATCAGGTCATTAGTTTCAGCTAAATGATTGTAATGACTTAGCTACCATCTGAATAATAGAACTGTTTTCAGTCAAAATCTTCTAATTCTCTTAAGGTACTTCATTTGAACTGAATTGCTTTTTGAATATTATGCGTGTGTGATTTCCTGAAATGCTTAAATATGTGTCCACTCTTTGGGTCATGTCTATTCCCTGTGACATTGGGGGGGGATCAGTGGTCTTTGTCTGCAAATTAACATTCAGCCCTAGTTACAAATATGATTGATAAATTAATTTTATCATAATTTTTGTGTTAAATTCAAAAACTGAGATTTGTATAAAGTAGATGTTTTCTTATAATCAGTTTTGTATAAAATAGATGTAAGTAATTTATCACTATTTACTTTATTATGATCTTATTGCACTTTTAACCAAAATATCACATAAAATTCATGATAATATAATTATAAGTATTCTAAAGGGCTTTTCATTGTTTGACTGCAACAGAAAAGGGCACTACTTAAATAATTTTTTACATTTGAAAGGTGGGCTTGAAATGGTAAAAGTTCAACACATGAATTTGAAGACACAAGGAAACCTACTTTTTAAAAGGTGCTATGACCCTTCTAACTCCCCATCAATATAAGACTAAAACTAGAGGGAGGTAAGGCTGTTAGGTTTTAAGTTTTAACCCCCCAAACACACACCTTTGCTGTGTGTCTTTGACCTCTTGGTTATTCCAGCGATTACCAATTGGAGAACCCAAATCAGAGAATCGAGGACTTTAGTCTTTTTTTCTTGTGGTGAATCTCCTTCAGATTTTCAGCGAGATAATTTCTGAAACTCTCTCTTTCTTTCATTTTAATTCTGTCTTCGATAAGAAAAAGTTATATTAAAGATATAAATGTTGTTTTGTAGGTTTTTTAGAATATGTTACAAATGTATGTTATTGCTTAAGGTATTCCTTATTTAAAAAATGCAAAATAATACATGTATTCTTTTAATTTTTTGTTTTATCTCACTTTTTATTTTTCAAGTTGCAGGTATTTTTGAGATCTTCCATGAAAACAAATTTTCTGAAAATGTCTTGTGATATTCCATTGCCAAGAATATACCGGCGAGAACAATATCTGGCTATGATTTAAACCTGGTATCTATTAAGGGTAAATGATTGAATAGAGGTTCATAATGCCTTCATATGCAGAAACATTAGGATAGTTAAGAAATGTATTTAGAAGACAAACGTGAAGGGTTGGTAAAACTTTTCTTATATATCATTAAGATATCTAAGATTATCGGAAGGCCAAGATTCCATGAATTTGTCACAAAATATTTGCTAACATAATTCATTTAAGAAAATGCTGGTAGATTCATTTAAAGAGAAGATTTTCTGGAATTGTATATGCAGCGTGAAGGAAAAGTGTTGCCTGAAGCATCACTGCCATTTCATCGTGCAATGCCAAGTTTAACTCATATGGCTTTAGTAGAGCTGGAGAAGGCTGGCATTTTGAAGTTTGTTATTAGTCAAGTATGTATTTCTTATTCTTTCTTTTACTTTTATGAATATTGGTGGTTTCTGAGCATTTATTATGCATGCCTTTCATTTGTTCAGTTATGAGTTAGAAGTCACTAAAATTACGGCCTTGTGGCATGAATTGATTGTCAAAAAGATGCGTTACCGAAAATCCCTAATGGTTTAATAAGTTAATACCCTTAGTTTTGATCCTCCTATACCTGTGAACTGGAAATATCGGTTGACTTTATTGATTTAATTTTATGTACATTGTTGTGCTAATTTTTCTTCTAAGGGCAATTAAGAGGCAAAATAATGTGCACAAGCACTAACCAAATAAGGGGCAATACACAAGTCACTTGAGGGCAAATACAAGAGTCCAAAACACACTCACAATAGCCGAAGAGAGCAAAACACAATATAAAAAATAATGTCTTATTCACTAACAATGCTTAAGAAAAGCATGCTCATAGTATGGGAGAGATTTCATATTTATAGAGAATGAAACACGCAAAGGGGCTAGGCTAATCAGCTGTTGGATTAGCCCAATAGCTAGTTGGGCTAGTCCCAACGGCTAGAAGAAAATAAAAAAGACAAAAATAAAAAATAGAAAAACAAATGTACAAGGCACCACCTATTACAACAAAATGAAAAGACAAAAATGCCCCTAATGGGCAAAACCTATTACAAATACAAAACAACAAGAATAAGAATTTATACACACACATATATATAGCTATGCATAAAGTATATACATTAACACGTATGTATATACATACGTATATACCTCATAGTTGGCAAACCCAGCGATCCGACTCGGGAATCGTCCGAGTCGGATCGGTCCCAGTTCCAGCCCAAACCTGTTTTAGCCAGCTTCGGGCATGGATCAGCTAAGTATCACCCGACTCGGCAACTCGTTGAGTTAGTCTTGAATCTGACGGTTCAGGACTAATATACGTCGAACCGATTTCAACCTGATTTGTCGGGTCAAACCGGTATTTGTACTGGTTCGTTCAGAGACGAACCAATTTAACTCTTAAAAATGCATAAAAGGGGGGTTGACCGACTCTTCCCCTCCCATTTTTGGAGAAGCTTCTTTCCCTCCCCTCCATCTTTCGACGAACCTCTCTCTATCAGTGACCATCGACGGACTCTTACGCCATCAACAATTAGGTTCTCTCTCTCTCTGAGGCGAGTTGATGCTCACTCTCTTTCTGCGAGGTGATCCTCTGAGGGGTGAGCCGATGCTCTATCTCTCTGCAAGGCGATCCTTTGAGAGGTGAGTCGATGCTCTCTCTCTGATGCAAACTGACTACTTGGGGTTGGTTCACAAACGCGCCTAAATAACTAATTTGGAATGCGGAAGCGATTTGATTTCAAAACAGGATGTAATTTTGAAAATACGTTCAGAATAGAAGGGTGTATGCAAATCAAATTAGGCATAGGCTATGTCACATGGGTGCGGGTGCGGGAGGGTATATATATATATATAAAGTTTTAACAGTTAACAATAGTAACACTAATGAAATAAAAAACAATTATCATAATATCATCAAATCAATTCATCATCATGCAAACATGGTGTTCTGAATGCGGAAATGACTTTTCTCTCTCATTGGGTGTGCGGATTTCATAAGAGCTTGGGTATTGGTGACCCCACCCGAGATTTACCTCGCAAAGGGACTGGCCCATTAAGTGACTTTATAGTTCATCTTATGAAAAAATGACTTTTCTCTATTTAATTACTAAATGTTTATTTATTTTTTTTCATAATAAAAAAGCAACATTTTCACTAAACAAAATATTAATCATCTAATAGAACAATTTATTCAATTTATTGCTTAAATTGAATATCCCATAATTTTATCGTGACTTAACATAAAAAAAATAACACATTGTTGTTTGCGTTGTAATTTTTATTTTAAAATGTCAGGCATTTAATGCAGACTGCCCCACTTGTGGGTCAATAGATTAATCTACCACTCCCTTCGACATGAGACTATTCCATGTCCAAAGAATCGTAATAGATTAGCTATTCTATATCTATAGATTCTATAGTTCTCCTTATAATAAAGGAGGGAAGAAGGTCATTAGTGGACAAAAAATATTTTTCTTTTTTTTCAATAGGCAAGCGAGGGTTTAGGCAAACCCAGAGTTACCAGTCGAGGAAGCGGGAGCGGGAAGCGAGGCACTTTCAAAAATTTAGGAAGCGGGGAGGCGTGGGACCACTTAGAAGAAAATTCCGAACCGTCTCTGAAGCGACCTAAGAAGCGAACCGGAAGCGACCTAGGAAGCGAACCGGAAGCGAGGGGGAAGCGAAAAAATGAAAAAATGGGGGAAGAGAGGGGGAAGCGTGGGGGAAGCGCGCTTCCCATAAAAGGGAAGCGTGGTTCCCATAAAAGGGGGACACTTCCCCTCACGCTTCGGAAGCGCGACGTTTCGCGCTTTCGAAGCGCGCTTCCCCTTTTACCTAGGCGCTTCCGGTAACTCTGGGCGAACCCCTACTAGTTTATTATAACTGAAAAAACTTTACATCTATTTATCCTCCCATTGAGGTTGCCGGTCGGACTGGGTTTGATTCTTTCCAAAATTTCATCACCACTCTAGCCATTTTGGCTAGTGTTCTAGCCAAAAAAATGGGGATTACAAGAAGCTTTCTTTACTTGAGTTCTATAAAACCTATACACCAACGTCTTCAAACAAATAAGGAACCATACCTCTTCCCAACTTGCCTTCGCTAGATCCGTCTCAAAGGTTCTTTCTCGGCCAGCTCCTCTCCAGATCCCTAATGTTTCAAGACATGATCTAGAGAGAGAGAGGTAGCCAAGAGATTGAGAGACGAGTGGAGAGAAAGATTGAAGGAGAGAATGAGTACCTTGGAGATGGAGAGGAGCGTTGACGGACGATGGCAGCTCGTAGGCGTTGCCGGCGTCGGGGTTGGGAGACAGGTCACAGACTCGCAGCGTCGGGCTCGGGAGACAGGAGAGGGCAAAAATGTTTTGCCCTAATCCTCTTCAGCCCATTTCATCGGGCTCTTTTTTTTTTAAAGTCGAAAATTTGGACATATATGACCTTGGGTGCGTTGACTGCACCTAGGGTCGGGTTGACTGCACCGGGTGATGCACCCGCACGCCTATGTCACACGGACTCGGCTAAGGAGGTGCCGCACCCGAGTCGACACGCCTCGACACGGGTGCGGACTCGGGTGCGGCTTCGGACTCGGCCCGGACTCGGTCAACGAGTCCGTCCACATTTTGGACTCGGTCAACTTTGACAGAGTCCAAAAATGTCCCTAAAAAACCAATTTTTTATATTTTTTATTTAAAAATATATATATAAAAAGAGGCACAGTGCTGTGACAGTGCTGTGACAGTGCTGCAGTCACAGACTGTGACTGTGCAGTGTGCACAGTCTGTGACTGTGTGACTGTGCACAGTGCACAGTGCACAGACTGTGACAGTGCACAGTGCACAGTCACAGTGCTGTGGACTGTGCACAGTCACACAGACTGTGCTGTGGCATTTTAAAAATAAAATAAAATTATATATATATTTTGCCGAGTCCCCGTGTCCAAAAATTTTAAAATTGTGCCGCACCCGTGTCGCACCCGCACCCGCACCCGCACCCACACCCGCACTCGCACCTGCACCCGCACCCATGTGACATAGCCGCACGCGCACTTGCACCTAGGGTCGTGTCGACGCGGGTGCGGCACCTGGTTGGCCGAATCCCTGTGACATAGGGCATTGGCAGT
The DNA here is from genome assembly GCF_984573655.1 of Nuphar pumila. Lineage (NCBI taxonomy): Eukaryota > Viridiplantae > Streptophyta > Magnoliopsida > Nymphaeales > Nymphaeaceae > Nuphar > Nuphar pumila. The sequence goes on from NC_143261.1 coordinate 53,394,865, forward strand.
TTGCTTGATATATATATATATATATATATATATATATATATATATATATATATATATATATATATATATATATATATATATAATCTATGAGTATAGTACATCCTGCAGCAAAACACTCCTTATAATTCCCTCCAACTTCCAAGAAACGCCAATAACGCAAACAAAATGCACTTCAATAAGATTTATCAAATACGATGAACTTAACACCAGAATGTCAATACAATTTCAAAAAACAAACACACACAAGCAACTAATAGAGGTAGTTCAGTTGAAAATCGCAAGGTGGGAATAGTGGTCAGCAGACCCACTATTTGGACATCATGCATTGGGACGTCAAACACAAATAGCTATTAAATGTAGGTCAGCTGGCATATGCACTCAGCAGTCCAAAAAAAGGACAAAATATGGGTAATGACACACCCGACTGGGGTCGCGCTTAGACCCAACTGATTGGGACTGAAGGCTGGTGCTTACAGCAAGTCAACTGGCCTGAACAAGCAACACATGTCGGGCTGCGACAGGAAATGTAAATGAACAGCAAGCAATCGATTGTTCGATTTCCCAGATTTCAAGTAACAATACACTCAACAAGCTAAGATCGATTCTAAGGCAATCCTCCAACAGAAAAAAATATGTTCACGTCAAACGTAAAGGTTTCACAAATCTGGTTGCTCAGTCACATCCAACAAACACTCAACAGAAACTTAAACTCAGCAATATATTACGAGCTATGATTCAACAAAAGATATAAACAGGAATAATGATTTAAATGTGTACAACAACAAACAACGTTGCAGCAGCGAAACAGTTCCAGATTCGCTCAGCAACCACCATGGTTCATCTGGGGTTCTCGAACAACAGCACAAACAGGGAACAATGACTTCGATGAACAAGTTCTCGAATCTTGACGGGTTTAGCAACAGGCTGATTCATGAATGGTAATGGCCTACGTGACTGGAGTCACACCCAACACATTTATGCCAATATCCGCTCATCAAAACTCCAGTCACAAGCTCGTCCTCACAAGCTTTCATGCACAAGGCTGATCGGCTAGACTGGGGTCATGCCCAACAAGTCCACGCCAGCGGCAAGTCCTCAAAACTCAAGGCTTCTTCACCAAGTTCACACAGGGTCTGGTTCTACGTCCAGCCACATGGTTCAGCTCCACTCGACCTCCTCTTGGGCAGGCTCGATGGACTTTCCTTCTCACGATCACAAGTTCACATTGGTGGTTTGGTTGAACGTCCAGCCACAAGGTTCATGCACAAGCAACTTCACAAGCTCTATAAGCTTTCACCAAGTTCACGTTTTGCCTTCTTCAAGCTTCCAACCTTTTCCAGAATTTTCAGATGTGCAAAAGACCCACAAGCTCACATTTTCTTTCCATTTTTCCTTCTCATTTTTTTTTCAATATTTTTTTCAAGTTAGTCAAAAACCCATTTTTTTTCTGGATTTGTTTTTATATGAAGGAGGGAAGTAGCATGGGCTCTCATTGGCCATGTGGGAGGCCACCTCCTTGGAGGTCAATGAGCTGCCTCTTTTAAAATTCTTTGTCCTATTCTTCTCTTGGCTGGCCAAGGAGGAGCCACCAAGGGAGAAAGGGTTGGAACCTTTGGGCGGCACCTCTTTTTCAGCCCAATGAGGCTTGATGAGAGGTGACTAGTCCTTGGTTGGCCACTCATAGCCCACTAAAAGAAGACCACTTGGCATGGAAGGAGGGGTTCTCTCAACAATATGGATCTGGATCTTGGATTTAAAATTAAAACTACCCATTAGACCCACTACACCTTCTAGTACTATAAAAGTGACCCTAACAGATACTAGATCTATCTGGATCCGTAGAATCCGGCTCCTATAAAAATAAATATAAAAATAAAATAAAAAATACAAAAGCTTTTTACGTCGTTCTGAAAATTCATACAATTGGAACCAAATATCAAAATGAATTTTTTGAGATATGCTACACAAAATTCTCAAAAGATTACTGAGGGTAAAATTACCAAAATACCTTTGGGTCCCGAATTGGCCAAAATGGATTGAAATTGGATCGGGTATGTTTGAATTTGCGTTTTGGATCATATTTTCGAATTTGGATCTTTCTCTCACTCGCATGTGGGGCACAAATCTTGATGCTCGTGCATCATTCCCTCCTAGGTCGAAAGGCTTCGTCCTCAGAGCCTGATTCTTCTTAACCAAATCCCCATAATACCTATCCAAAAATACTCCATTAAATAATTTGCAACTTATAATTCTAAAAGAAACAAAATAATAATGCTCATGGAAAATAAAATTTACAGGCTATGTCACATGGGTGCGGGTGCGGCGCAATTCCAAAAAATTTGGACACGAGGACTCGGCTATATATATATATATTAAAAAATATATATTTTAAAAATATATATATATATATATATAACAATAAATTAACACATAAAAATTGTAAATTTTAAATCAAAAATAAAAAAGCAATTCTTAACACAAACTTACCAAAATATAACACATAAAGAAGCTTGTGAGTGTGATAAACAACAAAACTTATCATAAATCTGCCTCATCGTCTGAATTGGAGGGAAGAATATGATCGAGGTAGTCCATGTTGAGAGTATGCAAATTATGTTCTCCCTCCAAGTCAAAATCTTCTGGATTTACATCCCAATTCTTGGATGGTCCACAACTGCATCAAAAAATGACTATATTAGTATCTAACTTAAAACTTTGAATACAAATATTTAAATACAAACTTTGAATACAAAGAAAAAAAAGTACCTATACTCTTCTTTGGTGCGGCGAGAAATTAATCGTAGATTTGAGTGAACATAAACCAAATCCTCTACTCTTTTACTAGTGAGTTTGTTTCTTTTACTGTTGTGAATTTGAGCGTATGTACTCCAATTTCTTTCACAACAAGATGATGTAGCAGGTTGGGATAACAACTTCATTGCAAGACGTTACAGATTTGGTGTCTCTGATCCATATGTTGCCCACCAATTAAGGGGATCTTCCTCGTCCCTTGCCACGAGTGCTGCTAAAGAATCTAATCTCCCAATAGAAAACTTGCCAAACTCATTATTTACAACTTTAAACATGTGAGGATCATTAAAAAGTCTTCTTAAACATATCATTCTATTTCTTGATATCTCAGGATATTCATTTGGAGAAACACGACCAACACCTGTTGTCAACCATTTTTTTGCATAGTATTTTGGATTGAGAGAGTGTGCCATGCAATGCAAAGGTGTATTTCTTTTATCCCATCTTCTCACTAAAACTGAATGTACATGATTGTAAAATTCTGAATCATCAAGTGCAATATCTTTCTTCTCATGTTTAAAAATGATACTTTGAACTTTTTCAATCATATTGTCCCACATTTCATAAATTCTATGAAGCATGGGTACATCTATGTCAACTTCTCTCAACATTTCCCAAATAGGCTATGTAAATTCAATAAAATATGTAATTTTATCCCACAAAAAATCATCACAGATGCATTTTTTGATAGCTTGAGCCTTGACATCATCTTCAGTACGATAAAAATCTCAATCTTGATCAACCACCATCATCATCAATGCATTCTTGAGTTGCTTAATTCTTTTCATCATAACAATGAGAGAAGCAAAACGAGTTTCAACAACTTTCAGTAACTTAAGATCAGAATGCCTATTAAATATAGAAAGAGCATGACGATGGTTTACAACAAAATTTCTAATATTTCGAACATCATGCTCTATTTCCTCAATCCATAAACACATTTCACGTGCATGTGTATCATCTTTTGATGGATTGCATATACTCTTAAGTGCCAAATTTAAACTGTGTACTGCACAAGGAGTCCAAAAAATATGTGAATATGTATCTTCACTTGCTAAATTCATTTCTACACGACTGCAAACTGGAGGATTGTCAGTAATGATTTGCCCCACACTTTCTTCACCCACTTCTTTTATCACTTCGACAAATAATCTCTTTAAATATTCAATATCTTTATACTCTCCAGATGCATCAACAGTCTTCAAAAAGATTGGCCCATTAAGTGAGTAAGCAATGAAGTTTATCAGTGGTCGCCTTTGTATATCAGTCCACCCATCAGAAACAATTGACACTCTATGTATGCAAATTTTTGGGTCTCTAACAAGTCTTCAATTCTATTTTTTTCCTCTGCAAGAATGACTGTTCTTAGTTTTTCTGAACTAGGAGGCACATAACCACTCAAATTACAATTAGCCAAAGATGTAATCATATCTTTCCAGTATGGACTTCTATCTACATTAAAAGGAATTGAGCTTGAGTAAAAGAATCGACCAATCTTTTTATCAATTTCTGCTCTTGCCATGTTTTTGAATGACGCTTGTATTGTTTTATTGCTTTCCATCTTTCTTTTCTTTAAAAGCTCTTCTTGTATATCACTAGCAATAGGAAAAGACAAATTAATCGAATCGCTTCTCATCTCTGCAATTTTCTTCTTTTCAGCTTTCTCTTGTTCTTTTTTTAATTGCTTTAACATGTCTTTGTCAACCCCAGAACATGCCCTAATTCCTTGACCACGAATATGCAAAAGATGTGCTTTCACACGTGTATAAGAACTTGTGAAAACAGTCTTACATAGATTACAATGAAACTGCACATTCTCACCACCACCACCACTAGCTTTTACCCATTTTGTCACAAGCCTTCAAAGTGGTTGAGAAACTTCTAATTCAGGGTTAGAACTTGAACCAAATGTATTGACACTACCGCTAGAACTCGCCATTATATCTGAAAAGTGAAAACTGAAAAGAAAATAAGTAAATAAAGTTAATAAACACTTCAAAATAATAGTAATAAGAGCTCTAGGTTCGTTTCTCCTATGCAAATCAGGCCCTCCGCAAACCAGCTTCGAGATAGGGGGCCTACCTCCTATCTGACGCAAAAAGGAGGGGCAGGGCAAGCCAACTTGAACCTTATCAGTGACAGGGGCTTCACCCTTGCCAAAAAGCCAAAGGCAGCAGGGGAAACGAGGAGGGGCTCCTTCTGTCCGGCAGGGCAAGGCTCGGCCTGTCAGCCGAGCCCCCTCATTCCCCCCCTCCTACTTCTTACCCTTGCGATAAAAGGAAAACGAGGAGGGGCTGAGCCCCTCCTATGTGAATCAGAGGCACAGGGTGGGACCAAGCCCCTCTTCTGTGAGTAGAGGGTGCAAGGGGGGGAGGGGCCTGCCCGACATAAGCGAAACGAGGAGGGGCCAAGCCCCTCCTTTGTGAATAGGAGGCACAGAGAGGGGCCGAGCCCCTCTTCTGCGAGCAGAGGGTGCAAGGAGGGAGGTTGCGAGCAGAGGGTAGACATACCTCTTGAGTGTTGACGGAGGGGGAGACGGTGGCTGGCACCTGTGCGTACTGTCGCCGGAGTCTCGATCGCCGGCGTGGGTGTAGGAGAAGGCTGTAGGGGCTGAGGGGGAGAGGCAAAATCTAGAGAGTAAGCCCCTCCCCCTGTCGATAAATCCCTTTTAGGGTTCGGCTGCAGATGAAATTTGGATCTGGGTCGGGTTTGGACCCGACCCAGATCCAAAACGTATTTTAAAAATCAAAATGGACATTTTTGGACTCGGTCAAAGTTGACCGAGTCCAAAATGTGGACGGACTCGGCCTCAACTCGTTGACCGAGTCTGACTCGGCGTTGACCGAGTTCGGGCCGAGTCCGAAGCCGCACCCGTGTCGGGGCGTGTCGACTCGGGTGCGGCGCCTCCTTAGCCGAGTCCGTGTGACTTAGTTTACAGGTTGGAAGATTACCTGATTCCTCCAATCTAATTCTTCACAAAATTTATATTTAACCTGTTCTAGAATTTCAACAATATATGAAATTTTCAAAAATTTATTTTAAAGCAACAATTCATCTAAGATCGAATATTTAACAGGTTTTCCTTCGAACAAGGCAATCACAAATTCAGAAAAAAATTGAGCATCAACTGGAGAATCTTTTTTTTAGGTAAAATTTTGCTGCAAATGAAAGGATTTTTGCCTAAGATTGTGTGCTTGCAACCTCGCTGGACTGAATATCTTAGGTAGGGATAGGGTGTGGAAAGAAACGCTGCCGGATTGGTTTCCCTCCCTTTCAGATTTGTATTTGTGATTTCTTCATTGTACTCTGGTCGGGGTCTGCCTAACCCCAGCTTGCCATTCTAAAAAAAATAGTTCTGTTTTTTCCTTTTTTTATCTGTCCATGGAAATATTCTTTGTATGTCATGTGAAGAAGCCTCAGAAGTTTTTTGCTGCTTTTGTTTTGCACGCAGCCTAGTTTTGGCTATCCAGGATGATGTCATTTTTCCCTTTTGTTGGTAGCTTATTTCATGATCTTGTTGGCTAGTTTTTGCATTATACATTTATCTCAGTTTAATTGTTTCTTTAAAATTTTCTTCTTTGCCTGGATAATTTTCAGAGATGAAATTCATTTGTTTTGCTTTATTTTTCTCATGGCAGAACATTGATAACCTCCATCTTCGATCTGGGATACCAAGGGAGAAACTAGCTGAGTTGCATGGAAATTCATTTAGGGAGCTTTGCCCCAAGTGTGGAGTAGAGTATGGTTTCCAGATATCAATCACATTATGTATATAAATATATTTCATGGTTATGCATTGAATTCTGATGATGCTATAACAAAAAAAGGACTTTATAACCCATAGTGATTTACAATTCACATTTTTTGATCTACATGCAATTAAACCTTGAAGATATATTCGTGACTTTGAGGTGGAAACTATTGGAATGAAGGAGACTTCTCGGCGTTGCTCTGTTAAAAATTGTGCAGGGAAACTACAGGACACTGTTCTTGACTGGGAGGTAACTTGCTTATCAATGCAGAATGGAGAAACACACGTTAGCTTTTATCTTGCTCTGACTGTTCTCTGTGAGACATTTAATTACCATTTAGGCAATATTTTGATGGGATCTATTTTTCTTTTTAACTTCTGAGTTTAAGATAGAGATGTGTATGGTGGCATGTGAAATGAAATACTATTTCCAGGAAGAAGAAAACGAGAATCACTTTACAATCTTTTTTCAATATCCTACTATTTTACTTTTTTCTTAATTCTGAGTTTAAGATGGAGATATGTATGGTGGCATGTGAAATGAAATACTATTTCCAGGAAGAAGAAAATGAGAATCTCTTTACAATCTTTTTTCAATATCCTACTATTTTACTTTTTTCTTAATTTATTCCATATTCACCAAAATCACTGATATTTTGAAATATTGCGATAAAATCGCTATTTTAAGGTTTGCTGATAATATCAGCAATATATTGCGATATTTCAAAATATTGTGATTTTATCAAGATATTTTTTATTTTTTTTAATGTTTTAAGGCTGTTTTTTTTTAGTTTTTTTTGTTTCTTTTATATTTTAAACTTTTAAAACTTGTTTCTTTATATTTTTGCAAGAAAAACAATGCAAAGCTTATTATTTTGTTAATTTTTATTAATTTTAAAACTTCCAAGATTTTTCCCGACAAAAACCACTTTTTGAAAAAAAAAAAACCTTGGCGAGAAATTGCCTTGAAAGATATAGGTGACTGGTTTATTCCTAATTGAAAGCTTCAAGTCAGTGGAATATATGATAATTCTGTCATACTTCTCAATCTTTCTTGTTGTAAAATGATTTGAACATTGCAGCAGCTGAAAAGAGCATGAGCCAGAATTGTTTGTCTTATTCACATCTTAAGTGGTACATCAAATAGAAAATGGAGATATGTTTTAGAATTGAATTTGGCAGCTCAATTAATAATTTTTTATAAGATATGCAATGAAGTTCTGGGAGATTATGAGAAACAATGTCTGCCTTTGGGTTTGCTCTTTGACATTCTCTTAGGATTGCTATATTTGTTCTTCGCAGAATGCTTTGCCTCCAGCAGAAATGAATCCTGCAACAAAGCACTGTAAGATGGCTGATGTGGTCTTTTGTTTGGGAACCAGGTAGTTTTATGTTCATGAACTAAGTTTTTGTGTGGCGCTCCAGTGCAATTTTCATTTCTCTTCTTTCCTATGCATAAATGTCATGTGGTGTTTTATTGGCTGTTGTTAATCTACAGTTGGATGCAGTAGCTATTAAGTCTTTGCATATTTTTCATATCCTCTTCTTTGGGAGCATGCATGAGAGCCAATACGACTTATTGCAATTGAAAATTGCATGTTTGTTTTTCTGGTCTATTTGCCTGTTTGATAGAAACTATTGATCAATTTTTATATTTTAAGAGAAATATGAAACTAGTTTCCTGCTTGCAGTTTGCAGATCACCCCTGCATGCAACCTGCCTGTGAAATGTCTTCGTGGAGGGGGAAAGATTGTTATTGTAAACCTTCAGGTATTGCTATGGCTGTGGCTATGTTGGTAGGTGACCTTTATCTGAATAATTTGGTAACTTTATATGAACAGGAGACCCTTTAAATTTGTTTCATCTCTCTCTCTCAAAATAAAGATTTGACCATTTTGAATTTCTTTTAAAATTTATTTCATATCTTTCTCTCTCAAAATAACTTGATTGGGTTGGACATGGTCGACAAGTGCCTGACACGGTACTGACCGTGTCCATTACATTTCATAACTTTTTTGGCATCGTACTTCAAGGGACATTCCTCATATTTGGTGTGTCCTTGTGACATAGATTGAAGTAGCCTACAGTACAAATTGATGATTATGTAGCACGACTGTCAGTTGTTTTATTGTGTTGGAAACAGATGTGTAAATGTTAGGATCTATTTTATTCTTATGTGGATTGAGAAAAAAATGGGACTTGTTAGTTAACTGTTGAGGTTCTGTATCATAACTTTCTTGTAATGCATGTTTTGGCAAAAAGAACTGCAGGCTGGATAAGAAGTAGAGACCAAGTTTTATAAGTTTTGTTTGCATTTTTTTAATTTGCTTTTTGTAATTCTTTTCTCCATTTATGGGCATTATATGGTGTTTACGCTGGAAACATTTGTTGTATAGCACTTGAGAACATTTTGCTTTGCAGCCAACACCGAAGGATAAGAAAGCAGCATTGGTGATTCACGGTCAGGTTGATAAGGTATGGGCATGTGTTGGATGGTTAGCATGCAGTACCTTTACTATGATTTTGTAATGTCAAGCAATATTATATTGCAGTCGCAGCTTGTTATGGAATGTGGTGACAACCTGATCTTTTCATAGTATATTAAAAATCTAGAGCAAGGTGTCTTTTGAGCTGACTCTGAATTAAAAAGCTTGTGGTGGACAACACGATCTTCATATGCCATTTGCTATGGTACCTACACAATTATAGATTTGATTGTTTAGAGATTTTTGTCTAAACTAACATGCAAATACTGTTAGTTTTGGCAATATCTACAAGAGGCAAACCAGAAAGTCCATCTACACCTTTGATTTTTCCCCTTTAATTTTCACAAAGAAAGGAATTCAGATATTGGTAGAAAAATATTTGAAAATTCAAAAACATGTATGCAAGCTACTGTAAAGAATCCACAAGGATTAAAAAATAAAATACCTACTATGGGAAAGAGCACAAGAACAAACTTAGGGTTACTGGAAGTGCCATAGGGCATGGGGAAGCGTGCTTTCCCAAAGCGTGTTTCGGAAGCACAAAACGTGGTGCTTTTGAAACATGTTGGGGAGCGCCAAAAAAACTTGGGAAGCATGCTTCTCGTTTAGGAGAAGCACACTTCCCATTTTAGGAGAATCACACCTCCCATTTAGGGGAAACTCGCTTCTCTTTTTTTTTTTGTATTTTTATTTTTATTTTTTTTCTTTATTTTTTTTGCTTTCCCCTTGCTTCCGGTTCGCTTCCTAGGTTGCTTTCGGTTTGTTTCCTAGGTTGCTTCCGAGATGATTCCTGGTTCGCTTCTAAGTCGTCTCGCACTTCCGGCTTCCTAAAATTTTGAAAGTGCCTCTCTTCTAGCTTTCATTTTCCGCTCCCGCTTCCCTGACTGGTAACTCTGAACAAACCACTAAGTGTCTCTCATAAAGCCAACACAAGAACACACTTTAAAAAATGTAACTTTATTCATTTAATGTGCATTAGAGAATGCATAAGAAACTAGGGGAGAAGATGTCCCTATATATACACAACATGGGGCTAAAGGAGAGCCCTCTATAGCCGTTGGGGAGGCCCCAATAGCTAGAAATATAGCCATTGGGCCTTCCCAGCAACTCTATGGTCTTTTGACCATAGTGCCCTCAACCTCAAACAAAAAGACAAAATACCAAAAAGGCCCTATTACATGTACGGTATTACCAAAATACCCCTAGATACAGAATTACCAAAATACCCCTAGAAACACACACACACACACAAACACACACACACACACACACACACACACACACACACACACACACACACATATATATATATATATACATTTTAGCAGCTATATGACGGATTATTATTTTGGTTTTTATTGATATGTAATATAAACTTTTTTTTTGATGATTTTCATCTTTCATTGATTTTTCTGAACAAGCTAAAGGGTATCAGACTCTATTGTGCATTAATTATATGAAAAGGGAACTACAAAAGGTAGGCTTTCTTTACTATTTCAAAAGGGGTTTAGACCATGGTTGCCAGTTGAGGAAGCGGGAGCGGGAAGCGATACGGGAAGCGGGAGCGGGAAGCGAGGCATTTTCAAAATTTTAGGAAGCGGGGAAGCGTGGGACCACTTAGGAGTGATTCGGGAAGAGTCTCGGAAGCGACCTAGGAAGCGTCTCGGAAGCGACCTAGGAAGCGTCTCGGAAGCGAGGGGGAAGCGAAAAAATAAAAATAAAAAATACAAAAAATTGAAAAAACAGGGGAAGCGTGGGGGAAGCGAGGGGGAAGCGTGATGGGAAGCGTGCTTCCCATTAAAGGGAAGCACGTCCCCCATTAAAGGGGGACGCGTCCCCCATTAAAGGGGGACGCGTCCCCCATTAAAGGGAAGCGCGCTTCCCAAAAAAGGGGGACGCTTCCCCCCACGCTTCGGAAGCGCGACGTTTCGCGCTTCCGAAGCGCGCTTCGGGGAAGCGCGCTTCCCCTTTTAGCTAGGCGCTTCTGGTAACCCTGGTTTAGACCTATAACCTCAATAGGATGTAAATTTTCTTGAAAAAGAAAATGGTTTTAATATGGATAAGCCTAAGGATGACTTCTAGTATTCTTATTTGATTTGTTACCAAAGAAAGATACATTTAGTGAAGAATTGGAAAATGAGCATGATGGAATTATGCATATTGATGATTCTAGTGACTCTTTAAATGATGATGTTTTGAGTTATGATATTTAGAAAAACTGTTGAAAATCCTCCATGTGCACTTGATAGGTATTCTCAAAACCAATCACTTGAAGAACCTAGTGCTAGAAAATCAATTGAACCTCTAGACTTCTCGATAAGTTTGTGTCTTATGAGTCCTTTTGACCAAGGTATAGAGTTTGTCTTATGTCTATTCACTCCTTTCATGAACTACAATGAGATCAAACTTATTCTCGAATGGGTAGATGCTATGAACCTAGAATTAAGAGCCCTGGAAAAAGCAAAAACTTGAGAAATTCAATCTTTACCCTTAAGAAAAAATACTATAGGATGTAGGTGGGTTTATAAGGTTAAAGTTAAGGGGGGATGGATCTTTAGAAAGATATAAGGCTAAGTTAGTGGCCAAAGGTTACTCTCAATTGCTTATATTGATTCTGATTGGAAAGGTAATCCTAATGATAGCGTCTCAACTACGAATTTTGTATGTTTTTAGGTGACTCTTATATCTTGGAGGTGCAAGAAAAAACAAAAGATTTCTTTATCATCAACATAAGCTGAATAGCACACTATGACAACTATGGGAATCATCTAGTTGAGGAGTCTTCTAAAATATATGAAAGTTGTCATTTCTAGTTCTTCGAAGATGTGATGCTACAATAAAAGTATCATCTGCATTATGAGTAACCACACCTTCAATGAACGAACCAAGCATATAAAGATGAACTGCCACTACGTTAGAGAAGAATATTCAAGAGAAACAATTAAGTTTTCCTATATAACTTTTGAATATCAGCCATTAGACTTCTTTATTAAGGCCTTACCTTCACTTCGCTTTATTTCTCTTCTTGACAAACTTTCGGCTATCCCACCATAAGTTTGATGGGAGTGTTAAGATGTATAGGTATATATGTATGTATATATACATATATGTTTGAAGGGAGTGTTAAGATGTATAGGTACATATGTATGTATTTGTGTATAGATATGTATATACATATACATATATGGCTGTTTTTAATTGTAATAGTTTATGCACATATAGGGGCATTTTTGTCATTTTCTAAACATGTAATAGGTAGTGCCCATTAGGGGCACTTTTGACTTTTGTTATTTTTTATTTTTTGTAATATAGCCATTAGGGACTAGCCAACTAGCTCTCCCTTATTTTTGTTATTCTTTCTCAAGCATATTTGTGAGAATAAAACATATACTTTTTTACTTGTTTGTTCCGTCTTGCGCTTGCCCATTAGTGGCTTATGTGTGTATTTTGAATCTTTGTATTTGCCACTAAGTGGATTGTGTATTGTCCCTTGGTGAACTAGTGCTTGTGTATTTGCCACTAAGTGGCTTGTGTATTGTGCACATTTGTTTGGTTCTTGTAAGCCCTTAGTGGCCTTGTCTTTGTATATCTTTGTTTCATTATAGTACTAGTGTCGACACACGCTTACAGTTGCTGCATGGGTACGTGTTGGGTTCAAATTGGACCCGACCCAAAAACCCATTTTCTTGTTCTTTTTTTTTACGTTGTTTCACGACAGTCAAAAGGTGATGCCCCTTTTTCAAAACCCTTCCCTCCTTTCCACCTTCGATTGCGCAAGGAGAAGACGAAAAAGAAGAAGGGGAGAGAGAGATACCCATCTATCCCTCCTCCTACTCTGCATTTTATATATATTAAAGAAGTGGAGCCCCGTATCCGCATTTTTTGAAATCGCTGTCGTACCTTATGTACCCGCATCCATACCCATGTGACATAGCTTCGGACTCATTTTCACAGGATGTGGCTAGAGTTTCACAGCTGTTTGCCACTGACGCCAACCCTCCTCCTTTATCTAGGTTTGTATTCTTTCTTCTTTACTTTGTTTCTTGTTCCTTTCTTTCTTGTTTTGGGATATATGCTTTCATTTTTCATCTTAGTTTCATTACTAAGAATCTAATACCTAATGCCTATCTGACCTCTCAAGAAGTGTTGGGTTTTCATCTTCATCTTGTGCTCAACCTGTCTATTAAATGACTTGGAGAATTAGGTTGACCAACTTACTCAGCCTATACCAGCTTTTGGAATTTGCCAGAATCGCCAGATTACTTGCATCTCTACTTATTAGGGATTTTTCTTCTGGGTTGGTTTTTTGAAGGGGACAAGTATGAGCCCCCTCTAAGGTCTAGACACAAAAGCTGGTCTGGGCTGTTAGATTTGACTAGAGGAAATCCTCATTTGATGATTCGCAAAATGGATGACAGGTTAAGCAACACAGTTGATTTTGGAATGGTGATATCTAAACCAACTGCTTAGCTCCCATCTGTGACTGACAATGGGGATTGCAGACAAGTGATGACCTTGCATCATTGATCTCTTTTCACAGCGAATATTGTCATACTAAGTTGTGGGGTATTGCCATTGCCTTCATGTAGTTCATTACTCCTCATGAGTTTATCAGTTGCACGTCTAAGTAGCACTTAATGCAGTGCCACATTAGGTTACGAGTTCCTTCAGTTGTCCTCTTGCCTAGATTTGTAGACATTGGCCAGTATGTAGGAGAAATACTAATCGCAGGTTGCAATTTCTTAACATAGTGTATTTTGGATAATATGTTCTTATTGAGTTTCTTCATGAGAATAACCCTAATTTTGTTTATGTGGTTATTGGTGTTTGGAAATTTCGATGCTTTATTTTATTTATGTCGAGTTCTCTAAAATTGCGTATATACAGATTGCCATGATCGTGCATTTAGGATACTTATTGTGATGTATCTCTGACTTGATTAGCTGCAGATTATTGCAGGTGTTATGGATTTTCTTAATTTGCGCATCCCTCCATATATTCGTTTTGATCTTATTCAACTTAGTCTTTCTCAGTCATACAAAAGTAAGCATACATTTTTCATTTTCTAATGATTTCTCCTCTTCAACATATGCTTTGATTTGAAGCTTGATGATGCAGGAAGCTGTTACCTGTTTGGTTGATTCTCTTGGTTCATGTGCATTCTATCAAGACTGGATTTGCAACTTTAAGTTGAAGTAAACTTAAAGTCTGAGTTAGCAGTAGCACTCCCTATAGTGGAAAATAGTGTTCTGTGACAGTTTAGCATGTTGTTGTATATTCATATCAGGGGCATAGTGGTCATTTTTGATTGAGGACATAAATGTCTTTCTTCTGTTTGTGTCCTATTGTTTTTGTCTAAATTACATTAAGGATATAGGGACATTCTTTATTTGTATATGCTCTTTTCTATTGTTTCATGTATGTATTGTATTTAGAGTTTAGACTAGAATAAGCAAAGGCAATTCCGTCATGTGCCTCTCTTCTTTTCTCAAGTATTGATGCACGCAGTAGTTGTATTATTTTGCTATGAGAATGAAGCAAGTCCCTTCCGTCATGTGACTCACTCTTCTTCTGTCAAGTATTGATGAACACACTTGAAGATCTATCACTGCTAATTCCATTTTTATTAATTCAAGAGTGCTTTTTTCGCTTCCTTCAGTGATAAAAGACAGGAGGTGCATAAAGTAAAGATACAGAAAGGAATTTGTAGTCTTCCAGAAGAGGGCTGATCAATTGGATTTTTGGTTGACTTGTTCTAAATCTTTGTTGACCCACTGCTGTATTAATCAAGTTGTGTGGAGTCTTTCAAGTCTTTGGTGATTCAATAAGATGGCCAAGTTTGATAAAACAGGAAGAAAAGCAATCTTTTAGTCAAAACATTTAACACCAGATAAAAAGTTTTTTAGCTTTTTATTATTGTGTTATTACCATGTTAGGATGTATCTGGAAAGATAGAGAAAAATTGAAGAGGGAGGTAGTTTCTTACTTTTTGATGAGAAAAAGGGCATGAAGGAAGAATGGGGGAAGCAGAGGGATGAATAGCTTGTACTCTAGATTGTAGCATTCCATTTGCCATATTTGGGTTCTACTTGCATATTCTGCACCTACCAACAGTGTCACCTTTTTGACATATTGCACAATATATGAAAAGGGGTAGTTAAACATGCCCAAACTGATGAAAATATGGCAACAAATTTTAATATCTAATATTATATAAAATTGTAAAAGGTGTTTCCAAATATCCTCTTGTTGATTTAATTGTCACATTATTTTCATGATATTATCATTATGATAATATCCACGCTGTTATCCTTAACAGTATTAGATCAATTGCTCAAAGTTAGGCCATCTTAACCTACTATCATTATGATAATATCCATGCTGTTATCTACTTGAGTGCATCGGTAGTAGATCCTACTGATTGAAATTTGCATCACACCTATCTGCAATGAAGATGTTTTTTGCACAAGTAAAATCAAATTTTCATGTTATTCTGGTATGGACTTCACAGAAGATGTTTATAACATTTGCATGCTTCTCTCACCAGTTTGGTGATATAGATGTCCATGAAGAATTAGATCTGTTGTCATACCATTTTTGCAATATCGTTCTTGGATCAACTGTATGGAAGCCTTCTTCCAATATGTTCAATCCAATCAGTCACTACTCTTAGATTTTGTCCTTTGTAGCTTTCATGTGATTCCAATCTATTACATCCGTGTGACCATGGTGCCTTATATTAGGTATGCCTCATCTAAGTGGTATGTCCTATAATGTAGCTGAAAGTTACAGCTGTTCGTGCTTTGATAAGATTGTTGCAACACATGGATGGCTGGAATATTTTGTACTTTTGCTGAATCACATATTTGAATGGTATTCTCTTAAGTGATCTAGAGATTTTCTAATAGGCAAATATAGTTGTTGACCGTGAGTTTCATTTCATAAAAGTTTTATTGTCTCCAATCTCCATTGTTTTTTGATATTTGACAAATTTTATATTTGTTTTCCAAACAATTATCGCTCTCTAAATAGTTCCTTATGTCACTTTCTACTAAATTCTCAATTCTGAATCCTCTGGAAATTTAAAATCAGGCTTCCTGATTCTGATTCCCATACTCTCTCTCTTTCACCCCCGGGCAACTGTGGTTATTCCAATAAGATGTGAAGAATTTGTTCTAAACATGAGCTTCTGTTTGGAACAATCAAGAAAATAGCTGTACAGGGTAAAGTATGTCACTCGAGTATTTGGATAAGGATTGAAAACCCTAGATTGAAGTGATTGGTAAATGGTGTTGCTAGAACAATTTTTTGTTACATATGGTCTGGTGCAAGGTCCATTCTGCTTGTTGATTTAACTACTACAATCAATTCTTGGTAGATTTTCTTGGTGTCTTAATTGTTTCATGCCGATTCACTGAATTTCTTCTTTTTGATGTCCCTTTGCATGCTTCTTGTATCTCTGAAATCTTGGTTAGTGCCTTGTGTTGTTTTAAAGATGTAATGTCCAATTTTGAGGCATCCTGAACCATTACTTTGCATTGCAGGGGGGAAATTCGTAAAGTGGACTATCAAGATTTCAAGTGTGGGTGGACAAAAGACTCCACTGCCATTTCTCAAATCAGTTGATGTAATGCTCAGCACTTATATTTTTACTTTCCATGCATGTTGTAAGAAATGTTTGTTTAGTCCTATAACTGCTATTAATATCATGAATCTAAGCCTTAGTCAAATTTGGGCCGTTTTTATTTATTCTAATAATCTGATGGCATTTCTCCTGCAATTGCCTATTGTGAATTTTTGTTTTTCTACTTGTTTCTGTCTTTCTATTTTTAAATTAAGTCAATGTGGCTCTCATCTAAAGTCTGTTGGCAACTTGATCTGCTTTATAGATAACCTTTCCAGAAAGACCCGATATGAAAAATGCACTTCTATGTGATCAACCATTCTCCTTAACAAGGTGCTTTAATCAGTTGTTAATGTACATTATCTTCTTTATTCTTGAATAGTTTGGATTTTAAAGATCTTTTTATTTGTCCTTTTCTTTGTTGTTTCTTTTAGGGAGACTATTAGGTCAAGAGCATTTAAGATGGTATTACAGCTCAATTTTGTTGAAGGTTGTGGATGTTCATCCATTAAGATGGAGAGGACAGTCAATTTTCTGGTGAGCAAAAGCTGCCCATAAAACTGGTTTTTCTTTTTGTTGCAGAACCAACATGTGGATCATGTGAGGCTTTTGAGCCTCTAATAAATGAAATTGTAGCCAAATTGCCCCATGATTTGAAACTTTTTTGAACCTCATCTTTAGATAATCAAGAGGCTTAGTGAAAATTTCAGATTTCTTTTCTGTGGGAGATATGAGGAGGTGTATGATTTTCATGCTTGTTAGGGCCTGCATCCTATTGTGGAAATAGAGAAAAATTCAGAATCTCTTACATGAGAATAGAAGCTCAATTTCATGATGTTCCTAATCCACAAGGCTTTATGAGGTCCTGTGTGATGTCATGCAGGATTCTCATGAGAGTTTCAATTATGAGAAGAGTTCTATTCTCCAACAACTAAGGGATGCAACACTCGAAGATTCACAATGTGGGATGCATGCTATGGTCGAAAGAAAATTTTCTTCAAATCCTCATACTGAAATAACTACACATGCCATGGTAACTAGCCTCTTGAGACACGATGAATACCAGATACTCAAGGAAAATGGAGTCCCTGAAAGCAATGAGACATGCCTCTTGAGACAAAATGTACCAGTGGTCCGTATGGAAGATGAAGGTCCTGAAACCAGCAGCATAGGCCTTGAGACGCACAACCAAACGGTGATCCTGAAGGACACTGAAGTCCCTGAATGCAACAGTGTGAGTCTAATGACAGATGGTGAGCTGGTAAGCCTGAAGGAAGATTTACACAGAAGTAGCAGTGCAGAGCTTTCAAGACAAGATGAGCCTGTGATCCTCAAGGAAGCTAAAGCTACTGAAACCTTGAAGATGATGAAGAGAAGTGGAACAGATCTTACTTGCAATGGTATTCCAAAGAAAGCAAAGCCATGATCTTTTATTCTTTCCTTGTATTCTTGTTTCATTCCTTCTTTTGCCCTTTCCTTCCTTTTTCCATACTTCATTCTTCTAGTCTGGTTAGGCTCTTTTTAATAGTTAAACATATGTAGTTGATTTTGTTGGTGCTATCTTTGGGCTGCTCTGAAGATGTATATAGATACAATTAGGTGTTAAGAGGAGCTGGAACTGAGTGAATTTTGTATCTTCACACTCGGTGAAACATTTGGATATTTCAATAGGAATAGATCTTGAACTGCTTGTAAATTCCTTGTGATTTAAAGAACTATCAATTCTGTGCTCTATATTCACTAAAAGAAGGCCCACAATAAAAGACTTCTGTAATTTTAGTGTATTTATTTTCTTTTTGCTTTTAGAAAGTTGGTTTCTGTTGCATCCTGAAAATATAGCTTATATTAAAAGATCTTAAGAAAGATGCTTTCCTACTAAATCAAAGTGTAGGGAAAATGGGAAAATTGAAATGCACAAATCTATATATTCTATGTTTCTGGGGTTATTTATAAGTAATCTTGTGGTAATCTATATAAATGTTATTGTATTTTTTTCTTAAACATCATGATAAAATTACAATAGTTTTCAAAATATTAATGTTTGTGATCACAGAAAACACACACCAACCAAGATAAACATCATGATTCTGAACATTGGATTATGGGTCAACAATTCGTCCAAACACCAACTACCCATGAGACACAAAGCTCCAATGAAATAATGAGAAGCTTACATGCTGGGTAAACGAATGGTCCAGATCCAGCCAAGTACAACACCGACTCGTCCCAAACTTAGGGACCGTAAAAGAACACGGATCATGATCGGACCTTCGATGGTCGAGATCAACGGCTTTTGTTCGGTTGGAAGGTCAAGAGTAGGTGGTCCAGATCAAGCCAAGTAGAACACTGACTCGTCCCAAACTTGGGGACCGTAAAAGAACACATTTCGAGATCAACGGCTGTGGTTCGGTTGGAAGGTCAAGGGCAGGTGGTGCCACGTCCTTGACCATGGACGGCCCATGCCAGCGGCCCTCGTTAAAGTGGGCCCACTGTATCTTTTGCCGCCTTCCGTGCAAGCAAATGAATCTCTTGGGGCGGGGCCCTGCATATTGGGACTATCACGCAAATGTATCTATCAAATTACAATTACCAAAGAGCATTTGTTGTACATCTGAATGTGTGAACTACAAAGTTACACAGCGTTTGTAAACAGTGTCTTCATCCCTGAAAAGGGACACTATATGGGAAAGTTCTGTAAACTATTTAACATTTCGATTTTAGATCGACCTTAATTTCATTGTGTTCAAAATCTGGCCATGTCTTATATGCTTTCCTGAGATAGGTGAATCGACTTCAGTAGCTTGGGTGGTTGATCATTTTTAATGTGCTAAATCCAAGTAAACCTCTGTGTCATCTTTTATGGACTGATGGAAGTTGTTTGACTGAAAATTGATAATCAGTTTCAGCTTATTACTCCCAGTTAAACAGTGATGATGATGATGATGATGGTAATGGCCTTGAGTCCCCTACTACTCTAATGTGTGGAACGTGCACTATGTCACACATGTTCCATATGATAACAATGATCACAGTAAAAAAAATGCTGGGTTCAGTTCGTCCCCGGTCTTGGTTTGAATATAGATGAAGTTGGCTGTCTTTAAAAAATCTAGTTTATCTGAATTGTTTCCTGAAATACTGTTTCTTGCTGGTTATTTGGCATCCAGGCATCTTTATGACATTGTTTTCTCGGTCCATGCAAATGGTGCAAAGGCTGAACAAGTTTGAGAAGATGATATAAGCTGTGTATCTGTATACCTTTGTATTCTTTTTGTCATATCTTGTATATGATAATTTACCCATGCACTGTGGCACGTCGAAATGCATGAAATTCATCGTGCCTTTGAATTTTGAATATGCCATTCTGATCTTGGAGTATCTGATTTATTGTATATGGAAAATAACAAGGGAAATTTTCTAATTGATTAATGGAAATAGCGAAAAGTGAAATTTTAGTTCCTGCTGTGTGCGTGTCTGTGTGTGTGTTTGCATGTTTAAGGTTGTATGTTCAGTTATTATGTCTTAAGATTTCATGATGTACGGTATCCGAGGTGTCTTGGACAGTTTTTTGTCGAAGCTCATCGGACCTGATCCACTCTCAGCATGACATTATGGCAACCTGACTGCCCATCTTAGCTGAAAATTATAGGTGCAAGTCGTATCATCTCAATTAGACCTCACAGATGTGTTCAGCATGGCCTAAATGTCATGAATTGGCTCTTGGATCTTGTTTTTTGACAGAAAGACATGATTTTACGAGCCTAAAAAATATCGCATATTACGGGCTGTTAATTTTTAAAGTCTTATAAAAACCTGCCTATGTGTCATATAATTGGACGATCGAAGAGTTGATCTCCACTAACAAAAACATGTACATCACATCTGTAAGGTTAGTTTTATCAAAAACTGAGAAAAAAAAGCTTATTTGCACCTCATAGCAAATATATATATTAGTAATGATAGGGTGTTCCCTGAGCACCTACTTCCACCTAATAGAAGCTTCAAATGTTTATAATTATTGAGTTTTTTTGTTGATTATATATATATATATATATATACATATATAATCTACATGCATTTTTTAGTTGAAAACAAGTTTTGGATCTTGTTATTGTGGACATGTAGGTTTTTCAAGATCTTCACAAATCAAAGGCCCACAATGTACCAAAGTTTTATAACTTAAAAAAACTTATTTTTATGTCCAAAAAACATGATCCAAAGCTTGATTACTATCAAATAAAGTATGTTGCAACATACACTTATGATTTCTAGTAGGTGGGTGTAAGTGCTCCCGGAGCACATAGCATTACTAATATATTATATATATCACAAATGCCTAGTGTAGCAAAGTCAAGTTGCAGATTCTAACATTAATGGAGGTTAAATGATAACTGACAGAGAACACGGGCTCATGTTTTGCTTAAGTATGAAAGCTAGGACTTGGAATTGTGGAATTAAGTCTGCTTTTAAACTCTTCACATTTTCAACAACCGTTTTCATATTAGCCATAAAGAATTTGATATATCTAAAATACGCTAGCCAAGAAACTGATTTTAATCTTCATGACCATCATAAACATAATTTATCATTTAATAAAACAAATTAGGTAAAGCACAATTATCTATTTTGAGCATCATTCTGGAATATTGTAATCCCATTGAAAACAATAAAACAAGTTGATGATAAGTCATGATTTCGAAACCCACAGGATTATCCCTTGTCACAAGGTCGAAGCTCAGTGTACTTCTCAGTTGGCAGGGCAGGCCTTACCAACTAGAAGCCTCCCAATGCGAAAGTCAATGATTTTGAAAGGGTTTCTTTTAGCCTAACAAAAAAAAAAAACCCTTAAATTTTATATATATTTAAAATAATTTAGCAAAGTATTGGAATTATTATGGTATGTAAATCATGGTTGGCATTCTCGGGACTCGGTATCGTATTGGACACATGCAACTTGGCGACTCGTACGAGTCAACTCAGTGACTGGGGTGAGTTAAGGTTTTTTATTTAATTTATTAAAAATGTATAATTTATATACTTTTATAGTACAAGAAATTTTAAATTAATATGTGAGTGTGATAATATATTAGCCCCTTAAAAAATTATGGTGATGATATATTGACAAAAAGTAAACAAGACTGGGTAGAGTCAATGGCTGACTCGGCCGTGTCAAGCTAAGTCAAAAAATTGACTCGACCTATTTTGGTCCTAACTGAGTCATACACTTTTTCTAACTTGGTTAGGGCCTGATCCGAGCCAACTCGGGCAAGCCACGAGTTGACTTGCCGAGTTTGCCATTTTTATAATTGTAAATATCAAAAACAGTTTGCAAAATATTATATATTCGGCAAATGTCTGTCATCCTAGCTAACCCAAATTGCATCAAACCAAGCTATTTTAGGGGCTAATAGGTACACCAGCAACAATAATGTTGATGATGATTGTTATTATTTAAAAAAAAAACACAAAATCTACTAATGTGCTTTTTCTTCTAAACCCTGCATCGGGTCTCATCAATTGAGTAACTCAACCGTGTGAGCCCACACGGGCTCGGCTCAACTGGTAGGGGCCAGGGCTCTTCCACTACATCAATTTTTTTTTTGGGAATACGAATTATGGGCCTGTGCCTAAAATAATATTTTGTTTTGTTGGACCTCAACTCATTGAAATATATTTGAGAAGCGCTTGGTCTTTTCAATTAGTTGTGAAAACTCTCTCTCTCCAGCCTATGTCTTATCATATATGTGCATGATATGTAAATTTTTTAGTGTAATCTAAGACCATAGATAGGTTCAACATGGTTAAAATAATAGGAATCAACTTTTGAATTGTATCGTATTGACATAAAAATATGATTTTATGAGAATTAAAAATTTTGTAAATTGTGAGCCATTGATTTTCCAACCTTTGTAAAATCTTACATATACATTGGAATAACATGATTCATGCACTGTTTTTTACTAACAAAGTTAGAAGTGTAGAAAACATTAAAAAAAATAAAAATATTACAAGTTTTTAACTAAAAGGTTTGTTACCCATAAGGGTTGAAAAAGTCAATCATATCTAAACTGCAAATAATTTGCCGTATTTTATTTCCTTTCTGGGGCCAATAATTTGCCTTACATAATAGTGTTGTTTTTTACAAGGCAAAAGCACAATAACTTGAAATATAAATATAATTTTTTCCCTTTTTTTGCCTTCCATGTGCACTCGTGCATAGTGATGCTTTAAATGAGCCGAGCTTGAACATGGATTTAAGGCTCAGACTCTAGCAAACTAGCCGAGCTTGATCCGCCTACGAGCTCAATAAAGCCCAATAAACTTGATATATATATATATATAATATTTGCAATTCTATTCAACAAGTTATTATTAGTGTAATTTTTAGTGTATATATATATATATTATTTTAGGTGTTAATGTCTAAAATATGTGCTTTGGCTTAGTGGTGGGTCAGTTGGAAAACTTGAGAGAGAGTTAGGGTTTGAAACCCGCCTTCAACAATATTTTTAAAAAATATTTTTTTTGGAATGCCTTGAAGCTCGAGCTCCGAGCCAAGTCAGGACAAAGTCATTCAAGCTCGAGCCTAGCTTGGACAAAAATGTTTTGCACTGAGCCGAGTTAGAACAGGCCACGATCGGCTTGGCTACTCGTGCACATGCATTTTTCTAGTAAAATCAAATTGGGGCCTTTATTAATATTATAGTTCAAGCATTTTAATTTTTATATATTCAAGCAGCTAATTGGCATTTTGGCTCCTATAGCAAGGTCTACTCTTCTCATGCAAGTGCAAAAATCATCTTTGAAACGACCTAACACTTTCGTTTTTTACTTGGCAAGCTGAACATGATACCTCTCGATTAGGAAAATCAATATTATAAAAATTGAAACAAATTGGCCTGAATCAGCCTATTCCAATTGAATCTTTTCCGATTCGATTCACTTCAGAGTCGAGTCAGGGCTTGCTAAAAAAAAACAATTCGCCAATTCAATCCCAAATACGTAGAATTGGGCTGACTCGTCGAGCTGAATATGATTTTTATTTTTGTATTTTATTTTTTTATAATTTTTTGAATTAAAAAATTTAATCGACCAATTCAGCCGAATTTGATTGGAGCCGGAATCAGCTGATTCTTTGAATCTTTTTGGAAATTGATTCAAGTCAGCAACTGATTCTAACAACACTGACCATCTATGTCACAGGGACATGAGAGGACGTGCTGGGACATGTGGAGACAGACACAAACACTGACACCCACAAACTTCGGTAACAAATATCGCGAGATTTATAAAATCTTGCGAGAAAAGTTTAAAACTGCAATTTCTTGAGAGATTTTCAAACTGTGACAAATATCGTGAGATTTCCATTTTTAAATGTGTTTTATTTATATTTTCTTCTAAAATTTATTTTTTTTTATTTTTTATTGCCGAGATTTTGCTGAAAAAAACACACAATTTATAAAACAATTCAAAATCTCCCGAGATTTTTCCGTTTTTAACTTTTGTCACTATGCCACAAACAATATTTTAGCATTAGTTTATTAATTCTAATATTTTAAGGTTTTATTTCAATAAAAAAGTATTTTAAAATATAAAATATTAAAAATTAGTTTTGTATTGATTAAAAATAAAAAAAATTGTGTCCTCGTGTCCTATTTTTCAAAAAATTTAGTCGAACCTGCGTCACACTTGTGTCCACGTGTCTTTGTGACATAGCTGATGATAATGCACAATTTGCCAACCTAGCTAATTCATTGGATCCAACAGTCCAATACAAATTAAGGGCTGCCTACCCATGTGCACATCTAAAGGATCCACTTGTGCAAATCTAATGCATCGGTTTTCTTAACGAACGGTTCAGATCTAACACAGCGCCACGCCCCCCTCAAATAAACTTCAAATTTTGACAATAAAATGCAATTTTTCTTTTTTCTCCTTTGTGTGAGGAAAAAGGTTAGTTTGTAGTTTCTGCGAAGCATTTAATACCCTCTATTCTCCCTCATGGTTTTCAAATTTTCATGCTTCTCAAGAATTTTGGGTTGGATCGGAAAGGTCTGACTAATATATGGAGCCGGATATGGTTTGTGAAATTTCATACCAGACTCAGGCCCAACCCGAGTTCCATCTAAGATCTGAAAATTTTCAATGTAAAAATGATAAAACATATTATTTTATCGGATATGGTTCCGGTCTGGTTCATGTAATTCTTATAGGATTCAGGTATGATTTATAGGCCTAGCCGGACCCGATATACCATCATCTCAAATCAGGTCTGAGTCTGATTTTAAACCAAACCCGGCCCATTGACATCCCTAATCAGGAGTGTGATGGACAGCTGATCTGGTTAAGGGTAAGCTGCTAATGGGTCAGGTCTGTATCAAGTACACCGAACCCGAACTCTTGGGTTTACACAAAAAATGCTAAGTTAAATATTATTTTGGTTCAATTCTAACGTTGTGTTTGGGTTATGATTTTTGTTGAATATTCGACCTGACCTAATTTGACTTGACAATTTTTATTTTAGAAAATATATGCAACACTCTTTAATTATAAGGTCAGGTTTCGGTACATTTTTTTTGTTTTTTTTTCTTCTGATAGGCGAGCTGGGGTTAGGCAGACCATTAGGATTTGAACTTGCAAATCCCCAAGGTCCTGTGCACTAACAGCTCCTACCAAACAAGGAGAGACCCCTGCTGGCTTGTTTTGACATAACCTATGACCCAAACCCGAACCCGAATTTGGTTACTTGCTCTATGGGCCGGGTAAGGAATAGGGCTTCAAATGAAAAAAATATATATAACACTTATATTTCACATGAAGGCCTCCAATAATATATATATATATATGAAAAAAATATGAGCTTCTAAATGAAATATGCTTAGGGCCTCAACTTCCTTTAAAGCCGCCCCTGCTTGCTCTTTGGTCCAGTTTAGGTGCGCTTTGTTGGGTTGGATACCTTACCCATCGATAGGGTGTCATCCTCAAGGACTCTTTAAATGTCATTTATTTTGAGATTAATAGTACCTAAATTGTCTTTTTTTTATTTTATTAAAAACCCATTTAGGATCCTACCCTGTGTAGTAAACCTCAAGAGTAAAATTAGCCTCACAATCACTCTTGCTAAAATCACATCACACCCACGCCCCCAAGGGGTTTGGTGCAGTTGAGTGGGGCCTAGACTGCTAGGCAGGTAGTCTAGATTCAAATCCCATCAGTGTCATTCCTTACGCAAGCCGAAGCGTGGTGACTCTCTTGGGGTGAGGGGTAAGCCCTAGGAGTTATAGGTTGCCGAGACAACCATAATTACAACAGCAACTAGGTCTATGATCTTGGGGTGATTTCTCCAAGTAAAAAAAACTAATCACATCACTCGCTCTAGTGGTTTAACTAGGGGTGGGCAACGGACCTGACAGCCCAATCGGCCAAGCCAACCGGACTCACCACGGGCTGGGTTTGGGCCATGATTTTAAGACCCGACCCGTTAGGTACCGGACCAAAACTCGGCCTGTTATTACTTGGGCCAGGCTCGGGCCAACCCGATGTGCCTGAGTTATTTATTATTTTTTATAATAATACAATTTTTTTAAAAATTAACTATTACATAGTAACTTTGATAACTATTATTATTTACTTAATTAGTTGCATAAAAACTTGAACTATTATTATTTACCTAATTAATTACACTAATTAGGAATTAGTTGCATGGAAACATGAATATTCTCTGGGTAACTCATAATTTCAGTCAAGCATTTATGCATTTTAAGATTGGGTCAGGCTGGGCCAGCCCGGATTCAGCCCACTTCACATTGGCCCATTGGGCCAATGGACTTCTCTTCAAACCCAAGTTCATTAAAAATCGGGCCAAAACTCAACCCGTTAGTAAACCAGCCAGGTTCATTAATTAGTGGGCTTGATGCCCACCCCTAGGCAACCTTAACAAGTTCAGGCCTCCCCCTTTCTCTCAACCAGGGAGGTGTGGCAATCATCTAAATGGGCATTATCTTCATTTGTGATGTCATTATGATTTAGATGGACGGCATGGGAAAGGCATTACATGAAAAAAGGGAAGGAACCGTGATGACGTGGGTACCGGTGTTCAGGTGCCTAGGGTGAGAAGTGAGGACCCTCATATGAACCATTAGATGTTCAAAATCGTATGGTCTCTATCCATTATCAAACCACAAGGTCTAAAAAGATAAAAGTGGGTCTCGATTTCCTTCAGAGCCGTCAATCTTCCGCGTTAGACGGTCCAGATGAAGATATGCACTTCCAGGGTAAAATGATCAACATTTTCATGTAGTCATTCACACAGATTTACTCGACGATAGTGAATGGCATAGACAAAAAATATACGAAAGAGAAGGGTTTTATCGTAGCTATGCATTTCGTCGGATACTGGATTGAATTGCACTCTCTTGTTTGTACCGCCGACCTTGCCACGTGTGAGAATCCTGAGGGCTTATAAATATAAAAACAAAGGACAGAGAGAAAGGACAAAGAGAGCGAGAGAGAGAGAGAGTGTGGTGATGGAGGGAGGGTGGCTGCATGGAGGAGGAGGGCCGTCTTCCGCCACCAACCACCGGAAACAGAGGCTGAGCTCCGACGCCGATGGCTGGAGAGGTAATCCTTCTCTCTCTAGTTTAGCACTCTAGATTTAAGAGGCTGAAGCGACAAAGATTGGTTCTTCCCGTTCGATAGAGAAAATGCTGACCTTTGAGAGAGAGAGAGAGAGGATCTGTACTTTTACGTTTTAGCTTTTAGAGGCTGGTGCAGTAAGTTTTTTTTTTTTCCTTTTGATAAAAAATTATTGAAAAAATACATATTTATCTCGCCTATTGGCTGTTGCTTGAGAGAGAGAGAGAGAGAGAGAGAGAGAGAGAGAGAGAGAGAGAGAGAGAGAGTGAAAAAAAAAGAGAGGCGCATGCAGTCTGTACTTCTACGTTTAGCTTTTTGAGGCTGAGGCACTAGGATTTCTTCTTTCATTTTCATCGAGAAAACATTAAAAAAATTAGAGCACCCATTGCGAGAGAGAGTTTTTTTCTTCATCTTCAGGAAAAGAGAAAAAAAAAAGAGAAGTGCAATGCATGCAATCTCTTTGAATCAGATAATGTCTGTGATTTTTCTCCTACTACTTCAGGGTTTCTTTGGTCGAATAACTAGCCATATTTCCAATGTTTTTGGCTAAACATTTCAGGAAAAAAGTTAACAGAAATTTGATAAACGCCGGATACCAAGACATTTATTTATAGGTTCTGATTCAGGGTCTCCTTCTCAAAAATACCAAGAAATTTGAGAAACGAACTTTTCTTCTCCATATTTGCCTTTGTTTTTAAGCAGTACAGACAAAAATGGTTGCATTAATGTTTCATTTTTAAAACACCACACCTCTCTCTCTCTTATATATATATATATATATATATATATATATATATATATATATATATATATATAGAGAGAGAGAGAGAGAGAGAGAGAGAGAGAGAGATTTTCTTAGTAAGAGGAGGAGAATGCATTTGCATGCTTGTTTACAGTTTTCACCGTAGGATATCTGCATCCAATGGTAATTTCGCATCGTCTTCGATCGCTATCATTATGCTGAGAGTATGTGCATGAACTTATTTTTCATCTCTCTTTTTACATGCATTTTCCTGATTTCATGGAAAAAAATTAAAAATTAGTAAATGAGAATGAAGGGTACGTGCATTCAGACCCCTCGATTTAGTAGAAGACACTGGACCCTATCAATAGATGATAAACATCTATTCATTGGAGAGATGGGTCCCATGCATTGTTGTCAGTATCGCTGAGTATAAAAAATATTTGCTACCAAACGAACTGTACTTTTAAAAAAGAGTTCAAAATACTTTTTAATAATTTTAATACGATTTAATATTTTAGCAACATGGGTCATCTACTGGTTAAAAGATGCCAATTCAGTTTAATTCACTCCAGAGTCTGAATCAGCCGAATCTTTGAACTGTTTTGAAAATTGATTAAAGCTCGATACTGACAACAGTAGTCCCATGGAGGATCGTGGCGTCTGTTCATTGGGACGAGTACCGTATTCAGGCTCTGTTCTAGTGGCTGTTGTTTATGTCTGCCCACTTTATACTGAATCGCCCCTCCCAACTGCTCCGATCTCATTTGCCTCTCCCAAAATAGGGAAACCAAGTGATGGAGATGGATGGGGAGTCTCAAACAGGGCATCAGATCTGCTCTATGTCCCAGCTTGAGGTGTTTAAGCTTTGCTGGTGCTTGTGTTGAGTCGAGCCTTTCAGGAAACGACTCAACACACGATCGATAGATCGAAAAAGCAAAAATGAGAAGAAAAAATAATCAACCATACAAAGAACAATTTTTTTTTTGTGGTTTCACAAGAGTTGCCTACTTTTACAGTTGCACTAAGATTCACTAATCACTATTAAGACTGAGATACACATACTTATAAAAGACGGATTGCCCTTTTTTAATACTAGGCAATTTATTTTGAGTAAAATTACAAAACTACCTTAAAATATTCTGCTTTAAAAAATCAAGAATTTATGTCAAGATAAAAATTATGCTCCACACTCCAACAAAACCAAGATTGAGTTTGTGACGAACCTGAGCTAACCGAGGTAAGGTCGAGACAGATTTGGTATCCAATGAAATATATCTTTTCAAAGCTAAAAGTAATAGAGTTGAACTATAGCCCTATTACAAGAAACATTGTTTGGAAGTAAAAGGCAACAGTACTTTATCTCTGAACCTATTGCTTGAAGGGCAACAGTCCGTTTCAACCATTTGTTCTACACTATTTTACTTGAAATAAAATTATATTTATATTTATTATTATTATTATTATTACTTTTTAGATAATGCAAGGAAAACCCTCTTCATACATTGGCTGGCCTAAAAACCCTTGAGCCCTCCTTGCCCACCCAAAAGCACACCTCTAGCTTCTACTTTGGGGCAAGGGACTTCAAACTTGAGAGTTCCTGTCAACTTGGTGACATTCACAAGTTGCCCCTATCAGATGAGGAGAGCCTTTGTAGAGTCCGAATTGGATGCAAAATGATTACACAAAAATTGTGTATTAAGCACCTGATCGCCCTCCATCTTGGGCCCCACACCTGACAGGCCCTGTCCCCAAGATGGAGGGTGATCAGGTGCTTATTGCACAAATATTTGGGCAATCATGTTGCACCTGATCTGTTCACGCTTTTGTGGGCAAATATATCTATTATTACTTAATGAGTCCATACAACAAACATCTATTATTTGTTTTTGGCTTATCGAGCTCATTTGACAAGTTTGAACAAATTCTTTGAAAACATGAGACTAAAAAAAAAGATAAACCATTGAACTGGATACGTTGCAAGGTACTCGGCCACTCAAAACATGACACGCGTCCTTCCATGGGTTCGCATTTTTTTTTATAAAAATAGCGAAACGGTTCAATGATTTCTTTAAACACGAGCACTACCTGATACAAAAAAAAGTTTGCTAAACAAAAAAAAAACTTTTTTTAAATTTTTGAAAAATGTTGTTAAAAAAATGTAAGCTGTGGGGCTACCATGAAGAATACTCGACCCGATTATTGGATCTTATCTCACCTCTTGAACCTATGATGTAATCGTGATGGCTTTTCAATTTAAGTTTCAGTTCTTAATTTTTTTAAAAGTTTTTTTTTAGCTTTAAAAAAAATTAATTTCTCCAATTTTTGAGAGTTTTTACAAAATTTAAATGTTTTTATTTCTTTAAAGAAAACCCATCTCTCTCATTTATGCTTTACTTCGAGTGCATAATAACCTCTTTGTTTGTTATGGTAATACTTTTTTTTTTGGTAATATTGTGTAAAAATCTGCGTTTTTTTTATTTAGAGAAAGAGAGAGACCATTTGTGTTTATTTTGGTAAATCTCTGACAAAAACATTTCTGTGTTGATGAGCAATGAAAAATTTTCTACCGTTGGGTGCTTTGGAATTTGAGCATTTTTATTTCTAGGGTTTTATGGCACGCATGCTCCTGACCGACGAGTCCCACCAACCAAGCTGCTCTTGCATTCAAATTGGGTTGACAAACCCCAAAAATCTGGCAGTGGTTGTGAAAATATAAGCCCTACGTCCCAACAAGACTCGTAGGGTATACCTACATTAGAAGGAAGCCTAGGTCAGCCAGAACAAAACCAACCAAACCATCAGTATGATGTGATGCCTTCATCACCTGCCGCATGCATCGCTTCTTGTGAGGTACCTGTCTTGCATGGGGAGCCCATGTGTCATCATGCCTTCTTGCATACATGTGGTCAACAAGCCGACATTATGTGATTCATTCCTTTGCCCTTTAGAAAGCCAGTATAATTTTTGAACCTTTTCCATAATGTCATCTCAAGTGATCCTTGGATGAACCAGGTATAAAACCATGATTTTTTTTTAAAAATTTATAACCCTAAGAAAGTTCACTCGGCATGAAGACCTGATCGCCCTGGCTCAGCCTGTCATACCTGAACATAAACATGACCTTACACAAACTTAAGACATGGAATCAAACAGTAGAGTTCATGGACATAGTCAAGAACATAAACATGACCTTACACAAACTTAAGACATGGAATCAAACAGTAGAGTTCATGGACATAGTCAAGAACATAAACATGACCTTACACAAACTTAAGACATGGAATCAAACACTAGAGTTCATGGACATAGTCAACCTTTATGTCATGCTAAAAGCCTACAACTATTTCAAATCTCATTTTGGTTGCCTCCTGTCTATCATTAAAGCCAAGGCTAAGAAGGACTAGCTCCTTATTGCAGGAACTGCATCAGAAATGGGGAGCCCCCAAGGTCAGGAACGAAGGCAACCTGAGGATGGTGGTGCTGCTGCAGAGAGAGAAGGGGGGTGCTTGGTGAGGGAGCAAGATAGGTTCATGCCCATTGCCAACGTGATAAGGATCATGAGGAGGATCCTTCCAAGCCATGCAAAGATATCAGACGATGCAAAGGAGACCATCCAGGAGTGTGTGTCAGAGTACATCTCCTTTGTGACAAGTGAGGCCAATGAGAGGTGCCAGAGGGAGCAGAGGAAGACCATCACAGCGGATGATGTCCTGTGGGCTATGAGGAAGTTGGGGTTTGATGACTATGTTGAGCCCTTGACTGTGTACCTGCAGAAGTTTAGGGAGGTGGAAGGGGAACGTGGTGTTAGGGTTGAGGCACTTTCTGCTAGGAAGGATATGGGGGCTTTCAATGGGTACCACCATACTCATGGAATGTATGGTGGTAGGTTCTACAAGGATGGAGGGAGGGGTGGCCCTGCAGGTGGAGGGTCTCTCTATTGATCTGTGGTTTGTGCAAGTGCTAGTCTGTTGAACCTCTTTTTGTTTAGTCTGTGCTCTTGTGTGTGTGTGTGTGTGTGTGTGTGAGAGAGAGAGAGAGAGAGAGAGAGAGAGAGAGAGAGAGAGAGAGAGAGAGAGAGAGAGAGAGAGAGAGAGGGTATTGGTGTATGTTTCACTTGATAGAGCAACAAATGGGGAGTGCCTCTGGTTTTTGTGGTCATGAGTATCATGGTCAAGAGTGGTTGTCATGCTTCTTTTTTAATGGGGAGGGTTGTGTATGTTCGCCCCCGATGATTCACTGAATCCCACGTCCGTGTTCGGGGGATCGAATGAGTGCCACATATTCATGCACATGGGGCTCGTATTCCCGTGTATGTTGACATAACTTTGCATCGGACTCTGGTGCCGTTGCAAAGACTTAATCACCCTTACTTGCTTTTCTTGCCCTGAAATGACGGTTCGAGGAAATGACAAAAATATCTTCCATTCAAAAGTTGTGAAACGACGGGTGGAGAAAAGGACAAAAAAGTCCTCCATCCAGAAAGTTTGATGTTAACCATTTAAAGTGGAGACGTTCGCCTACGCCATCTGCTGTAACAGTTGCTCCCATTATCAACCCAAACTTTGCCTTCGTCTCCAGTCGAGCTTTCCGCCTTGTTTTTTATCCTGTTGTACAACACACTGTCGCCTTCTCGTGCCTGTCTTGTGTTACAAAACATTCCAGTGTCTTCTCTTCATTTCTGCTGTCGTTAGGCATCATGGAAGAAAGCAATGATTCACAAACATTCCAACCAGTGCCATTAAGGCACCGTGAGTAGCTTTTCATCTCATCATGCTATCGATGAAGAATGCATGTCGTCTTGTGTGCCATTAAGGCATTGTTTGGTTATTGCAGGTAGATCTTGTTATTACGAAGGTTGGAAACTTATCGATATTTGTAAGACGCTGGGACCTGTTGACAAGAACGCTTGTTTGCAGATGCTAGGAAGGGCCTCTACCCCATCAGGTATCCTACAGTCACTCATCATATGCATTGTATCTCAAACCGCTGTATTAGTAACAGACTCTCGTTTTTGTGAGATACATTTTTGTTAGTTAATATCGATTTGTTTGCTATTATGTTCAAGTTCTTCCTTATCGATTTGTAATTTATTGTGCGATATATTTATCGACCTTTTAGATAGTATGTTTTTGTATCGTCGAGTTGTAAGTTATAAATACTGAACTGCCGTATCGATTTTCAATATCTGACAAATCGCTATACATATCGTTTTGTAAGATATTATATGTTTTGTAATATGTATTTGTAAGATATTTGTACACAGACTTTGAAAACGTTTGGGTGCAGAAACACATCTTGACACGCATGGCGGGGCAATTTTCGCATGCATATCGTTGCTCTCTCAGCGACTTCTATTGAACTCGCTTTAGAGCCTCGTCGATATTATGAGAGCGTTATCGTCAACACACATGTACGACATGCATATTTTATTGGCATGGTAAGCGACACGTCGATGCTCAACATAAGCAAACATCAAACCGCACTTGCTTTGATACTTTCATTCATTAAATCGTTGCTTTGACTTGCGTAACCCTAGTGGTATCTGTTCTTATATACATCCTGATTAAATCGTAGTAAACCTATGCCGCTTGCTAACGGAAATTGATATATTGCTTACAAAACATTCCACTGTCTTCTTTTATTTGTCGTTGTTGTTAGGCATTAAGGAAGAAAGCAATGATGCACAAACATTCCAACCAGTTCCATCAAGGCGGCGTGAGTAGCTTCCCAGCATCATGCTATCGATGAAGAAGGCATGTCGTCTTGTGTGTCATTAAGGCTTTGTTTGGTTATTGCAGGTAGATCTTGTTCTTACGAAGGTTGGAAACTTATCGATATTTGTAAGACGCTGGGACCTGTTGACAGGAATGCTTGTTTGCAGATGCTAGGAAGGGCCTCTACCCCATCAGGTATCCTACATTCACTCATCATATGCATTGTATCTCAAACCGCTGTATTAGTAACAGACTCTCATTTTTGTGAGATAATATCGACTTGTTTGCTATGTTGCTGCAAACACAAATTGATATATTTCTTAAAACATTATTGAGCTTATCATCAGGTTGTAATAAAGATGATGTAGCTCAATCAATAGAAAGATCTGGAGAATTGAATATCTATACTTATGACCCAACTGAAGAATTGAACATATGCACTAACGATGCACATGAAAAGAAGGGTGCAAACATTAGACCCACTATTGACTTGAATGTTCCAGTGAAAGAAATGCAATTCAATGATGAGGTAGACTACCATGACAGCGCACATAATAAAAGTGTATGCATCGAGAATGTACACGGAAGTACACTTGACTTCAATGTTCCAGGAGAAGAAATGCAATTCAATAATGATCCTGATTTTGATGTCAGTACACTTAATAAAACCGTAGGAACTGGGAATGTACATGGAATTGCACTTAACTATGTTCCTGTAGAAGGAATGCATTTTAATAACGAAGAAGATGCATATAAATTTTACAATGATTATGCCTTAAAAGTTGGCTTCAGTGTGAGAAGGTTTTCTTGGTCAAAAAATGCACAGGGTGTCTTGGTTAGAAAGACATATGTCTGTTCCAAGCAAGGTTGGAAGAAATCAATGGGAAATCCAACTAGGAGCACGCCAGAATCAAGATGTGGATGTCAGGCAAGATTGGTTTTGAGAAGACATCCGAATGAGAAATTTGTCGTGCGTACTTTAATCAGTGATCATAATCATGATTTATCTGCATCATTTATGACTCCTATGCTAAGGTCACATCGTAAAGTAACTGTAGCGCATGCTGCAATGGCTAAAATAGCCGATAGCGCTGGCATTGCACCAAGGAAGACATACAATTTGTTTACCCGCATAGATGGTGGTCGCGAAAATGTGCCATTCACACCTTTGGATCTTAGAAACTACTTAAGCAGGAAGAGGACAGATAACATGAAGAACGGAGAAATATGTTGTTTGGTTCGTTACTTACAGAATAAATCAAGCAATGAACATGGTTTCTTTAGTGCAATGCAAGTGGACGCAGATGGATATGCTGTGAATATGTTTTGGTCAGATTCAAGGTCTAGATTAGATTATGAATGCTTCAATGATGTGCTTGTGTTTGATACTACAGTAAAGATTAACACTGAACAGTGGCCATTTGCGCAGTTTGTGGGAGTGAACCATCACGCACAGAGTTGTATATTAGGCGGTGCTTTTGTGTATGACCAGACCAAGGAAACCTTTGAGTGATTGTTCAGAGTATTTACACAGGCAATGAACGGGAAGCATCCTGAAACTGTACTTACAGATGGTGATCACGCAATTGTGGCTGCAGTGCTTCATGTGTGGCCAGATGCACATCATCGCCTGTGTTTGCGACATATCTTTCAAAATGCAGCAAAGAACATAGGACATATATTAATCAGAATACAGGATTTGACAAACATTTTACAAGGTGTGTACTTCATAGCATAGACGAGGTCACCTTTAAGTCAGATTGGGACAAAATGATTAAGACATACGACCTTGCTGACTGTCTATGATTACAAAATTTATATGCAGAAAAAGAGAAGTGGGCATTGGCATATGGAAGACAATACTTTTATGCAGGTATGATAAGCACACAAAGAGCCAAATCTATGCATGCCACGCTGAAGAAAACCCTGTATTCATGTTTAACAATGTTTCGTTTCATAGAACAATATGAATTATTTGTAGACGATCTAAGACAGAATGAGCTTGAACAAGACGTGAAATGCTTCAATACACGACCTCTAACTTTTGGCATGAAAATATTGATGCGATTTGCAGCTCTGTATACACTAACTGTATTTGAATGGATCAAGAAAGAGGTGTTGCATGTCATGAATTGCAAAATAGAAGAACTGGTGCAAACCGAGAATATGCACAAATACCATATTTTTTGTCAGGGCGAAAAGCATCAGGAAAGGCAAGAAGCACATGTCACGTACAATGTCGACAACGGAAGGGTAGAATGTTCGTGCAAAATGTATGAATTCAAAGGTATCCTATGCTGTCATGCATTAAAGACACTCAATCAAGAGAAGATACAAGAAATACATGAGTCTTACGTAATGTGAAGATGAACGAGACGCGCGAAGATTGAAATGCTCGTTATGGACAATGCGAGTAAATCTGGTGTTGACGAGAAGTGCCACATAGCCTCCCGTTACCAACAACTGTGTAGGTCATTCATGCATGTTGCTGATTTGGCATCGAGAAGCGAAAAAGGCTATGCATGTGTGAGAAAAGTTGCAACGGAGTTACTTGAAAATGTGGAGTTAATTCACATTAAGTCTGTTGCAGCGAATGAATACCAGCCGAAGATAATGGGATCGAACAACGTAGGTAAAAATCATGTCTCACTTGACACTTTCGAGAAGTTGCGCCGAAGCGTAAACATTATCTTCAACAAGTCAGTAGTGAACGTTGTTGATTATGATGGACATATTCATGAAGCGCAGGGTATCAAAAGAAAACCTACCTCTGATCGCAGTCGTCGGAGGGCAAAGGGTGCACTAGAATTGGTTGGCAAGAAAAGGACTAAGAAACAACCAACCTGTAATAAAAAACAACAAAGCCCTTCGAATGAACAAGTATGTAAAACATTATATTGCTTCCCATTGCGTGAAGCTTGTCAAATAGCTAACTCGTATAATGTCCATCATGCAGCAATACCCTGCAGAAGTACCAGCAAACGTTCAAACCTACATTCCTCCCGACCAGATTTCCGGCAACGATCGCTACAATTTTACAAGGCTTTTGGTATGTAATCGATGTTGCGAGGAGGTATGCATTTCTTGTGAAACTTAATTCAGTGTATAATATTTTCTCTTTCATGACAGGCTATGATGCAGTCGACAGATAGGTTTGGGACACAAGAATCTCGTGTGGGCTATTAACTTAGTTGTCATGCCTCTTTGCATGACCCGATCTCCACAATGCCGGTTTTTTTGAGAGATTATAGTCGTTTGTCATTGACGACTTGCGGTTCGTGGTTGAATTTGTTCAAATCGATAGATAGCGGGTTTTTGCTTCTGCAGGAAGGCGAATGATGACATCACTATATGGCGATTTGTGGTTATCGTTGAATAGCGATATGTGGCATCGCAGCGTAGAACGTTGTTGATTATTGTTGGACTGTCAATCTTAGCGTGATGCGAAGGATTGTTCAAGTGTGCTGCGATGTGTGGCATCGCAACGTAGGATTGTCAATCACTGTGCTGCGATGCCACAAATCGCCATACACCTCCAGTCAACTTCTTCTCCAACAAATCTTTCGCGTTCCCGACACCTCCACTTGCCTTTTGAAATCATTATTGTTATCTTATGAAAAGTTGTATCCATATATTATAAATAAAAGGCTACTAAATGTGTATTTTCCAACGGATACCCATAAATGTTTGAGTTGTCGTACAGTATTCATTGATCATGTTGGTTGAGCAGTACATCTTTTAGGTCATAAATAGTCGCACAAGCACTGGAAGGTGTGTTTGTCTTCTACTTCGTGAACCAGCAACAACCAAACCGACAGTTCCTTCATAAACCTGGAGATCCGCCCTCGAACATAGAAAATTGTAGTCGGTGAGGCAGACGAAGACAGCTACACGACCAACAATGGCGAATCATGGGTATATTGTCTACACATAGTCTACATGTTCAGCAAAATCCGTCTCTTTCATGCGTTTTTTGCGATTTGTTTTTGTGTACTATATAATGTAATTTAAATATCGGTCGTTGCAATATCCGCATTCATTTCAGTCGAACATCTACCGACGAAGTTGGGCGAAAACTTAGTCAATCACTCCTGGAGGACATCAACCGAATGCGCAGTGAATTCGCACAATGCAACATGATCAGTAATTTTGTTAGTATGAAACTAGTAGTAGTTGTCTATAAACGTAAGCCATGTGTACGTATGATCAATACAACACCATATTTGTTGCAAACAGACTATATCCGATTTCGTAAATTATATTAAAAGCAATGCACCAAGCCAGACTGTGAGCGTCGTCAGCCCATATTTCATGGTATATCAGTTGTATTTTATGTTGCTTTTCATTATTGATTTAGTCCAATTGATTCGTATGTTAATGTTGGTGTTAGCAATGTTTCTTTCGGTTTGCAGACTATATTACGCTGTTTGCCATACTCCAGTGGATTTCAAGACGGCAAACCTTATTGGGTTAACGGTAATCACTACAGAGACCTTATGACAAGTGAAAATGTAAGCAAACAAACCTACAGTGCAATATTACAGCGTGACAGTGGTAACAATATTTTTTCGATCTATTTGCAGATATTGATTCCTACACTCTGGCAGTCTGAAAAGCATTGGGTCTTATACGTGATGAATTTACACGAAAAACAACTATGGTGTTACAATTCGTTGTAAGTTGACAGTGGTTTACGGCTAGACATTTCCTATCTCGTAAGATTCCATCTATATGAGTATCGTGTAGTGTACTGGGGTCATGAATTTACTTTCGATCGCATTATTCTCAGATCGGTTTCCTCATAGCCATTTTGGGAGTCGATGTCAGTGAGTGGATCTATCGCACGACATACCATGCTCCTTTACAAGATAATGGCGTTGATTGCGGCGTATTTGTAATGAAGTACATTGAAGCGATATACAATGGTGCAAAACCCTGTTTCGACGCTGTATGCCATTCCTTGGCCTTTGTTATTGGAAATTTAGGGCATGTCTATTGCTTCTAGTTTACAATCTGTTTTTGCAGGTTGATATACCCGGATTCTGCGAAGAACTCTGCAAAAAGTTGACGTCCTTTCTAATTTCAGAGGTGAAACTGACGGAGGCATCGCGAGGATCTAAAAGGCTTGTAATTGATAAAAGATGTGCGCTCAACCCACGTGATTGACAGTCGCAGGGTGAGACTGCGATGTGTGCAATGAATAAAGACTTCTAATGTTCGAAATGATAATATTCAACATCGCTATGAAATGTTGTATGCTTAAACATCGCTTTATTGCTGGCATATGAAAAAGGTGATGAATAAGAGCCATTAATGTCGCGTTCGTATTTTACGAATAGTACAAAGCGATACGCTTG
Source organism: Nuphar pumila (assembly GCF_984573655.1). Lineage (NCBI taxonomy): Eukaryota > Viridiplantae > Streptophyta > Magnoliopsida > Nymphaeales > Nymphaeaceae > Nuphar > Nuphar pumila. The sequence continues at coordinate 53,433,985 of NC_143261.1, forward strand.
GTGGTCTAACGTCAAACTACACTGCTACGACCATGTAAACCTGTGCCAGCATTTGAAAATTGCTTGAATTTTAAACGACATTTTCTTCAATTATGATCTTACAGACGTATGAAAAAGGTATAGATGAATACGACAACTGCGTCGAAGCCGCCTATGCACTCGATTCAAGAATAAGTCGTTTATGCAGGAATTGTCGATTTTGTCGGTTCCTTATTCGCGAAGCAAAGTGGAACTGTGTGTTGTGTCATTCAAATATTAATGAAACGTCTTATCACCCTTCGTCAGTTTTCGAGTATATACGTCAGTTTCATTAAACCAAAAGCAAATCTTAAATAAAAAAGCACTCCGCGTTAATGAAAACAATGTCATGCCAGAGGGTTATTCTGAATCGTAGTCAATGCGATTGGACCGAATCTTTGGGTCTCAAATAAATCCACAAGTACGTCTCAAGAAATCGCCTTAGGTGTACATTACCGTCGGTTCATCAATACAGCGATTTTTGAGAACAAACCTTTCTTATTGATAAGTTCACGTAATGCGATATTTAGAAATATCTTTCGCCGTACAATATTCTTCATTGCTTAAGAACAACTTTACCAGCATTGGTTATGCGTATACAACACAAAACTATTTCTGAATACAATTTACTTTTCATAGAACACCCGTCACCGGAACGAGATGAACACCCGTCACCGGAACGACAAATCCGCTGAGACCTCGCTAGGGAGAGGAAGAGGACTTGGCGGAGCTCCTGCTGGCCACCCTCAGCGCGACTGCACCGACTGGGTTGCTGTCGAGGAGGACGGCGAGAACGGTGATGGAGGGGCTCGTTAGGTTGTACAGACAGAGCAATCGATAGGTTTCACTTTATACTATTATGTCTGCCGTTCGTTTTAAACTCAATCAATTTTCCGCATATTTCGTCGCGTATTATCGGCATATGTTCATGCAACAAAACAGGTAATGTGAAACCAATATATAACAGGAATACCCAATAACATCGGATACGAAGCTCATACAGCGTGGAAACAAGGTTTTTCTCCATTGTATATTGCTTCAATATGCTTCATTACGAATATGCCACAATCGACCCCATTACTTTGTAACGGAGCATCGTCAGCACAGAGCAACATCCACTCGGCAATGTCGACACCCAAAAGCCCGTTAAGGAATCCCGCCTGTGAAAAAGGGATAATATATTACAGTCCAGTCCACCTCGAATAGCTACTTCACCTTTGGGCACAAGCTTACCAAATGCATAGCATCGCATTCTACGCCACTGTGGCAGTCCGATGAGTTGTAGCACCATAGTTGTTTTACCTGAAAATTCATCTCGTATAGGACCCAATGGTCTGGATGTTGCCAGAGTGTAAGAAGTAAAATCTGCGAATCGATAAAATCATTTTTCGTTCCAGAGACTTATCGTGATGGGGATGTTACGAATAAACCTTGGATAAGAGGTTTGTTCACTTACCTTTCCAAATTTCGAAATGTCTACGCACTCATCATCGCTGTTCCAACAAGGTAGTGCATCTGCGAATCCTATGCCGTATGGCTTTCGCCGGACGTACATCTGTTGCACGAAATAGCAAGGTTTAACCACCAAGAAATGTGAGTACGTCATGAAAGCAAACAGAACAACAACGGCCCAGACATACCATGAAATACGGGCTGATGATGCGTACTGTATTGCTCATTGGGTTGCTCTGAATGTAATTAACAAAATCATACATTGTCTGGTTGCACAAATTTACGAACTTCAGAACATGCAAACCGATGACCTAGAAATTGATAGTGGACAAATACTTACAAAATTACTGATAGTGTTCCCATCTGCAAATTCATCTTGCATCTGCTCGATGTCATCTACGAACTCGTCAGGGCGTTGCCGCCCACCCGAGACTGTGGATGTTGCACTGAGTGCACCATGAGCGTGGTATTCAGGATTGGACATTGAGATTATTGTCTACAGTAAACAACACTAATCCAAATACGACATGAAAAGGCAAATGTTCACTAAACCGCTCAGGCGTTTCAAAAAATATACCTCTTAAGCGCTAGTCCTGGTACTGTGGATGTGGTTGTCTTCTTGTTTAGGGCCGTGCATGGCCGTTTTGCTCCCATCGTCCACTCCATTGGCGCCGTGCCTGGTCGTTTAGCTCCCATCCTCCTATTCCTTTGCTCCGTGCCTGGTCGTTTTTCTCCCCTCATCCACTCCTCTGGCGTCGTGCCTGGTCGTTTTGCTACCATCGTCCTCTCCGTTGCCGCCGTGCCCGGTCGTAGTGCTCCCATCGTCTTTGGCGTCGTGCCGGGTCGTATTGCTCCACTCGTCCTCTTCTTGGCCGCCATGGCTGGTCGTACTGCTCTGATTGTCCCCTTCTTCGGCGCCATGCCTGAACGGAGATATCGATGGCACCTTTGCAATGCAGATACTGAAACGCCGTCCTCACCTACAAAGGTAAAGTCCTTTAACGTGCAGCCATTTTTTGAAAACAGCCCGCTAATTAATTGATTGCATTTAAAAAAAATATAAATACGGCTTTTCGCATGCCGCCTTTTTTTGATAACCGTCGCCAAATTAAATGCATGCGTTCGAAGTATTCAAAAATACGTCTTTCCATGCCGCTCATTAAGTTTTAAATATTCAAAAATACGTTTTCCACGTGTGATTTGACATTCGAACAATACCCACAAATCACTATGCTGCGATGCCACAGATCGCTATTCAACGATAACCACAAATCGCCATACCGTGATGTCATCAATCGACTTCCTGCAGTAGCAAAAAATCGCTAACAGCCGCTACAAATAAATCGCTCTCCGGCTCAAAGCACGAAGTATCCAGCGATGACAACAAATCCTTTCCTTATCTATTGATTATTTAACACAAATACCTTTTCACAATTATCGTATATGGATACAAACCTTTGTGCCGTCAGAACTCGTTAAATTATTGTTCATGGCTTAGATCGCCAATACTTTGTGCGATATTCTTTCGAGGCGAAGACAAATACAACGATTGCTAAACAGAAATGCTATATCTTAGCGATGCCAAAGAGGTTAGGCAATGCCACGATTTCTGAAGAAACATCTATTTTCGTTTAAAGTTTATTTATTACCGAGACCCAAAATCGGAAAGATGTAATAATAAAGAATTAAACAGTAAAAGAATTTCACGTTACCGCAACTCATTATACAATTACAACAAATGTATAGCGTGATAAAAATGAAAATCTAGGATTTATTCCGAGTCACTGGACGAATCTGATGAAATTTCATAGACTTGTCTCTCACTTTTTATTGGTGGACTATCTATCCTGGGTGGCCTCTTCGTTGCGAAACCTTGCCTAAGAAGACTGATCATCATGTCCACCACTGCATTCAATTGAATGCCCATAGTGCTTACTTCTGTCCTTAATTTCTTATTCTCCCTCTCAATAAGTTCGAACCTTGCGGCAGAGACAGTCTTCTCTTTTGGAGCAAGTGTTCGGTCTTCCTCGTGCTTTGTTACTGAGGGACTAGTCGTATTAACCAGAGCGAGACGATGTTTTGGTTGTAGAGGCTAGGCTACAACATGAGAAGGGACAGTTGGGAGGCATGGGTTGACAATTTTCTCAATCTTCCGATTTCGCCGCATTGGTTCCCAATAGCTTTCGAAATAGAAGGGATCAAATTGTCGTCCTTCATGATCATACGATACGGTAGGGAAACCACCTGAGTTCCAATTTAATAATTCGTCCCTGTAGCGATCGCTCCAATTCACGTGCCTGCCCCCACCAATATTCATCTTTCTTCTCACCTCCAAAGGCTTATTTGGGATAGACTGCCCCAAGCCAGATTGTAGGAGAACTCGACTACCTTGCTGCAACTCGGCTTCAAAATTGCAGAATAGCCACAAATCGCGGTCAGACAATCTGGCAGCCTCCGCAACAACGTCTTCATCATCGCCCCCATCTCCATAAGGTCTCCACAAAACCTGTACATTGGTAATTTTTTTTAATAACAAATGACAAATATATTAAAATTTATCTACGCATGATATGGTAACAACGATATGCACTACGGAAGACAATCCTGCAGCGATGTATACTTAAGAATGCTGAACATTACAACGATTTATAATACTCAATGGTAAATGCTGACGCGATTGTAAACAATTTTAGAACGTTTACCTCGTTTAATTGTAGCCCATCTAAAATGGACTTAGCATTATAAACTGCGACGTTTATTCTGGCCCAGCGACCAATCTTCGGAAAACCACAAATCGGAGGGCCACACCGTGGACGCAATGGGATAATATGTTCCAATGCCCAGGCCTAACAAAAAAAATATTATTAGCAACGCCACAGACTGCAATGAGATTTGTCTACAAATAGTAAGTATGTAATCAACAAATACCTGAACAAATGGCCAAAATCCGCCAACTGTTTTCGTACCATTACTCGCACGGTGGAGTTGACTGTACAGGTGTGCGAGCATAGCGGCACCCCAGGCATAGTTGTCGACTTCGTCTAAGTTTGTCAGGTACTGCAGCCACATGGAACTTATTCTCGAACCAGAACAATCGGAAAATAATGTAAGAGCAAAAAAATATAGAAGGAAGCCACGCAACTCTTGGTCAGCTGTTTCAGATGCACAAGTAGCAGAGTGGCCTTCCCATTTATTACGAAAAATTGAGACCTTCATTGATGTGGAATTGCTTCCACCAGAAATACATTGACTCCATTCGTCCATCGACATTCCTAGAAGGGCAGTGCAGTTTTCCCTTGCGTTATAGTTTGAATGCCATAATAGGACAGCACTGCCATCGCACTTAAGGCCAGTGATCCTCGCCACATCTTCTAGAGTCATGGTGATCTCAAAAGAATCAAACTGGAATGTGTTAGTCTTATCATTCCACTTATTTACCAGGTGAGTCATGGTATTCCAGCAAGTTTCAAAATATTGCTGGTCCAAAAGGCCACCGAAGTGCATATTTCGTAGTCGGTCCTTCTGATATGCACTCAGTTGACCATACCAAGACAGAACTACAGGCCATTGACAGCGACCTCCGAGCTTTTCACCTGGTGCTCTACTTCTCCTATGACCTCCCTGTAACACAAAATAACATATTATTCCTACAAATTATAAATTACTTCCATTTGTACTTATAAATACTATTCTACTAACCGCTATAAATAATATCAGTTGCAGACATACTATCGCAGTAATCGCTATAAATATCAATACCTAACACAGTAATCGCTATACCAAAATCGCTAAACATATTATTAAATCTTCGCAGACAGGACAGATATATTTACCTTGGTCGCTATTTCCTGCTGTTTTCCCTCCAACATGGGACTTTTTGGTGGGTCCACTGCCTCCAACTGCCTTTCAATCTTCATCTCTACCGGCTCCACCGTCGCATGCCTTTCTCTCGCCTTCCTTTTCTTGACAGTTAAGCCACCGATAGATATGCAGCACATGATCTCCGTTTAAAACAGTTTTATAAAACAAAAGTTTGATTTTCAATTATTTTTTTGAAAAGGTCCGCAAAACTCATAACTGTGAGCGGGCCCCACCCACGATTATGAGATACATGAAGGATATGGATTATGGCCATATACCAACATCTCCCACTTGGCCATGAGACTGCTGGTTTGCTCCCACTTTCATGGGCTTCCCAACAAAGATTATGGATTTTCCATATCATGGTTTTCATCGTAATCTATTCACAAATATCTTAGCCCCATATGGGCTACATGCTTGGTAAACAGGTCTTCTGAGATCCCTTTAGTCAAAGGGTCAGCCACCATATCTAATGTCGGCAAATAGTCAATATTTATCTCACCTTTCTCAACTATTTCATGTATATAATGATATTTTACCATTATATGTTTACTTTTTGAGCTATCAGCTCCACTTTTCATTAATGAGATTGATGCCTGATTATCACAATATAATTGAACATGTTCTTTCACGATTTCCAACTTTAGGTCTTCTAGAAACCTGTTAATACAGACAGCAAAGGTGGTGGCTACATTATAAGTGATGTACTAAGCCTCTTGAGTGTGTTGAGCAACACATCCTTGTTTCTTGCATGACCAAACAACTCTACCTCCAAACAAAAAGATATAGCCGAAGGTAGACTTGCTATCATCTTTGCATCCAACAAAGTCAGCATCAGAATATTTGACCAATTTCAGCTCATCAGTCTGGAAACACAATTGTAGTCCTTTCGGCCATTTTAAATATCAAAATATTCTTTTAGTAGCTTGCCAGTGAGGCCACCCAAGATTTCCCTGATATCGACTGACAAGACCTACTGCAAAACTTATATCAGGTCTTGTACACAACATCATGTACATCAAGCTGCCAACAGCTTGAGCATAAGGTACGTTTAGCTTCTGTTGTCCCTCACCTGGACAATCACTCTTACTTAGATTAACTCCTTTAGTTACAGGAGTTCCAATCGGTTTGGAGTCATGCATTTAAAATTTCTTTAAAATATAATCAATATAGTTTTCTTGGCTAAGTAAGGATCTTAGACTTTTTGTCACGGGTGATTTTAATTCCTAAAATGTAGGATGCTTTACCCATATCTTTCATTTCAAAATTGGTGTTCAATCAATGCTTAGTCTTAGTTATGATGTCATTGTCATTTCCTGTCAATAATATGTCATCAACATATAGAGACAAAATGCAAAAAAGACTCCCACTTTTCCAAACATATACACAATGGTCTAATTGATTGGCTACATATCCAATCTTTGTGATAGCTTTGTGGAAAACCAAATACCACTGTCTTGGTGATTGTTTTAGCTTCTACAAGAATTTTTTCAACTTGTACACTTTATCTTTATCAATAATATATCCCTCTGGTTGTTCCATATATACTATTTTCTTTAAGTCACCATTCAGGAAGGTAGTTTTTACATCCATCTGCCATACATCTAGATCATAGAAAGCCGCTATGGAAAAAATTATCCTCATGGAGGCAAACTTAGCTACTGGTGAATAGGTTTATGTATAGTTAATACCTTCTTTCTGTGAGAAACCTTTTGCTATTGGTCTTGCTTTGAATTCATCAATTGTTTCATCAGCTTTATACTTTTTCTTTAGAACCCATTTACAACCAACTAGTTTTCTTCATCCAATTGTTCAGGAAGGTCTGTTAATTCCCAAACTTGGTTCTTTTCAATGGATTCAATTTCTTCATCCATGGCTTCCTTCCAATCTAACGATTCATGTGAATTGCAACATTGTATGTCAGATTATCAGTCATTTCATATAGGTCTACAAAATAACAAAGTTCCTCAGTTAAATAAACATAGTAATCATCCAAATAGGATGTGGGAGCTCTAGACCTTTTATGACCATCCCAATTTTGAGAAAGAGAGGCACCAGAATTAGTTGGTTCATTGCCTAACTATTTCATAGTTGGTTCATTGTCTAACTGTTCATTTAGATCATCAAGATCATTCAGTAAATCAAATTGATCTTCCACTAGATCAGTGGATTCATTATTGAGTTTTTTTTACGAACTCTACATCTCTATTCTCAATCAGTCCCATATGTTGATGGTATAATCTATAGCCTTTTGATCTTTTTGGGTATCCAATAAATATGCATCTTATAGATCTATTATCCAATTTATCTATCTTTGGATCTAAGATCTTCACATGTGCTACAGATCCCCATCTTCTGAGATGGCTCAAATTTGGTTTCATACCACTCCATCTTTCATAAGGAGTAGTTGGGACTGCTTTGCAGGGCACTCTCTTCAACGTATACATAGCTGTGTTTACAGCTTCACCCCAAAATACCTTGGGTAATTATGCTTCTGTCAACATGAATCTCACCATGTTCAAGAGGGTTCGATTATACCTCTCAGAAACACCATTTTGTTGTGGTGTTCTAGGCATTGTTCTTTGTCTATTTATCCCAAGATCCTTACAATATTCACAAAATTCATTTGAGGTGTATTCACCTCCTCTATCAGACCTTATTAATTTAATATATCTTCTGAGTTGTCGTTCGACTTCACTTTTATATTTTTTGAATTTCTCAAAAGCCTCAGACTTTTGTTTAATTAGATACAAATATCTATATCTTGAAAAATCATCAATAAACATTATAAAATATAACATGTCACTATAGGTTTGGACTCTGAATGGTCCACAAAAATTCGTATGGATCATTTCTAATAAATCAACGGCACATATTATATTGGATGAAAAATGTTTTCTTGCCATCTTACCAGAAATACAAGACACACATTTTTCAAAGTGAGTTTCATTAAAGGTAGGTATTATTCCTTGTGCTAATTTCTTCATTTTCTTTATACTTATATGTCCTAGCATTTTATGCCAGACCTTAACATCAACATTAAATGCATAGTCAATATAAGCATAAACAAATCCTTTATTGTCACATAACTTGAACATACTATGTTCTTTTATAAATTTCCCTTCGAAAAGGACCCTCCCATGCTTTCCTATTGTGACCTTGGCAGGGACAAACCTGACTTCAAAATCCTTACTAGTCAAAGCTGATATAGACACCAGGTTCCTCCTCATGGAGGGTACATATAAAACCTTATTTAATAAAATACTAGTGCCTCCCATATTGAGTCTATAAGACCCGATACCCATTACATCACAGTAGGAATGATTTCCCATATACACTTTATATTCACCAGGACCACACTGTTTCATATCCACTGCCTCACATGTGGTCTTGGATATATGTCAGGTAGCTCCAAAATCTACCCACCATCCAGACAACTCTTTATTTGCAAATAAGCATTCAAACACTACATAGATGACTTCTTTGTTGTCATTTCTCCTCCTCTTGTTGTTTTTCACATTATTTCCATAGTTTTCATTGTTGGGAAACTTTGTCTTGCAGTTCTTCTGGATATGCCCCGGTTTGCCGCACTTGTAACACTTCACTTGAGATCCGTTGTTCCCTTGAGGCCTTCAAAAACCTGCATTTGGACCTCTGTTGAACTTGCCATCTTTATTACCCTTTCTTTTAAACTGGTTAACTTTAAAGGGTACTCGGCTACTGGAGGGCTTGTCCTGGGCTACCATCAGCTCAGATTTTTTATCTTTAGCCATATGTTCTTGTTTAATGGCCAACTGAAGGGGTAGTTCGGTTAGGTTAAGGCTTTTGGAGTTTAGCCTAAGAGTCATGGTTATCATCTTCCAGGAAGCTGGCAAACTATTTAAAATTGTAGATACTTACATCCTATTCGGTATAACATTACCTGCTATGGCTAGGTCTTTAGCCATCACCAACATCTGGATGACATGATCAACTACATTATTTGACTCCTTCATTCTATATGAGTTGTATTGTTCAAGGAGCAATTAGATATGGACTTAAGATGAATTTGGCAGCTATGGCATCCATCATTTCTTTTTCAGTCTTATAATCCTCAAAGACTCTAATCAAGTCATCATCCATATAAGTTAACATGATGGTCCTAGCCATAAGGTCATCCTTTTTAAATTTGTCATATTTGTCTTTCTCCTCTTTAGTGTCAGTCTCTCCAGGTTGAATCAAAGTTTTCTGGAGAACATACTCTAGGCCTACTAGAGTCAAGGCCAAGGGAATTCTATGCTTTCAAATGAGAAAGTTGGTCCCATTTAGTTTATCGGTCTTGGCAAGCTCTGAAGCACACACCCTACTTGTCATTTTCTAAATATTATAATTTTTATGACAAGTTTAACAGAACAATAAAAAAAAGAGAATAATATTAGCTTTTGCTTGAAGAAACCAAAAGATTTATACTTAATTAAGCACGATAATTCTTAAAGAGCAGTTAAAAGCAAAAAGAATAAGTTTAAACAATAAAAGGAATTAATGTTTATAAGCCTTAATTTGGAATGGTAAAGAAAACCATGGCTTAAAGAAAAGCATACTTTGTTTTCTGCTAAATTCTGAAAATTCAGAGGTACTGAAATGGAATTTCTCTATAAATTTTAGTTTTTACAAGAAATTTTCTAGCGCAAATCTCTTTTTGCAAAAACTGAAAACATAAGAGGTGGCGGCTTAAATAAAAACACAATTGAGCCCCTTTTAAAAAAATAAACAATTTCTGGGGCAAATTGAAACTTTCTAAAAAACATGTATAAAAGCTGATTTTTTTTCATTTTCTTATTAGGCGTGTCTTTTTCGCATCTTTCTCTCTCTCCAAAGGCTTCTTCATGAAGTTTCTTTGCATTTCTCAAGGCTTCTTCATGAAGCTTCTATGCATTTTTTTTATTACAGGGTTTTGCAAAAAATAAACTGCGACTTAAGCAGATCGACCGACACAGTGATCGGCGGTAGAGCGACACTACAAAAAATAGGGAGTATAAAACACCAGTCGATGTTTGAACGACCAAAATATCACTGGAAGGGGAAAAATGGCTATTGCGCGTGGCAACGCCTGCATTGGGTGTTCCAGACCACCACTATTCTCAGATGCGATGAATCTCTGTCGTAAGGCTAAAACCACCGGTCACAGCCAACAGTCACAGGAGACCATCGAGGAGCAAATGTTATTTTTTAATTTTTTCTAAAAAGAAGAAGAAGAAAAAATGAAAAGGAAGAAAAAGTGGCCAAATCTGCCTCAGTCCCCCCTTTTTTCAGAGGCTTCCTGCGAAAGATTCTCTGCTTCCTTTGCCAGATGCGATCTACGACGTCCGATGGACATGTTGCCAGGAATCATCCGACATGTTTGAATGCCAAAAAAATTTGTATCCTCCTTCCCTTTTTTTATTGTAGTTTGCCTTCACCAGTTTTTTTTTTTATGATTAGAATGATGGTCAAAGTGGTTTTAACGCCGGAAGAAGAGGCCTAATCTGGCTGGAGGCCCAGTCTATAAAGAAGACCCTGGTTGTTGTGCTTCTTTTGGGATCTAAGACGAAAGAGTCTAATGACTCTGTTTCGATGGTCTCCTTTCCAGGAACAGTAAAACTCAGGAAATCCAAAAGCTCAAAAAAGAGATCTCTCAGCAGAATCCAAGCTTAAAAAAAATCAACAATCAGAAATTTAGAAGGATTAAAGTTTCAACAGAATTAGGTATGATTCAGAGAAGAGCTTATTTCTTTTTTATTTTGTTTTGTTTAAAGAAAACTTACTATGTTTCTCTTTCTAAATCAATATGCACAAAAAATTTTAGGTTCAATCAAGCACTCATGCATTAAATAGTACTGGTATTTAACTAGGCTAGTAGTTTTAACAGATAAAGTTAAAGTCTTTATCAAGCCTCGGTTTGTAGAGGCAAAAAGAAAGAAAAAAATGATATTTGTGTGTGTGTTTGTTCACACACTGTCAGATAAAGGGATTCTCTATTAAGCCCTGACTTACTTGTACATGCTTAATATGGTTATTGATGACTTGTTGAAATGGGCAACCGTGACACAACTGAGACGGGCGATCAGAGCCTGATCACCACCCATCGGGAAGAGTACCATCGATTCAAAAAAGGTCCCCTGCACCAACCTGACTCTGATACCATTGAAGGTGCAACAATAAGTGAGTAGTAACTCTGATTCACCTCCACATCTACAAGGATAGAAGATTGAGAGCAAGAGAAAAGGGATTGAGGTAGGTTTGCTTCAAGCGTGCCAATTTTATTTTTAATGTATATTTTCATATACATGCTGAGCATATATTTATACACTCTTGGATTCCCTACTGCCCAAACTTGGCAGTTAAGCCACGGAGAGATATGTGGCACATGATCTCCATTTAAAACAGTTTTATAAAATAAAAGATTGATTTTGAATTATCTTTTTGAAAAGGTCTGCAAAACTCATAACCATGAGCGGGCCCACCCACGATTATGAGATACATGAAGGATATGGATCATGTCCATATACCAAGACCATCCGCCCAAAATACTTTTGATGAGGTCAGATATCCAATCCCCAAACCCAACCTTCCAAGGCTATAAGCTGGGTCCTGCAGTTGGTTGCTTTTGTAGTAAGCGAATTGAAGTCATCTAAGTTGATTAATTAATAAAATTATAGACTTTTTAACAAGCGTGAACTTGTGAATCGGTGCATGACATTGAAGCTGAGAACAAAATTAATTTCCGAAACTAATTCAAGTTGTTGGTTTGGTTTACGCGACCTCCATTGGCTTGAGCAATCCATAAGAAGAGTAATTGTTAGTAGATAGAGATTAAGTCTCAAATCCAAATTAAGAAGCTCTTTGATTGAAGGGAATTAAGGAGGAATAGTGAAGTCCAAGAAGATTGCAGATGGACAAATTCAAGAAGCCCATCTCTCTCTCTCTCTCTCTCTATATATATATATATATATATATATATATATATATATATATATGATTTGCTCGCTTTCTCTTCATCCTCTCTTGGTATTATAAGAGTATTTAGGGCTGGGTGATGATAAGAAGAGGGCGAGCAGAAGGGATGGGCTTCTCAATTTTATTCATCTGCACCCATTATGCTTCTACATCTTGGTTTGCCACAAAGCTTGGTAAACAAGCCTTTTCAGTTCTTAGTTCTCTATTCAAAACAGTTTGCAATTTAAGTTTTGCTTGATTTTTTGTAATATCATGTATTTTCATACTTAGTCATTTTTTTGGTTCTATAAAAATTTTGGCTAAGTCTGGGAGAAAAATCATTTGAGGCTCAATTTTTAGACTGATGTTTTGGAGTCTGGGCTTAGCCCAAGTCCCATTGACAAGGTCGTAATGAGCTAATCAAAGCGAGATAAAGAATTTTATTTTTGATTTTTAAGTTTGAGTAAAATTTGAGTTATTTTTTGACAAAATTTAGAATTTGATATTCGTGTAATCTGTCGTTGGATGCGTCTTGGAATTCTGAGCGCAATGATATTTTACTTTCCAGAATTCGAGTTTTGGTTGGCTCGAAAATCGCATTTTTCTGAAAAAGGAGAAATTTGTTGATTTGGATCCAATGCATCTGATCCAAATTATTATAGATTTGGGTCTCATTTAAGACCCATATTAATTTGGATTTGGTTTAGTCCAAAATCTATTTGGGTTTTTGGAGTTGTATTTGGATCTGGATCCAGATCCAAATTCAAGCCCAATGTTTTTCTAGATTTAAATTTGATACAAGGCTTTAATTGGGAGTTAAAAAAGGTCAAGAATCCTTCTAGGTTAATTTAGCTATTTTTGAAAGTTTTTGGATAATTGTAATTAATTAATAATTAATTACATTATATTAATTATGAATTTTATTTTAGGGCTCTTTAAGACTTCCTAAAAGGGTCCATATACATGCCTTAGAAGGCTAATGAAAGCTTTAGAAAGAGTTCTAAAAGACTTGAAAAGTTTTAGAAAAAGTCAACATAGAATTTTTTTTGGAAACTAGAGAGTTGCCCTAATTTCAAACTCTCCAGCCCTTTTATAAAGGGCTGGAGAAGGGGGGCATCACCCCCTCTCCCTCTGTTTATATAATAAGAAAAAAAAATAGGGAAAGAAAGAAAGAGGAAGAGAGAGAGAGAAGAGAAAGAGGAAGAAAGGAAAAGAGAGGAAGAATGGTCTTCTTTTCCAGTCCATCCGCTCCTTCCATTGTTGTTTTCTTTGTTTTTCACATAAAGGTACGAGACTTCTTTTGATCTAAGTGAGAAATCGAGTGTAGATGGGTTTTTTCATGCATGATTTAGACAAAAATTCATGAAAAAAGAGTAGATCCATATGCCTACTCTAACATATATGAAAGATGATTGATGTACAGATCCTCTTCCATGGATTTGTTTTTCATGTTTATTCTTCCTTTCAAAAAGAAGTTTCATGTATATTTATTTTTAAGAAAAACTGAATTTGTTATTGGTATTTAAAAGCAAGGTATGGTGTGATTTAAAAACAAAACAGTTTTAATTTCATTATGCAGACGGCTAAGCCCTTGGGGCAGTCAAGCCCAACTGACTGGGTCGGCTGGGTCATAGGTATTAAAAGAAAAAAACAAAAAAGGAAGCATGATGTTGGGCAGGCTGGCAGCCAACCGAGGGAGGCTCGACTGACTGTCAAGCTCTGGCAGAACATACACATGCCCGAACTGGGCCTGCGCATGGTTTGCCAGACCCAGCCGAGTGTCCCGACTGGCCTGGCAGCGCTTTACCAGGCTTGGTCTAACCTCTTGGTTGGACTGGCATAGACCTGGCAGCTCCCTGCTGGACCCAGTTGGGCCTATTTGGGACCCCAGTCGGCTGGGTGTAAACCTTTCAATATATATATATATATATATATATATATATATATATATATATATATATATATATATATATATATATTAAGAATAGATATTTTACAATTATAAGTATATGTATGTCGTTTAAATCGATGATTTGAGTTTCATGGTGCATTTACAAGTATGCACATTGATGGGTACATGTTCTTTTCAAAAAGAAAAAAATAGTGTATTTAACAGTATGTGTGCATTTCAAAACAGTGTATATGTGCATTTCAAAAGAAAAATAAAACAGCACAATAACAGTTATATGCATTGCTAAGTATATGCAGAATTTAATGAGAACATGTATTGCCATGGTTCTGCAAAAATTAATGAGAATATGTATTGCCATGTTGATACATAAATTAAATAGAATATGTATTGCCATGTTGACACAGAAATTAATGAGAACATGTATTGCCATGTTTATACAGAATTCAATGAAAATATGCATTGCTATGTTATGCAGGATTTGATTTGAACATGCATTTGCTAAGTAGCAGAATTTAATGAGCACATGCATTGATTTATTGAGATCATACAATTGACATGACTATACACACTTGATGAAAATATGCATTGGCATGAATACATGTTTGTAAATGAAAGAATGCACTTGACATAGTTGCACATGAATTAAGTAAATTCATGCTTATGAATATTTTTGCTCCATATACATGATAAAGTTTTGCATATATTATTGTGCATTTGAAACATGTGGTTTGCGTCATATATGGCATATTGCTATGGTTCTTATATATGGTGCATCGATGATCCAAGTGAATCATTGCAGGATTGGAGAGCCTCGAGCACTGAATGCTCCTTCTTTATTTACTTTTAAATGCATCACAAAAATCATATTTATTTTTATTGCACTATTTTATGTCTTTCCACGGGCGAGAGTCCCGTGATGGTTCTCGTAGAGGTATATGTGAGCTTTTTCCTTTGCTTTTTCATGCTGAATTACAAAATTTAATAATTAGCTTTTAATAAAAAGATAATGAATAAGAATATTATAATATACAATCTGAGATATCTTATCGAAAGAATGAGAATCTTAGAGATTCAGTTTTGGGAGACTATGAGGATACAAAAACTTTGTATGCTTTATTTATTACCCCTGAACCCGATATTGAGGTTCTTTCTCCTAACCATGGTTTTAGGGAGAGTCTGTCACTTGACCTGGGGTGGTGTGTAGACACAGTTGTTATTTCAGTATACCAAAAAGTGACACTATTGTATGTTGAGGTCCTTAGTGTCTCGACATTAGATATAGAGGTCTAATGTTCCGAAGGTGGTTCAGTTGAGGGCTAAGTTTGAAACCCAGTAATAAAATACAATTTATGTGTTAAATTACTCTAAGAACCCTACTTGACCTAAATTTTTTTTACCTGTTTAGTGTATCTGCGGGCAACAATAATTAAAAAGCGGAACTTAAATTGTGTGCATTTAATAGAGACATGCATATGAGAAGAAAACTATAATAAAAGATAATAATTTGCTCATGCATTGCACTAAAGTTATGCATGTTCCTGCTATGCATTAGGTCATGTATTTTTACCTATTTTCTCTACTTGCTCTGTATGGTTGAATGCATGCAGTTATATTTTGTTGCATGTTAAATATGTTAGATGTAGGTTGTTTCATGTTATAATAGTATTCTTTTGAATTATTGCATAAAATCTTATATGTATTATTTATGCTCATTTGTTTTATTAGAGGTACTTGTACTCAGAATTTTAGTTCTGACACCCTACTTCTATGGTTTTTCGCAGCCGCAGGTGATCATTGAAGCGACTAGCTTCTGGAAGAGCTACGAGTGTCACACTTTTGCTAGATAGTTCTTACAGATTGACAATGTGTCTTAGCTTTATTTTTTATGTCATTTAGTAAATTCTGAGATGTTTAACAAAATTATTGTTTAAACATTATTTCTTTCCTAATTAATAACAGTTTGGGTTACTACAGTGTAGATGATAAATGTAAGATCACTTATGGTGTGTTTGGTTATCTAATTGGGAGTAAAACTGTAAAGGCCCGGGTCTCTGGAAATATTTCTATAATGGTTTTAAATATATATATATATATATTTTAAGAGGTATGAGTTGGGGTCGTTACAGGTTTGGTATCAGAGCCACCATAAAATCTTACACTTTTATCATCTTTTTAGTATTATGTTTTTAATTTTGGTAAGAGAGCCCTGTTCTAAAGCGTCAGTAAGTCGTGCCTCGTGCTCCAGAGCAGTCTCGTACACTGATAAGGTTGTTAAATACTTTTTTTAGCATGTAAATTCCTTATACTTGATTGCATTCATAATGCAATTATCTTTGGTGTGAATTAAATTTCTGGTGTGATTGTATAAATATTTTTGTTTGAGATCAATCCTAAGGGGTTAGGACTGAGCGGGGTTTAATTTTTGGGAAAAAATTTGCATGTCGTAGATGTATCGACGCAAAGGTGCTTTGACTTCTACTTGTGCTCCTGAGGATTGGCAGGAACTGAGAGATTTTATGATGAATTTTATCCACACTTTGACCAAGATGATAATGGCGTAGGTGTGAACACCCCAAATTTTCCAAAAATTCCAAAAAATCCTTCTTTGCCCCTGACCTCCGTCTTTTGAAATAATCAGATCAATTTTTGATAAAATTCTCATAAATTTCTCGGATTCGTTGGAATCCAGACTCGATTTTCATTTCTAAACCATTTTTTTGAAGGATTTTTCCAAAGAACAACGTTAAAACTTTTGAAAAACCCTTCTTTTGTAAATATTTTCAAATTTTACAAAATATTTTGAAAATCCTTTTGTTTTCTCATAAATTTCAGAGTTTTATCTTAAAAACGCCAAAAAAAAATAGGAAAACCAAAAATAAAATACAAAGAAAAAAAAATATATGTATATCTTAAAAACCGTCTTTTGAAAAATCGCCCTTTTGATAAAATATACCTTATTGAAAAAATCCGATAAAAGAGCCTCATCTCGAAAAATTATAAAAATTAAAAGAGTTATTTTGAAAAAATGGAGGAAAACCCTAAAAAGGGTGGCTCTCTCTCCCTCTCCCGATTTCGCTGGAAAAACCCTCTTCCAAACCCTCTCTTTCTCTCTTCTCTTTCTCTCGGAAGCCCTCTCATCTCTTCCTTCTCGCACCCGATCTTCCTCCACCGCACACCCTCTTCCTCCTCCATTCATCTCTAACAACTTCAAAACCTCCAAACCCCTTCTCGAATCATCTTCTCCATCTTTAAAAGGGGCACGAAAAGCCTCTTTCGATCCACCACTTCTTCACCCCCGCATGCTCTCTTCTTCCTTCTTCTCATCCGCCTTCACCCCCACACTCTCTTCCCTCTTCTTCATTCCCCCTTCTTCTACTTCTTATCTTTTTCTTTTTTCGGTTTTCATTCTCAAGTGGCTGGAGATCGGTAACTACGGAGGAAAGGCCCAGCGCCCTTCTTTTTCTTCTTCTTTTTCACCTTCCAATCTTCTCAGGTTCTCCTCAAGTAGAAGCGATTACCTCTGCCATTGCAGGGAACTCCCCACGAGAGCCTCTTAATCCTCCAGCAAAACCTTGCAAAGACAAAGGTAAGTTACTGATTCATCTTCTTTCCTTCTTTTTCATCCTTTATTCATACATTTCGTTGATTTTCATGAATGTCCTTTTTCTTTTAGTTTGATTATCCTTCATCTAAAGGCTTTTTCTCTTATTTTTCGGTGTTATTTTCATGGATTTTCGATTTTAATTATCTTCCCCTACGCATCGATGATTGACGATGCCTCGCAATGGCATCACCAATTCCTCTGGATTTTGAGGTTATTTTTGCATTTATTTCACTCTTCCCTCTTTATTTTCCCTATTTTATCTTTTGATCCCCTGGCTTCTACTCCATTAAAGCACCATTGGCGGTGTTGAGTTTCCTGTGCAACGTCAACCCACTTCGTGCTACAACAAAAGGAAGGAATACGAAACTCCCACATCTACATTATTGATTTCTATTTGCTTTTTTTTTTCTTTTCAATGAAATGTTCTTGTATTTTATTCAAGTTTTTCGCATCGCATGCGATTCTTGTTGGCGTTCAGCTATTATCTGGTTATTCTCTTTTTATCACTCCAATCCCCTGTTGACATCAGATCTTGATTTCGTTTATTTTTATAATCGATTGGTATTTGGCCCTCTTTTGTTCTTCCCTTCTCTGATAACTATAATTGGCTGTCTCGCTGACTGCATTTTTTATGATATCACGACCCCCATCAGTTTCCTATTCATTTCATGATATCATCCGCTTTCGATCAGCATCATATACTAGGTCATTCTACTGTTTATAAGTATGCATCTGTGCTATTTATTTTTCCACGTTTGGATATCATGTGAATGATGATTACGTTCATACCTACCCTTTTTATGGGAAGATTGGGTTATGCATGAAGAGGGATAACGATGTTGACAAGGGTGTTGGTCTTTCTTGGAAGAGTATGGGCTTCTCATAATGAGAAGATTGTTTCGTCGACTTCACGTTTGAAGAAGAGGGCAACTTACTATGAATCCCAGGTCATCTGATACGCAGGATGCCTGCATTGAGCTGTGTGCTCTGTATGAAGCCTTCCTGTGTCATGCATTTTATCTCTCAATATCACTTTTGTCATATAGTATAGTTTTTTCTGCTATCTTGCATCATTGTACATCATTTTGTCTTTGTTTTTAATAATAAATTATGCATAGATCCCTCCATTTGACGTTATTCATCCACTTTTATATTCTTAATATCTATCAAGAGGATGGCTATTCAGATCACTCTCCCCCTCAGGTAATTCAATTCTATTTTTTTTTTTGTTGATGGGGTTTAATCAGATTTAATGATTTCGGATACCCGGATATTCACATTTGCTCTAATGAGTTGGGATGCTCCAGTTAGGTAAAGTTTGGGGAATTTGTGCTCTCTGTGCTTCGCAGAAGTGAGATTGCAAAATGAAATTGGTTAATATCCCTGTATTCTCGTTAATGCTTATGAATACCCATGATCCTATATTAACTGTTACATGTTACTTAATTTCCAAACTCAAGTGTATGGCTGTTATGTTGCTCCATGGTTGTTATGACCATCAAGACTAGCTATAGCTAGAGTTAAACAGATTGTTTCAGACTACTGTTTTCAGGTACTGCAAAAGAAAAAAAGGGGGGGGGGGGCTCCATCCGAATCTCTATCTTTGAAGCATACAGATGGCGCCCATTACCAGTAGCGACACGATTGGCTGATTAGTGGTTATTTTACACAATCTGGATTTTAATTGCTTCAATTTTGATCAACATTTTTTTTTCTCCTTATTGGTTTTGATTCCAAATATCTGCAAGCATATGGGTAAAAATATTATAGGGGAATCATGCATTAAGCTTGCTTGTTAGATGCCATTTCTGTATTTGGAGGTCATGGAGTCATGGACAATTCATGAGCATATGCATCAAGAGAGACACTTCTATCTTTCTATTTATAAGCTGCTTCTGGACTGATAAAAAAAAAACTCAGGAATATGTGCTTTTAATTCAAATGTGAAAGTGCTGAAGACGACCATGGCTCCCTGTTGGAGACCCTTATAAAATTATCAGGAATCAAATCATCCAGGGATGCTGGAATCCCTAAATGTGTCTTGATAATCTCTGTCATTTGCCAATCCCTTGCCAAAAACTCATATCTAAAACGTTGGATCTGCTATACAGGAGACGCCCTGCAGTTGGAAATTCTGATCTACGGCAACATGCAAGATCGAAGTCAGATGCCCCGCCAAGTGTGGTCTATTGCTTTGTTGCAGGACGTACTCGGTTCACCACTTGGGTGCTGAGCTCTTCAGAATATACTCTGCAATGGAGTCAAGCACCTTCCCCAGCAGGCTTTCACTGTTGCTATCTTAATAATCATCTCTGCATCTCGCCATCATCACTACTACAGCAGAGCATCTGAGGTAAGTTTTCTGCCAAATATATTTTGTTAAGTATTTGCCGAAATCTATGTTGAAAAGGCATTCTTCAACGTACATTTTGTCAGCGTTTACCTCCCTGTTGCAACACCATCTCCTAGTATCTATCACAGCACATACTTATTTGTTGATTGTTTTTTACATTCATCATAGTGTGTTTTAACATTCCATCTGCATGTCTATATTCATTAGTTTAGGGATTAATTGGTACATATTTTTTACCACTAGTTTAACTTATAATGTAGGCATCAACATATCATTTGTATGTTTTAGGCAATCATTCACCCTATACCTACCCCACACCAACTACACAGCAGTATTTTACTGTGTTTTGCTTTTCCCGAATAACATTATCTACCCCAGATGTTAAGATTGTTGTGCCAATTCATAGGCTTGCTTATTGGACAATACCCTAGGTTTTTGAGGGCTCAATGCAAATTTCTCAGGACTGTTGTAAATAAGTTGTTTGAATACATGTATGAAACTCATCCTGGATTGCATGATATGGCTTGTGATACATTTTTTATTGTTCAGAAATGCAAGAAGAAATTTGTAATTATTCAGGCCAGAGAAAGTGAGTCAGTTGTATCTAAGCTTTTAATTGGTCTCTCTACAAACTATTACGGATCTTGAGGCCCATCAAATTCATACATTTTATGGATCAGCTGGTTACATGATTCGATCCGAATCTGACTCATAGAAAAGAGATGAATATATGTAAAGATTTGATGCAGTTTCCTAATCAATGATGAGTTGAGATTATTGGCCAAGCACGCCAAAGTATTGATTTTCTTTGAAAGACCAGGCTGCTATAAGAATCGTGCTTGCCATATTGCAGAAGTTCACCAGTGTTACCATTTCTCATTTCTTACATCATTATATATATATATATATGTATATATATATATATACATATTTATAATCCAACATCTCATATATCTTTCCTTATTCTCGTTTATCATACACATGCCCATTTTTATAATGGATTCAATATGATATTTGTATATTTTTATTATTTTGTGTTAACTCGCTTTTGCAGGAAATATGTAAGAGATATTATTACTTGGGGTTGCAAATTTGCTTTTACATGTTGTAATAACTGTAGGCTAAGTGAAAATTTACATTTCCTGCTTTAGGTAGAATGGATGAGCACTATAAACATTATAAATTGCTTTTTCTCATGCATTTTTGCTTTTATTTTTCAAATTTCCACGATGGTGAAACACGAATGGCACGTGCACCATTTCATAAGAGGTAAGTTAATTCTAAGTTGATGATTTACACCAACGGCCATAGTCGGGGTGTAAACAAGACTTAGTATTTTTATCTTTTACGAAATAACATTGGACCCACACTGGATCCTCTTTAAAAAATTATCATATTCTTCAAATATTTCACCTTTTATCAGAGTTTAACTTAGAATTAAGTCAATATATATACCAATGGCCATAGTCAGGGTATATTGAGAGTTAATTCCATTTTAAACTCTATAAAGCACAAAATATGTTTCATTCTTCACCTGAGTTTAAATATAGATTATTATATGATACATTCAATGACCATAGTCAAGGATGTATTATATCTTCAATCTTATTTTAATTCATGTAAAGAATGAAATACAATTTTCAAAATCTAATTTCAAAATTTAAATTCATTCATCATTTAGGGTAGAACTGCATCATATTTTCAAAACTTCCTTTTTAAAATTCCAAGTGTTTCTTCTTCTTCATCAGATCTTGTTCAAATCCAATTCTATCTCACCTCAAGATTCAAGAATTCAAAGACCAATTTGACTTTGAAATTTCAAAATCATTTCATATTCAAACTTCAAATTTCCAAACTTAATTCAAAATTCAATTTAACTTTGAAGTTTCTAAATTCATCTTCTGATTCAAAATCCAGTTTTTTTCAAAGTTTTAAATCAAAGTTGAGATTAACTTTGAATCTCAAAAACCCAAATTCAAATCTGGATCTTCAAAAACCCAGATCATCTTTAAAAGTCCTATTTGGACTTCTCAAAACCCAAATCCAAAATCAAATCCTAAATCTCAACTTGGATCTAGATTTTCAAGTATAAAACTCCATTCCACTTTGGATCTCCAATTACAGATCCAAATTCCATTTAGGATCCAAATCCTTATTTCATTTTTGGATCTCCAGTCACAGATCCAAATTCCATTTAGGATCTAGATCCTCATTCCATTTTTGGATCTCCAAATCCAAAATCCATTTAGGATCCAGATCCCATTCTACCATTGGATCTCAGATTCAGATCCAAGTCCCAATTCTAGATTTTAAATCCAATTCCATTTTTCAGATCTCATCTGAACTCCCTAAATCCATTTCTATTTTTAAAATACCATTTGGATTTCTCAGATCCATTCTAAATTTCCAACTTCGAAAATCTAAATTCAAATTCCATCTTCATTTCCTTTCCTAAATTCAAATTCAAAATTCAAAGTCCATTTCTAAACTTTGAAACTTCATTTCCTTTCATTTCAAAGCTTCAAGTCATTCTTTCTCAAAATCAAAGATTTATTCTTCCAATCCCTATTTACTTAGAACTTCTCTGATCTATCTCAAGTTCTAAATTCAATCATTTCTTCACTCCCTTATCAAGTTCATCTCAGAAAACTTGGAAATTTTCAAAACATCTTTCAAAAGGAGCATATATTCTTGCATTGCACAAGCATGATTCTTTGTGCATTTTTAGAGTTAGAATAAATTCTTAGATTATATTTAGGCAAAGCAAAAGGCATAAAATTCGACCCTTGGTTTGATTACCCCTGGTAAAGGCGCCAGGAACGGTCGAACCTCGTACCGACGAGCGGATCCCGTCTCCCAGTTTTCCCGCAAATATTTCAAAACGGAGGCGAGTTATTTCAAAATATTTTCAAAATTAAGGTCAAGTGAGACCCGCAAAAGAGTTTTCTCTCATTCTTTTCTCTTCTCTTCTCTCTTTCTTTCTATCTTCTATCTTTCTCCCTTCAAAAAAGGAGGAAAATAAGAGGTTGGAAAGGAAAAAAGAAGGAAGAGAGAGAACATTATGAGAGGAAAATTTTTTGCGATGATCACAGTAGGCAGTGCAGACGACCCAGGCTGCGCAGACAGCTACTCATTCCCCTCCTGCTGAGGTCATTCTGAACCCCAGTAGCATTTTTTTGAAAGATTCTTGAAGTTGGACCCACCAACTTTTTCAAAGAAGGCCGACCCAGAGGCAGCCGAGAGCTGGGTCGAGGATATTGAGAGAGCATTAGACATCCTACCTGTCCCTGAAGATAGAAAGACTCATTTTTGCATGTACCGTCTAAAGGGCAATGCCAAGAAATGGTGGAACACCCTACAAAGGTTGAAGTATACCGATTTGGATGTGATTCCTTGGGAGATGTGCAAAGAGGAGTTCTTGGACACATACTTCCCAACCTGCGCTTAGGAACATATGCAACAACGATTTCTTGAGCTTGCTCAGGGTAGTATGAGTTTGGTGGACTATGCCACCAAGTTTAGAAGTTTGGAGCGCTATTGTCCGAACTTGTTTGCCAATGATAAAGCAAGGGTTGCCAAGTTTGTGCGCGGGATGAGGGATGGACTGCGGACTCGTGTGTTGATGAACCAACCTACTACCCTGACTGATGCGATAGAGTCTGCTACAGTCCTCATAGAGGATTGGGAGAGGTCCAGGACTGGATTTTAGAAGGGAGGCGGCAACGGTGGCGGTTCTTCGAATGAAGCGAGAAAGACCACACCTGCAGGTGAAAAGACGCAAGGTGGCAAGAGGCAGCGGACCCGTGAAGGGCAACAACAAGAAAAGGCTCAGTCAATATATCGTAAGTGCGGCGAGAGCCATCCTCTAGGCTTTTGTTCGACGTTCAAGGGAGTTTGCTACCAGTGCCAACAACCTGAGAACATCGCTCCCTACGGTCCGAACAAGTCATCAGCCCAGGGAGTACAACAACAACAACAACAACAACAACCACAACAACAATAGCAGAGGCATCAGAAGCAGCAGGGTCAACAAATGACCAATGAGAGAGTTTATGCTGTTACGACTACCACACAGAAAGATGAGACTGAAATGATCGAAGGTATCATTTTAGTTGTCGATCATTAGGCTCGTGTGATATTTGATTTTGGTGCTACCTAAACATTTTTGGTACGTTCTAATTTTGGGGACAAAATTCTTTTAAGGGGGTAGGGATGTAATATCACATATTTTCATACTTAGTCATTTTTCTGGTTTTGTCAAAAATTTGATTGTTTGGGAGAAAAATTGATTAAGGCTCAATTTTTAGATTGATGTCTTGAAGTTTGGGCTTGGCTCAGATCCCATTGATAAGGTCATAACGAGCCAATCGAAGCGAGATAAATAATTTATTTTTTACTTTTAAATTCAAGCAAAATTTGAGCAAATTTTAGATTATTTTTGAGCAAAATTCAGAATTTGATATTCATGTAATATGTCATTGGATGCATCTCAAAATTTTGAGCGCAATGATATGTTACTTTCCTGAATTCGAGTTTCAGTTGGTTTAAAATTATGTTTTTCTAAAAAAGGAGCAGTTTGTCGGTTTGGATCTGGATTTGGATCAGATTTAAATCCAACGCATATGATTCAAATTATTATAGATTTGGGTCTCATTTAAGACCCATATTTATCTAGATTTGGTCCAGTCTAAAATCTATTCGGGTTTTTGGTGTTGGATTTGGATCTTAAATTCAGATCCAGATCCAAACCTAATGTTTTTCTAGCTTTAAATTCAATACAAAGCTTTAATTGGGAGTTAAACATGGTCAAGAAGCCTTCTGGGTTAATTTGGCTATTTTTGGACATTTTTAGATAATTTTAATTAATTAATATTTAATAATTAATTAATTATACTATATTAATTACAAATTTTATCTTAGAGTTGTTTAGGACTTCTTAAAAATTT
The DNA here is from genome assembly GCF_984573655.1 of Nuphar pumila. Classification (NCBI taxonomy): domain Eukaryota; kingdom Viridiplantae; phylum Streptophyta; class Magnoliopsida; order Nymphaeales; family Nymphaeaceae; genus Nuphar; species Nuphar pumila. The sequence goes on from NC_143261.1 coordinate 53,459,085, forward strand.
CCATATACATGCCTTAGAAGGCTAAAGAAAGCTTTAGAAATAGTTCTAAAAGACTTGGAAAGTTTTAGAAAAAGTCAACATGAAAAATTTTAAAACTTTGAAAACTAGAGAGTTGCCCTAATTTCAAACTCTATTGCCCTTTTAGAAATGGCTGAAAAAGGGAGGGCGTCACCCCCTCTCCCCTTCTTTATATAATAAAAAAAAATAAGGAAAGAAAGAAAGAGGAAGAGAGAGAGAGAGAGAGAGAGAGAGAGAGAGAGAGAGAGAGAGAGGAAAAGAGAGGAAGGAGGAAGAAGAGGAAAAATGGTTTTCTTCTCCAGCCAATCCACTCCTTCCACCATTGTTTTCTTTGTTTTTCACATAAAGGTAGAGGTCTTCTTTTGATCTAAGTGAAAAATCGAGTGTAAATGGGTTTTTACATGCATGATTTAGACAAAAATCCATGAAAAAAGAGTAGATCCATATGCCTACTCTAACATATATGAAAGAAGATGTACAGATCCTCTTCCATGGATTTGTTTTTCATGTTTATCCACCCTTTCAAAAAGAAGTTCAATGTATGCTTATTTTTAAGAAAAGCTGAATTTGCTATTGGTATTTAAAAGCAAGGTATGGTGTGGTTTAAAAAAAATAGTTTTATTACCATTATGCAGTCAGCTCAACCCTTGGGACAGTCAGCCCCAGTCGACTGGGTCGGTTGGGTGAGTCTGGTTGCATTCCAAACCCAGCCGACTGGGTCTGCTGGGTCATAGGTATAAAAAAGGAAGCGTGATGTTGGGCAGACTGGCAGCCAACCGAGGGAGGCTCGACTGACTACCAAGCTCTGGCAGAACATACACAGGCCCGAATTGGGCCTGTGCATGGTTTGCCAAACCCAGCCGAGTGTTCTAGCTGGGCTAGCAGCGCCTTGCCAAGCTCAATACAGCCTCTTCGCTGGACTGGTAGCTCCCTGCTAGGCCCAATTGAGCTTGTTTGGGACCCCAGTCGACTAGTCGGTTGGGTGTAAACCTTTCATATATATATATATATATATATATATATATATATATATATATATATATATATATATATATATGTATTAAGAATAGATATTTTATAGTTATAAGTATATGTATGTGGTTTAAATCGATGATTTGAGTTTCACGGTGCATCAACAAGTATGCACATTAATGGGTACATGTTCTTTTCAAAAAGAAAAAAAATAGTGTATTTAACAGTATGAGTGTATTTCAAAATAGTGTATATGTGCATTTCAAAAGAAAAATAAAACAACACAATAACAGTTACATGCATTGCTAAGTATATGCAGAATTTAATGAGAACATGTATTGCCATGCTTTTGCAGAAATTAATGAGAATATGTATTGTCATGTTGATGCAGAAATTAATGAGAACCTGTCTTGCCATGTTTATACAAAATTCAATAAAAATATGCATTGCTATGTTATGCAGAATTCGATTTAAACATACATTTGCTAAGTATATGCAGAATTTAATGAGCACATGCATTGATTTATTGAGATCATGAATTGGCATGACTATCACACTTGATGGGAATATGCATTTACATGAGCACATCCATTCAAAGGAAATATGCATTGGCATGAATACGTGTATGTAAATGAAAGAATGCACTTGACATAGTTGCACATGAATTAAGTAAATACATGCTTATGAATATTTTTGCTCCATACGCATGATAAAGGTTTGCATATACTAATATGCATTTGAAACATGTGGTCTGCGTCATATATGACATATTGCTATGATTTTTATATATGGTGCATCAATGATCCAAGTGAATCATCGCAGGACTGAAGAGCCTCGAGCACTGGATGCTCCTTCTTTATTTACTTTTAAATGCATCACAAAAATCATATTTATTTTTATTGCACTGTTCTATGTGTTTCTACAGAAAGGAGTCTCGTGATGGTTCTTGTAGGGGTAGATGCAAGCTTTTGCCTTTGCATTTACATGCTGAATTGCAAAACTTAATAATTAGCTTTTAATAAAAAAATAATGAATAAGAACAGTCTAATATACATTCTGAGATCTCTCATCAAAAAAATGAGAATCTTAGATATTCAGTTTTGGGGGACTACGAGGATACAAAAACTTTGTGTGCTTTATTTATTACCCATGAACCCGATATTAAGGTTATTTCTCCTGGCCACAGTTTTAGTTAGAGTTTGTCACTTGACATGGGGGTGGTGTATAGACACAACTGTTATTTTGGTATACCAGGAAAGTGACATTATTGGATGTGGAGGTCCTCAGTGTCCCAACATTAGATATGGAGGTCTAATGTTTCGAAGGTGATTCGATCAAGGGCTAAGTTTGGAGCCCAGTAATAAAATACAACTTATGTGCTAAATTACCCTAAGAACCCTACTTGATCTCAGGAAATTTTACTTGTTTGGTGTATCTGCGGGCAACAATAATTAAAAAAAGTAACTTAAATTGTGTGCATTTAATAGGGACATGCATATAAGAAGAAAACTATAATGAAAGATAATAATTTGTTCATGCATTGTATTGCACTGAATTCATGCATATTTCTGCTATGCATTAGGTCATGCAATTTTACCTATTTTTTCTACTTGCCCTGTATGGTTGAATGCATGCAGTTATATTTTGTTGCATGTTAATTGTGTTAGATGCATATCTGAATTATGTTTATGTTGCAATAGTAGTCTTCTAAATTATTGTATGAAATCTTATCTGTATTATTTATGCTCATTTGTTTCATTGGAGGTACTTGTGCTCAGAATTTCGGTTCTGACACCCTATTTCTATGGTTTTTCGCAGTTGTAGGTGATCAGTGAAGCGACTAACTTCTGGAAGAGCTAAAAGTGTCACACTTTTGCTAGATAGTTCTCACAGATGGACAACGTAGCTCAACTTTACTTTTTATGTCATTTAATAAATTCTGAGAGGTTTAGCAAAATTATTGTTTAAACATTATTTCTTTCCTAATTAATAACAATTTGGGTTATTACGTTATAAATGATAAATATAAGATCTCTTGTGGTGTGTTTAGTTATCCAATTGAAAGTGAAACTGTAAAGGCCCCAGGTCTTTGGGAATATTTTCACAATGATTTAAAAAAAAAATTACATCTTTTAAGGGGTATGAGTTGGGGTCGTTACATCTTTTTTTACCTAAGCTTAGATTGTCTTGACGCTCTCTTACTGCTAAGCCATTTGTTCTTCATCAAGGTCATTTCTTTGTACCAACAGGGCTCCTTGTCTGGTAGGAACAACTAGTACATGTCATTTTGTGTTGGGACGTTGTAGGTTCAAAACCCAATGGTATAGGTGTACCTAACCCCAACTTGCCTTTTAAAAAAATATAAAGGTCCTTTCTTTATTTATATCTCTCTCTATATATATAGATACACTGGTATGAACCAAGATTTTCATAGGTTTCTTTACTTTTTTTCAAAAAAAATTGGATGTGATCTAGACGCTTGGTTTTATAGAAAATTAAATCTCAGATCATCCAGTTTGGATGTATAAGAAGGATCTTTTAAGGGTTGAAAATCAATGACTTAGAATTTTCTTAAATATTTAAGCATAAAAAATCATTCTTAATTTGATTATGATGATCCAACAGTCAATTCTTAATAAATGAACCACGATGAATGCATCTTCAGGGTTGGATTTGCAAAAAAACTTATGAAAATCTCGATTCATACCAGCAAACATATTTGGTTGGTAAACATATTTCAGTCTCTCTCTCTCTCTCTCTCTCTCTCTCTCTCTCTATATATATATATATATATATATATATATATATATATATATGGTGCTCCCAGTGTACCTATCATTGGATTTGTTAAGATCCAACGGTTACAAATAATGTTAAATATTTTGTCAAATTGAGGGAGGTTGCGGATGCTTTCCAACATTGAAAAATAAATGAGCTCTTGGCTTTTGGTATCTCACTCTGCATTAATGTGTAAATGATTGACATGGAGGCATGGTATACTCACACAAGTATGTACGCATGACATTTTCACAGAAGTCTTTTAGAAAGATAAAATGGAGCCAGCATAGGTTGTCAACCTGTACATAGCATGCATGACATAACTTTGTTCATGGAATCTGTCCTTTGTTTGTCAACCTGTACATAGCATGCATGACATAACGTTGTTCATGGAATCTGACCTTTTTTTGTCAACATGTACATAATGTCGGTTGATCCATAACATATGCATGACATGCTTGCATAGGTATTACACATGCCATTGTCATAGACGTCCTTTAGAAAGATAAAATGAGGTATGCATAGTTTTTCTCAACACATACAAAGCATGCATGATAAAGCAGCATCCATAGAGACCACTTGTTTTTATCCATGGTAGTTTCATCCATGTACGCATGAGAAGAAAGAGAGATTTACCAAAAGAGCACCATCCTTCATGAATGCATGAGAGGAAAGAGAAAAAGAGACGCCTAAAAATCAATAACTCATTTAATGTTCAGCTTTGGAAACCGTCTCTCACCCTTTCATTTGCTTTAGTTTCAACAACAATAATGAAAGACATGCAATATTTAACTCTCATTATCACCGTTGGATCTGTAAAGATCCAACGGCTGTAATCAAGGAGTAGGGGCTCCGGGAGCACCCTATCGTCATTATTACATGAATTGGTAATCAAGCTCAGACTTCATTAGGTCACTTACATGCAAAACTTAGGTTCAATGTATGTTTTAGGGCACTAACTGCATGTGGATTCTTTAAGGTCCTTTTCCCAGCCCAAGTATAAAATCAGTTTTTTCACATTCTTTGACTTGGTTCAACTGGATCCGAACAACTTACATCTTCTTTCATGTTCGTATATGTCATGATTTATTTAACGGGTAATGACATAGATGACACTAATTTTTAGCATGGTCAATTTATTATCTTTTCACAGTTTTGCTCTTTTCATGATGCATGGTTTTTTTCAAGTGCTTGATTTTCCGGGTGGCAACTTATATGGCACCAAGGTTTTTAGGCAATAAGATGATAAAACCATCAATCAGAAATCGGGCTTGAAGCTTTCTCCTTATCAACGAGCCGACTTCGGGTGGCAGTTGGTCAGGACGACTACCAAAAAGCTCCTATGAATTCCTATTTCACATGATCGCACATAAGCCACCACCGACCCTTCCTTCTTCCACCTCCACCATTGCCGCCCCCACCAGATGGCAGCCCCGCCTTCCCACCAGATGGCAGTCCTTTCCTCTTTCCTCTCTCTCACAATCTCCCCTTTTCTCTCCCTCCACCTCCCGCCATACTGTTGGACATCCTCTCTCTCTCTCTCTCTCTCTCTCTCTCTCTCTCTCTCTCTGCATTGCTGGACGGCAGACGACCTCTCCACCACCCTATCGCCCAGCCAGACGGCCTCCTCGCTGCCGGTGGTGGAGGTGCTAGTCCTCCGGTGGCCGTGGAGGTGGTGGAAGGGGAAAAAAGGAAAATAAGAGAAGGAAAAAGAAAGTTTGCACAAGAACGATATGGAGACCAGACGGTTCCTGTGGGTTCACAAGAGTTTACAGCTTTGCCCAGTTTATATATATATATATATATATATATATATATATATATATATATATATATATATATATATATATATATATATATATATATATATATATATATGTTTACTGACATGAGCCAAGATTTTTATAACACTCTTTGATCATTCAGTTAGGATGTATAAGATCTTTTAAGAGTTGAAAATCAATGACAGAATTTTTATAAATATTCAAACATAAAAATCAAATTTCTTGATCCGATTACCATGATCCAACAATCGATTCCTAGCAAATGAACCATACCTAATGCATATGCAGTGTTAGATTTGCAAAAAACTATAAAAATCTCTATTCATACCAACAAACATATTTGGTTAATAAACATATTTCAGTATCCCTATATATACCAGGAGCACCTACTCCCACCTACTAAAAATCTTGCTTGTAGATCTTCTCAATCAGACCTTATAGATGCACTTAACATAGTTTATTTGATAGGATTCATGTTTTCAATCATATTTTTGGACATAAAAAGAGGGTTTTTTAAGTCATGAATTTTTGGTACATTTTGAGCCATTGATTTTTGAGGATCTTAAAAACTTACATCCATGTCATAATCACATAATCCAAAACTTGTTTTCTACTAAATATTTGTCGATCATATCTATAGGGTCTATTCAACAAAAAAGGCTTGAAATTTTTTAAAGTTTAAAGCTTCTATCATGTGGGAGTAAGTGCTCCGAGAGAACCATATCACTATATATATATAAGAAAATTGAAATATGTTTACCAACCAAATATATTTGCTAATATGAATAAAATTTTTTGTAGTATTTTGCAAATCTAACCCTACAGATGTATTTAGTGTGATCCATTTGCTAGGAATCGATTGTTGGATCATCGTAATCGAATCAAGAAATGTGATTTTTTATGCTTGAATATTTATAAAAATTCAAAGTGATTTTCAACCCTTAAAAGATCCTCTTATACCTAGTAATTAGATGATCAAAGAGTCTCTTTCTATAAAATCAAACATCTAGATCACATCTATATGGTGAAATTTTTGAAAAATGTTAAAAAAAAACCTATGAAAATCTTGGTTCATAACAGTAAATATATTTAGTTGGTAAACATATTTTAATATATATATATATATATATATATATATATATATATATATATATATATATATATATATGAGTAATGCTAAGGTGTTTCAGGAGTACCTACTCTCAAATACTAGAAATCATGGTTGTAGGTTGTATCTTCTCAATCAAACCATATGGATGTACTCAACATAGTTTATTTGATAGAAATCATGCTTTGGATAATGTTTTTTTAACATAAAAATAAGATTTTTTAAGTCATAACATTTTGATACATTGTGAGCCATTGATTTTTAAAGATCTTAAAAAATATGCATGTGTGATATAATCACATGATCCGAAACTTGTTTTCAACTAAATAATGTTTATAGATCATATCTATAGGGTTTGATCAACAAAAAAAGTTCAAGAAATTTGAAAATTTGAAGCACCCTATCATTACCACATACATAGAAAGAGAGTGGATTTGCCCATTTACAATCTTCTTGGACTTCACTATTCATCCTTAATTCCCTTCAACGAAAGAGCTTATTAATTGAGACTTGGTGGAAGTCGCTTTAAACCAAACGACCAACTTGAATTTGCTTCCATGTTGCACATTGATTCAGAAGTTCACGTTTGTTAAAAGGACTCTACTTGCATTAATCAACTTGGGTGACTTCAAGTCGTTTAATGCATGTATTTGATATCTATTAAAATAAGATACTTCTTTTGGGGAAATGAACCAAGGCAATATCAAGAATGTTTTTATCTATGGGCGTCAAGGGATCAGGTATGGAGCAGCCATGAATCTAAATTAGGGTGGGCACAAACACACTAAAAAAGATTTTGCCGGTTGAGGCAAAACCCATAGAGAGATCATTTATGCTAATTGATTAAACAAAAAATATATTAATATTCTAATCAAATCAAGCATTCATTTGTTAATGGATTCATGCTTATTGCTAATTGAATAAGAAAAACCGATAACAACCTTAAAACCATAACTAAAATCTAATTCTTACAAACATCATAAATTATCCATTTATGCTAATTGGTAAAAAGACCTCTAATATTCTAACTAAAATCAAGCAATCATTATTCATGAATTCATGCCTAATAATAATTAGAAAAAATACACACAAAATAAAAAAAAATCAAATCCCAAACATCACTCATAGATATACTAAAAAGAAAATAAAAATCCTAAAATTCTAACTAAAATCAAGTGTGAATTCATGGAACCATGTTTAATGTTGATTGAAAAAAGCACAAAAAATGCCTATTTAAATATTCATGTCATTTGAAAAATCAAAATAAAAAACTTAAATCCTAATAAAAATAAAAAATTTAGGGATTTGATAAGTGATAACTAAAACCAAACATTCATTAATGAAATTATGCTTAATAATAATTAAAAATAAAAAAACATGTAAAAACCTTAAAACCTTAATTAAACATTCGTGTTATTTGCAAAAATCCAAATCAATACCGTAAATCCTAAAAAAAATCATACATTTGTGATAATTAAAAAACCCTTGATATTCTAATAAAAATCAAGCATCCATTGCATGCCTAATGTTAATTAAAAAAATACAAAATACCTAAAAACTTAATTAAACATTTATGTTGTTTAAAAAACAAACTAAATCAATAACCTAAATCCTAAAAACAGCATGCATTGTGCTAATGAAAAAATATATATAATCCCTAAAATCAAAACCCTTTCAAGCACTCATTTATGATTTGAAAAAAAAAATGAAAAGAAAAAGAAGAGGAAAAGCGAAAGACAAACTAGCCACCAAGGGGGTGTGTAAAAGAGGAAGAAGAGGGCGTTACAGGTCCGCCGCAGCCTGCTGGTGGTGCCAAATGACGGGTGAGCCACACAAGAATAAGAGAGCGTGTTTCCTGTGGGCTTGTGATGGTTATGGAAAGGGCCTGAGAGAGAGTGGGCACCCCTATGGGCCTACATTGTGGAATTGCACGAAGGGCCAAAGAGAGAGAGAGAGAGAGAGAGAGAGAGAGAGAGGTTAGGGTATGTGGGTGGCACAAGGTCGTGCCCCTTTGGGTCGGGGCCATCAGGCTTGAGTGCCCACGTATCTTGCGGATCAAGGTGGACACTGTCTACCCCGACCCATACCTCTTGGGGGGTTTTCATGCCCACCCTCCTCATAATGTGGCTCTTCCCTTGACCCAATCCCAACCTATACCAAATACTATAAGGTTAGGGCCTGGTTACAAAGAAGGGGATCCTATTAACTATCTGGGTCGGACCCATGAGATCTGGTTATTAAATAGGTCAGTATGGTTTATGAAATTTTATACCAAACTTGGGTCCAACCCGAGTTCTTATTAAGATCCACAAATTTTCAATGTAAAAAACATAAAAAATATTATTTTATTGGGTATAAACAGGGTCTGATTTATGTAATTCTTATTGGAATCAGGTAAAAAATACCTGGTCTAACCCAAATCCAGATCTGATACCCACAACACTTAGTTGGATCCGGCGGGTTTGGACCCACCTGTTTCATCTAGGGTATGACCCATTGACACCCCTAGGCATGTCAATAGGTAGGACCACAATTGTATGGGTCCAAACCTAGATTCAAATAAGAGGTGTTGGTACCAAGTCCCAACCTGGATAAGACTGGATCTTCCATAGAAAAATATCTATACCCATGTTGGATAAGGATTATGTGAATCAGACCTGATCCTTGCCCAGTAAAATATTATTTTTTATGATTTTTACATTGAAAATTTATGGATCTAAGGTCAGAGCTAGGTTTGGTATGAAGTTTCATAAACCATACACAACTCCGTATGCTAACTAGACCTCATGGGTCTAACTGCAACCATTAATCAAATGGTGTCCCTTGTTATCAAACCATGACCCTGTAGGCAGTGTTTCAAGTGTCGTCCACACATGTCCATGGATGAAAAAACATTGGGGATGGCAAAATCAATGTTAGGGATGTGAAATTGTTGTCCACCGCTATTATGTGCCCCCCACGAAACAACGGACAGGATACACCCTAATGCAATAAAAAACAAAAAATTCATGGCATGTGGATAGGGCAGGACAACACGTCCTATCCTATCTGCAGACAGTATAAGACAAGGCACATTGTCTCATAGGATCCGGTATGGTCCAGAACCAGGCCATGCCAATTATGGCAAGCTATTGCAGTGTCAGGCGAACCCAACCTGGCTAGCCTAACGACCCTATACCCCGCACATTGCCCCCCCTATGACTACACTGCACATCACTCCATGTGCAGCCGCGTAGATGGATGTTCGGCACACCACCTTATATGCAACAACCTACCCCAATACACATTTTCATAACACTCTTCACGAGTTATAGTTCGAGTTTAGAAGAAAGGACAATGTTCATGCTCCTTGAAACTAACAACCAAATTCAATAGCAATGTCGTGCCACCAAGGTAGCGACACGGTCTCTCCAAAGCATCACCAAAGCCACCTATAAGTACTTCACGATTGGAGACCACCTAATATGATCCATGAAAGAATTAGCCCTAACCTGCACGCACCTTCCTGCATGCCAAATGTTATGTGTGGGATAATTTTATCTTAAGTTAAAAGGTACTTCATCTAATCTCCAAAGTCAACATCCAGTCTGTTGGACCAATACATGGTAGAACAATACACCATGTTTGTGCTTTCATGCACTGTCGCACCAACATCGATATCATTGCCCATCGCATGACATGCTATCATTGCACGTCACTAGTAGTCCAACGCATATTGCCTGCTATTACACATGATGCATTTTTCACTCAATAGTGCATCACACTATCCTTGTCAAATTCCAACCCTTGCAACACCAACAATGTACACACATCTCCTTTCAAGCGCTCCTCACACTACAAGAAAAGCATCAATTAGCGACGGAAATTTGCGACAAAAAAAATCCGTCATAATTTTGCGACGAATTAGCGAGAGAAAATGAGTCATCCCTAAATTTGGAATTAGTTGTGGGATTTGCGACATAATCATTTCGTCGCACAATCTGTCGCTAAGTAGCGACGAATATTATAACGTGGTAAAATATGTTAGAACTTAATGATGGAATAGCGACAAATATTATTCCGTCGCTAATTAGCATCGATTTTGGCAATGAAATTGTGTCGTCACGAATCCATCGCTAATTTTTTATGTAAAACGACCATCTAGGGCACAAAATTATGTTTGCTCTCTCTCTCTCTCATCCATGCTGCTCGCCCTGGCCACCTACTTCTTTCCGGCGACCGCCTCGGCCACCTCCAACTCTCCCGCGATCGCCATGGCCACCTCTCGCTCTTCGGCGACCGCAACGGCCACCTCCCTTTCTCCGACAACCGCCCCGACCCTCTCTACACCCGCTCTTCCGCCGACCGCCCCCGCGCTGCTTGCCCCAGCCACCTTCCGCTCTCCGGTGACCGCCCCGACGATCTCCGCACTTGCTCTTCCGCCGACCACCCTCGTGCTGCTCTCCGGCGATCGCCCTGGCCATCTCCACCCCCACTCTTTCGCCGACCACCCCCACTCTCCGGTGACCCACCAACAGGAAAGTGCATCAGTGAGCTCGCCTCTCATACCCGTGCCTCCCCTCTGTCCCTCTTTCTAACTTGTTGGCAGGGGACCCACCCCCCTACCGTTGGTATTTTCGGTAGGGAGCCGGAGCCCCCCATCGCTGTTATTTTTCGGTAGGGGGGTGGACCCCCCTGCCCTTGTTTAAGCAAGGGCAGTAGGGGATCTGCCCCCCCTGCCGCTGGTATTTCTCGGCAGGGGGCGAAGCCCCCTTGCCGTTCTGTTTGCTCAGCCAGCAGGGGCGGAAGCCCCCCTGCCAGTATTGTGAGAGGCGTACGCCTCAATACCTGAAGCGTACGCCTCAATACCTGAAGCGTACGCCTCATAGGCGAAGCGCACGCTCAAGGTATTGAGGCGTTGCATTGAGGCGTTTCAGGCTTGAAAAGCACACTTCAGTCATGTGAAGCGCAGGCCTCAAGTCGAAATGCGCTTCACTTCTAAAGCATACGCATCTGTGTAGTCCCTACAAACCACCCCTTTCCTGCCAAAATCCGCCGCCGGGGACAGTGACGAGCAGGTTGGCACCATTGTCAATGGGCTCAGACCACTTGCGGGAGAGCCGAGGTCAAGTTCGTAGAAGGTGAGATGCTTCTGAGCGTCGATGCAGCATGGCCGGAGGGGTCCTGGTTGGCTTCGAAGTAGTCGAGCTTGATGGCGGCAAAGATGGAGTTGTTGCAGTCGACGACAACGATGGAGTAGACGAGGGTATGGGACTTGTGAGCCTCGAGAGGGGTGGAGATGGGGAGGCGGGCAGCAGTGTCGCGGTTGAGGGCGTAGACGAGCTTCTGCTTCTCGCAGGCGCCAATCATGACGGCGCGGCCCTTGGGGTCGACGGCGAGGAACATACCCGGGACGATTCGGCGGCAACCGAACTTGCCGAAGGTCTCCTGATGGACCTTGTCGAGGGCGTTGCGCTCCATGTTGTACTCGAGGATGCTGCAGAACTGGGCGAGGGAGGGGACGGTGCAGAAGACCTCGAGAGAGAGAGAGAGAGAGAGAGAGAGAGAGAGAGAGAGAGAGCTGTGTGCGGCCTGGAGTCTTCCTTCTCAGGATTGGTATTGTATCTCTGATTCTATGATTTTTTTTATGCCTGGGGTGGTGGCTTTGAAGAGGATTTTGACAGGACCAGATCCCTCAGATTTGACATTGAGCTGACGCCTTGACCGTAAGGAAACTGTTCATCTGAAATGAGGTCACTAGACCGGCTACCAGCTTGTATCTTATTCTTTAAGTGATGACAATACATTAACGGAAATTAAAATAGTCTGAAGTAGGCTTTTTTTAGCTACAATTAGGAGATATCATGCATAACAAGTAAATTTTGGTATCCTTTAATTACCTTGGTGATCTATGGTTCAGTGATGTTTCACATGGATTCATTAGGTAGATCAAGATCAAGGTTTTTCCTGGAGCACCTTTTCCAAATTTGAGGGATGATAAGAGGAAAGATGTCCATTTGATGGAAGTCTACTGGCATTTGTCTTTTTAGATAGTCCTGGCTTTGAGTCTTAAAGTAAAGCTCGACCTGTGATATAATATTCTATGTTTGATTACCTGCTAGGATTTGAGATCCATTTTTTCATATCTGCACATTTAGATTTTGTTAGCAATATAATACAACAACAACTACGCCTTCATCCCAAAACAATTGGGGTCGGCGATATGAACCAACAAAGAAAATCATTATGGGTCTTCCACATGAATCCTTCTCCTCCATTCATTTCTATCCAATGCCATGTCCTTGGTGAGGTTCAACGCATTCATATCCTTTCTTATCACCTCCATCCATGTCTTCCTAGGCCTACCCCGACCTCTTTTAACTAATATATTTTCCCATTTCTCCATCCTTCTAACTAGAGCATCATTAGGCCTTCATCGAATATGTCCAAACCACCGTAAACGATTCTCTCATCTTATTTTCAATTGGTGCAACGCCTACCTTCTTATGTATCTCCTCGTTCCGAATCTTATCTTTTATTGTATTTCCACACATCCATCTCAGCATACGCATCTCAGCTACACTCATTTTTTGAATATGATGTCTCTTGGCAGCCCAACATTCCGTACTATATAGTAAAGCGGGCCTAATAGTCGTCCTATAAAACTTTCCCTTCAACCGCAATGGCATTCTACGATCGCACAACACTCCAGTTGCACTCTTTCATTTCATCCACCCAACCTTTATCCTATGATTTATATCTCCATCAATTTCTCCATACTTTTGAATGATAGATCCCAAATATTTGAAAGAATCATCCACCGGTATTTCGTGCTCACCAAGCTTCACTACACTCCCATCACTACTTCGTTGCTTACTAAATCGACATTCCATGTATTTTGTCTTACTCTTACTCAACTTAAAACCTCTTGCTTCCAATGTCTGTCTCCATAATTCTAACTTAGCATTAACCCCAACTCTAGACTCATCAATCAAAACAATATCATCAGCAAACAACATACACCACGGCACATTTTCTTGAATTGATCTCGTAAGCTCATCCATCACTATAGCAAATAGGAAAGGGCTTAAAGCAGATCCTTGATGTAACCCAACCATTATAGGAAAATTGGTTGTCACCCCTCCACAAGTGCGGACATTGGTTACTACTCCTTCATACACATCTTTAATTATACTAATGTACTTGAGAGAAACACCTTTCTTCATCATTGTCCACCAGAGAACGTCCCTAGGTACTCTATCGTAAGCCTTCTCCAAATCGATAAAAACCATATGCAAATCTTTGTTCCTCTCTTTATTTCTCTCAATAAGTTGTCTAAGAAGATGTATAGCTTCCATAGTTGATCTTCCAGGCATAAAACCAAATCGATTCTCCGATATCATGACAATCTTCCTCAACCTAGACTCAATCACCCTCTCCCAAAGTTTCATAGTATGACTCATGAGTTTTATACCACGATAGTTTGTGCAATCTTGTATATCACCCTTATTCTTATATAGAGGCACCAAAGTACTCTTCCTCCACTCATTAGGCATCTTATTTGTCTGCCAAATCTTGTTAAAAAGATTTGTCAACCATTCTAAACATTTCTCTCCCAAGCATTTCCAAACCTCGATAGGTATACCATCTGGGCCAACTGCCCTTCTTGATTTCATTTTCTTCATAGCCTCTGCAATTTCGTTCTTTTGAATCTTGCGCATGAAGTCACGATTCATCTCATGAAAAGGAATTGAAAAGTCTCCAAGATCCTGAGCATGACTTTCATTAAATAGCTTATCAAAATAATCTTTCCATCTCTCCTTAATCTCCTCATCTTTGACTAAAACCCTTTGCGTTTCATCTTTGATACATCTAACCATACCCAGATCCCTCGATTTTCTATCTCTCATCTTTGCAAGCCTATAAATATCCTTCTCACCCTCTTTGGTATCCAACTTGTTATAAACCTCCTTATATACCTTATCCCTTGCGTTCTGAACTACTTTTTTAGCTTCCTTCTTTGCTATCATATACTTCTCCAAATTCTCATTATCACGATTTTTACTTAGATTTTTATAACACTCTTTTTTAACCTTAATAGCTAATTTGACATCCTCGTTCCACCACAATGTATCCTTACCTAGCGGTGCACCGCCTTTAGACTCACCCAATACCTCCTTAGCCACCTTTCTCATGCCACCCGCTATCTTATTCCACATAGATTCTGAATCCTCCTCGAGACACCAATCAACTTCCTTAACTACCCGCTCTACAAACATTCATTGTTTAGCTTCTTTCAGTGCCCACCACTTAATTCTAGGATCTATCATACGTCTATCCCTTTTGCGGTATTGTCTAATTCTAAGATCTAAAATTAAGACTCTATGTTGTGTAGCTACACTTTCTCCCGGTATAACCTTACAATCGATGCAACAACCCCTATCTCTCTTTCTAAGTAGGAAAAAATCTATCTGACTCGTATTAACCCCACTTTTAAATGTTACTAGGTGAGACTCCCTCTTCCTAAACCAAGTGTTTGCTAAGATCATATCATAGGACAAACCAAAATCTAAAATCCTTTCTCCACTTTCGTTTCTTTCTCCTATACCATAGCCTTCATGGATACTCTCAAATCCATCCCTACTAATGCCTACATGCCCATTAAGGTCACCGTCGATGAAAAACCTTTCTTCATAAGATATCCCTTGTACTACTCCATCTAAATCTTCCCAAAATTGATGCTTAATGGAATCATCTAAACCTACTTGAGGTGCATAAACACTAATAATATTAATAATATTCGTACCTAATACAAATTTAATAAGTAAAATCCTATCACCCTTCCTACGGACCTCAACTACATTATCTATAAACTCACGACTCATAACAATCCCTACTCCATTCCTATTCCTATTTATTCCTGTATACCAAATCTTATATCCCCAAGGTTCTATCACTTTTGCTTTCTCACTTACCCATTTGGTCTCTTGTAGACATAAAATATCAATCTTTCTCCTACACATAACATCTACTAACTCTACCAACTTACCGGTTAAAGATCCTATGTTCCAAGTGGCTAACCTAATTTTATGGTCTTGGCCTAACTTCTTTACCCCCACCCATCCAACAAAGTGAGGGAACCCTTGCCTATTTGGCACCACACCTGGGCGTCGGTGTGACGCGTCGCTTCCGGGCGACGACCTAACAACCCTTTTGTTAGCAATATAATATTGTCAAATATATATCTGAACCCGGAGATCATGAAGCTTACGCTCCAACGCCTCGAGGCTTACACCTCGCTTCATAACATGCTCAATGCCTCGCTTCGCCTCAGCGCATTTAATAACCTTGCCCCTTGCCGTTGGTATTTTTCAACAGTGGGGGGTTTCGCCTACAAGGGGCGGAGCCCCCCTGCAGTTGGTATTTTTCGGTAGGGGGCGAAGCCCCCATGCACTTGTTTAAGCAACAGCGGCAGGGGATCCCCCACCTTGTCGTTCTGTTTGCTTGACCGGCAGGGAGCTCCGCACCCCTACCACTGGTACTTTCCGGCAGGGGGCTCCCACCCCCTGCCCTTGTTTAAGCAATAGCGACAGGGAGATCCACCCCCTGCCGTTGTGTTTGCTTTGTCGGGCTGGTACTTTCTTGTGTCTTTGTCTCTAGTGGGCAAGAGTAATGTGCATTGCAGATGCGTAAGAGAGCAAAATGGGTGATGCTTAATGCTAAGCATCACATACAGCTTAAAATGCTATGCGAAAATAAACAAGCAAAGTGCAAATAGGGTAAATACCTATGACAAGTAAGTGATGTAAGTGCATCACATGTTATTTAATTTCTTGAATGCAACACTTTTTTGTTCACACACTCACTTAGTTGTGGATAACTAGGATTGTTTTGATGGAGTTTGGAGATCATGCTGAGCATGATTTTATTGTATGAAAATTGAAATATTCTTATTTTTGGTGTTCGTATTCTATGTTAGGCATGGTAGTAGTTAGCAGGATATTGGAGTGTGTTTGTTATAGGTACATGTTTGACATTATTTTGATATGAATGATCTGAATGTATTGCAATGTTTGATGTGACTGTATTCATGCTTGCATGTAAAATTGTACAATGTATTGCAATGTTATTTTCTATTTGATTATGCCTTCTATGTGAAATTGTATCATGAAAACATGCTTTAAATGAATCTATCATTTTATGGAATGTAATTTTATATTTCTAAATATCATTGTAATGTGTATAAAAATGATGTGATGGTGTTACACACGAAAATATTGAATTATCAATGCATACATAATAGTTCATAAAATTGTATCTTATGTTAAGCATGTTTGTGGTTTAGAAGGAAAAAAAAAATACGTATTAATTGAAACAAAAAAATTACTCACAAACAATCACCAAACAAGAATTAATAAATAAATTAGATATTTTTTTCATCATAGCATTTTTATGATTCTCTTTTAACTGGTGATGATAATATTTGTAACATTATAGAAAAAAATGGTTGCAAACCGTGAATGAATGTACCGTAGGATAATTGATAATGAGGTGTCACATGAATATATGGATGATGTTGACAGTTTTATTGAATTCGCAACGACAAGTGTCAGTACAGTTGATCTCATCGGTCGGATCAGATGCCCCTGCACGATGTGTAAGAACAATCAAATTGCAGAACCTCATGACGTTAGACATCACCTATATAAGAAGGGTTTTGTTAGTGGTTATCAGAATTGGGCGCTTTATGGTGATTTGAAATAATTTTGATGTACGGATGAATGTGGTGCATGATAATCCATATGTAGATTTGATATTTGATACCGCAGGACCAGAAATGGGTTCTGCTATGGGACCTAGTGATGTACCAACTAGGATAGAGGAAGAAGCAACAAACGATGCAGCTAGTAGATTTTATGACTTACTTAGAAATGCTGATGAGTCACTGTGGAATGGTTGCGAGAATCACACTATCTTGTATGCAGTTCTTCAACTACTGAATTTGAAGTCAGAGTATAATTTGAGTCAATCATGTTTTGATCGTCTGTGCTCTATTGTGAAGAGTATGTTGCCCAAAGATGAGAAATTGCCAGAAAATCTCTACCGTGCGAAGGTTATGGTCAACGCTTTAGGTATGGGGTATCAAAAGATAAATGTTTGTCCAAATCACTGCGTGTTGTATTTCAAAAATCAAGAAAATAGCAGATCATGTCCGTCATGTGGGCATCCTTGGTGCATGCCAAAGACAAGAAGAAATGGTAGTACGAGGTCAAAAGAAGTGTCATACAAGTCACTCTGCTACTTCTCTCTCACCCCTAAATTGCAACAACTGTATATATCTTTGAGGACAGCTAAACAAATAATATGGCATGCAAATAAAGTTCGACATGATGAAGACAAGATCACACATCTTGTGGACGCGGAAGCTTGGAAACACTTTGATCGTACTCATCAGAACTTCGCAATGAGAGTGAGAAATGTTAGGCTCGATTTATGTACAAATGAATTTAATCCATTTGGGGGTAGATCAACCCCATACTCGTGTTGACCGGTATTTGTCACCCCATACAACCTTCTTCCAAGCTTGTGTATGAAGTGTCGAAATCTTTTTTTGTCTCTATTGATCCCTTGTCCGACTTCTCCAAGCTAAAATCTTGATGTATATTTAAGGTCATTAATTAATGAACTGAAAATATTGTGGGATGACTGCAGCAAAAAAAAACAGCTGGTGGGATAGATGATCCACTGCAGTGGAAGGGTCATGTGCCTTCTACTATCATGAGAGATTATTGAGAGGGCATGTGCGACAAGTGGGCAAGCAATTAATTTTGAAACCACTCAGCAAAGGCTGCACGAAATCGAGCGAAGATGCCTGATGCCCATCTACACACAGGTGGATCTAGGACTTTTGGGAGCTACCAGAAGAAAATGGTAATTCATCAATTTATATATATATATATATATATATATATATATATATATATATATATATATATTGTCAAATTTGTAAGTATTGTTGCATACTTATTAATTAATTTTTTTTATCATTTAACATTATAGAAAGAAGAAAAAGGAGTCATTGTACCTTACAAGGATGTGTTTGTTGAAACACATAAACGTAAGAGCACGAGAGATTTTGTATCAGAGAAGGCGAGAGCAACATCAGTATGTATTTATTGTATTAATAAACATTATAATATACAAGTTACTATGAATTACGTTATCATAAATATTGTAATTCTTAATTATTAATTTATATTCTAATCATTACTTTGTACGAGTCATACGACCAGCAAATGATAGAGCGATATGACGATGACTCCACTTAGCATCCACATTTTGATCCTGCAGCATGGGTGACTGCAACCGGTGAACCCAAAAAGGGTCCTGTGTTCATGTTTGGGAGTAACATGAACACAACAACAGTCATTGCCTTCTGCAGTCATGGCTCTCAGAGTTCTCTCGCCAGCATCAACTCCCAACGTCTGATTGACCCTGCTATATCTTGGGATGGTGTTTGTCAGCGTCTTGAGGATAAAATGCGGTACTTTTTAAATGAAGTCATTCCCAACATTGTCTATAATGAGTTGTGCAACTTTTTGGGGGACATGAGAACTTCATTTGCATTCAACATGAGCTCCGGTGCCCGTCAGGTATAAAGATTCATGCTATTTATTTCATGTTGTTAGATTTCAATCTAGTATATGCATGATTGAATACATATATGCATGATTGCCTCACTATGAATTTTTTGACACCTTTAGAACACATATATGCATGATTGATTCACTATACAATTTTTATGACACCCTTATAACATATATACGCATGATTGAATCACTATGAAAGTTTTTTACAACACATATATGCATGATTTCATCACTATAAAATTTTTTTAGTGCCTTATAACACATATATGCATGATTGAATCACTATGAAAGTTTTTTGAAAACCTTAGAACACATATATGCATGATTTCATCACTATAATTTTTTTTAGTGCCTTATAACACATATATGCATGATTGAATCACTATGAAAGTTTTTGGAAACCTTAGAACACATACAAGCATGCTTTTATCACTATGACAACCTTAGAACACATATGAGCCTGATATTAGCATATATGAAAGTTTTTTAATGCCTTATAGCACATATATGCATGATTGAATCACTATAAATTTTTTTGACTGCCTTAGAACATGATATGCATGATTGAATCACATATAAAGTTTTTTGACTGCCTTAGAACACATATGAGCATGATTGAATCGCTATGAAAGTTTTTTGACTGCCTTATAACACATATGAGCATGATATTAACATATATGAAAGTTTTTTGACTGTCTTATAATGCATATATGCATGATTGAATCAATATGAAAGTTTTTGGACAACCTTAGAACACATATATGCATGATTAAATCAATATGAAAGTTTTTTGACAATCTTAGAATACATATATGCATGATTGAATCACTATGAAAGTTTTTTGACAACC
Organism: Nuphar pumila; assembly: GCF_984573655.1. Lineage (NCBI taxonomy): Eukaryota > Viridiplantae > Streptophyta > Magnoliopsida > Nymphaeales > Nymphaeaceae > Nuphar > Nuphar pumila. Next base: position 53,479,224 of record NC_143261.1, read on the forward strand.
TTAGAACACATACAAGCATGCTTTCATCACTATGAAATTGTTTTACTGCCTTAGAACACACATATGCATAATTGAATTTCTATACATTTTTTCTTAGAACACATATATGCATGATTGAATCAATATGAAAGTTTTTTTACTACCTCGAAACACATATATGCATTATTCAACACCTGATCTGCCTTGCTAGGCTCTCAACACTTTTGCACTTCTTGTCATAGCTGACCTAATGCGCATATCATGCCATAGTAACCGAAAGACTTTCTCGCTTTTGTGGTGCTTCCTATAACACCTTTGTCGCTTTTCCCTCTGCAATACGCGTGCACCACAACCTTATCTGATATCATGCTTGTATCTTCTAATTTCTCTCAATTTTTGTTTCCCTCATACTTAGCATCCTCAAACTCCATTTATAACTCGGATGCTTGTGCCTTCATCCCATATCAGGCTCCCTCCTACTAGGCCTAACACATTCACGTCCTTTACTTCACCATTGCAGACTTCGTAAACATCAATGTGCTTCATGCACAAGACAACGTCACTGTAAATCAATTTGCTTTGATATCACTTGTCACAGGCTAATTTTTTTGTGACCCATGTTCAGATCGACCCAAATATTATTCGGGTTGGCACTTTCTATGCACATACCTGAAAATTCAGGTTCTGTTCGGGTCGGGTATTCGATAAGAACCGGACCCGTTGACAGCCATACCGATACCTCACCCGACCCATACCCGAGCTTCCGATTGCACTTGTCTTTCACCCATAAGGTAGGGACATTATCGTAAAAGTTCAGCACCAAAATAGACATTTCAAACATTTGAAAATCGGGTCGAGGTATTCGTTATGCCTCTCTCTCTCTCATGGCGTCCCTCCCTCTCCTTCTCGCTCTAGGGTTTTACATTTGTCTGTATCAAGAATATCCTTGATCGAATTCTCAGATCTCTTCTTCTTGGGGTCGTTGAATTCCTTCTTTGGTGGGGACAGAAAGGGCGGCAGAGAGAGGCAAGGAAATGGCGAGTGACGAAGAGATGTTGATGGGGATCTTCGACACGAGGAGTCGGATCGTGAGGCAGCTAAAGGAACAGCAGCAGCTCTTCGACCACGCCCTCCATTCCTCACTTCTACTCCTAGGCATCCGCCCCCCGCCGTGGCTCTCCGACACCAGATCGTCGCCCGCCGTCGCGAACGGCGATCGCCGTCACCGGAGTATGTCATCGCTCGCTTTCTTCTTTTTTTCTTACAATTGGTTTTGTGGGAATTAGGGTTAGGGTTTCTGTGTTTTCTTGAAAATCGGATGTTTTTAGGATTTTAGAGGAGTTTTTCTTTGGGATTTTGTGTTTCACGGTCAGGGTTTTGTTTTTGTTTGTTTGTTTTCCTACTTTTACTTTCTTGGGATTTGGGGATTTTGCTAAACGATAGATGGATGATGGTGGGATTTTTGTCAATTTTTTCAGGATATTGCGAAATCTTAATTTAGTTTTATCGTTTTCGTGTTTGGGATGCTAAAATGATGATTTGAAATTGGAAATGGTGAACATTTTTTTGGTTCTAGGATTAGTTGGAGAAAATGGTCTCTGTTATTTTTGCTCTATTGTTTTGCTTTTCCTTTTCTTCACTTGGTTGTCTGGTGTTAAGGGGTTTATGGTTCCAGCTCTTGGGATGTCTCTAATAAGTTAAATTTGGGAAATATATATTATGTTTCAATGTTGTACTTCTATATTCCATTTCTACCATAATTGTCTTCCTTTTTCTTTTCCTTCCTCTTATCACACCTGCTAAATTTCTTCTTATAGATCAAATTGATGTTTTTGGTGCGTTTCCGATTCTAAGGATTACGTTCGGTTCAATTCAACTGTTTTCAGATGTTAGGTTAAATCTAAGAACTTCAATTTATGATTTTGAAGAATAATTTTGACATTTATAAGATCGCTCATAATATCTTTGCTATCGTGGGTATTGAATGGCTGAAACCCTATTTTGTATTCTTTAGCTTCTCAGTTAATTTCCCGCTTTCATCAAAGCTTAAGTTTCTCGAACTACTTCTGTAGGTTCTCTTCAAAGACTCGCTTCTCCAGTGCACCATGATTTCTACTGTATCTGTTTGGTGTACTTTTTCTTTTTTGGGCATGTGTATGTGCCCATGTATTTTGTTAACTTACAATTGTCTTTGCAGAAGTGAGCAAAGGAGATCTGATACCAGGTCTACTCATCCCTCCTCATAAGTGGGCTGCCACTTCCTCTGTTGGTTTCTACACCCAGAGGAATATGCCAGATAACATGTGTTTTACAGAAACACATGATTTTAATAAAGAATTCGTTACAGATAATATATCAACAGTAGTGGAAGAAGATTGTCAGAAAGCCAATGATAACGAAATATGCAGCCTTAATCCAATTACTGACCCTCCACTTGATACTGTTGCAATGCCGCTTGAAGTTTGTGTTGCACCTGATCGCTCCTTAGAGAGAATTACCCGATCAAGATCAAGGCAACGGGCATTAGAGAAGCGTAATAGTGAAAAGAAAAAACAGAATGATGAGAAGAAAACTACTTCAAATATTGAATATATAGGGAGAATTACATGTTCTAAGTTTGCTTCTCAGCAGTCGCATATCATGGACTCAATCAATCTGATGAAACATAAAAAATGTTATGGAACTGAAAAAGTAGAGTGTTCGTCGAACCCCAAGGAGTGCAAAGTTGATCAGAGAACCAGATGTGGAAATTCTCTGAAGAATGGGTTAAACCTCACACAGGAAATGCATGGTCGAGCTGTTTCTCCACCTCATGTTTTCCCTTCAGTTGAAGTGGTGGAAGCAGTAGAAAGGCAACCCATTCATGGAAATGCTTCAACAATTCATCCCAAAGAGCTGATGTTCGATGATTTGGAAGAATGCAGTGTGAAGGAAATATGTTCTGATTTAGACGAGCAAAGCCCTGAAAGTGGGTTTCTGAAGAAAATGAAGAACACACAGTCCAAATCAGCTCATTCATCAAACATGGAATAATTTTCTGACAAGACCCAAAAAGAAACAGTTGCATCTGCTCCAGAGCAGTCACAACATAATACAGTTCAAATTGGGGTTACTGTTACAGATACTTCAGAAGGTAATCTGATGTGTGAGGCTTTATCTTCAGGTAAGCAGTTAGCTAAGGTAGGGGGGTTGGTCGATTCATCAAATGTCCAGGTCAGAGAAAGACATAATAACTTTGTCCTTCAACAAGCGGCGACACAGTCAATGTTGTGTCGTTCACTAAATGATGGAGAAGTTAGTGAAGTTACTCAAAGAAAATCAGTCAATTCAGCTCTGAAACACATGCAAAACAAAACAGTGGTGCAAACAGAAGTCATTAGTGGTGATAGTGCTGAAGTTGACCAGAAATTTGCTGATTTTTCATCTTGCAAACAGTTACTGGAGGTAACAAAGTCAGCAGATTCAGAAAATGTCCAGACCAGGGAACGAGATACCTCTCTTGTCACCCAAAGGAGGATTACACGGTCAATGTCAGCTTGCTTAATCAATGAAGGAGGAAATACACAGAGAGAAGCAGTTTCTTCAGCTATGAAACAATTACAAAATAACACAATAGTTCAGATAGAAGCCATTGGTCATGATTCTTCAGTTGATAACCAGAAACATGGAGTTTCCTCTTCGGGTAAGAAGTTACAGAAAGTTAATGAGTTTGTGGAGAAATTTGCTGATTTTTCATCATGCAAAGAGTTACTGGAGGTAACAAAGTCAGCAGATCCAGCAAATGTCCAGACCAGGGAATGGGATACCTCTCTTGTCACCCAAAGGAGGATTACACGGTCAATGTCAGCTTGTTTAATCAATGGAGGAGGAAATACACATAGAGAAGCAATTTCTTCAGCTGTGAAACAATTACAAAATAACACAATAGTTCAGATAGAGGCCATTGGTTATGATTCTTCAGTTGATAACCAGAAACATGGAGTTTCCTCTTCGGGTAAGAAGTTACAGAAAGTGAATGAGTTTGTGGATTCTGAGGTTGTCCAGATCAGAGAAGATGATTCTTCTGTTAAGGATTTGGAGCAAGAAATCAAGAGAGATGCCTTGTGTGATACCGTAGATGAGAATTCTTTGATGTTGAATTTATCACCCAAGCATTGCAGGAGAGGAAGTAAGGCTTGTTACTTCCTCCGAAGTCATCCTTTAATTCATCAAAGAAATGTTGATCCATCCCATATAACTGGTCACCATAATGGAAGCAAGCCACGTCATTCTGCGCAGAATGTCTCAGTTTCTACCTTGGATAGCAAAAACATGGGTAATGGTTATGATATGTCATGGCCTGCGTACAGGTTGCAATGGGATAGTGATAACCAACTGAAGCCTAGAGCTATTACTCCGCAAACAATGATGAGGGACAGCCTGCAGATTCAAAAAGACAATGCTGGATCTGCAACAGGTATTTCAGAAGCCATAGAAGAAACTCATAATTGTGAATCTACTCAAGTGCTGTCTGAGCATTCAAATTTGGGTGCTGGGTTTGATGATGTTAAAATCTCTCTGTCTGTGGAGCCATCTGAGATAGGTGGACTTGAATTTTTGCCTTTGTTGCAAGCAACCTACACGATGATTTCTGTTCAAGAGGTAAGATATTTGTTTCCTTTTTTTTCTACCATGTTTATGATCTTTCAGAATCTAAAATTTGTTTAAATTTTAAATTATTAGAAAGAAGCACAGAACATTCTTTTGCAGCTGAAATTGTTGGATATAGAATTTGTGTGACTTGTCAATACATGTGATGTTCATGCTTATTGTTTTGTGTGGAACAGAAAATCATTTCTTCAATTAAGGCATTAATATTTAAGCAGCTCAGATGAACTGTGATGTGTATGTGCTTCACAGGGTGAACATAATTTAAAGGAGAAAGATCAACCCGCAGAATCACCTTCAGTATTCAAGCTAACTTTTTTAGATTCATCTCATAGTTTTCAAATCAAAGCGCAAGTGGATGGAACTTCTGATCTTCTCTTAATGAATAAGGAAGAATCAGGAAAACATTCTGGGACTGTTCTTAGTAATGGCAAGCGCTTAGTTCTGAAAGATGGTCTGCTCCAGCTTGATGGGGCTACAACTGAAACTATGAGTGTGGGTTGTTCTGTTGTGGAAAAGGGAAATGTTCTTCGGCCTGAAATGCATCAGATCAGTGATGCTGAAAGATATTTGGATGAAAAAAAGTGCCATTCCCATTCTCAAGAGAAAGAATTTGGTTCGCCATCATGTTATTCAATTCAGACCTCTTTTCATGATCGTCTTGATTATTCTGGTACACGTTCATCTTCAGTCAGTGTTCACGAATCATTGCCAATGTTTGAAGGATTCAGTATGGGTGCCCCAGTGATCGATGGACAACCACCAGTGGTGGGAGATGGTAAGTTGTATAATTACTTGGATTTTTCGAGTTTTAAGAAAACTGGTGTTGGCAACCTTCAGACATGCAAGTTAACCTCTTTTCTAACACCACTGCCAAATGCTTCTACAAATTATAAGTTCTATTCAACTCCAGACATCTACCATTCTCTACCTAATGGACTCCTGGAACACGTGGATTTGAGGGGTTCACTTCTTTCTGTTTGTGAAGACCCTAAGCCTCTTGTGATTGGGCCAGGTGAAGATGGCAGCTTCCATGACATATGCAGCAATATGGGTTTGGAATTGATGAATGATTCTTTCTTGAGGGGGTCTTATTCTGACCCTACCTTTCTTTCAGATGGTAAACTTGGGAGGGGTATGAGGAGCCCTTCTGCTTCTACCCCTGCTACTGGAAAATTTTCAGAGAGAACTCTCTTGAAATCTAATGGTAGCAGTTCAGGGAAGCAACTTCTTAAAAACCCAGAACTCACCTGTTTCCGTATTGAGGAAGAGACTAATATAAATGAAGAAAATGGACATGTAGATGTAGATGATATTTCTGAAACATCTCAGAAGCGAATCTGCTTTGGGATAAAGATGCCAGATGACCACAAAGCACTTGCAGATGCCGTGATGTCACGCTATGACTCATCTGATGTTAATGCCGCTGATCAGGAGTTCTTCGACAGAAACAGTGGAAATTCAGTTAATATGAAAGTAGCTTTTGTTGAAAAAGATGTTGGTGTTCAAAACTTTAGCATTGATGACAAAGAAAACCGTGATCCTTCTCTTTGTTCTAACAGATCTGAGAAGGCTTCTCGCTTTCCTAATAAGAGGCCAAGTAAGCCAAAATTGTCAGGGAATGTGGGAAGGGGGAAAGGAAGCCAGGCCTTCATTGGAAAGGACAGGAAGCCCAACAATATTGTGTCAAACATTTCATCTTTCATCCCTCTTATTCAACAAAAGAAGCCAGTTCCAGGTAATTTTTCCTTCAATATTTGTGTAATCAGTGTTGCAACACAATTTTAATTAATTATACTTCCCTGTGATTTGAAGTGTTTCTACATTATATGCAAAGACAAGCACATAGTCTACTATGTTACCTGCTTGACACTGTTTTCACTTGCAGCCAAGAGAGACATAAAAGTAAAGGCCTTGGAGGCTGCTGAAGCTGCAAAATGCCTTGAAGAACAAAAAGGGAATGAAAGGAAAATGCGGAAAGAAGCTGCCAAGATTGAGAGAGAAAAGGTGATGCGGGAAAATCTTAAACAAATAGAAGAACAGAGAAAAAGGGAAGAGGAGAAAAGACAGAAAAAGTTGGCTGATCTAGCAAGGCGCCAGCAGAGGGAAGAAGAAGAGAAAAAAGAGAAGGAAAGGAAGCGGAAATTAATTGAAGAATCACGCAAGAAGCTTAGGTTACATGAGGAGAAATTGCGGGCTGAGAAAGAGGAGAAAAAACTTAGGCGCAGAGTAATGCTAAGCTATTTCAATTTTTGACATGAAAGTGTTTTGAAGTAATTGAATAATATTTTTAGGTAATCTGATCACCATTATCCTGTTTATTTGCTATAGGATAAAGATGTATACAACAGCAAAGAGCTAGGAAAGGAGGCAAAAAGGCAGAAAATAGAGAAAGGACAAGAAGGAAGTAGGCAAATGCAAATGACATATTCAGAAACAGGGAAAACAGGTGCTAATGATGCTAGACCATCTGATACTGTCCGTGGAGAATGTGAAACTGTTGACATTCACATTGGTTATGGAAAGGTAGCATCCCAAGATTTTCAGCATGTTTCCTTCTGTTGATTTTAAATGTTTAAATAATTTGTTTGTCAACCATGAGTCATAATGAATTTACTAAATTGCCTTCCTATACCAACCCAAAATTATTCTTTTTCCTTCTAAAATAAATATTACCCAATTGCCTTTCCTATATAGTTCTATAGTACCCATTAGGGATGCACATGAACCGGGTTCGAGCTGAGCTTGGGCTGGCTCGGCTCGTGAAGGAAAACATGTTGTTCAAGCTCGGCTCGAGCTTGAGCCAAGCTTGAACAACCAGGTTCGGGATCCGCTCGAATCAAGCTCAAGCATGGCTCGACTAGGCTCGAGCTGAAAACCTTTAATTTAAAAATGTTTTTAAATTTTTTGAAACTTGTGGAAAATGTTATTTTGAAAGAGATGCAAACAGTGAGATTTGAACTCATGTCGCTACCAAAGATGACAAATGAGTTGTCCACTAAGGTAAGACACATATTTGTGTTAAGAATGTGAACAAAATTTATAGATATATAAATCTAATTTTTTATATAACTATATGAACTGAGCCTAATCGAGCTTATTCGAGCTGGACTGCTAGTTGAAGCTCGGCTCATTTATGTGTTCCGAGCCTGAAACCTTGTTCAAGCTGGGCTAATTTATTTTTTAAATGAGTTCGAGCCCGAGCTAGCTTGGCTCGTTGTGCATCCCTAATACCCACTCAATTTAGATGTCATTCCTTCCTCTACCTGCAAGTACATGGATGACTCAAGTGACTTCTTCTCATTGAATGTTGTCATTCTCAACGACCACTATCACCACCCTCTTTTCTTTCCTGCTTGCCACCTTTTCATTGTCAACTACAACCAGCTGCAACCCTTTGGGATGAGGTGGCATCTTGACTTGACACACTAAACTCACATCTCATTGGAAAGAATGCTCTAGTGCCCCCCCTGATTAGAAGCTTTTCTGGCTGCTCCCTCCCCCACATAAAATAGGAATCATTTATCTCATTTTTCATGAGGCTATCTTTTTGAAATAACTTCAGGGTAACATAAAAATAAAGATGTCTGGCAAAGAAAGCTGGGTAGGCATTTTACATGCATCTTAGCAGTTTCCTTTTGTAATGATCATGAAAATCGACTTTAGGTCCTGTATATCTTTTGAAAAGCTTAGGCCTTAAGGGTCTGTTTTCACAAGGTTGGACGACTCTTTTGGGGATAATGGACAAAACATGGATCTCTGTAGATAATCTTCCCATTTTTTACTAAATGGCGTCCATTACTATATGCCAAGACTACGTGCATTTAGATAACCTTAGTGGCATTCCGTCAAGAATACCAAATAGACTCGTACAAATGCACTGAAAATAATCAAATGAGTTGGAAATTGTCATTACATATTTCTAATGATTGAATTGGTGAGAGTCCATGTCTTCTGACAGATTGGCACACACTTTTATTAGCATTCCTCAGAAAGGCTAAAACGAATGTTCATCCACAAAAATATAATGGTATTCATTTTAATGCTCACTTCTATGCTATCATAACGAACGTCACACATCCGTTTATGAAAGACAAAAAAAATCTTCTAATTTTTCTCTTCTGGCATGAAGCAATTATCATTGCCTTAACAGAGGCTGTTTTTCATAACTTTGATGATATCAGAACTCTACCCAACATAGTTAGTTAAGCCATGTTTGTTGGTTCAAAGGAACCATGTTTCTCAACTTTCTGTTCACTTGGTCTTGCTCTCAGTCACTGGGATCCTACACTGCTTTTATGGTACTAAGAAATTTTTATTCAGATTTAGGGGATAATTAAATACTTTACTATAGACCAAATATAGTTGCATTATTTTGCATGAATAGCAACCACAAAATCCACCACCAACTGGTTTTTGTGCTGCATTTTTGCATGCCGTCATGGACATGATTCATAATTTCTGCTAATGTGTAGTTAAACAAGAAAAAAATGAAAGCACAACTGTCTATGAACTTTTCCATTTCAATGATGTTAGTGGGCCAAAGGCTCCCATCTTTAAAAGGTTAAAACCGAAAATGGATGCAGCACAAACATTCTTGTTCTGCACGGATGACCATTCATGAATATGCAAGCTGTTATTATATTTTCATACACTGAATGGTAATTGTATATGTGAATGTTGGCTTGGGCAGTTAACTTTTCTCCTTTTTTTATTGTGAAACTAACCAATTTATGTATTTTTACTAAAATTTCCTCGGCATCACTTTTTACAGGTAGCCAGCATCTCAAACAGCCTAGCAAGTTTAGACAAGGGTGGTTCTTCAGGCATTGAAGAAAGTGAAGAGTTACAATATGAGATATCTCCATATAGAGGATCAGATGATGAGGAAGAAGAAGATGATGTGGCTCAAAGGAAATTTCTACCTCTTTGGGCTAGGTAAAGAGTGTAGCAACACCTTTTGCCCAAAACATGTTTTGCTTAGCATCTTTGAATTTTTCCTTTTTCAGGTTGAATTCCTTAATTTGACAGAGTAGCAACTTGATGTTCTTACAGGAAAGAGAATTTGATCCCAATTTTATCTAGGCAGCAACATGTTGACCCAGATGGGATTTTCCCTAGCATAAAAGGCTGCAATCTAAGCGAAGGTGAGTGTTAGTCTTGTTTTCATGGCATTGGATTGTTTCTATCTCAAAGATTACTAAATGCCAAAGCAAGAACTGTAACTCTCAGTTAATTCAGGCCAACTTGGTGGACACCTAGTGTTACTGGCTCCAGAGCAAATCACAATTCTAAGTCGGATCACATCAAGTTTCTTAGATGGAAATTGCTGCAGTCTCTTCCAAGCTATAGTTTTCAAAAATTCTTCAATCTTAAAATGAAAACAAAATAACTCTAAGCATATATAGTGCAAGTTGCAGGATCTCAAAATGGATGGATCATCAGTTATGAATCCTGCATACCATAGGCTCATGAGGGCTCTCTCATCTGGTAGGGGCGACTCAGGAATGTCCCCAAGTTGACGGGACATCACATGTTTGAATCCCATGGGTGCGTATGTCCCTTGCTATGAGGTTGAAGCTGGGTGTACTCCCTGGTGGGCAAGGGGACCTTAGTGTTTTATTATGCCTATGCATTTGGGTGAGTGAGGCAGTTTTCCCCTACAAGAAAAAAAACCCACATCATAAATCATTCTTCAGTTGCTTCAACATCCATATACCACACTGATGTGTGAGCATCTTTTCATTATTTAACACTACTGTCAACATTTCGATCATCATCCTCAGCAATTTAATGTGGTCTGCAATGCAGACAAGAAGCTTTGCCTCCAGGATTTGTTGTCAAGGTCCTGTGGCCTGATCATGTTCTGTCACATCATAATTTTTCTACCTTTTTGATGAGTTGGTTATAAGGAAAAATCATTGGATTTTTTTTCAATATTTTTGCAGTTCTTGGAAGCAGTTCCTTCAGCAGGCATCATGATCGAAATGGACGCAGCGAAAGTGGTTGTTGGTTGAATGATAGTTTCACTCAGCAAGAAGAAAATCAGTATAAACTTGAAATGGGATTCATAAAATTGTAAATCTGCCCCACTGACTGATAGTTTCATGCACTGAAACTACTGTCATGTCATTATCATTGAATAGGAGCACATGCTGTTGGTTGTATAGCCAACCCTTCATAATGTTATGAAGGGATCTTTCTAAGATCTTTAGCAAAATTTGCTCGTCTCCATTCTTTATTTTTTTCTTTTGTTGAGGAAAACTGCAAATTACATGTCCTAAAAATTCACATGACAATGAATGGATAGGATAATGCTGTTCTCTGTTGAGATCAGATAATTCATAAGATCCACACTACGGATTTTTAAAATCTATGCTGGTAGTGAATATCTGCTTCAGTTACTGGGTGGAGATTGTGAGCATGATGCTTCTTGGTAGGCCCATGCTGGTACTAATGCCAGTTTTCTTCATGTCGTTAGTTTTTGGTGGCACTTATCAGTTCTATAACAGAAGAAGTCACTCAGACAAGGAGCGTATTCTGCCTGGAGGAGAATGTTCAGCAGTCTGAAGATAAGGACTCTTGTCAATGGTGGTTCATTCACTTGTTGGATTGAGACATTTGGGGAAGAGAGAGAGAGACTTTATTATATATAATTTATTTATTTTATATATTTATATATACTGATATTTTCCTGAGATTTTCCAAGAATTTTTTGTTTTTAAAATAAAATTGTAATTCAATAAAAAACTAAAATTGTGCTAATATCATGATAAAATCGATATATCACAAACTAATGTTATTTTGAAAACATTGCATTTTTTTTATTTCATCATTTTTTGATGGCATACTGGTGACCATGATATGTGAGCCGTATGATCGCCGGAGATTCGTGAATGGGTGATGTCATCAATCTTGACTCATAGTTTGACTGCACGTGCATTACGGTCCCTTCATTGTTGGTTTCATTGCCCCTCTTTTTAGATGACGAAAATATCCCTACGGTTCTGGACCCGGATAGGGATGGCAGTGGACCGGGGGACAATGGGGCTCCGCCCCACCTCGCCCCGTTTGGACCCGGGATGAAGGGCATGAAACAGGGATGGAGGTGGGGATGAAGGTTAAAATCTATCCCCGTGCGGGGATGGAGGTGGGGATGGACTTACGCTTTTTCCTGCCCCCATCCCCAATCCTTTAAGGGATGACTATAGACTAAGGGGAAACGGGATCCCGCCTTGCCCCTGTTTGGACTGGGGATGGAGGACATGAAACGGGGATGGAGGCAGGGGTGGAGGTTAAAATACATCCCCGTGCGGGGATGAAGGTTTGGATTTTGAAACGGGGCGGGGGTGGAGACCTTGTCCCCCGCCCCTGCCCTGGTCCACTGCCATCCCTAGACCAGGATGGTGCTGTTCACCATAGTCAAGATTCTCGTTATCGGGAAAATATCGGCGAGGAAACGTATCGGTCTAGTATAAAAGTAATATAAAAGCATTACAAAAGGTGTTTTGAAATTCTGATATTTTGGAAGTGTTATTCTGAAATTATCACATTTTTTATGTATAATATCAGAATTTGAAATTATTGTGATAAACTCAAGGCGTTGACCAAGCTAGCCCGGGTCTTTTCACAAGGCTTTGACCGGACTGGGTCTGGCATTCAGTTTTTTTTCTTTAAAATGCCACAATGTAGTTAGGGATGCAAATGGGTCCGATCCAGGATGTAGGTTTTGCAAATTTTAGCTGTTGATTTGACCCTAGATATAGTCACAACATTTTCAAAATATTGCCCATATTTGTGACTATGATTTGATCAACCCAACAATCCTTAGAGCAAGGCAAGTTAGGATGTTACATTATTCTTCAAATTTTCATATCCTAACTTATCCAAAATTTTCCCACAAGGGCTCCACACATCTCAGGGGCAATTTTTAAAATCACCAAGTTGAAAGGACGGCAAGAGTTCGAAACAAACTGGTACCTTCCCTTTCCCACAAACCAAAGTGAGGTGTACTCTCTGGTGGGTGGGCAGGCAAGGGACGCCTGGAGTTTTTATGTCAATGAACTCGCAAGTGAGTGAAATGAATTTGGAACCACATGATTTGAAATCAAATGTGATTTGAAGTCATGATTTCAAATCACATATTCCACCATGTGATTTGGATCACATGAGAGTTACTTTAGATATAATTTCAAAACACATTTCTTTTTTTTATTTGCATGAGAGTTCAAATCACATGTTTGGTTAGTCATGCAAATGAAATTGGTTCTCTCATTTGCATGGGATTTTAAATCACATTTGAATGCAACCAAACATAAGTTTTGTTAATAAATGAGTGAATCCAATTTCCAAACATAGCATTCATCGGAACTAGGAATGTAAACAGTTTGGATTCGGGTTCGATGTGATTAATACAGATTAAACCGACCAATGTTGGATAAATGGATCTGGATGGTGAAAAGCTCATATCATACCTTGTTAATTACAAGTAACCGAATCCGGATATCCATCAAATTTGGGTATCCGTCAGATTTGGTAACAAAATATCAAAACATATCCGCATCCGATTATAATCACATTTAATTAGACCGGGCGAATCGTGTCCCTCCATTCGAGTTGTGTCAGTTCACACAACCCAGTTTTACACCGAATCACGTAAACAAAACGTTGAAAAGGTATCCAAGAAAATTGATCATGTCTTCAAAGAAAAGAAACAGGGCTGTTATCGTAATTTCACCTTATTCGAAAGGCCACCGACCCCGGCTCCTTGTTTCTAACCGTTTAAACCCTTTTTTTCAAATTCTCATCCACTGAAGTCGTCGTCGTCGTCGTCTTCTTCTTCTTCTCTCTAAAATCTGAGCGAAACCATTCATGTCTCTCTCTACTGATTTCTATTTTCTGCCATGAAATCTCCTGAGACAAATCTCTTGCTTCCCTTCTTTCTTTTCTCTCTCATCTTTCTTTTATCCCCTTCATTTGCAGACAACACAAGATTCGATTTCCCCACCTTCACCCTTCTGAATCTCACCCTTCTCGGCGATGCCTACCTTCGGAACGGCACCATCGGACTCATCCAAGACATCAATGTCCTGGCTTAGAGCTCAGGTAGCGTTCTTTACAACTCCCCCGTCAGATTCTTCGACCCCTGCATCGAATTCCTCTGTTTCTTTCCTATCAAGATTTGCCTTCTCCATCGCCAACGTCAATCCCGGCTCGTTCGGAGACGGATTCGCGTTTTTCTTGTCGCCGGACAATCAGACGCTCGGGAGCCCCGGAAGGTTCCTGGGCCTTGTGAATTCCAGCTCTGCAGATGACAATGAGTTCATCGCAGTCGAATTCGATACGTTCTTGGACGCCGAATTAGGCGATCCGAATGCCAATCATGTTGGATTGGATGTTGGAAATCTCTCGTCGATCCGAACGATCGATGCCGGCCATGTGGGGATCGATTTGAAGAGCGGGAATTCGATCACAGCTTGGATTGAGTACAGGAATGATCTGAGTAAGCTCATGGTCTGGATGAGCTACACGAGTTTCAGGCCTCGGAAGCCCCAATTTTCGGTGGATGTCGATCTGTCGAAGCATTTTCAGGAGTTTATGCATGTGGGGTTTTCGGGTTCGACGGAGGGGAGCACTGAGCTCCACACGATTGAGGAATGGAGCTTCCAGACAATTGGGCTTCAGTCGAGGCCATTGCCGCTTCCTCACAGCGTAACAACGGGGCCGGAGGACAAGCCTGTGCTGAGTTTTTTTCAGCCCAGATGCCAGAATCAACAATGCTGGAGTAGAAAACTGGTTCTTGGTCTTGAGATCTCGGGATCAATTTTTATGTGCTTGATCATGGGATTTGTCAGCTGGGTTATTGTGAGGAGATGGAGGTCGCAAGGCCTGAGAACAATTTCAAACAAGAAATGCTGAAAGGTCCAAGGAATTTCAGTTACAGAGAGATCAGAACTGCAACAAGAGGGTTCCATAAGGGCAATGTGGTGGGACAGGGAGATTCAGGTACCGTTTACCGAGATGTTCTTCCCGGCTCTGGACTCATTGTTGATGTGAAGAGATCAAAACATGCTAATCAGGGTATAAATGAGTTCGTGGCAGAGCTTTTTGTTATAGTCTGCCTGAGACACAGAAATCTTGTGCAGTTTGAAGGTTGGTGCTGTGAGAAGGGTGAATTGTTTCTTGTATATGAATTCATGGCCAATGGAAGCCTTGACAATGTCCTTTACAAAGAAGATGAGTCATCAGTGTTGAATTGGTCACAGAGATACAATATAGCAGTTGGCACAGCATCTGCTTTGAACTATCTTCACCACGAATGCGAGAAACAAATTATTCACAGAGATGTGAAAACCAGTAACATAATGCTGGATGCAAATTTCGATCCGAGATTGGGTGATTTCGGGCTGGCTAAGATCGTTGAACACGATAAGAGCCCGGACTCCACTCTTACAGCAGGAACCATGGGTTACCTTGCTCCTGAATATCTTCAGTATGGAAAAGCAACAGAGAAAACAAATGTTTTCAGCTATGGGATGGTAGTACTTGAAATTTCTTGTGGCAGGAGGCCTATAGAAAAGAAACCCGAAAGTGGGGTCAGTAATCTGGTTGATTGGGTGTAGGAATTGTATGGTGAAGGCAGGCTCCTGGAAGCCCCAGATCCGAGGCTGAAGGGTGAATTCAATCAGGAGCAGATGAGGAGAATGCTGCTGCTGGGCCTGAGTTGCACCCATCCTAATCACGTAGAGAGGCCGGCGATAAGAAAAGTCCTGCAGATTCTCAATGGAGAAGAGCTGGTTCCTGCTTTGCCGGCTGTCAAGCCCGTCGTGAGCTTTTCCTATAACCTGCCTTTAAGCATTCAGGAAATCTTATCTGACAATGAAAATAGTGCAGTGTTGAACCCTTCGCATGCACCACAGGAGATTGACTTTGGATATTCCTCGTTTCCCTGAGGTGGATGATAGTTCCTTTTCTCTAAGGACTTTTCGTTCTTCTCTATGTTGTTCAATTACCTTTTTCACTTAGTTGGTGAGAAAGATTTTAAACACTTTGATCATGTTTTCATGATGCCACAGTTATTGATTTTTTATGTGAGACATTGAACTGCCATTTTGTTTGTTCAAATCAATCTTTTAGAGAAAATGCTTCTTTTATTTTACTTACCCATTCAGTGACTTTGGCACTGAACGTTCCCAAAATGGGTACTATCGTGAGCTGTTATTATGATGTCCAATTTGCTCAAACTTATGACTTTGCACAATCCGGTGCTAGCAAGCTGCTGCCACTCAAGCTGTAATTATATTGACTTATGAGCTTAAAACCTTAAAAGATAGATTAGAGAATGTTATAGCTATTGATCTTTCAAATTTGTGACAAGAGTCTCAGTTTGACTTCTTTGAGAAAGAACTCTTTTTATTACATCAGCTTTTTTACTTTTGTATTTTTTCCTGTAACCTGGAATACTATTTGCTTAGAGTATAGCAAACTCCGGTATTGTACGTGCACTCTGCATTCAATTGAATAAACTTAAGCAAGATCATGTGTTTTAGTCAACCAAAGCAACTACCATATTGACAATGGCATTGCGCCATTGCTTATTTCTGAAATGACAAAATGTGAAGTACTGCAATATTGCCTATTTGCCTCATTTTATGTCTGTTTGAATAGAGTGCTTTCTTCATTATAAAACTATATATCCATTTAGGAACATATAAATGTGTTTGTGCTTATATAGTTTGTTATTTTAATTGTTTAAACGTTTCCTACATCATACACCTGTTTGACTCTGTTTGGTTAATTTGCCCTGATTTCCGTTTCCCATATGACATGAACTTGAGCTCTCCCAAGCTCCAGCATTTCATTCCAGCAGCATTTTCTGATTAATTGTACCATCAAGTTTATGAAATCTTTCTAATGCAGGAAGGCACTCAGTTGACAGAGAGGTGCAGGAATAATAGTAGTAAGAATTCAGATTCAATATGGGGAGATCAAGATCATACAAGTTCTATAAGCTACCATCTTCATCTTTAGATCATAAAAAAGTGCGCATCTCCTGTACTTGTAGTTTTTGTTCCTGAAGTTTTTCCAACCCGAATTGTATATTCAAAGAAATTTTTTTTTTCTATTCATTCCAGAAGTGAGCCCTTCACAATTGAATTCATCCCATTGTGTTCTCGTAATTCCTAAAATGTATTTCAGGGAAGGGAGTTAACCTGGCAGTTTTGAATTCACTGCAAATGTATGTCAGGATTCGTGTTCAACATTTGTTGTATCTTATGAATTGGAAAGGTTTTTTTTCCTGGTGCAATGTGTGTGAAGCTTGATACTTTTGCATTTGACCTGTGAAAAACAACTTTACCAAAACTTGAAGGATTAGTTGAAATAGGCCAAAAAATTTGCCAGGGAGGAAAAGGTTTGGAAACCAAAAGACCCTTAGGTTATGCCATAAAAGGTTTTAAGAAATAAAATGTTGCTTTTAATGCTTGCAAAATTCACGTTGAAAAGGAAATTTACATCACCTCATACAAAACTTCGTGATTCTACAAATCTTTCAAAAAGTTCGCAAATATTTCAAGAATTTTGCAACCACCAAAGCAAAACTCTTGACGAAATTCACACTCTAAACGCTTTATATATATATATATATTATATATATATGTGCTAAAACGAAATCTTGCTTCACTTAAAGTTGAGAGCATATGAAAGTCTGTGAATTCCATAAATTTTTCATGAATTCTGCATCAAAAGTAGACGTTTGCAACCACCAACGTGAAACTCTTAACAAAATTCACAAGGAATTTTTGCGAGTGTCACACAATTCATAATTGTGCATGAGGGTTGCAAAAGAAGCGAGGAATTTTGCATGGGGGTTGCGAGGCAGAAGATGTTCACGTTTATTATGTGAATCTACTTTGTTGGAATGTAAAATAGTCATATTGTACAAAATTTGTGATTTCTGCAAAAATATCATGCAAATTTTATTTTTAGTGAGATTTAGCAAGATCAAAAGAGCATTGCGATGGAACACAAAAATCGAGAGATCCGAAAAAAATCCTAAGAAAGTTGAGAACTTACGAAATTAGACATAAAGCAGATTTCAAAATGTGAGAGGCATTTAGGAAAACACGTTAAATTTGTCGTACAATATGGTTGTCAATATTCTGCACTTATACTGTGTATATTGTATTTAGATCCATTGCATGGACATATCAAAGCTTGGTGTCATTCAAAACTCCCGTTGGTTCTCTTCAGCCCTTCAAATACTGTTGATGACTTGTCTCATGAGTCATGAATATTTCATTTTATTCCAGTGCTATATGATACACAATGCTTTGCAAAGGGCTTGCGCGCATATCAACCACACAACGAAAGGGTGCAACAAGGAGAGGCTTACCACAGCACCAATCAGAGTGTTCACACAACAGAAAAGGGGTGTGCATGGGATGGCACACATGAGCACACCATGAGCGGAGGCTGAAGTAGCGTGTATGCAACAAGGAAAGCCATCGTAACTTAATGCTGTATGCAACAAGGAAAGCCACCTTAACTTAACGCGAGTGCATGGAGAGATGCAGTGGGAGATGGAGGGTGAGAAGGGTATTAAAAAGAGAGGAAGAGAGCTCCTTTGAGGCAGAGAGACCTCCAAGTGCTAACACGCAATTGCTTCATTCACGCCCAACCATCTTTACAGCTCTTATTTATATATAACTAACCCAATCACCCCATATGGATCCCATAAATGGACCTATACTCATAGTATGAGTAGTTTTTTAGAATTGTCAATGTCAATATAATGCGAGAAGGGCCCATGCAGCTGGAGCAGGTTTTGAAAAAGGAATCAGATTGTGATTTTGAACCTGTTCTTTTCATGACTCCTCTTAATTGAGACGGGAAATAAAATGCATGAAGTATGAATTTGATTCCATTGTAAATATTGGAATAGAGTCTTGTGTGTGTGTTTACATGAGGATGAATAACTTTATCCTTGCATGAATAAACAGATGTCTATGGGTGCGTGTGTGGCAGTCATTACCATTACCAGAAGAACTTTAAAACCCATAAAATTGAATGCATCAAGCTAAAGGCATGCAGCCATCAAGTTCTTGCAATTTGGCAACAGTTTCATTTGGCATGTTCCTGGCACAGCACCATAATTATAGAAATGAACTAAAGAAGATCGAACTAGATGATAGATGAAAGCAAAACCAGGATTAAGTCTCCAGCAGGACACTCCCACTCGTCTGGACTGATGGCACCTCAATTAAGTAGAGACAGGCAGCACTTTCCTCAGATTGCCTTGGCCTAAACATCTCTCAAATCAACCATCATCCCGATTGCAGAAGAAATTTCCTGTCTTGCATCTAAAACTTCGAGTGTGAAAATGCCTTCAATCTTCATGACAGTACCTGAAGAACCCCTAACAATTAGACAAAAATCATGCAGTTGTCTCTTGTGGAGCGAGGTCAGGTACACCATCACCAGCCGGCACATCTTGTTTGCCACCTTCAATCAACTCCCCTTTCTTCAGCCCTTGACTGGCCAATCTTCGAGCTTCTCTTCTCTCCTCTCTTTTTGCAATTTTTAGCTGTTGAAAGCCTTGTTCTAGCTTCTCTTCCTCTTCAGGTGGGAAGAAGCCCACTTCTATCATTCCTAATTCTTCATACATCTTCTCTATCCTGGCCTTCCAGAACAAAGCCATTTCATTGTCAAGCTTTTTATAGGGTGTGTTCAATAAATACTCATCAATGCCACCGGCCTTGTCAATGCAGCGGAGGGCATGCGTTGTGACCTTGACACGAATGTGCCGATCAAGGATGTAACTGAAAAGCCGCTTCTCTTGCACATTTGGTTTCCAGGTTCGCCTTGTCCTGTGTTGCAATAAAGTACAGGGGTTTTCACAAGGTGGTCCTAACAGTTCATATTCATGCACCAAGTATATGACTATCCATACATGGACAGAAAATTGCAAAATCTGTGCACCTTATTTTCAATTGTGCGGAAGAGTAATCATGGCTAAAAGTATATTAATCTGCAAGAGCATGGATCATTATGCACAAGATAAGCAAAAAGAAAAACACAAACTTAGTGTAAGCCCTTTGCTGGAAAGAAAGTGCCATCATTAGCAAGCTCAGAAAGTAAAGTAATTCATATGACATCTCAAGAAAATAGAAAATATGGGCTTCCGCACAAACAAGAAAAGAGAGTCCATCTATGGAAAAAAGGATAAAAGAGAAACTACAAATATATCTAGTTATATCAACTATACTTGTCTGTACAAGAAACTCCTTTGTCGCTAGTTATTAATCATCAACATGGAAGGGATGCTAGGACCTTGCTTCAACATCTTGTTGACTTGTAGCAACTTAAAATCCAATAACCACACATCTTTTTTTCTTATTTTTTTACTCAAACCACCCCTTAATTGTCTAGGCATTATTGAGCAGTGCTACCGAAAGACTCCTGGATAGGTGGGAAGCATACTTCCCGAAATTCACTTCGGAAGTGTGATACTCTTCACTTCTGAAATTTGATGGGAATCTCAATTCTCCTATGCTTTTCTTATGCTTCTCACATGTTTCATCCACGCTTTCTATATGTCCTCTCGCGCTTATTTTCATATTTTCTATGTGTTTCCTCTCACACTTCCTGCTCACTTCCCATGTGTTTCCTTTAAATTGGTAACCATTGTTTTTAGATTTTGGCAAAAACTTAATTATTACACTACAAATCATGAAAATTTAGAAGTCATTTTTATTTTAGTTTTTATTCACCTTCCATTCGATTTCCATATTACTTCCGATTCAATTCTCAGATCACTTCCTTTTCGATTCATTGTCTAGCACTCCCTATGAATTTTAAAATGACTCACTTCTCGCTTTCTATGAATTTTAAAATGCCTCACTTTTTGCTACCGCTTTCCATATGATTTTCCGCTTCCGCTTCCTAGTCGAGCAACCTTATTATTGAGACATGAGCATTAATGTGGATATTTTGCAACTGTAGCCGTTGCTAACAACACAAAAGTCATCACTGAGTTTGATGTCCACTGTTTACACCAGAGTTACCAGAAGCGCCTAGGTAAAAGGGGAAGTGCGCTTCCCCGAAGCGTGCGGGGAAGCGCCACTTTTAAATGGGAAGCACGCTTCCCATCACGCTTCCCCCGCGCTTCCCCAATTTTTTTCAATTTTTTTGTATTTTTTATTTTTTATTTTTTTTCGCTTCCCCCTCGCTTCCGAGACGATTCCCGACTCGCTCCTAAGTGGTCCCACGCTTCCCGCTTCCTAAAATTTTGAAAGTGCTTCGCTTCCCGCTCCCGCTTCCCATGTCGCTTTCCGCTCCCGCTTCCCATGTCGCAACCATGGTTTACACTCAATAGTATGAACAGCCACCATCTCCAATTGTACTATTTCTACTAGTACATGTGCACCACTTCAAGCCACATGGCATGAGCCACTTATGTTTGCAATTTCATTTAGTCATCCGACGTTTTATTTGCTTTCCAAATTCAAGGGACTCAACTTTTAGCACTGCCATGTCCCAGAGCTCCATTGTGCTCTTTGTGTTCCTAAAGCAGACAAAAATCCCCTCTGGTATTCAGTTGACTAATACTACACTTCTCTCTCTTGCTGTGATGTGTTAGTGGTCATTCTATGAGTATACATGAAAGGAGTTAAGGTTGTTAGAAAATAATACATATATGTATACACTTGAATATATATATATATATATATATATATATATATCGTAATACAAGAGTATATATATGTATAAATATATATATATATATAAATACATATTTAAAGTATATACGTATATTCTTGTATTTTTGTTTTTATCTTCTGTAATTTTCTTTTTTTTGTAATTTTCTTTTTTTTCTTCTTTTTGTACCTTTTCTGTACACAGTCAGTAG
The DNA here is from genome assembly GCF_984573655.1 of Nuphar pumila. Lineage (NCBI taxonomy): Eukaryota > Viridiplantae > Streptophyta > Magnoliopsida > Nymphaeales > Nymphaeaceae > Nuphar > Nuphar pumila. The sequence goes on from NC_143261.1 coordinate 53,500,759, forward strand.
CTGACTGTGTACAGTGTACAACAGTCAGCTACCGACTGTTGTACAGTCTGACTCTGTACACAAAGAGTCGTTGGGCTGAAGCTTTTCTTTTTTTTCTTCTTTTTGTACTTTTTCTGTACACAGCCAGTAGCTGACTGTGTACAGTGTACAATCTGTACACAAAGAGTCGTTGGGCTGAAGCCCAACATCTCTTCATTAGCTGCTTTACTGTATAAATAAGGGTGTTTTAAACCCATTGTAAGTGTAATAGTTGAAGGGGTTTTTGTCCCTATGCTTATCAATACAGTGCATTTGAAGCACTTCGCTTCTTTCTGTGGTGTAAAGCATTTGAATGCTATTTTGTGCCGTCATATATTTTGAGTGTTTAAAGTATCAAGTTATTCGAAACTTGATTGTGTCTAAGGCAAATTCACATGGTATTTGGTGCATGATCAAAAGTGCATTGGTGGACTGCTTCGAAAAGTGTGCTTATTCTCCGTAGTGGCGGTGATCCTTCTCTTCTAATTCACCATGGGTGAATTTTTCCCACACAATACAAGCAACTCCAACTTTATTCCGCCATTCAAACTTGAAGGAAGCAACTACAACATTTGGGCGGGACACTTCGAGACATTTATCAAGGGTTAAGGTTTGTGGGGATTCGTAAGAGGTATTATTCTTGAACCTACTCCCCAAATTACATTAGGTGAAAATGGGATTGAGACTAGTCTTGACGAAAGAGATAAAGTCATGGAAGAATACTATAAGAAATTAGATGAATGAAAAATGAAAAACGCAAAAATTCTTTAATGGATGTTAAGTGGAGTGAAAACAAAAATTGCCTCAAACTTATTGTGCTACAAAAAGGCTAATGAAACATGCAAATATCTTAAAGGTATGTTTACCGAAGAAGATATAGCTCACAAGTATTATCTCCAAGAAAATGTTAGAAATATCAAACAAAGAGATAAAAATGTAAGAGATTACTTTATGAAGTTATCTTCCATGTGGACCCAACTTGCCCAATTTGAACCCAAATGGGAAGGTAAGTGTATAGAAATGTGAAGAGTTAAGATAGACTCTTTGCTTTTCTCTATGATTTGAGACCTGAGTTTGAACAAACAAGGACCACCTTACTATCATCTTCGTTACCTCCTCCTATTCATGAGATTCTCACTAAACTTAGTGGAGAAGAAACTAGGCTAAATATGAGTAAAAATGTTAGTGTACTTGCTAATTCTAGCAATGACCCAGAAGAAGATTGTGCATTTGCCGCATCTAAACCAGGACATTACATCAAGTCATACAAACCTCCTCATTTTAGTAAGAATATAGGAGAATAAAAAATCTTTTGCCATAACTGTAATGAACTGGATCATATTAGGCCTCAATGTCCTAGATACAAATATAGGGCTCAAGAAAAATGTGTTGCCACTACACCATCAAAACAAGATGAGGATACTTTGAATCTCAAAGACCTCACCAAAATCATTATCTCAACTAATGGATGCATTGCAACCATTACTCAAAGGATCTACCTCGGAAGCGGCCATTGCATCATCTTCTACTCTTGGTATGTGCTATTGGTTTCTTGATTCAGGAGCTTCTTTTCATATGACCTCACATAAGTCTATATTATCCGAATGTCAACCTAATTTAAATGCATCATTTGTTTCCACTGCCGATAGCACTGCCTTGAAAATAGAGGGTGTTGAAATTTTTAAAAATGATTTGACAAAACATAACAAATTTTATATTCCAAAAATAAGACTTATACCAAAACTTCATCTTAACCTACTTTTAGTTTCTCAAATCTCAAATCATGGATATGATGTCATTTTCTCATCAAGTAAATGTTGGGTGCAAGATCACAAGTCCGAGAAATTGATTGGGGAAGGTTCTAAACAAGGAGATCTTTATTATATGGATTTTCTTTGTATTCCAAAGAAATCTTTTTGTAACACTGCCCAAACAAAAGATATATGGACTTGGCATCATAGACTTGGGCATCCAAATATAGGTAAATTAAATTTTGTATCTGTTACCAAGAATCTTTGTAAAGATAATTTTGAATGTAAAGAATGTTTACTTGGTAAAATGACAGTCTTGCCTTATGGTCAAAGAACTTTTTATTCTTCAATGCCATTTGAATTAGTTCATTCGTCTTGCTCCTGTTGCCTCTAAAGGAGGATTCTCCTAATACGTTGTGTTTATCGATGATTTCACTAGATATTGTTGGATTTACTTTCTGAAGTTTAAATTCGATGTATTTATAATTTTCAAAATATATCATAACATGATTAAAAATCAATTTGAAAGTAAACTCAAAATCCTCATAACTGACTCTGGAAGAGAATATTTGTCAAATGAATTTAAACAATTTTTAGAAAATGATGGAATCTTACATCAAAGATCGTGTCATAGAACTCCACAACAAAACGAAATTTCAGAAAGAAAACACAAACACATTATGGAAACTACAAGGACTCTTCTTATTGCTAAAAATGTTCCAAAAAATCTTTGGGCTGACGCTGCATTAACTTCAGTATATCTTATAAATAGGATGCCCTCAAAAACATTGTCCAATGAAATTTCCTTTGAAAAATTATTCAAATATCAACCTGACTATCAAAGACTGAGGATCTTTGGTTGTAAATGTTATGTTTTAAATGATAAAGGAGATAAACTATCTTCTAAAGTTATCCCTTGTGCGTTCATTGGTTACTCTGAAACACAAAAAAGATTTAAACGCTACAATATAAAAAATGATAAGCTTCTTGTCTCAAGAAATGTTAATTTTGTTGAAGGAAACATGTCACAAGACATAAATTCTGATTACTCTTTCTTGTTTAAACTGTTGTCTAATGATGAAAATAATTATGTAGAATCTCCTATTAAAGATAGAATAGTTGAACCAATAATATACACTAGAAGAAATCAAAATGCAACTAATGAAAGTGTAAATCAAAGCAATCATGAAGCATTAGAAACTCCTTCAGAACAAACTACCATTCGTAGATCTGAACGAATATCAAGAATTCCAAACAAATTTATGTCTTATGACTCATTTTCTCCTAAACATAGAGCATGTCTTATACCTATTCATTCATATTTTGAACCATCATGTTACAATGAAGCAAAAAATTTACCCGAATGGATAAAAGCTATGCATATAGAATTAGATGCTCTTAAAGAAGCTAACACTTGAAAATTTTTAAATTTACCCATTGGAAAGAAAACCATAGGATGTAGATGGGTTTTTAAAGTAAAAACCAAAAGTGATGGATCATTGGAAAGGCATAAAGCCAGACTAGTTGTCAAAGGATATTCTCAAGAACATAGAGTGGATTATGAAAAAACTTTTGCTCCTGTTGCCAGAATGACCACTGTTTGAATGCTTGTAGCTATTTCAGCTATTAAAAATTAGAATATATTGCAAATAGATGTTAAAAATGCTTTTTTGAATGAGAATCTTAATGAGAAAGTATACATGGATGTTTCACCTGGACTGATAATTACTTCAGGTAAAGTACTTAAATTAAAAAAGACACTATATGGCCTCAAACAAGCACCTAAAGCTTGGTTTGATACGTTTAACAATGTTATTACAAGATATGGTTTTAAACCATGTTATACTGATACAACGTTATTTATCAAGAATTCTTCTGCAGGTATTATAATCTTATTTTTATATGTTGATGATATGTTGATTACAGGCAGTGACAAAGAAGGAATCAAGAAAGTCAAACAGTTTTTGAAAAATTCTTTTGAAATGACAGATTTTGGGTTCCTAACATACTTTCTTGGTATAGAAGTATCATACTCTAACAAAGGGTACATATTGTCACAAACCAAGTTTGCTTCAGATATTATTGGCAGGTCAAGACTACAACAACAACAACTACGCCTTCATCTCAAAACAATTGGGGTCGGCGATATGAACCAAAAAAGAAAATCATTATGGGTCTTCCACGTGAATCCTTCTCCTCCAATCATTTCTATCCAATGACATGTCCTCGGTGAGGTTCAAAGCATTCATATCCTCTCCTATCATCTCCATCTATGTCTTCCTAGGCCTACCCCGACCTCTTTTAACTAATATATTTTCTCATTTCTCCATCATTCTAACTGGAGTTATCATTAGGCCTTCGTCGAATATGTCCAAACCACCGTAAACGATTCTCTCTCATCTTATTTTCAATGGGTGCAACGCCTACCTTCTTATGTATCTCCTCGTTCTGAATCTTATCTTTTATTGTATTTCCACACATCCATCTAAGCATACGCATCTCAGCTACACTCATTTTTTAAATATGATGTCTCTTGACAGCCCAACATTTCGTACCATATAGTAAAGCAGGCCTAATAGTCGTCCTATAAAACTTTCCCTTCAACCATAAAGGCATTCTACGATCGCACAACACTCTAGTTGCACTTTTCCATTTCATCCACCCAACCTTTATCCTATGATTTACATCTCCATCAATTTCTCCATACTTTTGAATGATAGATCCCAAATATTTGAAACAATCATCCACCGATATTTCTTGCTCACCAGAGACTCTTGGAATGAAGATATGAGCCGATGATGGAGTTCCTTTGGACAATCCAACTCCCTTTAGACAGCTCGTGGGATCTCTTATGTATTTAAGTATTACAAGACCAGACATAGCTCATGTTGTACATATAGCCAGTCAATTTCAACACGCTCCAACATCAGCTCATATGAGTGCAGTAACGAGAATTATCAAATACATTAGAAGCACAATAAATAAGGGTTTTTTTTTATCCTCTTCTTCCTCCTTAGATCTTATTGCATACTCTGATGCTGATTGGGGAGGGGATCCAAATAATAAGCGCTCAACAACTGGTTTTTGTGTATTTCTAGGTGAATATTTGATTTCATGGAGGTGAAAGAAACAACAAAATGTGTCACTATCATCCACAGAAGCTGCATATAGAACAATGGCGACTGCTACCATAGAGATCGTGTGGCTCAAACAACTCATTTCAGATATAGGAATTCATCTTCAGAATCCTACAAGATTATGTTGTGACAACAAGAGCTCCATATACATAGCTCGAAATCATACGTTTCATGAAAGAACTAAGCATATAGAGATGGATTGTCATTTTGTACATGAAAAATATTTAAAGAAGACTATTGATCTTCCCTACGTGACATCAGAATGTCAACTTGCGGATTTCTTCACCAAGGCATTGTGCTCACCAAGATTCATTTTTTTACTAAACAAACTTTCGGTGATTTCACCCTAAGTTTGAGGGAGATTGGTAGAAAATAATACATATATGTATATACTTGAATATATATATATATATACTCTTCGTAATACAAGAGTATATATATGTATATAAATACATATTTAAAGTATATATGTATATTCTTGTATTTTTGTTTTTATCTTCTATAATTTTCTTTTTTTTGTAATTTTCTTTTTTTTTGTACTTTTTCTGTACACAGTCAGTAGCTGACTGTGTACAGTGTACTGTTGTACACAGTCTGACTCCGTACACAAAGAGTCGTTGGGCCAAAGCTTTTCCTTTTTTTCTTCTTTTTGTACTTTTTCTGTACACAGTCAGTACAGTGTACAACAGTCAGCTACTGACTGTTGTACACAGTCTGACTCTGTACACAAAGAGTCGTTGGGCTGAAGCCCCCATTGGGCTGAATCCCAACAGCTCTAATAAGAGCCGTTGGGAACAGCCCAACGTCTCTTCATTAGCTGCTTTACTGTATAAATAAGGGTGTTTTAAACCCATTGTAAGTGTAATAGTTGAAGGGGGGTTTGTCCCCTTATGCTTATCAATATAGTGCATTTGAAGCACTTCTCTTCTTTCTGTGGTGTAAAGCATTTGAATGCTATTTTGTGCTGTCATATATTTTGAGTGTTTAAAGTATCAAGTTATTCGAAACTTGATTATGTGTAAGGCAAATTCACAAAGGTATGGTGAGACAAGTGAAAGGACTCAAGGGAGAAAATGAGGCTTATATGATAACAAAGTGAAAGATTCTTGATGCATACTTCTTTTGTCAACATTGGGTTTCTAGGAAAGCATTCATAGTTTCCACAATAATTGATGAATCAACATCGTCCACATATCGCCAAGTCCTCGGGCAACCCTATAAAAACTATGTCAAAAAGGTGAACAGCCAGTCAGGATATGATCACTTTCTATAGATTCACCTAATATGATCACTAATAAATGCCCCATACCTTGTAAATCATCATACAACAGCAGTTCCACAAAATCCCTGGCTGCAAATAACTCATCTCTTCAGAATATTTTAGAAAGAGCTCCATCATGGCCATGGAACAGGCTCAGTCCTTGAGAGCCTCCCCATTAAATCACATCAAAGGCAAATACCTTTGCTACTTTGTTCAGCGGCAGCCAGTGCATACTCAGTATCCTCATGAAGAAGGTACATCTGTAGTCTAACAAAGCAGAACTTAATTGGACAGCTGGAGTTTATTTCAATGGAGAGAATTAGTTATTGCCAGCAAGTGCAACAATGTATATCCTAAGTGCAATTTATAATATCTGCAACAGGTATTCAGTTCTACAAAGCTGTCCCGGTCACAAATAACTTGCAGAAAGTAAATTAATTCACTTAATTTTTATTTCTCTTGCTGATCAATCTAAAAAAATTCTGATGCATGGTTATATGAATTACCTCCTGTTCAGTGGCCAACTAAATCCAAATTTGTACTTGTACATCTTATATGAACAATTTTTCTTGGAAGTGTGATTCATATGATCAAATTCGAGTCATGAGATTTCTTTTGTCATGTCAAGTGACATTGAACTTTTCATTCAAGGTTCTGAAAGCAGGGAGGTAAAATGGTTCCTTTACCAAATCTATCATTTTCCATCCTTGACTAAGTGTTTCAAGTTCATGGTGGATGAAGGTCAAAATAATGCATCGTGTGTATTAGACTGTCAAAGTTGGCAATTTGGCAAAGTGGATACAGTGCAATATTTTCCAGTCCTCTGCCATATTACGGGCAGAAGCAGTATCCCTGACATTCAACTCATAAGGCCAATTCTTCAAACCTATGTTGAACATAAAAATTGGATGACAATCTAGGAGCTGAATATGATTTTACTTCCATAGTTCACCCTGACAAACAGCTTTATCTTCAATCTCCCAAAAGCTACGTTACACACCCAAATGGGCCCTTGTCACAGATGACACACTCGGACACAATGTCCGACACGTTTTTGCATGCGACACACTGGTGACACGCTCCAAAATGTGTTTGACTCATGAACATTGTTTACCACTTTAGCTATGTTTGGGGCTTTCTAAACTAAAAAGAAATGTGTTTTCTTGTGTGGAGTTTTGACTGGTCAGAGAGAGAGAGAGAGATGACATGTCAAATCAGTCTATCATGCCATTTCTTCTTTTCCTCTTCTTTTTCTTTTTTCGAGTCCCATTATGAGAGATAAAGAGAGAGGGGGGGGGGGGGGGGTGCTACTATCATCTCACTTAAAATATTATGAAAATGCCCTTGTAAGTAGTCCATGTAAAATGTTTCATTAAATGTATCATCTTAACAAAAATGTTTTCATAAGTAGTTAATATAGAACACAAAAAACTCCTATTAAATTTTAAATTAAACAATACAAAATATTTTATATTAATAACGAAGACTTCATCTTAATTATAATATATAATACATATATATGTGTGTGTGTGTGTCACAGTGTCATACTTTTTAAAAATTTGCTGAATTAGAATCACGTTTACGAGGCCACGTACATACTCATGTTTTTGTGACATAGTCCAAAAGACAAAAAAAAGAAAAGCACTTCACTTTTATGATCATGAGCTTATTACCAAAGTTACCGGAAGCGTATAGGTAGATGGGGAAGCACGCTTCCCCAAAGCGCGCTTCAGAAGTGCGAAACATCGTGCTTCCGAAACGCGCGGGGAAGCACCATTTTTAAATGGGAAACACGCTTCCCCCTCGCTTCCCCATTTTTTTCATTTTTTTGTATTTTTTATTTGTATTTTTTTTTTCGCTTCCCCCTCACTTCCTAGGTCGCTTCCGAGACGATTCTTGATTCGCTCCTAAGTGGTCCCACGCTTCTCGCTTCCTAAAATTTTGAAAGTGCCTCGCTTCCCGCTCCCGCATCCTCAACTGGCAACCATGCTTATTACCAATGATAATTGAATCATGCAATACCAAGCATAGTAATCTGTATTGTTCATGGTAATTTCTCGGTGAGCGTTTTTCTTGGAGATATTTTCAAAAAGTGATTATTCTCGGGAAAGTCTCAGAAGCTATGAATAATAAAAAAGATAAGACATAATGCAGAATTTTAAAGAAAAAATTACAAAATATAAAAAAAAAATTGAAAATATGGAGAAAATACTGTGATAATATAGCGATATTTTAGGGTTTAGCAATATTTTGAAAATATCGGGGAACCATTGGCTGACCTTGAAATACCAATAATATCATGATATTTTCAAAACATTGGTGATATCAGTGACTGTGATACCAAGTATGCTGAACCTTTACCTCAATGCTCTTGTTTCTACAAAGAACCACCTAAACAATGCCATTATTTTCACCTATAAATAGTTTGTCAAACAAGCAACAGTTGTAATTTTGGGTAAGCCGTGACCTGCAATAGATCATATTATCTCTCCCTGCTATCAGCCACACTCAAAGACCACAATTTGATCATTTAAGAAGACATATAATAATGGGATTCACGTCAACTCAGGCTAATGAGTACTAGTGAATCCAATCAAATCAGCCATTCTAAGAGTCAATAGATGGTTGAGTGGTTTGAAACTTTATGTTGCAATGTGTAACTGATGACATAATGTGTCCTACAACCCACAACTCTAGCGATTATCATCACTCCTTGAATTGGTTTTAAGATCAACATAGTTCATCTTAGAATACATACATAATACTTTGTGAATCAGTTGCTATAAGCAAGTCACAACACGATGCTACTTTAAGAATGCTAGTCACAGCAACCTAACAGCACTTGAGAGGAGAGAATGTGAATGCAAGCCTTTTTGCATAGAAGTAGCTTTTAGGTCCAATCTTGAATATGTTCTTAAATCCTTTAGGGCCATACAGCACAAAGCACATGAATCAAAGTTTTAACATGTAACTAATGTGATATGCCTGTCCCTATACCAACCATCACAACAATGTAGCGAAACTCCAAAGACAAAACAAATCTTTGCATAAGAAATGACAAAAAGAGTGTGTTTCTTTGGAAGGATCGATGTAGCAAATAAAACATCATGATCCAAATACTTTCTGGTAAAGAAAAATGATATAATTTTCCCACTGATTCATCTCCCATCTATCCTCCACCTCACATATTTAATACATACCATTTCATCTAAACCCTCTTCCTCACCCACCCGTCTTCCACCATCATTCCCCCCCTTAAAGCATCAGTTACACTCGCATTCACTGGTCAGATACAACCACACCACTGTTACAACCATATATTGCCTTACCATTCACCGGATTTCAAGGGCTTGCTGGCCTAGTCCATCAATGCTAGAAGTCTGACTGTCCCTACCCTATCAATTCTTCTTCTAATCATTTACCAGATATACACTTCTTGCTCTTTCACCTGACTGTTGGAAACTATAGTTGGCTAGCCAAACTACTGGCTCATAAAGTTGCAGAGAACGTGAAACGGCTCCCAAACATGAAGCTCACATCTAGGGGAGCATTTGAGACCATTATACATGTTAAGTGGAGAATTATTTGCTGAAAATGCAATTTATCCCAGGAACGCACCGACTAGAAATGATTGTCTGCGATATAAGTAAAAACAAAAACATGAATTTTAAGAAGCAAGCACTAGCCTAGAAATGTTTTAGTGTGTTTAGTAGTGACTTGATAATCATAACCAACCAAAGACAAAAAAATAAAAAATAAAAAGAAACAAAAAGGAAAAAGGAAATTTTACCAACCAAGTTCTTCAGACTAATCAGAAAAATAAAAGCACCACAAAGATAAGCCAGGATTAGATTATATTTTTAACACGAACCAGTGAAGAAGCTTCGCCTAGCATCGATGAGAGAAACATAAAACAGCATAAAATAAATAAAAGCACCACCAAGCTACCACCTAAATTATTAAAAAAATCACTTCCTCAGTTTAACTCAAATGTTGTTAAGCCTACAAAAGCTCCGCACTCAAAACATGCAGTTACATGCATTGATTATATAACCCAACAAAATATGGTACCAACTAATCACCCAATACCCATAGGAACACAGCTTAGAACCCCAAAATTATACTCTAAAATCCCTCCTTAGACTTTAATCATGAAGATCCCTAACTAAGCGACCAATCATTTCCAGTCACAAGAAAAATGAGAAAACAAGCAAAAACGATCGAGAACCAGAGACAAGTAGAAGCCAATGTGCGTCAAACCCTTCACGATCTAATAAAAGAAAACAACCAACATACCAAAACTTCCATAAGAAAGCAACTGATTCGATCGAAACCAACATTGAGATCGTTCTCAGAACTACAAGTTCTTTCAAAAAAAGGGAAAATACGAAGTGGGTGTTACTTGTTTCCACCATCTTCGCTGACTTGGTTGCCAAATTGGATGTGGCGGCCGGCGTAGAGCCCCCTTTTCGCCCTACCCATCACGCATTTCTTGTCGGGGAGGCACTTCTTCAGCGATTCTTCTACGCCTGGAGCCAAATTGTCCCTACCCACTTTGCGGACGAGCTTGTTGAACATCTCTCTCGATCGAAACGACATCTCTCTCTCTCTCTCTCTCTCTCTCTCTCTCTCTCTCGAAGCGGGGAGCGAGCGAAGAGGGCAAAGCGTCTACCTAGGCCTGTAAACGGGTCCGACATCACCCGGTAGGGTGGAAAATGCAGCCCAGACCCTATTAAACTTGGATTACTCCCGGTCCGATTAAGTAATCGGTACCGAAACGGGCCAAGCTCATGTGTAAAATACATAGGACCCGATAGGTCCGGAATGTTAACTAGTTCGCCTAAAGAGCTCGGCCTAAGGATGTAAACGGGTTTGGATTTTGGGTTGGATTTATTCATTACCAAGTCCAACCTAATCAAATTTGACATAAGCAGATTATGATTAGGATTTCAAGTTGGATAGGACCATACAAAGTCGAATCTAGATACAACTAGCTTAAAATGGCATAGGACCGGGGTGGGTGAGGCGGGGACAAGCTCTCCACCCCTGCCATGTCTCAAAATTTTGCCCTTCATCCTTGTACGGGTTTTGATGGTTACTTTCGTCCCCAGTTCACTCTCTACTTCATGTCTTCCATCCTCGCCCCAAATGACGTAGGTTGGGATGGGTCTCCGGTCCACCGCCATCCCTAATATTGATTCATAATTGAATAAGGATGCAAAACTAAGAAATGAATCCCGATTTGATTATTAATTGGATCTTAATTTTGCTACCAAATCCAACTAATCGGGTTCAAGTTCAGGTTTGGGTTGGATGTCATTGACATCCCTAGCTCGGCCCTAGCTGGGGCCTGTTGGGCCTTTTTGCCCGCCTAATTGTCCAAGTCTAAGTCTGATGTTGAGGTGCTTGACCAAGTCCAATAGGACCCAACAACTAAATAAAGGTAATGCCTAGTGCAGTCTCATATTTCAAGGTTGTATGCCTTTTGAAAAATGTGATTGCACTAGCATTCGAACCAACTCACAATTACTAGGAGTGTGTAAACAATCTAAATTTTCCTCGGTCATCTTCAAATACACCCTTTTAGCATATGTCAATCTCCTTAGGAGTCTACCCCTAAGTTTGTCCTCGTTTATGTATCATTTTGCCCTTTTTGTCAGTAAAATTTTTATTTTACCCCTAGGTCACCTTAGACTCTTGTCAATCAGACCCAACTAAGCTTATTTTAAAGCTCAGAATAGTTAGAATGTCAGTTATTTCTAGCTTTTCTGAGCTCGCAATGAGAGAATCCTATTCATTTCTGACAATTTCGACTAAAATTGGTTCATTTCTTGAGAAATGAGCTCATTTCTAGCTAGAATTCTAGTCAATTGTTCTTGAGTCTGTCAATTCTAGTTAATCATGCTTCCTTGAGACTAACTTGAGCTCACTAGACGTTTAAGTGGTCAGGTTTCAGTTCAAATCCATTTTTCATAGTCTTGGAGTTCATTTTAGCCTATTTCAGTTCTTTTCAGCTAAAATTGAGCTAAGTCCAGTCATTCTAGCTGGTGTTTGAGCTCTAAATTTAATTCATCTCAGTATAACTTATCTTCATTTTATCTCAAACCCAATACAGTCTCGTTACTCACCTCACTTCAGTGTTTATTTCTCACTATTTCACTGAGAATGATGTCATTTCTCGGTCATCCAGCCTAGGAGTTTAGTCAAGTTAGTGTCTTTTTAGTTTCTCTCAGTTTAGAAACTCTAGAAACCGGTTAAAACCTCATTTTTTAGTGTCACTCTCCGCCCTGCAGGGGAAAACAAAAATTCTCAGATTATTTTGTCTAAAACATTATTTTATCATTTCTCAAGCTGGTACAAGTATCAACCTAGGCTCGAATTGATTCCTTTATCCAAAATTTTAGCTATATCCGAGACCCAATTCATATTTGGATCGGATCCAATAGCGGATCTGATATGCAATACATCAATTTCTATCTTTGGACAGGAATTTTCAATTCTTTGTCTCTGTCAGGGGTCTGGGACTTCAAATCCCTCATCTAGGGTTTGCATTTTGTAATCATTTCATACCATTTCATATTATATCATGTCATTTTATCGCATTTCATGTCATTGCATATCATTTTCGAGATCCAACACTCTTGTTTTCAAAATCTTAAATCTAGATTCGAGTTTTAAAATCTTTCTTTCAAAATAAATTTCAAAAAACCTGGGTTTTAAATTGATATTTTTCAGTTGGCCAACCCTCAGGGTTTTACATTCTTTATTTCAAAAGCATTTTCTTTAGAAAAACGATATGGATTCGTTTTAAATTTGATTCCTAAATCATTTTTCATTTTTTACCAATTTTCTTCAAGTGGGGACCACCCTGCAAGGGGCACCAAACCCTAATTTTTTCAATCTTTATCCAATTTCATTTTATTTCATGTTTTGTTTATTTCAAAAATACAAAAAAATTACAAATGTAGATGTCTTTTAAAAGCTTTTTGAAAATCTTGTTTTTAACCCCTTTATTTTTTTCTTTTAAAATCATTTTTGAAAAACCAAATGGGGCCCACATTAGGTGGTGCCACATTTGAGGGTATTTAAGTTCTTTTAGGATTAAGTAGAGTTTCAATTAAGTGTGAAGCTTGAAAGGTCAAAGTCTAATTGATTTTAAAACTTCATCTTTATTTTGGTATTTTAACCTTATTTTTAACTTTTATTTAGGGTTTTAAAAACTAGATGTGAGCCCACATAGGTGATGTCACATTTGAGAATCTCCAGAGTTTAATTATAAGTCAATTAGGTTTAATTAGTTAGAGTTTTGTTAGGTTGAAACTCTCCTAAAAAAATCACCCCACTTAGTTTTGATTTTTTTGAAACTCTTTAAAATAAATCCAACTCTTTAATTAAGAGTTTTGAAAATCTATAAATAGGGCCCTCTAGGGGAGGTCGACCTATCTTGTTCTCTCCCTTTCTCTAGCCATCTTCTCTCTCCCTCAAGCTCCTCCTTGCTCCAGTAGATCCTCCATTGAAGCAGCCCAAGGTGAGCTCCCTCTTGCTTCTTCTTTTTTTATTCATTTTTTTCATTAAATCACCATTGTCGTTCCTTGTAGTGTAGATTTTCTTTTTTTTTCATTCAAGAAAACATGTATATGGTTCAAGAAGGTGATCTACTAATTATCTAATGTATTTTACATATTTTTGATCCATCAATCATGCTTATATTTTATTTATCTTGTTAATGCCCAAAAAAAGATTGATATTCGACCCCTCTGTAGATCAAATCTCTCTTTTAATAGCTAAATCAAATTTGATCCATGCTCTAGTGATTTTTTTTTATTTTTTTCATGTTGTGTTTATGTTATTTTCATCATCTACATGTTCAAGCATGATCAAGAGCCCTTGATCTCATATTTTTATGCTTTTTACATACATAAATCAAAATATATCATGATTAGGGTTTTATCTCAGAGATATGCAATTCTGACTGTCTGATAATGATGCTATTTTGCCTGTTTATATTTGTTATTTAAATCTATTTTTTTATGGTAGAATCATGCATATGTATACAATTTTCAATAAAAAATCGTTTTTTTTTTTAGATCTGTAACCCTGTTTTCAAAATTCCAAACTAAAACCTATTTTCTGAATCAGGAAAACGCTGTGAAAATCCAAGAGCATTTTGTCGGAGGCATATCTCTCCAAACGAAGATCGTTTTTATGATTCGTAAAAGACAGCATCCTTGTATGCATGTCTAGTTTATTTTGTGAATTTTTCATAAATTTTCACGGTAAGTTACCATCCTATTTTAGCCTGAAACCAAACCCTATTTTTCCTAAACCGGTAAGCATGTGTAAACTCTGGGTCATATTGTTGGAGCGATATATCCCTAACCGAAGATGATCTTTCCAATCCGTAAAAAAGATTGTTTTTGTCTAAATTGTTAGTTTATTCTATGTAATTTTCATAAATTTCTATGGTATATTGCTATTTTATTTTAGTTAAAAATCAGGGTCTGTGTTTCTGTAACAGTCAGTCATTATTTAGAGTCAAATAAAACTTGCTAGAACAATTGCTCCCTAACCAAAAATTGTATCGATGAACCGTAAACAAAAGTGTCTTTATCTACATGTCTACTATTTTCTATAAAATTTTTATATTTTTTTATAATGCCTTTCTATTTTATTTTAACCCGAAATTAGAATTTGTCATGTTTCCTTATTAAAACTTTGTCAGCAATTAGGGTTAAATTATCAAAATGATTTCTCTCTAACCGGAGATTGTATTCTAGATCTATAAAAAGGGTTATTTTCATTAAAGTGTCTAGTTTCTCTTTGTTAAATTTCATAAATTTTTATTATTGTTTGATATTTGATTCTGATCTGACACTATGATAGGTACAGAACTATAGGTAAAATTGTATATTTTTCTTTTTTATTTAATATTTATATCAAAATAATCCCAAAAATTAAATTTTCAATTGCATCTTATTTTTAAAGTTATTAAAAGTGTCCATGTCGATTTATATGATTTTTGGAACTCATTTGATGTATTATTTAGTTATTTTATAAAAATAGGATGCTCGCAGAGTTCTGATTCAATCGAAACACGGGCAAATTTCATATTTTTTGCATATTTTATTATTTTCATGCATTGTTTTTATGATTTTTGAGTTTTAACATCTTTATAATCATGTTAGGGTGCTCTCCACTTGATTTGACATTGTTTTGAATCCATTTAATCCCCGGATTAAGCGTATTACAAAATTCTTTTTTGAAAAACCTTGTTTTTAACCCTATTTTGCAATAAATATCAATTTTCAATGGTATTTTACATTTTTTTTCCAAATTATAAATTTCTAATTTGTCTATTTTTATTATTCATTTAGTTATACATTATCCATTATTTTATTTAGTTGGTTTTATTTCAGGGAAGCATGAGAAAAAGCTTATATCCAGATAAATCCATCAATTTCCAGATATTGTTGGATAAATCCAGAAAAGCTGACATATTTCTACTAATAAGTTTGCTAATTTTGTAGGAAAGCTCAAGATTGTATTTTTTTTATTTTCTTTTTTCTTTCTTTAGTTTATTATTGATGTAAATTATAATTGTAATATTGGAATAAGAATTTTGCTTTTCTGCTTAGCTTAGGTTGTATTTGCATATAGTTTGATTTTAATATATCACTGCTATTGCTTGTCATTTATATGCGTATTTCAAATTCACAATGGTCAACACGAATGGCATGTGCACTCGCTTCTAAGGAGTTGGTAAACTTAGTGGAATTTATATTTGTGTCCATAGTCAGATTACGAATGATACTCAGATTTATCATCTTCTTTTAAGTTACAAACAACCTACACTCTTAGGCTATCTTAAAAAATTATTGCATATTTTTAAAAGCTTTTCCAAGTATTTTTCCCTTTTAGAATCAAATGAAGTACATTCAAAATATATTTTTGGCTATAGTCATGGATATATGGCGAATTTATTTCATCTAAATTCTATAAGGCACAAAAATCCTTTTACCAATAACTTTCTTAAATTCTTTAAAAAATATTTTCATAAATTACATCCATGCATCATCTAGGTTTAGATTGCATCATGAAATGAGTTCATAGGGCCACACGTCCATCCCTTTTGATATATTTTAGAATTCCATCTCAGAAAAATCAATTTTCTCAAAGTTACCTGGGATTTTCCTCAAAATCGATTTTCTCAAAAACCCTTAGTTTTCAAGAAAATTCAAAATCTTTTTCAAGTCCAGTTCACGATTTTTCAAAGCTTTCTTTTCTTCAAAAATATTTTTCAAGTGTGAAAAATGATTTTCAAAGTGTCCCTTTTTTCAAGAATTTTCAAAAATATTCCAAGCATACATCATATCTTCATTTAAAATTTTCCAAAGTTCATAGCACATGTCTAATTCTTTGTGCATTTAGGAAATAGAACAAAAGATTTAGACAGTTGAGTAAAGCAAAGCACATGATTGATCATTGATTTGATTACTCCTAGTTATGGTGCCAGAAATGGTTGAACCTCGTACCAACAGGTGAGTCTCATTCTACGGATTTTTTTTTCACATTTTAAAAATGAAGGCGAGTTATTTTCAAATCTTTTTTTCAAAGGTCAGTTTGACTTTCAAAAGTAAAATTTTGCAATGATAACAGGGTGTCAATGGATCAAGCATGACTCATTCCCAACGTGTATTGGATCCTATAGGGTTAGGGTTTGGTTACAAAGAAGGTGGTTGGATTAACTATCTAGGTCAAACCCATGAGGTCCGATTATTAAATGGGTCGAATATGGTTTATGAAATTTTATATCAAACCAGGGTTTGACCCAAGTTCTGATTAAGATCCATAAATTTTTAATATAAAAAACTTTAAAAATATTATTTTACTGAGTATGGACCAAGTCTGATTTGTGAAATTCTTATTGGATTTAGGTATGATTTTTCTTATGAAAAAATCATTCAAACTCGAATTTAGATCTGATACACACATCACATAGTCTGATCTAAGTTTAGACTCATCCATTTTTTATGGGGGTTCAATCTGTTGACACCCCTACGTCCACTAGTGCTCACACTTTGACTAGGGCTCTCAACTGATTTTGTGTGACCCGAATATGACCCGGATCAAATTTGACACATTGGGTTCGAACTTAGTGATATAGGTTTGTATGTTTCATCGGGTCAAATTCTAAGGATCCGAATATATATGGATCCACAAGATCCATCTAGAGTCCTAATTGTGGTTTGTTTTTTAGAAATTAAGATTTGATTGGGTATGTGGTTTTGCTACCAGTAATTTGACCTTATAATGGGTGTAGATACTAAAAAACCTTATTCTTTTTAGAGATTGTATCAGATACACCTAGCTAATTACAGTAAAATTTACAAAATTTATTTTATTTTGTAAATTTATGGGATGAATGTTTTTCTATTAAGTTAAATTAGATAGGTTTTTTTTTTAAACAAAAAACCAGTTTCATTAAAAAATATATTTTTGCCCTTTTAGGAATGAGATTGGACCATGGTTTTTAGTTGTTGATAACTAAAACATCTATGCAAAATTATAGATTTTATTTTAATGTATCTTAGTTGTGACAAAATTTACATCGACCGATTAATTTTATCCATGCAGTCCTAAATTTGAAACTCTTGTTTACATGTATGTCATAATTTAGAAAATAAATTAGTTGGACATGAATCATATCTAGAACTAAACTAGAAGAACACACTACTGATTAGGGCACAGTGTGTAGTCCTAAGGATGTCTTCTATTTATAAATTCAATTGGGAACATATAATTATGCATAAGCAATAAATTTTTGTTACAATGCTAAATGACTACATGATGTGTTTACATACTTAAATGATATGTAACATTATTAGATGACATGCAATATTTGTTTATGATACATAATATGATGTTACGATATGCATCATAATGATAATTATCATTGACATATGCTATGAGACATGATATGCATGCTTGCATAATTGAATACTCATGAGTAAGCATACGGTTCAAGAAATTGATTTAGTGCTTGAAAGCATGAATGTGACTTATTGCATAATCTGATGTATGAAATGTTGTAAGACATGGAGAGACATGCATGCATATGTTGATAGATATAATTGTGGTTCAAGGAATCACTATGGTGCTATGGGTGCATGAATGAATGTATGTGTGGCATGTGACATCATTATGTTGTAAGACATGAAAAACATGCATGCACATGGGATCACTCCTGAATGAGCAAGGATTTATTGAGAACCTAATATGGGCACTGAAAGCGCATTGAGTTATAATAATAATTACATGCATGCAAACATGATAATTTGAGATCCCCTTTAAGACAAGGTGCTCAATAAGTTTAAATGCACCAGGGCATATTGAATAGGTTATGGACTTGATTGAACAAATAAAATTGTGTAACTACTATAATAGGTAGTATGATGTTCATGCCTGAAAGGCAATATGGCAAATGACCTTGGAATGGTACTTGAGCTTTTGAGGCCCTGTGGTGCTATGTGGTCACGTGTGATAAAAATGTATGGAACCTTATTTTAAAAACACCACCTAATAACTCATTCAAATTTAGACTTATAGTTACCTTGGAGATGGTAGGTCATAAAAAATTTTGTTGAACAATCATGTGTTTATTTGAGAGTAATGACATCTCACTTGGGTCCCTGGTCTTAAGAGTTAGGGGGTCAGGACTACCAATGTATCATAAGTGGTGGGTTCATATCTTATGCAAAAGTGTTTAAGGTTTTCTCTCGGTCACGAATCGCCCTCAGTGGATCAGCCTCAATAAGTCACTTAAAAAAAATAAAATACTTAGCATAACAAACATTTGAATGGTCTCTTCAGGGGCTACAATTGTACTGCAAGTACCTGTATAAGGGTAATAAAGAAAAAAATAAAGCCTTAAACTTGATTACATTTATGTGTGAAAATATATCATAATAAGTTAGATGCATAATTATGATACTATTATTATTTTATGGCATGTTTCATAAAAATATTATTTATACTTCTTCAATTAAATACCCTATGGTTTATTTGTGCAGTATAATTATTCAAAATGATGTTTGAATTTATGCGCACTTAGTTTCGTATATACATGCTTAGTCATTGTGTTTAACATTAAGATTTGTTGTAGTCTGAACCCTGCATTTTATACAAATACAGGTATGAGTGAACAAGTTAGAGTGATTGTGGTATCATGTTAACCAACAATTTGAATTTCAGGAACTTTGTTTTGGATTGATTAATTAATAAATTTAAGACAGATTGTATAAACATTCATTTATTTGACAAATGCTTTAAATTGATAAATGGTGATATGCTAGAATACCTGTAACTCACGTAAGATTTTACCCAATAGTAAAGTGATGTTTTCACTGTTTATAAAAGAATTTCCTATATGTAATGTAGTCAAATTGGTTTGTCTTTAATGATTTTAGATCTAGTATTAGGAGGTTAAGACACGCTCGTGCTTACGCTTAGGCAAGCCGTTTAGTATTTCGTACAGTTAAAGTGTAACCATCGATAAGCCTATCCACTCAATACATCACCAGATAGTACCAGAATATAGGTACAATAGAAAAACCCATTTTCTAAAACAAGAAGTGTCAACCCTTCACTCTCAAGTATCAATTTTTAGGCAAACACACCATAATAAGAAGATCACGCGAGGTGTCAACCATGCTATCCTAGGTGTCAACCTCAGCTCTACATAATCCAACTAACTTAAGTGAAAAAACATAAAATATCAACCCTGAACTCAGGTAGGGTTGACCCTTACACACACTGGTGTCGACTCTCAACATTAAGCCACCAATCTGAATCAAAGGGGAGTCGACCCATCCAACTTAGGGATCGACCCTCGGTCCAACTGAACTGCAACACTGATCAAAAGAGGGATAGACAGAGTCACACTAAATCTCACTAGGAGTTGACCCTCTCACACCGGTATTGACCCTAGACCACAACAAACTCTAAATCTTTCATGGTTAAACTCAGAGGTGTCATCTCCCAATATAGATTGAGTTGACCCCCGGGTGCCCAATGCACCAAACACACTGATCCATATTATAATCATATATACATTAATGTGTATTAATATTTTATTCAATATTTTCATATAGTTGTTGGGTACAATACCATGATCACACACATACATCTATTATGTTTTGATCCTAAGTATCCTCCACTAAACAAAAGATAGTGGTAATGTTAGAATTTTAAGTGTGAGATATGTGATCTGAGATGTATGATATAGGACTATGAGAGTCATTATACACACACTCATTGTGCCATAACATGGTACCACTTCTCTAGGTACATTGGGTTAATACCTATAAATTAAACATACATGGGTCAACACCCACTGATGTGTTATCACATCCATGGATCATGCAATACAACCCATTACCAAAACTCCCAATATGAATGGCATGGCAATAAGCCATGCCTACATACAGTGCACTCTGGCACCAATCCAATCCTCTTTGGACCCTTACAATCCACATCAATGCCTCTTATCATAAAACCATAAATCAAAACAAGATCGGCTAACAAATCCATTAATCTTAGCGTACAAATCAGGATCACAATAAGATCCAAGAATCACCATAACATTAGGTCCTAGTCTTTGCCTCTTAAAGTAAAATCCAAGATTTCACAACAAGATTGAGTCCCTCTGACCTTCTACGATTCATTCCTTGGTTGATCCATTGACTTCTAAGTGAAGCAACTCCTATCCAGCCTAAACACCAAGAAATCACCACTCAAGTCTCTCAAGACATAGTACACATAACGACACTCAACAAAAAGGTCAACTCTAGATGCTTGCTCGGTACCACAGATCAACATTTATCATGAATCAACAATATCACAAGTGTCGACCTTGTCATCCTAGGGGTCAACCCTCGATAAACTCTCAAGTTAAAGTATGTCGAGAGCCTTCAGAATAAGTCCTATCCATACCTACTAGCATATATATATATATAGCTACCTACAACTATCCATGCCTATTGATCATGCATACATTTTACATGTTTATTCATCTTATTCTATGCATGATCCAATGTAAAATCACATTAAATACCCACCTTTATTGTTGTTTTCGATAAATTGCTTCGAAACCCAATTTTTAGAAAAAATTATATTTTTTTATTCAGCCTTGTATTTTTCGGTATTTTTATTAGATAGAAATTTTTTAATTCATAATTTAGTTAGATTAGGACTTACTTTATTACTTTGAATTAGTTTTAGAAAATACTCCTTTAAAAAACATGTTTTTAAGAGAGAACCTGTTTTGGAAATTGAAAAATATTTTGGACTCTTTTGAAAACTTTGTTTTTAACCTAATTCAGTAAAGCGTAGTTTAGCAACTAGCATTTTTTTTCTTAGGTGTTCTTATTAGTTTCTTTCAATTGGGTTTTGTTCATTGCAGGATATTAATTGTCCATTCAATTTTATCAGTGGTTCAGCGGTTTTATTTTTTTTACATTTAGGTTTAGCAGCTTTTGTTCTTTAATGAAAAGTCTTTGTTAGTTTTTTAATAATCACATTTTGTTTTCTTTTATTGATTTTAATGCAGCAATGTATGCCTTAGTTCGATTTTTATCTTTTGTCAATTAGTCCAGCCATGCTTTGTTTATTAGTTGCTTTCCATTAATGTTTGTAGCCTTAGTTATAATATTAATTTTTTTTGTGTTATATGTTTGCATTAGAATTGCATGCTAGTTTTTTTATCAGCCGAATCCTTGTTGTTGACTTTTAACAGATATTTTTTTTTGGTGTTTAGATGAGTCATTGCTTTACATAGGTTAGTGTCATGCATGAGTAGTTAGTTATTTTTAACGTGCAAATTCATTGATGGTTAGTTCCAATTAATTCTTGTTTTGCCGATTCTTTTTGTCTTAGTTAATTGCTTTCTTTAGTAATTTGTTAGTAGTAGTTTAATCAATTAGTTCAACTGGGTAATTTCTTGATTTTTTAGTTTGTCTTAGTTTCTTAAGTTCTTGAGTTCTTGAATTAGTTAAGCTTAGTTTGTTGCATTTTCTTTCTTAAATTATAGTTAGTTAAGTTTGTTTAGCTATTTTGTCTTTTAGTGTTAGTTGTTTTCAATTAGTTATTAGTTAGTTCATAAAGTAGTTTAGTTCATGTTAATTGGTTCATATTTTTTTTTATGATTTTTCTTCATTTTCACCTTTGATTTTCTCATAGATTTTTATTCGTACTGCTTCGTTTTGTTTACTTGTTTTATAGGAAAGCGTCACTACAAGAAATCTGTGGATTAGCGACGGATAACTTTCATCACAATTTCTTAGTCTCTAATTAGCGACGGAACATATATGTCGCTACTTTTGTCGCTAAATTGTGATGGATTAGCGAATGCCATGATCCGTCGTGAGGCCGTCGCTAATCCACAGAGATTTAGCTTTGTGATATATACACATTCATCGCTAATTCCATCGCTATTGTAGCGACAGATTTGCGATGGATTACAATCTATCGCAAAACATCGGCCGATTCAGTTTTGTGATGGATAAATATCCGTCCCTAATATGTCGCTAAATTGGAGTTCAATACTAATTAGTGACGGATATTATCCGTCGCTAATTCATCATAAAAATTAAAAAAATAATTGTTTGAAATATAAATATCGAGAAAAAATTTCTCGTTATACAATTTATATATCTTGTGTATAAAAAACAAAGTACATATAAAAAATACAAATACAAATACAAAGTAGGTGAAGCAAATTTAATACAAGTTATATGTGAAACAAAATTAACAACCCAGTATAAACAAAATTAACAACCCAGTATAATCCTCGCCAAGTTCTAATTTATTACAAGTGAACATATACAAAGAGTTTCGTTTGAAACAAATTCAACAGATGAAGCTAATCTTCGCCAAGATTCGAATCATCATCCTCTTCATTATCTCGATTTGCCCCTCTATCCATGCCTCCATCAGCTCCTCTACGTTGATCATCTCTAGCATCCTACAAGAGAACCAAAATATTAGTATTGATAAACAAAATATAATGAAATAAATTATATGCAATGCACCTAATCTAAGACAATCAAAGTAACATGGCTGAATGATACATAGACTAGCAATAAAGTGAAGGACATTAACAGAATTCAGAGGTTGTAAAAAAAAATTCATAGTGATGAAATCATGCTTATATGTGTTCTAAGGTTGTCAAAAAACTTTCATAGTGATTCAATCATGCATATATGTGTTATAAGGTAGTCAAAAAAATTTCATATTGATTCAATCATTTATATATTTGTTCTAATGAAGGCTGACCAAAAAAATTTATAGTGATTTAATCATAAAGTTATGTGTTCTAAGGTTGTCAAAAGAATGTCATAGTTATTCAAGCATGCATATATGTGTTCTAAGGTTGTCAAAAGAATGTCATAGTGATTTAAGCATGCATATATGTGTTCTAAGGTTGTCAAAAAAAACTTTCATAGTGATTCAATCATGCATATATGTGTTATAAGGCAGTCAAAAATCTTTCATAGTGATGAAATCATGCATACATGTGTTTTAATGCTAGCAATAAAAATTCATAGTGATTCAATCATGCATATATGTGTTTTAAGACAGTCAAAATTCTTTTATAGTGATTCAATCATGCATACATGTGTTCTAATGCTAGCAATAAAAATTTATAGTATTTCAATCATTCATACCTAACGGGCACCAGAGCTCATGTTGAATACAGACAAAGTTTCTCTATCCCGAAAAAAGTTACACAACTTATTAGGGACAACGTCGGAAATGACTTCATGTAAAAAGTCACGCACTGTGTCCTTAACAAGCTGGCGGACACCATCCCAAGAATTAGCAGGGTCAATCGGACGCTGGGAGTTGATGCTGGAGGGAGAACTCTGAGAGCCCTGGTTGGAGGAGGCAACGACTGGTGTGGTGTTCATATTACTCTCAAACCCGAACACACGACCCTTTTTGGGTTAACCGGTTGCAGTCACCCATGCTACAGGATCAAAAGGCGGATGCTAAGTGGAGTCATCGTGGTATTGTTCTACCATCTATTGCTCATATGACTCCTACAAAATAATGATTACAGTATAAATTAATAATTAAGAATTATAATGTTTATGATAATATAATTCATGGTAACTTGTATATTACAATATTTATTAATACAATAAATGCATACCATTGTCACTGTCGCCTTCTCTAATACGAACTCTCATGTGCTCTTATGTTTATGTGTTTTAACAAACACATCTTTGTAAGGCACAATGCTTCTTTTTTTGGCTTCCTACAAGGTTAAATGATAAAAAAATCAATTAGAAAGTATGCTCAAATACTTATATATTTGATTATATATATATATATATATATTGATGAGTTATCATTTTATTCTGGTGGCTCATAAAAGTCCTAGAATCACCTGTGTGTAGATGAGCATCAGGCATCTTCGCTCAGTTTTGTGCAGCCTTTGCTGAGCAGTTTTAAAATTCATGGCTCGCCCACTTGTCGCACATTGCATCCCAATAATTCATCCTGATAGTAAAAAGGCCATGGCCCTTGCACTGCAGTGGATCATCTATCCCACCAGCTGTTTTTATTGCTTCAGTCTTCATATTGTGCAACATTTCAGTAAATCGATTAACAGTCACCTTCTGCCACACTATCCTCGCGTCCTGCTCCTCCTTCTCAGTCGCGAAGCGATTCAAAGCCTACAAATAATTTCAGAAAGTTAGTGCACATGACTATAACAAAAAATTAAATATGAAACACATTAGCTTTGATAAACGATTGCATACCATGAATGAGAACCATAATCTTTCCAACACCTCTTTTGGGTACTTTTTCTATTGAGCGACTGATCCTGATAGATGCTGAAGTAGTGACTTCTTAATTTCTAGTATTACTTCTTGTGGCTCGAACATCGCGCTGCACATGAATTGATATACATTAACAATCGACTATCAATACACACTATTTATAAGATAAGTATTGGACAAGTGACAATGTAATACTTACGGTCGACTATCGATATACACTATTTGAATGAGTCAATGTGTGTTAGACTGAGAAGACTCTGCATCTGGTGTTGTCGCGTGATGTGTATGAGTAGTTGGTGTAAGTGGGTTATGTACAGGCAAAACATCTTCTATAGAACAATGAATTAGAAATTCACACAATGCACATATAAACTAATCAACTGTTTATTTATTTAAATGATATACCTATTGAAGCATTACGTGAAGACAAAGGCTAAGATTGGTTATCACTTGACTGGGATCCTATAAAGACGATTAACAAGTAACAATTTTTATATTAACATATAAGCAAAAACATAATGAATTCTTATATTTAAATATAACACAAAGGCATCTGCCTAATGATGTTTCATGGCCTCCACTTGGTCCTCGACCACTGGGTGTTCGACCACTATGACCTCCACGAACCATATTCTAACAAAAAAATGTCATTTGGATTAGTTACATAACTCTTGATCTTAGCATGGACATGACATATGCATGAAATATAAAAATTTAAAGGTCCTACATGAATCCTCATCACTTGGTATGTATTACAAGATGTATTTCACTAGCTTGAGTATGCTTCCTCATCACTTGTTTGACTTTCATATTCATCTTCTTCCTCCTCCTCCTCTTTGTCTTCTTCTTCATTGGGCGTCCATCCACTTGACATATCATTTGGATCACATTCTTCCATACGTGTGTCATCAGACAATGAAGATGTGACATGTAAACCATGTATGACATCGTGACCATAAGAGAACATATAAAAAGTATCACAATCGTCTTAAAATCTCTATGTCAGACAACCATGTAGGTTGACCTTCTATTTTACTTATGCTTGTTCGGAACACATTCCTTTGTTGTCAGAACAGATGGTCACTGGGTAGAAATCGATAGTGACAATCATACCAACACGGCTTCCTTTTATGCGTCAATCTAAAAGATTTTGTATCCTCCATGTAGTACAAACATGCCAACCTCCCATGTGTGCTCCAACCAGATAACATATCATACGCAGATAAGTCACTAATTATCCATAGAACATCAGCCTTTATATTGAAGTTTTATTTTTTATGGGCATCGTATGTGAGAACATCGTCATCCCATGGTATTTTCAGCTCATCAATCAATGAACTTAAATATACATCAAGATTTTGACTCGGAGAGGTCGGATCAGGGATCAATAGAGACAAGAAAAGATTTTGACGCTTTATACACAAGCTTGGAGGAAGGTTGTATGGGGTGACAAATACTGACCAACACGATTATGGAGTTGATCTACCCCCAAATGGATTGAATTCATTTGTACATAAACCGAGCCTAACATTTCTCACTTTCATTGCTAAGGTCTGATGAGTACGATCAAAGTGCTTCCAAGCTTCTGCGTCAACAAGATGCATGAACTTATCTTCATCATGTCGAACTTTATTTGCATGTCATCTCATGTGTTTAGCTATTCTCGAAGATATATACAATCATTGTAATCTAGGGATGAAAGGGAAGTAGCGAAGTAAATTGTATGACACTTCTTTTGACCTCGTGCTATTATTGCCCATTGTCTTTGGCTTGAATCGAGGATGCCCACATGATGAACATGATATGTTATTTTCTTGATCTTTAAAATATAACATTCAGTGATTTGGACAAGCATCTATCTTTTGATACCCCATACCTAGAGCGTTGACTATAACATTCGCATGATAGAAATTTTGTGGTAATTTCTCATCTTTGGGCAACATACTATTCACAATAGAGCACAGACGGTCAAAACATAATTGACTTAAATTATACTCCGACTTCGAATTCAGTAGTTGAAGAATTGTAGACAAGATAGTGTGACACTTGCAATCATTTCATAGTGGCTCATCAATATCTCTAAGTAAGTCATAAAATCTACTAGTTGCATCATTTGGTGCTTTTTTCTTTACCCCAGTTAGTACATCACTAGGACCCATAGCAGAACCCAGTTCTAGTTCTGCGACATCAAATATCAAATCTATATATGAAATATTTGTACCACATCCACCTGCATGTCAAAATTGTTCCAAATTTCTTCACCATGAAGCGTTCAATTCTGATAACCACTCACAAAACCCTTCTTGTATAGGTGATGTCTAACATCATGAGGTTCTACAAATTGATTATTCTTATATATCGTGCAGGGGCACCTGATTCGACCGATGTGATCCATTGTACTGACACTTGTCGCTGCAAATTCAATAAAACTATCAATACCATCCATATATTCAAGCGATACTTCATTGTCAACTATTCTACGGTATATTCATTCACGGTTTGCGACCATTTTGTCCTACGATGTTACGGATATTATCATAACCAATTAAAAAGAATCATAAGAATACTATGATGAAGAAAATATATAATTTATCATGCATTGATGATGGATGTAATGATTTGATATATATATCACACACACACAGAAACACACACACACACACACACACACACACACACATATATATATATATATATATATATATATATATATATGATGTCATTCAATCACAAAAACTATGATACATGCATTGATAACTTATTATTTTCATATGCAAAATCATCACATCATATTTACACTCATCACAAGGATATTTAGAATGATGAAATCACATTCATCAACATGATACATTCATTTGAAGCATGTTTTCATGATACAATTTCACATGAAAGGCATAATCAAATTAAAAATAACTTCATGCAAGCATGAATACAGTCACATCAAACATGACAATACAATCACTCATTCATACCATAACAATGTCAAACATGTACTTGCAGCAAACACACTCTCATATCCCGCTAACTACTACCATGACTAGCATGGAATATGAATTCCAAAAATAAGAGCACTTCTATTTTCATACATTCAAATCATGCTCAGCATGATCTCCGAACTCCATCAAAGCAGTCACATATATCCACAACTAAGCGAGTGTGTGAACAGAAAAGTGTTGCATCCAAGAAAGTAAATAACCTGTGATGTGCCTGCATCACTTATTCACCAAGAGTATTTACCTGATTTGCATGCTTTTGCCTTTTATTTTTCTTATTTATTTTTGCATGGCATTTTTAGCCGCATGCGATGCTTAGCACTAAGTATCACGCAATTAACTCAGCTATGTACCTGCAAAGCACAAATATACAAACGAGAACTTAGTTTCTCCAAATCAAATAGGAAACCGATCTCACAAATCAAAGGGGAACAAGGACTCTATTTGGAGACAGAAAGGGGGCCAAGCATCTCGTGGCAAAAGTATAACGCATAGCCATGTCAGTGCTGGGTACCAAAGCCAACCCCACTCATGCCCAAAGCATGCACAACATGCCTGAAGCTCACCCCACTAGCCGGTACAATTGCCGAACGAGTGAGCAAGCAAGCCAGGGGCACAGGCACACTGAACCCGAGAGAGGAGGAGCGCAGGGAGCAGGGAGGGTCTCGCCCTCCCCTGTGGCAACAGAGAGACAAGGAATACTGACAGGGGCTTTAGCCCCTACCAAACTGCCATGGTTGCCGACCTGATGGAATACTGGCAGGGGCTTCAACTCCTGCCGAACGACCATGGCTGCCGAAAAAGACAAACATGTAGGGCTTTAACCACTACCAGTTGATAGGAAAGAAAAAGGAGGACAAGAAGAAGAAGACACGCAAAGGGGAAAGAGGTTACCTATGGAGGTGGCTGACATCGCGGGTTACCCGACAAGGGTAGTCGGTCAGAGCACATGAGGGAGGCAAGGAGGCAGCCGAGAGGGTTGTTTGTGTCGATCCTGGTAAACAAAAGAAGAGGACGAAGAAGCGAGAAGCAGTGGTGGTGGCATTGTCGCCTGGCGGCGGTGCTCGTCGACGATGGCGAGTCAGGAAAGGCGACGAGAGGGAGAGTGCTGGGGCGTCGGCAGCGGCACACAACGACGAGAGAGATGGAGTGAGGGAAGAAGGAGAAGGTGAAGGAGATGGCGGCGGGTGACGGGCGATGGGCGGCGGACGACAGGCGACGTGATGAAACAGAAAGGGAAAAGAAAGGGGCTCACATTAGGGTTTTACAGGAAATTTAGCGATGGATTAGTGACAAAAAAATTCTGTCGCAAACGCTATCACAAATTTGCAATGAAGTAGCGACGAAAAAATATTGTCGCTCATCCGTTGCGAAGTTGCAACAGAGTTTGATACAATTTTTTTTTGTCGCTAATCCATCACAAAATTGTGACGGCGTTTGCGACGGAATTTTTCCGTCTCTAATTTTGCAACTAATTTCAAATTTAGGGATGAATAGTTTTCTCTCACTAATCCATCGCAACTTTGCGACGGATTATTTTCGTCGTAAATTTTCTTTGCTAAATAACATTTTTCTTGTAGTGCGTTGGAACTTGCGGTAGAGCCCTTTTTTCCTCAAAGTACCCTCTGAGGTCCCCTCAAGCCTTCAGAAGTGCCCTCAGGGAGCCCCCAGAGGGCTCTTAATCAAACCATACAAAAGTGTTCAACCTAAAAGGAACATAAAGGGGACAAGAAAACCTCAGCACTGAAGACCTTTCTTTTCTTTTTATATTAAGATTTATTTTATTATTTCATTGGGTCTATAATAAAACCATTTATTATTCTTTTGTTTAATCCCTCTGCAGGGGCAACACTCTTTTATTTATTTAGTTAATTAATATTTTCTTTTTTAATGCAATAAAGAGTAGCTAGAGTGCATGTTTGAATACGAAGTATTTCTTATTCTCTGAGATTGACCCGGACTCCATCACTCGTGCGAGCCAGTTTTTATATTTTTGGTATTTGGCTTTCACTTGATTTTGATTAAAAATATCGTTTTAAAAATCGTTTTCATAGAACTCACACCACCTACTCCAACCTATGGGGGTTTTGAAGGGTCCCTTTTCACATTTTTCTCAAATTCGACTGTCCAAATGTGTTTTTTTATGATTGATTTTATAGGAATTGACTCTTGCATCATCTGATTCCAATGTGCAGGTAGGTTTTTATGAAGCATGAAAATCAATGGTGTAAAATTTTTATAAATATCATAAATATTCAGGCTTAAAAATTACATTTTTTTAATGTGTGTCCTTGTGTCTCATTTTTGAAAAAAAAAATGAACTTTCAAGTTGAATATGAATCCCACATCCTCGAGTCCACAAATTATTGTCATATGGTTTGCAATTGAAAGGGATATGGTTTGATCGATAATTTTTCATAAGGATACCTACAAATTAAAATAATTAAACTTAAATATACAAGTGTCAATCGTGATTGTATTTCCATTTTGTTTTATAAATCATAGTGTTTGGAAGTCTTAATGAAAATAGTGTCTTAATAAAAAAAATTTGTCATTTGTATGCACAGATGTTAATAATGAGCTTGATACTCATTCACAATGTAATAAAAACAAGCTTTAATGATAAATGCTTACAAGGACCTCAAATACCTTCTCTCTCATCTATAGTCAGGCGAAACTGAAACAGGTGCCTCTGTCATCATTCGCTTAATCCACTTTCCACTATCATCAACAGCCTTAGTCCACTCAAAACTGTTCAGCTTCATCAAGCAAAGCCCTAACCCTTCACTTTATCTATGGTTTCAAAAAGTAGTTTTGTATTGACCAGTGGGGACTTTCACATGGTTGGTAGGAGGTGTCAGTACACGTCTTCTTGTGGTGGGACGTTGCAGGTTCAAAACCCAGTGGTAGATTGAATAATAACTGGTGGGGGTCTGCCTAACCCCTTCTTGCCTCTAAAAAAGTAGTTTTGTATCGATATCTAGTATGGGTATGCATGACATGTGATACAACAGACTATCGATTACCAATGCTATTATAGTTTTTAAGCTTTCTAGTGCATGCATAAGTGGCAAATTGATGCAGCAAAGCTGTAATACGTTGTGCTATGCTATAATACTAGTCTAAGGATCTTTTGAAATTAAGGACCTGTTTGGAATCTAGGAACTGGGATATGAGTTTATGCATTTGGCAAAAAGTTTGTCAAACTACCACCTGGTTCCTGTTTGAAAACTGGTAACTGAGATGGGAGTTAATGCATTTGGGATGGGAAGTGGCATTGTATTTACACTAAATCATGGAATTGACAGGTGGTAGCTGCCAAATCCAGGATTTGGCAGCTGCCACTTCCTGAAATGCCGCTTCCCATTGTTTCCAAACAGGGCCTAAAGGAAATGCCTTAACGATCAATTATTCATTCTTACCAAGTGCCTCTATAGTAAGTAGTTTAGAGAAAACAAAACCCTAATTCCACGTGGGAGATCTAAAAGCTATGACTTGATTTGTTACTTTATGTATAACTAGGCAAAAATGTCAAGAAAGATGATGCGATTGAAAGAGATGGCATTCGTAATGAGAGAGAGATTCATAAACCAAAAAATTATGTTCTTTCTCACTAGCTGGTCAAAGAAAAGATGCATTCACATCATCACCCAGACCAATAGTCTAACAAGATTCAGCCTTAATAATCAATCATTCATTCTTATCAAGTGCCTCTATAGTAAGTATTTTAGAGAAAACAAAACCCTAATTCTACTTGGGGATTTAAAAACTATGACTTGATTTGTTACTTTATGCATAACTAGGCAAAAATGTCAAGAAAGATGATGTGATTGAAAGAGATGGCATTCGTAATGAGAGAGAGATTCATAAACCCAAAAATTCTCTTCTTTCTCACTAGCTGGTCAAAGAAAAGATGCATTCACATCATCACCAAGACCAATAGTCTAACAAGATTCCGTTTCAAAGTGGAAAAACACAATAGAAAGGGGTGAATTCTCACCTTTTTAATGGGTCCTACAACTTTTTTTTGCAGTTCATTTATGCTTTAGATGAACGACATCTAGAGCTTGCAGAATGGGTCAATGTTGTTAAAATCGGTCTGAATCATTCGATTCAGATCAAATTGGCCCAAAGACGATGCAAAGGGGCCGATTCAAAGCCAATTCAAATCATTTTTAATGTTTGGATCTCAAACCTGTTTGGTCCAAAAAACAAAACCAGTGTGGGTCCAAACCCACAAGGATAATAACAAAGTTTTTTTTTTGTTAACCAACTTCATCTTAAATCACTTTTCTAAAATAATTTATATTTATAAATCAAGTTAAATGTTCACTTAATACCTTAAGCATAGTTTACATTATATATACTTGTTAATTAGCATACAAATTACTAATTAATTACAAGTAGTAAATAATAGCTCAATGTCTAACAAATGAAAGCTAATAAATCTTAATTAGTGAACCTAACTTGTAAAACCCATGAATTTTAAAGAATTTTCAATGAAATAAAAATGTGTGTTTACGTGAGATAATATGGTTTATGAGATATTCAATGTGATTTTGAGGCTTGCGGGCCAGTCGAGCGAACCCAAAAACGAATACTGGAAAGGGTACTTGGATCCGGACTTTGACGAGATCCGATGATCCGACCCGGTTCACGAGTCCAAGTAAGGAAACCCGATGGTTTCGAGATGATAGCGTGAGATCCAAAGCACATTTAAAGTAACCGAGTGCAAGTTTAAAACCAACGGGTGAAAAATCCACTTGAAAATGGAAGAAATCCATCAACAAAGAAAAACGCCCCAATATGACATAAAAAGAATATTTTTGCAAAAGTAAATACCAAGTGATGGTGTGGTGTTGCGGTAAGACACACGGTGTGTGATACAACAACCCAAGTTCAAAACCCCCTATGAACAAATTATTTTTTTCACAAGAAAGTGATGATTTCTACCTTGGAGAAATGGGTAAAAACGTGGGATTAAGTTAAGCCTAAATTTTTGGCTTTTTCATCTAGCTCTACCAAGGATTGAGGAGAATCCTAGGTAACATGGAAGAGGGGTACCCATAAAGCAAATGGTGAGGGAAGTTAGAGGAAATCATGCCAAAGACAGGAGGGGCATTGTTGGAAATAGACATCACCCACCAAAAACTTAAGATTTGGGTGAAGTTTTAATGCCTTGAAGATTTGGTAACTTCCCCCTAAATAGAGGAGTTAAATGAGAGATTTTTTGGTAAGGAGTTACATTAGACGTCTCTCTCTCTCTCTCTCTCTCTCTCTCACGGTGGTGGTCGACCTCCATTGGTGGACGGTGTGGACCTCCCTTGCTGAACGCGTGAATATTCATTATCGACGAGGGGTGCCGCTCTAACGAAGAGAAGGGGTTGCAGCCTTGCCGTTGTGAGACTCCAAAGAGGTAAGGAGCATTGCTATTTGTATGTAAGTGGTTGATGCCTTGTTGCACATCTATGTTGCAATATCATAGAGTTTACGCGACAAGGACCACCTATATGTAGGTATGTTTAGGGCCTCGAAACCCAGGTGGCATGAGCTGAAACACCTACTCGCCAATAGGTCAATATGTAGTGGTTCAGCCAATGGTTCTCACCCTTGGCCAACATTGGGGCACTGTGGTGTTCTTTGTAAGGGCATTTTATTCCTATGTGTGTGCCTGGTAATATGTAGTACTCATATCAAAACCTACAATTCGAATCTGTGTAGGAAAATGCATATATTTTGGTGTGGGTGTTAGCCATGACGGATTCAAGATCAAAACAAAAATAAAGTAGGCAAATGGCGTGGAACCTTAAGTATCTTGGATTATTATTCATGAAATTATTGTTTGGTTGTATTTTCTTGTTCAATACACCTTTCCTACTTTGTAGATTGAATGGTTTTAATCAAGTCTGAAGTTATGTATACGTGATTGCTATTTCACATCATGGTAAAATAAAGATATATCATTCCTATTGGGTAATTCGATTGGATTCGATGTTTTTGAGTGTGGAATGCACTCATATTTATAGTTGAAAGATTCCATACATTGAGGATGAAAGGGGTGGCAAAACAGTCTATTTAGAATGATCAAAATGTTTGAAAAATAAAAAGATACGCCATTTTAAAAAGTTACAGAAAAATGGCAAAATTAGTCGACTGAGACAATAGTTAGTCGACTGATAATATGTTCAGTCGACTGATAAAAACCTTCAGTCGACTGCTGCAAAAATTTCCAGAAAACAGACATTCTGTTCAGTCGACTGATAAAACCTTCAGTCGACTGATGCTAAATTTTTTCCAGAAAATAGGCATTCTGATCAGTCGACTGATAAAACCTTCAGTCGACTGATGCTAAATTTTTTCCAGAAAATAGACATTCTGATCAGTCGACTGATAAAACCTTCAGTCGACTGATGCTAAAATTTTTCCAGAAAACAGATATTCTGATCAGTCGACTGATAAAACCTTCAATCGACTGATGCTAAAATTTTTCCAGAAAACAGATATTCTGATCAGTCGACTGATAAAACCTTCAGTCGACTAATGCTAAAATTTTCAGAAAATTGATATTCTGTTCAGTCGACTGCTGGTAAATATTTCCAGAAAACGGACATTCTGTCCGGTCGACTGATAAAACTTTCGGTCGACTAATTTTATGATCAGTCGACTGCTGCTAAATTTTCTAGAAAACGGACATTCTGTCCGGTCGACTGATAAAACTTTCAGTCGACTAATTTTATGATCAGTCGACTGATAAACCCTTCAGTCGACTGCTGCTAAACTTTTCCAGAAAATAGACATTCTGTCCGGTCGACTGATAAATTCTTCGGTTGACTAATTTTACAAAAAAAAATAATATTTTTCTTAGAAGATTTGAAGCCAAAAAGGTTGGTCGACCGGTGAGCCTATTGGTCGACTAATAAACATGAAAAATTGAGTAAAGAGTTCTTCTAAAATGATTTTCATGAAGGGTTCTTTTAGAAAAGTTTTCTAAAGACTTTTTAGGTGAAATGCAACTGAAATATCTATGAAAAAAAATAGTTTCGATGGTAAACTAAATATGTGATTCACATATGGACTTTAGGATTATGTCCAATACATAGAACACATATGATAAAGTTGGATAATGCCATGTTGCGGCATATCCAGTGGGGGTACGGAACGTACACTCGAGCTCATAAACAAAACTGAAAATGCCGAATGTTTAAGTACTCGACACAAAGTTGAACCAGAATTATGAGAAATTGTGGTTGGTGCCTTTGAGGCATTCGATGGGTAATGTGCATATACTAAGACCAACTTGAGTATGAATTGGGGTTTTGAAAGTCCCCTGTGGTGCAAAGACTTGCATATAAGAATAAATACACGTTAAATATGGGATTCTGGGTATACCTGAAAGATGGTATATGTTACTGGTTTTCCCAAGGTTCTGGGTACATCTGAAAGACGATGTATGTTACTGGATCCAAACAAAACAAGAATGAAAATTATGCACATATATAATAATTATGGGATTCTGGGTATACCTGAAAGACGGTATATGTTACTGGTTTCCCGGGATACTGGGTATACCTAAAAACGGTATATGTTACTGGTTTCCCAGGGTTCTGGGTACACTTAAAAGAAGGTGTATGTTATCGGACCCCTTGTAGTGCGATAGCTCTCACTTGGTTATAAAGAAAATGTAAAATGAAATATAAAACCTTCGAGACTCTGGGTATACCTGAAAGACGGTATATGTTACCGGATTCTTCGGGCTCTAGGTACACTTGAAAGATGGTGTATGTTACTGGACCCATGGTTTTCCTTGGAGAGGGTAGGTGGTACGAACTTCGTGGACGTTCGTGTTTTCGTGAGAGCTAGGCGTCTCACCGTATGGTCTTGGTCCGCTACGAGGTCTATGCCTGTGCGTACCCACAGGGTAAGAGTAAGTTAAGCATTAGATAATTTAAGTTGACTGAAACTTATCTTTGAAGAATTATATATTGTTGATTTGGCTTTAGTGAAACTTGTGGAATCTATAGCTTGTACTAATGTAGATAAATATACCTTTAGTTCAGTCATCTTTTGCACTGTATCATGAATTAGAAATCATAATTATCTTCTTAGAATGATATAAACTTCCATGCTAGTTATATCTGCAGTTGTTGCACATATTTGTACACAGAACACTGAGCACCACATATAAATACATTGCTTCTTACGCAGATAGAGGAGTCTGACCCTTCTGCTTTAAATGTTTTTCAGGCAACGCATAAATGGAGCATCGTGGCGTCGCATTTGGAAGTAGTCAAGAGATCTCAGTTTTTCAGTGTTTTTTGTTTGAACTCTGATTAGTAGATTTACATTTTTGTAATGGGATGTAATTAATAACATTAATGTTTCAATTAATGAATGGTATGTTTAGTACTTCTCTGTTTTACCCTGTAATGCGCCCGACTTGTGTTTTTCGCACTTCCGCTATTTCAAAAAAAAAAATAATAATTTACTCCAAAATTTTCACTATAAAAAGTTGGGGCGTTACATAACTACTCAATCACTAACATTTTAGTTAGACAATAATCCAATTTGCAATCAAAAAGATTAATTACAAATTTTTTATTCATTCTCCAATTAACTAATATTCTCCTTTGACTATGGTCTTATCAACTAATTTTAGCAACTTATGATTCATCAGGAAAATTAGTCACTGGGTTAATTAACTCCATCAAATAAATTAATAGCTTAGTTTAGTTGTTAACTAATCAACTTTCTTAGTTTATTTATCAGTTAGTCCCAAATTATCATTGTGTCAAAGTTAAGAGGAAAATATAGTAGTTATCACACTCAATCACAGAGAAATTTTTGGCATTGCTTGCCATCTCTCTTGTTTAAAATTCGATTTTTTTTGGATAATACAACGGATTTGGTTGGTCAGACCCGGAGCAGGAAAGAGTCGATAACATTTTTCCATAAAACAAGTGAGCCCCTCGGGGTGCCACTGATTTGGTAGGTGAGCTTAACAGTCTCTTATATTATGTGGTGTAGACCATTAGATAGCTAATAAATCCATACAACATAGAACATGTTTTTTTTATGACCAGAAGAAACTGCACCCTGCACAAAGACTTGGTTGCACTGGCTCAACCTGCCATACCTACCGTTGTCGTGCCAACAATGTAAAACTCGAGGCTAGGGCCCCAAGCCCCAAGGATAGAACATGTTTTTTTTTAACTCTTTCAAATATTTTTTGTGGATAATTCAAGAGAAAAATCCCCTTTCATCAACTGCACATAGGCTGGCCTACAGTTGGTGAAACCCTTAAGGTCTACCTTGCCCAGCAGGAAGTACACCCATCTTTGACCTTGAAGGGTTTCTTTTTACATGTTTTCATTAAATCTGACCGTATATACGTGTTCAACATAGTTAATTTACTAAAGAACCACACTTGGATCATGTTTTTTTTGATAAAAAACATAACTTTTAAATCTTTAATATTTATGAAAAACTTAGACCGTCAATTTCTAAACCTTATAAAAACCTATGTGTGTATCGTAATCAGGTGATCCAAGAGTAGATTTTTAAATTTTGTTCTCTCTCTTTTTTGTTCTCTCTCCTCTAACCCTAACCTATTTTCTCTTATTTCTCATATTATTAACATGGTATTAGAGTCATGCCTGCATTTTTGAAGAGGAGATTGAAGGTAGGGGTGGCAATCGGGTCGGGTTGGCGGGTCAGAATACCTCAACCCGAACATGACCCGTTTATTAAACGGGTCGAATGTGTCAAACACGAACACGACTCGTTTATTAAACGGGTAACCCGACACGACACGGTTAACCTATTTAATAAACGGGTTGGGTCGACACGACACGGTGACCCGTTTATTAAACGGGTAGACCTGATAGCATAGACACGATTCGTGTAGTTCTTATTAGGTCCGAGTAGCTCTCTCTCTCTCTCTCTCTCTCTCTCTCTCTCTCTCTCTCTCTCTCTCTCCAGTAGCATTAAAATAAAACCCTAACAAACTCTTTAACCATCAACGCAAACCCAACAGTTAACCCACGACCATCGATCGGCCATCGATCGATCATTCATCAGAAAAATCATCCTCATCGGCCGAATCAACTTCCTCATCATCACCATCACCATCATCGTCGTTTTCGAACACCATGTCTTCCTCATCATCGACGTCCTCCTCATCCTCTTCGGTGCCGGAGCTCCAGCGCCCACTAGCGGTGAAAGTTCGAGGGCTGCCGGCAAAGAATTGGGGAGCAACGGCGGGTCTGAGGACGGTGATGGGTGGTGGCAGATGCGAAGGGGCGGAGATGTGCCGAAGGAGGAGGTGGGGGATCAAGAAAAGAGGAGGAGTCGACGATACCCTCCGCAGGATGATCGGAGAGAGCGCAGAGGCCGCAGTCCACCACATCTTTTCTCTCTCTCTGGAAAGTACTCGGGGGTTTCCAAAGAGAGGAGCAGAAGTTTAGGGTTTTAGTGGATTAATATATTATATAAGAGGAAATATTTTTGTTCGGTCAAAATGGTGCATGATCTTTTCCATCAAAGACATTAGTATCCATAAACTTGTGACTTGGGTGGGTCGGACCTAGGGTGTTAATTGGTCGGGTATAACCCGCCCGCCTAACCCGTTTATTAAACGGGTCAAACGGGTTGGTGGGTTGGCATACCCCTAACATGAACCTGACCCGTTTAGTAAACGGGTTAGGCGGGTCGACCCGTTTATGACACGAACCCGTTTAAGCCAAACTTGAACCCACCTAAGAAGCGGGTTGGCGGGTTGTGTCAGGTTTTGCCACCCCTAATTGAAAGCATTTGTGAGGGAAGGAGGACTCGATTATTAGGTTGTGTGATTTATGGCCTTGGGGAACCCTTTTTAGGAAAGCTAAAAATGGAAAATCCTCCCAAAAGGCATTCTTTATACCTTTTTACTTTTTACCATTTTAAAAAAGGATAGGGTGTGGCTAGAAGTTGACTAAGATCAACCCTCCAACAACCACCAATCCCTTTTAACCCTTCATCTAGATTGCCTTAAGCTCTATCAAAAGCCAAGGACCTTGTAGAGGAGCCTCATTCCAATGAATTTGGCTTTTCCTCCTC
This sequence comes from Nuphar pumila, assembly GCF_984573655.1. NCBI lineage: Eukaryota > Viridiplantae > Streptophyta > Magnoliopsida > Nymphaeales > Nymphaeaceae > Nuphar > Nuphar pumila. The sequence goes on from NC_143261.1 coordinate 53,539,858, forward strand.
CTTTGCTTTCTCTTATTTCCTCTCATTCCCTATTCTTTGGTGTGAAAGTTTTTAGAAGAGTTCATTCAAACTCCTCTTTACACCAAATTGAAGAGGGACCTTATGGTGTTCATCCTTAACTCTACAAAGGTAAGGTCCATCACCATTTTTATTTGGTTAGTTGTTTCTAAAACCTTCATCTAAAGGTTGGGTTAAGCTTGTTCATTTTGGTTTCATGCCATCAAGTTTGAGAAAGATGATATATGCATAATAGCTAATTTTGAAAGCCATATTTTATTTGAAAATCTACTTTTAGTTCCACTGAAGCATGTTATTATTAAGCATTTTTATGAAACAACAATATTAGTCTAAGCATTTTGTCATTTTTTTAACAAAAACATTAGTTTAACCGATGCATCTTTTTCAATAAAGCATTTTAAAATAATATTTTCAATAAAAATGTTTGCGCAAATCATGCATCAAATAATAAAAACTAGTTCACACTAGTGGTGAAGTCTGGGTCAAACTCAGGGAATGAAAAATACTTTGTATTCAAGCATACAATTAAACTACGCTTTATTGCCAAAAAGAAAAAACAATTAATTGAGTAAATAAGGGAGAGAATGCAGTCCCCTTGCGGATAACTTTAAACAAATAAATAATAGCCTTATAACAAACTAAATTAAATGAATAAAATAAACCTAATCTAAAAATAAAAGAAAAGGCTCCAATGCTTGAGCTTATTGTCCCTCTTGTTTTGTTGCTATAACCTTTCTTTTCTTTTGAGGGCTCCTTGAGGGCACTTTTGAGGGGCCTGAAGGGACCACAGAGAGCTCTTTAGAGATATGAAAAGGGGCTCACCGTACATTCAATTGCTTCCCTACAAAACACAAATCACAAAACAGCGAGAAGAACTACGAGAGAATCAAAGGTAAATATTGTTACGACAATGAAGTCGTACACGATACTTCAAATACAAGGTTTTGATGATGAACAAGTGAATCAACTGCATTTCAGCTAAAGCAATGGAAGAAAGATGGCAAGAATTGAAGAATTCAATGAAGAATCTTTGAAGACTAGTGTGCAAATATAAAATTCATTAAATGTCTTAGATTCTTGTAGGCGCTTTACTTAGAGTGCATATTTCAATTGCATTTCACGTAAAAAGTCTTTAGAAATTTTTTTTTTAAAGAACCCTTCATGAAAAACGTTTTAGAAAATTCTTTACATAATTTTCATGTTTATTAGTCGACCAACAGACGCACCAGTCGACCAACTTTTTCACGCCAAATTTTTCTATGCTAAAATGTCAACTTTCTGAATTAGTCAACTAATCGACTCTTAGTCGATCGGACAAAATGTTTATTTTCAGAAAATTTAGCAGCAGTCGACTGAAGGTTTTATCAGTCGACTGAAGGTTTTATCAGTCGACCGGACAGAGTGTTTGTTTTCAGAAAATTTAGCAACAGTCGATTGAAGGTTTTATCAGTCGACCGGATAGAATGTTTGTTTTCAGAAAATTTAGCAGCAGTCGACTGAAAGGTTTTTCAGTCTACTGATAATATTATCAATCGACTAACTTTTTCTTTAGTCGACTAAGTTTCAAACTTCAGATTTTCAAACGGCTCTGTTAAACACATTAGTCGACCGATGATAATTGTCAGTCTGCTAATATTTGATTTCAGTCGATTAATTTTGTTATTTTTCTTGAAACTTTTAAAAGGCATGTCTTTTTATTTTTCAAACATTTTGATCGTTCAAAATGGATTGTTTTGACACCCCTTCATACCCTCAGCGTATAGAATCTTTCAACTATAAATATGAGTGCATTCTACACTCAAAAATATCAAATCCAATCGAATTACATTGAATTATTCTTTTTTTTCACTCATATTCGTTTTCTCACTCACTTTATATTTTCACTCCAGTTTTTCACTCAAATTCCTTTGAGAGATAGTGAATTCATGAATTGAGTCTTTCAACAACCTCAAAAGCCAATTACATTTCATTTGCATTTATAAGAAGGGCTCATAGATTGATTGTAAGTTGATTATTTCATTTTTCTGTAAAAGGAAAGGACTCCTTGGTTTAAAGGAGTTGTTTGATTTCAGTAGGTTTGTTACTAAAAGTGAGACCGGATTTGGTCTGTATATTCTTGTGGTTACACAAAATTGATAGTGGAAATCTCAAGCGGGTTTTGCTTGGGGACTAGATGTAGGTCTAGAAGACCGAACCAGGATAAATTTTGGTGTTCTTTGTGTGATTGCTTTGCGAATCTCAAATTTCTTCAAAATTCTAAAGACGATATTAAAAAGCACTATTCACCCTCCTCTAATGCTCGTTGCCTCGATCCTACAACACTTTCATTTGGTATCAGAGCAGGTTTGCTATATTTTGATGTTACCATCATCTAGTATGGCAAGAACATCATCTCAGCACAAAGAAGGATGCTCCTATGTTCGTCCTCCTCTCTTCGACGGAACAAACTATGGATATTAAAAAGTAAGAATGACAATATTCCTATAATCCATGGATCTCAAAATTTGGAGAGTTGTTTTAGAAAAGTACCAAACACCATCAACTGATTTCAACCTATAGACCGATGAAGAAAAGAAGACTGCTTCACTAAATGCCAAAGCTATGAATGTGTTGTATTGTGTCGTTGACAAGGTAGAGTTCAATCGCATCTCTTAATGTTCCGAAATAAATAAAATTTGGCATACTCTTCTCGTTACTTATGAAGGTACATCAAAGGTAAAGGAATCTAAGATTGCTTCTTTAGTTCATAAATTTAAATTATTTAAAATGAAGCAAAATGTGTCTATATCGGACATGGTAACAAGAATGATTGATATTACTAACACTCTAAAATCCCTTGGAAAAGAATATTCACAAGTGAATTTAGTCAGAAAAGTCATACGGAGTTTAACTCCTGAATGGGAGAGAAAAACCACAACAATAGAGGAAGCAAATGATTTAAACACCCTTTCTCTTGAAGATTTGGTTGGTAACTTAATGACATATGAAATCTAACTTCATGATAGACAAGAAGAAGAACCCAAAAAGAAATCTCTTGTTTCAAGGCCACTTCTAACTATGAAGATTCAGAAGAAGATGAAGATATTGCCTTCATCACTAGGCAATTCAAAAGATTTATCAAAAAGAAAAGATTTCAATGGAAAGTAAAGAAAATTGATTCTTCCAATCCTAATGAAGTCAAGTGCTTTAACTGCAAAAAGGTAGGACACATCAAGAAAGATTGTCCTCTTCTCAAAATCAAGCCCAAAGACCAATTCAAGAAGAAAAAGGCATTTTGAGTAAGTTGGGATGATAGTGACTCATCTTCCGATGAAGAATCAAATGAAGAAGTTGCCAACATGTGCTTTGTAGCACAAGAAGACTCGGTAAGTCAATTTAAGTATGTTGATTTATTAGAAACATTTAATGATTTATATGCTAAATTTAAGAGTCTAAGTTCTAAAAACAAAAAGTTAAAAACTAAAAATTCAACTCTTGACTCTCAAAACAAAGTGTTACTTCAAGAGATAGAAGATCTCAAGAAGAAAAACTCTTGTCAAGCATCTGAGATAAAAGAAATTGGAATTAGAACCAATATCTTACAAGAAGAAATATCAAGTCTGAAAGAAAAATCAAATGATCTTCTTTCTATAGTGACTAAGTTCACTAATGGTCAAGATAATCTAGAAAGACTTCTTGGTTCTCAAAGATGCTCAGTTAACAAAACTGAATTGGGATATAGCTTCTTTGATACTCAAAATAGACCAAACTATGTGGTGAAGAATCAAAGACAAAATTCTCAATCATTGATTCAAAGAACTCAAATTTTTAGTCATAATAGAAATGCATCTAATCAAGGTACTTATAAAGCTTATAAGCCTAGACAGATTATTCTAAAAATGTTGAATCTTTTTATAGAAAGAATATTTATTCTCAAAGGAAACCAAAATCGAAATGGATATGGGTTCCTAAGACTAACTCTCATGGGCCCAAAAATAGAAAGGGGCCAAATGCTTTGTCTTCCAATTTTATTGTAGGTACACAAAATAAGGAGCAAATGGATCTTAGACAGCGGTTGTTCCAAACATATGACTGGAAGGCCGGAGTTATTTTTCACCCTCCAAAGTAAGGATGGAGGAACCGTCACCTTTGGTGACAATAACAAGAGAAAAGTAATCGGTATTGGTAACATTGATAATCCAAAATTTCCCTTGAAAGAAAATATTCTTTTAGTAGATGGTTTAATGCATAATTTATTATCCATTAATCAATTATGTGATAAAGGTTTTCTCATTTCTTTTGAACATGATTTATGCTTAATTTCTGATTTTCAAACTAAAATGATCATTTTTAAAGGTAAAAGAAGGAATAATGTATATGAACTTTATTTAGATGAGTTACCCACTTTTAATGAAAAATGTCTTATTGTTTCAAATGAAATTTAATGGTTATGGCACATGAGACTTGGACATATTAACTTTAAATTAATTTCTAAGTTATCCAAGAATGATCTTGTTAGAGGCCTACCTAAAATACCATATAAGAAGGATCACTTATGTGATGCTTGCCAAATGGGTAAACAAATCAAGAGTTTTTTTAAAGCAAAAGATATAATTTCAATAAAGCGTCCTCTTGAACTTTTACATTTAGATCTATTTGGACTATCTAGAATTCAAAGTTTGAATGGTTGCAAGTGCGCTTTTGTTATAGTAGATAATTATTCTCGATTTACTTGGGTAATTTTTCTAAAAAGCAAAAAATAATGCTTTTCTGAATTTTCTAAACTTTGTAGAAGAATTACAAATGAAAAATCTACATCTATTATTACAATTCGTAGTGATCATGGTGGTGAATTTGAAAATGAATCTTTTCTAAAGTTTTGTGATTTGCATGGTATACCTCATAACTTTGCTTTTCTTAGAGCGGCTCCACAAAATGGAGTTGTTGAAAGAAAGAATAGAACTTTGCAAGAATGTGCTAGAACCATGCTTCAAGATAAAAATTTACCAAAATACTTTTGAGCTAAAGCAGTAAATACAACATGTTATGTTTTAAATAGTGTTCTTATTCGATCATTTTTACATAAAACATGTTTTGAATTGTATTATGATCGAATACCAAAGATCTCATATTTCAATATTTTTGGTAGTAAATGCTTCTTGTTAAATACCAAAGATAATCTTGATAAGTTTGATTCAAAATCAAACGAAGCAATATTTCTTAGATATTCTTCTAGAAGCAAAGCTTATTGTGTTTTTAATAAAAGAACATCTTGCATTGAATAATCTTTACATGTTGCATTTGATGAGAATTGTGAGCAGATTATACCTCTAAGCAAAGAAAAGGAAGGCATACTTCAAGAAGAACCTTTGATAGAGAGCACTTCTCAAGAAAATATTCCTCTTCTACCAATTTGGAAAGAAGTTCTCAATCATCCACATGAGCAGATTATTGGAGAAATAAATAGTGGTGTCCAAACTAGAAGGCAATTGCAATATATTACAAATATTGCTTTCATATCTAAAATAGAACCAAAGAATATCAATAAGGCTTGTGATGATGAATTTTGGTTTTTGGCCATGTCTGAAGAACTTAATCAATTTACTAGAAATGATGTATGTGATCTAGTTGATAGACCAAAGGATCATCCGGTAATTGGAACAAGATGGGTCTTCCGAAATAAGCTGGACAAAAATGGCGAAGTCATTCGAAACAAAACAAGACTAGTAGCACAAGGCTATAATCAAGAAGGCATAGATTTTGATGAAACCTATGCACCAGTGGCTCGATTGGAGTCAATTTGAATGATGCTTGCTTTTGCTAGTTACATGAATTTTAAGTTATATCAAATTGATGTTAAGAGTGCATTCTTAAATGGACACATTGATGAAGAAGTTTATGTAGAGCAACCTTCAGGCTTTGAAAATGAGAAATATCCAGAAAAAGTCTACAAATTAAAAAGAGCTTTGTACAGACTCAAACAAGCACCAAGAGCGTGGTATGAAAGACTATGACTTTTTTTAGAACAATCTGGTTTTTCCATTGGTCGGGTAGACTCCACTTTATTTATTAAAAATCTAGATTCAGAGATTCTTATTGTGCAAATTTATGTTAATGCCATAATATTTGGTTCTACTAATGATTCTCTTTGTAAAGAATTTGCTAAAGTTATGCAGGAAGAGATTGAAATGAGCTTGATGGGTGAATTGAACTACTGACTTGGACTTCAAATAAAGCAAATTGAAGAAGGAATCTTCATCAACCAGGCTAAGTATACAAAAGAACTTCTTAAGAGATTTGGGATAGACTCATCAAAATCAACAAAAAATCCTATGAGCATAACTATTTCTCTTGACAAAGATGAAAATGGTAAAAATGTATATACTAAGCTCTACAAAGGTATGATCGAATCTCTATTATACTTAACTGCTAGTCGACCTGATATAATATTTAGTATTTGTATGTGTGCTAGATTTCAAGTTAATCCAAAAGAATCTCACTTAACTGCAGTAAAACAAATTTTTTGATACTTGAAAGATACTTCAGATTTTGGTTTGTTTTACCCGAAATCATGTTCCTTCGATTTAGTTTCATATAATGATCCAGATTTTGCTGGAAGCAAATCTAATCGCATGAGTAATAGTGAAACTTGTCATTTCTTAGGACATTTCTTAGTCTCTTGGTTTAGTAAAAAGCAAAATTCATTGTCACTCTCAACAACTGAAGTGGAATATATAGCGGCTAGTTTAGCGTGTTCACAAGTACTATGGATGAAACAAACCTTAAAAGATTTTGGTTTGAATTACTTCACAACAACTATTTATTGTGATAACACTAGTACTATAAATCTTTCGAAAAATCATGTTCAATACTCAAGAACTAAGCATATTGAAGTGAGACATCATTTCTTACGGGATCATATGTTAAAAGGAGATATTTCGTTAAATTTTATACCCATTAATGCACAACATACCGATATCTTCACTAAACCACTTTAAAATAAAGATTTTATGAGAATTAGGAGAGAACTAGGCATTTGCACATTTTTAGATTTATAATTTTTTTTTAAAAAAGGTTTTGTTTTTGAAAAATCTCAAAATCAAATTTTTTAGTTGACCGATGAAATTCTAGTTGACTGATGGTTATTTTTAAAATTTTAAATTGAGGGGACCCGATACCCCTTGGTTTTGTTTAAAAGGGGCAATTGTTATTTTTTTTTACGCCCGTGTTGTTTTTCCCCTCTTCAGAAGCCGAACACTTCCTCTCCTCTATCATTTTTGTCCATCTTCTACAAAGCCTAGGAGTACCAGACGAACTCCTCCTCACCGAAATCCTCTTGCCGTGATAGGGTGTTTCTTCAGCAGTTGACGCTTGCGACGCTTGTGACAGCATCTTCTCTCCTACCGACATCCACAGCATCTCCTCCTATTTCTGTTGCAGCCGAACCCTTCATCGCCTCTTCCCTCTTGCCTAAAACACGTGGAAACTTGACATCCCATTTCGGTGGACTGCTCCCACAGCTTTTTTTGGCCACTAACAAAGACTGTGATCATAGAAGGCATACTGTCTGCATTGCACGAAGGCCACTCCAGTCTCTTCGGCAGCAAGTTACCATCTTTCACACACCAAAATCTTCTTGACTCGTCTGACATCCTCACTGCCTCGTCAGAAACCATCCTCAATAGCATCTCAACCTAGTCGAATCAACCATTTTTTGCGGCACCGATTCCCTTTGACAGGTTCATTCATTTCATTTTGTTTCTTGACAATGATGCCTCGTCAAAAAACAGCCTCTGCACAAGGTTCTCCTCCATCTACACCACAAGCACGTCATGGATTTTCTCTTAGACTACTCACAAATCCCCTTCTATACAATACTTTTGGATCGATTTTTGTACTCCCTATTTTACCCGGTAGAAATGTTCTTTTTCACCTATTTTTTTGCTACAATATCAAAGAACTATTCACGGGCATTTCACATATTTTTGATGCTGGTGCAGACCCCCTTCATTATCCTTTATTGATCCATTTGTTTTACACTAATTTACAAATTGATCATGAAGCTGGATTTCTTTCCTCTCTTGTTCGAGATGTTGAAATTGAGTTTGATTCTAAACTTCTTAGACAAATACTAGATATTCCACCTTCAGAAACTCTTTTCAATACTATTGAACTTAATGATGAAAGAACTTTTGAACAAATTCTTCTTCTCGGTGCACCTCATTGTCCTCCTTTCAAGAATACCAATCTTCAAACTCGCGCTCGCATTGCTGGACGAATTCTTGCCCACAATGTTCTACCTAAAACTGGATCTTTTGATTACTATTCCACAGATCTCTCTACGGCTCTTTACATCTTATTTGGAAATATTTCTGTAAATTGGGCCAACGAGTATTTTACTACGTTGTGGAAACAAAAAACCTCTTTCGTATGCATGTCTTCTTACCCGTATTTTCAAATATTTCAAAGTACCCCTAACCAATGAAAAATCTATTGAACAAAAGGAATTCTTTGATCAAACTATTTTTAAATGAATGAAACTCACCTATCTACCCCCTACAAATTTTGGATCTCCTAAATCCTCTAAACCACCACCATCTCCTATGACACCCCCATCTCCAGTAAAATGAAAAAAAGTCTCTATTGGTCAAGACAATGATGAAATTTTGCAACAAATATAAGCTTTGGAGCTACATTGTTATCATCGCAAAATTATTTACTTTTGCGAGTCAAACTGACCTTTGAAAAAGTTTTTGAAAATAACTCGCCTCCGTTTTAAAATGCGAGATAATTCCGAAGAATGGGACTCGCCTGTCGGTATGAGGTTCAACCGTTCCTGGCGCCTTTACCAGGGGTAATTGAACCAAGGATCAATTGTATGCTTAACCTTGCTCAACTTGTCTAAATTATATTCTATTTCCTAAATACAAAAAGAATCAGGCATGTGCTATGAATTTTCTGAAAATGCAGGTTTGAAAACATGATGTTTGCTTTGAATATTGAAATACTTGAAATTTTTGGAAAAGATAACACTTGGAAAATCGTGAATCATGGTTGAGATATTATATCTGAGAAAGTGAAAATCAATTTCTAAAGAATTTAGAGGCTTTGTGAAAATCGATTTCTGAGAAAACCCCAATAACTTTGGAAAATTTGATTTCTCTGAATTAGAACTTGGAAATAAAGGATAGAACTTGGAAAATCGTGATTTGAACTTTGAAAAATGCTTGAAATACCATTTGAAACCTCAAAGATTTGAGAAAAATCAATTTTTGAATAAGACTTAGAACATTTTGAGAAAATTGACTTCTCTAAATTGAAATTGGAATTTGTAAATGAATGAAATGAATGAATATGAATTTGAAAGACTTGATTTTGAAGAATTGAGAAAATCCTTTTGTATTTTTTAGAAATGCAGTGCATTTTGAAGTTAGCCTAAGAGTGTAGGCTGAATGTGGCTAATACGAAGATTACAAATTTGGGTCTCATTCGTATTCTGACTGTGGCCATAAATACAAATTTCACCAAGTTTGTCAACTCCATAAGAGCTAGTGCACGTGCCATTCGTGTAGACCATAGTGAATTGGTAAAAATATGCATGAATTGTCATGCATAGCAGTTATATATCAAAGCTTAAAATTATATGCAATGCATCCTATTCTATGCAGGAATTGAAATTGTTATTCCAAAATTAATTACAAATTACATCACTAATCAAATTTAAATACAGGAAATAAAGGAAAATAAAGTTTTCAATGTTTCTGCAAAACTATAAAAACTGGTTAGTAAAAATATGTTGGTTTTTCTAGGTTTATCCAGCAATATCTGAAAATTACTGGATTTTACTAGACATAAGCCATTTTTCATATGATTCCCTTATATAAACATGATAAAATATGAAATAAAATGTAATAAATATGAAAATAGAATTTGAAATTTCGAAATTGGATTCAAAATGACCAAAATACCCCTGATAGCAAGACTATGGCCTTGAAATCAGGGTTTTTAGAAATATATTTTGTAAAAATGCAAGTTTTGAAATGCAAATAATGATAAATTGAACTAAGTAAGATATGACATGATTAAAAATATGAAAATTAGGGTTTTAGAATTTCGAAATTGAGGTCAAATGACCAAATTACCCCTGATAGCAAGACTATGGCCATGAAATCAGGGTTTTCTGAAATAGATTTTAATGAAAACTGGGGATTTATAATTGCAATAAACACAAAATCAAATATGAAACATCCTAATATGATTATAAACATGAACAAACCCTAAAATCACACACTTATGCACGAAAATCAAGAAATATCACAAAAATTGTGATTTTGGCAGTGTTTTTGGATCTTTCAGGGATCCTGTTTTGCAATTTTATTAATTCAGGCATCAAACGGATTCTAATATTCATACAAAATGGTACCTGCACTTGTTATGTCCCTAAAATCATATTGAAATCATAAAAATAAATTTTTTGACATTATTTTAATCCGGAAATTGCATTAACAACCTAAAATAAGCTATTTTTAACCTAGGTCACAAACCAGTTTCAGAGTTAGACCCGAATCAGGACTCAATCCTCCATGAAAACTTTTGAATTTTTACATAGATAAACTAGGAAGAAAAAATAAGATTTCTCAATTTACAGATCGGTAAAATCATCTCCGGTTAGGGAGAAACCCTTCCGGCATTCTGAACTAAAATCTAACAAATCTAACAGGGGTTAAAACAGCTACTTAGGATTGAAAATATAGAAATAAATATTAAACTTAATCACAAATTTCTGAAATTTTAGCAGTGAATATAAGACAGAAAAATAATGAAACTCCTTTTTTACAGATCATGAATTGGATCTGTGGTTTGAGATCTATGGTCATTACAAGTCTGATTAGGGTTTTGGTAAACCCTAACGAGTTGGAAATTTAAAATCAGAGTCTCTGACAGAGGAAAAATACTAAACAGAAGCCAAAAATTACCAAAATTTCACAGTAAATGTATTATCTTAACATCAATCCACATCACTTTACGGATCTCAAATCGGATATAGGATGAGAAAAATATCATAACAACATGTTACCCTTTTGATTTTAACAACGATTTTAAAGCTTGAAAATCCCGATTTGATGTCTGATTTTTCTGACAAGGTTCCCAAATTCCAAAACCTCTGATTTTTTTACAGTAGTTCATTTACACATTCATGTATCACATATAAAAAAAAAGAAATTAACAGTGAATATTTCAATCCGAAATAACATGCTCTTTACTGTTCTAAACTAAAAACACACAGAAATTTGATAAAACCTAATAATCATGCTTTAACTAATGAAAACAATAAAAAAAATACTAAACAGCAAAACAAAATTAATTTCTATGCTAAAACACATGTAATAAACATAAATAAGTAAAATAAATAAATAAACACATGGAATCAATGGCTGGAATTTGATTTTACCTTAAAAAGCATGGATTTGACCCATTTAACGGGTAAATCGCATGTTTTAATGGTTAAGAACATGAAAACCCATGCTACAATCGATTCTAACGGATTAGAATCCCTGGAAAAACATCAAAACAGAGTTAGATCATCTTCTTGAACCTCTCTTGAGGTTCTTAGACCTGAATCCATGGTTAAATCCATGAAATAGAAGGCACCAATGGCTAAATTCATGTTTAAACTAATAAAAGCATTAAATAAAACCAAAAAAAATTAAGAAAGTTTCTTACCTTGAGGTTGTAGCAATGGAGGAGGGGCTGGAGAAGAGAGAGAAGCTCCAAGAAGTGCTAAAGAGAGAGATTTCTAAAATCGTCCCCCATAGGGGCTTTTTATAATAATTTTTTAGGTTTTAGAAAATCACACTTTTTAAAATTTTGGACTCTCTAAGGGGGGGGGGCAATTTTTGGGTGGAGTTACTATACTACCCCTAGCCTAAATTATCCTAAATAATGCCTAATTAACCCCTAGCTAATCCTAAAAAGTCCTCAAATGTAGCACCACTTGGCATTTCCCACATTTGGGTTTTTAAAGCCCTTTTAAAAATCTTTAAAAACACTAGTTTTAAAACCAAACTTTAAAAATGAGTTTTCAAAATAGATTTTGACTCTTCTAAACTTCTAAAACTAACCAAGACACTGACTAACCCTAGTCTAGCCCTGACTTACTCGAATATGGCGCCACCCCAAGTGGGCCTTACCTGAGTTTTTCAAAAAGTGATTTTAAAAGTTGAAATTGAAAGAGTTTTCAAAATATTTTCAAAATATTTTCAAAAGAAAACTTGAAATTAAAAGTTTTGAAATGGCATAGGGTTCGAACTGGGTCAGAGCTCCTCTGGATATGGTGCCAACTGTGTGGGCCCATATCGAGTTTTGAAAATTTTGAAATAAACATAAAAAAATGACTTTGAAAAAGGGTTAAAATCAATAATTGAAAGTCAGAATTTTTGAAAATGGAGTCTCAAGCGAACTGCAACTCCGGGTTAGAGTCCTGAACTCTTAGGACTTTGAAATTTTGGATTTTAAAGTCAAATGAAAGAGTTTTTGAAAGAATTTATCAGAAAATGTTGAAATAAGTCAGAAAATACAGTCAGGGTTAGACTCCTAACTCGACCGAACTCCGAAATAGAGTCCTGAATTAACTAGACTCTGAAAGTTTTGAAAAATTTGATAAATGAAGAAGTCCAGAAGCGACACCACCTAAATGGGTTTCATCTGAGAATTGAAATCAGTTAAAAATTGAGTTTAAAGCGAATCCAGATTGTTTTCTGAGAAAACATTTTGAAATATAATGTCTCGGGGGTTGGAAAATGGCAGAATGTTGAATAAAAACCCAGGTTTTGAAATTGATTTCGAAAGAAAAGTTTTAAAATGGAATCTGGATTAAATATTTTGAAAACAGAAGTGTTGGATCTCGAAAATAGGATGCAATGACATGCAATGCAATGAAACGGTATGTCGAATTCATGCAGTGATATGCAATGACACCGGAAATGTAGAAACTGAACGAGGATAAAAATTTGGGGTGTTTACAGATGCCCCTCTTTGCTACTAAGCCGGTATAGGGCCGAGCTTAGTGGCAAAGAAAACACACCAAATTCAGATTATAAAAATGCTCCAGTTAGATGAATCTGACTGGGTATGAAAGAATTATTCCAAGTGATGATGGTAGATATGAAATGGAGAATAAGGAGAAAATTTTACTTCAAAAAGAAGTGAGATTTAGGTTTTGCCCTTAACCTGGATGAGACGAGAAATGGAATACCTCGTCAAAATGAGGCTCAGGTTTAACCCCTTGACCTGATTGGCTGGAAAATGAAATACCTCATCAAATGAGGCTCAGGTTTATACCCTTAACCTGATCGGGCGGAAATGAATGAAATCCTCGAAAGAAGAGACCGTGATGAAACCTTCGGATTTTGCACAATAAATCCAATAGGGGTTTTGCAAAAGGATGGAATTTGGGTCCCTAAAGTTTGAAAAGGGGTTTAATTTTGGGCGCCTCATTGCTGAGACTAAATAACTTTTGAAATTGCCTTTTGCTGGAATTGGTGGCTTAACCTCAAGTCGAAATTGGACTGTCTATGGTGGGACAGTGGGGACACAGAGAAGTGTGCGAATCTGAGAGCTCATGCGCTCAGATTATACCAATAGAAGGGAAGGAATCTTGAAAACTCCCGTTATCAAGTCCTAAAAGAGATAACAACTGATGTCAAGATACGTCAAAGATGAACCTCAAGCCCTTGCTTCACGCCAGGATAGCTAGAAAGTATTGTCGAAGTGTTGAAAATTATTGTTGATTCAAAATAATTGAAAATAATGCATATTGTTTTGAAAATATTCCCTCTTGTCTACCGAAAGTATTACCTCTGACTGGGCTTAACTCCGTAGAATCAAGATTCGAATTCAAATTGCTTACGATTGGCTTTCTTTCAAGGAAGCTATCAATTTCCTTGACATAGACGGAAAAGAAAGTATTCTTGATATTGCGAGAGCTATTGGTGAAAGAACATTGATAAAAGAATTTCACAAAATTAAAGAAGATTCTTAATAGATTCAGCAGTATGATATCCTGGGATTCTTTTCTCATGATGATCTTTCTGCACTCTCTTTTTGACAGAATTGGAGCTCTCTTGGATTTTTTGAGAATTACATCATCCTTCATTTTGGAGATGTCCTGACTTTTCTCTCTCTCTCTCTCTTTTGGAAGGGTACGTCACAAACTCCTTCATCTCAGAGATGTTTCGATCCTTCTTTTCTCTCAGAGATTATTTTGACGATTATTGGCTCTTTGGTTGGGAATCTCTTAATGATAGCAAAAACTAAATATCCTTTAGGGTTTGACAGGAGGCTCATCGCATCTGCCTTCTTCTCGACAGTGCTCTGGACTTTCTCTGGAAGGATCCGTCACAAACTCCATTATCTTGGAGATGTTTCAAATCTTCTTTGGCCCCGGGGGTCTACTCGCTTAATTCGTCTTCATCTTGACAACAATTGAGAGATCCCTTTTGCAGATGTTTAATTGCAGCTTAGGTGATTGAAGAGATATGGAGATTGAGTGGATTTTTCTATATCACCCAGGATATTTCGACTGCTTTATTTTTCAAGAATGGTCTTTAAAAATGTGCCATTGACTGCGATCAATATCAATCACTCATGGCTTTGCAACAACATTGAATATTCTTTGCTGGCCATATCGCGGATTTATTCTTCATTCTTTTGGTTGGCCAATAGAAAGATTTTGAACTTTGAATCCTTTCTCGCGAAAGCTTTGTCCTTTCAGAAGTAATACTGAGGGTATTCTGAGGTAATAATTTTGTGTAATAAAGATTTTTTAAATCAACAAATATTCGATGACAAATTGGCAAAATTTTCTTGAAATTCCTTGTGAAAGCGAGCATTTGAGGCACAACGCAACGCATCCATGACAGAAATTCTCTTCTCCTTTCCCCAAAGGAGATGATTCAGAAATTGGAATTAGAAATTGGAAATTGGAAATTGATTGACTCAAAAGGTCGAAATTTGAATTTGGAAATTGAATGACCTGGAGGTCAAAATTGTGAATTGGTTTACTGGGAACAACATGGGTTCTGTAGAGATTCAGCCTAAGAACGACATTAGTTCAATTTAGAACGATATTGGTTCACTGGGAACGACGTAGGTTCGATAGGGATTCAGTCTGAGAACGACATTGGTTCAATTGAGAACGACATTGGTTCATTGGGAACGACATAGGTTCGATAGGGATTCAGCCTGAGAATGACATTGGTTCAATTGAGAATGACATTGGTTCACTGGGAACGACGTAGGTTCGATAGGGATTCAGCCTAAGAACAACATTGGTTCAATTGAGAATGACATTGGTTCACTGGGAACGACATAGGTTTGATAGGGATTCAGCCTGAGAATGACATTGGTTCAATTGAGAACGACATTGGTTCACTAGGAACAACATAGGTTCGATAGGGATTCAGCCTGAGAATGACATTGGTTCAATTGAGAATGGCATTGGTTCACTAGGAACGACGTAGGTTCGATAGGGATTCAGCCTAAGAACAACATTGGTTCAATTGAGAATGACATTGGTTCACTGGGAACGACATAGGTTTGATAGGGATTCAGCCTGAGAATGACATTGGTTCAATTGAGAACGACATTGGTTCACTAGGAACAACATAGGTTCGATAGGGATTCAGCCTGAGAATGACATTGGTTCAATTGAGAACGGCATTGGTTTACTAGGAACGACGTAGGTTCGATAGGGATTCAGCCTAAGAACAACATTGGTTCAATTGAGAATGACATTGGTTCACTGGGAACGACATAGGTTTGATAGGGATTCAGTCTGAGAATGACATTGGTTCAATTGAGAACGACATTGGTTTACGGGGAACGATGTAGGTTCGATAAAGATTCAGCCTGAGAACGACATTGGTTCAATTGAGAACGACATTGGTTCATTGGGAACGACGTAGGTTCGATAGGGATTCAGCCTGAGAATGACATTGGTTCACTAGGAAC
Organism: Nuphar pumila; assembly: GCF_984573655.1. NCBI lineage: Eukaryota > Viridiplantae > Streptophyta > Magnoliopsida > Nymphaeales > Nymphaeaceae > Nuphar > Nuphar pumila. The sequence goes on from NC_143261.1 coordinate 53,555,866, forward strand.
GACGTAGGTTCGATAGGGATTCAGCCTAAGAACGACATTGGTTTAATTGAGAACGGCATTGGTTCACTGGGAACGACATAGGTTCGATAGGGATTCAGCCTGAGAACGACATTGGTTCAATTGAGAACGACATTGGTTCACTGGGAACGACGTGGGTTCAATAAAGATTCAGCCTAAGAACGTGGATCAGGAGGACTTCAACCTACAAATCACATATCTGAAAAATACCAATCCAAGAGGAGTTTGACCTAAGGACTGTAAAGAATATTGGATCAGGAGGACTTCAACCTACAGATCAAATTTTTGGCAATGGGATTAGTTCCGAAGGAGTTCAACCTAAGAACCAGGGATTAGTAGGACTTCAACCTACATATCAAAATTTTGAGAACGAGATTGGTTCGAAAGAGATTCAGCCTAAGAACCACTGGGTTGAGAAGGACTTTTGGTTCACAAAGGGGTTCAACCTATGAGTCGTATTGGTTTGACAGGCGTTCAACCTACAAATCACATTGACTCCGCAGGGGTTCGACCTACGAACTATCAATTCCATGGAGATTTAACCTAAGGATCACATCGGTTTCGCAGGGGTTCGACCTACAAACTATCAATTCCATAGGGATTTAACCTAAGGATCACAGTTTAAGAAGGAAGGGTTCAACTTATGGGCTTTGAATTTGGGAAATAAAAATTCTTAGTTCATGATTTGAATGGACCATCATAGTTAACTTCTCAAGGCCTGTTTTCAGGATTAACCCCTTCTCCTAAGCGGAGAAGCTTGATGCAAATGCAGATGAATGCGAATGAATGCATGCAAATGCAAATGTATGTAAAATGATATAAATGGGTGCACATGCGTGAAAAATGGGAGATTTGTTTGATCCTGCCTGCATACAGAAAGTTTTGAAGATAATTTTCAAAGTAATGCCCCAGTGTAATTGGGGAATAAGAACGGATAAGTAATTGATATTTGATGATAATTCTCTGAAGATAACGAGGTGAAAACTGGCAACAAGCTTCTTGGTTGATCAGAGAGGCACTCTGAAAAAGGTTACCCTTTGTAAGAAGACATTTAAACATTTGCAAATGAGGAATATAAAAGATGACGCCAGGCTATAAGAAAGATTGACAAATTTATTAATGCATTGAAGAAGAAAATAACAAATTGATAGAAGAACTGGGAATGCATTGTCCCTTCAAAATGACAAAATGATGAAAATGACATAGTCTCGACATTGTCAATTTTTTAGAAAACTTGCTCAGGATGGTCGACTGGTATTTTTCTCATCTTCAATAAGGATATTCTTGTCGATGCAATCTTGGATGATATTCTTCAGAACAAAACAATTCTCAGTGTCATGTCCTACTGCTCGATGAAATTTGTAAAATCTTTCTTTGAATCTGCCCATGATTGTTGCGGGATCAGCTGCTTTAGGTAAACGGATCATATCTTTTGCGAGCATGTATTCCAGAACACTCTCTAGTGTTTGGTTCAGAGGGGTGAACTTTCGATCCATACTCCAATCCTTGCGCTTTGGCTTTTCTTGATCTTTCTCTTTATGCTGAGGACTAGATTGAAGAGGCTTATCATTGTTGGAGAACTTTCCTTTTTGGCCCTTGGATCCCTCTGAATAGTGATCATGATTTTTCTTGTTGCTTTTGCTATCATTGGCAGAAAGAGTGAAGTGAGCCTTCTTCTTCTGCTCACTATGATTGTTACCCTTTGTAAAGATGAAGCCTTCATAAACTCCATTTTCCATGCTTAACTCGAGTCATTCGGCTCGCTCTGTTAACTCAATAAATGTTCTGGATGGTGTAGTAGAGATAAGGCCTTTTAGAGGCTGTGAGAAATTACTTAGAATCAAGGACAAAGCATGCCCTTCTGATATGGGGTCTCTCATCTTATTGCAAGCTGACATCCAGCGATGAATGAAATCTCTGGCCTTCTCATTTTCTCTCTGCTTGAGGCCGCAGAGATGACTGAGAGTGGGAAGCGCCTCAGCATTAAAGAGGAATCGTTCAATGAACATGTTCACCACCTTGTCAAATTCTTTCAACTCGATCGGGTTGACATGCTCTGAGTACCATTTAGCTGTCGTTCCCTCCAGACTGCGAGGGAAACAAAGGAAAAGTGCCCGGTTGTTACGCTTGAATCTAGAACATTCAACGAAGAACATGGCGAGATGAGCCTTGGGGTCGCCAGAATTCTCAAACTTGATAAACTTTCTGGGGAGATTATCCAGATTGTCGTCCTCATCCAAACCATCATAGAAGTCTTCGCTGATGAAGACTTTCTTGCCCTTGTCGCGGGCTTGCAGGTCTTTAACTATTTTCATCATGTCTTTGAGTTATGACTGAGTAGGGTCGTCAACGGACTGATTTCTGGATTTGTAAGCCGACCCCTGCCCTTGAGTCGACCTTTTGAATTCTTGATGGGTTCCATACTCTTTATCAGTATCATCTGCTGATTCTGACTCATCAGATACTTCCTCATGGCGATTATGCTTTTTACTGATTTTCACATTTTTGGTTGTGTGACCCCTAGCCTTTTGCTTGATCTGAGTCTGCTCAGCACTGGCCTCAGCTTGCTCTGCCAGCATCTTGGTCATCATTTTTTTTAACATAACATACATTTGAGGATCAATGTCATCCTCAACCTGTTGTCCTTGACTTTTGGCTGATTGGGGTGAGTCCATTTCTTCTTCTGAAGCGATTGAGTATGCAACGCCTTTAACTGATGAGGTTTTCTTTCCGGACCTTGTATGAACCATCGAGTATCAAGACTACTCTCTTGAATGTTACTAACGCTCTCTGCAAGGCAGAACTGATGGTTAGGATTTGAAAGAAATTTGGTTGAAGGATAATATTTGTTGAGAATTTGGGCAGACAATTAAAGGAATATCCCATTACTAGGGATCGAGTCGTCGCTGGAATTATGACAATTGCGTTGTCATTCATTTGCAAAAGAACAAACAACTAAAAATATGCCTTGTTACTTAGGCGAGGTCATCAAACCAAGATGGGATGAAGATAAAAGGAATTTTATTGAAGGAAAAACATGATTTTATTAATAATACACTTGACAAAGGGAAGGGGGACAAGCAATTTTCCACCACTCCTGATAATCAGAGGACACTCGAGGACCAGGAAAAATAGTGAGAGTAACAAAAGAATCCCAGCCATCTCTGGCAGAATAGTATGCTCCGGACCACTGATCTGATGTGAGATCGAACTCTGGCAAGATCCCTGATAATAGACGAATTTCTATGCGCTTCTGTCTCTGAGAGAACTGCCTGACACACCGCTCCAGATGGTAGTATGCGCAGAAAAAGGGGCCAAGTAGCCTGAACCGTTTGCCATATGCATAACTATATCTGGGAGGTGATTCCTGACGATCAAAATAATCACACACGACCTCTTACTCTTGAAGGTTATCGATCAAGAATCGGTATCGTGAAACTGGAAGAAGCTTTTCACCATTGTATCTGAATGAACTGGCTCGGGCTGGCACATGCCGGAGGAACCAAGATTGTAATGCGTAGGTGCACCCTTCGACTAGAATTGATTCTTCGAGCGTGAAACGGGTTAACCCTCAGTACAGAAAGGTGAGTGCAGCCATAGCTATAGAGAGGCGGCTGATATGTCGACTTCCCCACCTTCGCAGAAGTTGAACTATCCTGATATCCATGTAATTCCGTCCATCAGGAAAGAGAGCTAATCCCACAGTGCATAGAACCATCGCGTGCTGGATTCTTTCTCGAGTTGTTTGAGACAAGGAGCTGACCTCCATAAATGTCTCGTATTGTCTCTAGATTTCGAGCAGATCCACATATTCGTTTCCATCCTCCTCTATCAATGGCCAAGACTTGCGTCCTGTCATGCGAGCTAAAGCGTCTCGGAGATCTAGACCCTTGACATTGATCAAAAACTGTTTCTCCAATGGATCTCCAGGTTGACCGACCGGTTCAGGTAATCCCATAATCTTTGAGAATTCGTTCATCAATAAAGTCATCTCCCCCCACCGGAACCAAAATGTACTAGTGCTCGGATTTCATTGCTCCGCCAGTGCGTGGATCAAATTGTCGTTAACTGTCTGCTTTCCCACTACGGATGCCAGTTTCAATCCACAATCGTTCAAATGGTCCAGAAATATACGAGAGAAGTTCTTGAGCCATGAATAATACCACCGGGGAAAGAAGGATCCGGTGCTGAGGACTCGATGTTCAGGAAGACCTTGTCGCACCTCGTAGGAGATGTGACCCTCAGGGAAGACTGAATCGAGTTGACTGGATGCCATCAGACTGGAAGACATGAAGAATTGGAATAAGACTCAGGAAAATACAGGAATTTTGAAAAGAATGCAGGCGGGATAAAAATGAAGCAGGAAATTCGAGATCCAGAAGAACAAAAGGATGAAAAATCACCTGGAGTTTTGAGGAAAATAAAGAAGAATTTGAAAAATCATCCAAGGTTTGAATAAAAAAGGATTTTTAAATAGTATATGGAAACAGATGGAAAAATTTAGGAATTTCTGAAAAATCATCTAGTATTTTAGAAAGCTTGTAAAAAATGTAATAAAATGGAATAAAAGAAGCTAACATTCAATCACATCCTGTACAATCAAGTATGCAGATACAACATTCCCTAAAAGCTGACTCTAGATGCACAAGTTTTGAAATAGTTGTAGGACCTTAATCCTAACTGTAAGGTTCAGATTATCTGTGTCCAATCATGCTATGTCTATATACTCGAGCCAAGGCTCGATGTACGTGGCATAAAATCAATTTCTCTGGTTCTAGGTTCAAGTTTTCTAACATCCTTGAGCGCCTGCCGATATACGTTGGACTATGGCCCTTGGTACGTGGCAGGGGGCGTTAGCCCAAATAAGTGGCCCAGTTGTGAGGCTTTGTCCTGAACTATGGTTCTGGAAGAGAGCCCAGCAACGTGAAGACCGGGTAAAAGTAGGTGGGGTGGTTTTTGAAAACATGAGCACATGCAAGCAAACAGAGGGCTCTAAGTCCTAAAGAGATAGAATTTTGAAATATTTGAAGAAGCAAGCATTGTTTTCATACAATTCCTAGATTGAGGAGTGTTGTATTAGACCTAAGTCTATGTGAGCATGAAAATTTCTCCTCAATATAGTCCTACCAAACCATACCTAGTCTACATGCAATCCATGTCAGCTGGGTTCAAGTCTAGTCTCCTAGGTTCACATGATATCATGAAATAAAAGCTGACATTCCATGAAACACGATTTTGACAATTTGAACTAAGTTAAGCACACAATTGATCAGGTGAAGACAGGTCCCATCACGGTCGCCAAACGTGTTATCATCGCAAATTTTTTTACTTTTGCGAGTCAAACTGACCTTTGAAAAAGTTTTTGAAAATAACTCGCCTCCGTTTTAAAATGCGGGATAATTCCGAAGAATGGGACTCGCCTGTCGGTACGAGGTTCAACCGTTCCTGGCGCCTTTACCAGGGGTAATTGAACCAAGGATCAATTGTATGCTTAACCTTGCTCAACTTGTCTAAATCATATTCTATTTTCTAAATGCACAAAGAATCAGGCATGTGCTATGAATTTTCTGAAAATGCAGGTTTGAAAACATGATGTTTGCTTTGAATATTGAAATACTTGAATTTTTTGGAAAAGATAACACTTGGAAAATCGTGAATCATGGTTGAGATATTATATCTGAGAAAGTGAAAATCGATTTCTGAAGAATTTAGAGGCTTTGTGAAAATCGATTTCTGAGAAAACCCCAATAACTTTGAAAAATTTGATTTCTCTGAATTAGAACTTGGAAATAAAGGATATAACTTGAAAAATCGTGATTTGAACTTTGAAAAATGCTTGAAATACCATTTGAAATCTCAAAGATTTGAGAAAAATCAATTTTTGAATAAGACTTAGAACATTTTGAGAAAATTGACTTCTCTAAATTGAAATTGGAATTTGTAAATGAATGAATATGGATTTGAAAGACTTGATTTTGAAGAATTGAGAAAATCCTTTTGTATTTTTTAGAAATGCAGTGCATTTTGAAGTTAGCCTAAGAGTGTAGGCTGAATGTGGCTAATACGAAGATTACAAATCTGGGTCTCATTCGTATTCTGACTATGGCCATAAATACAAATTTCACCAAGTTTGTCAACTCCATAAGAGCTAGTGCACGTGCCATTCGTGTAGACCATAGTGAATTGGTAAAAATATGCATGAATTGTCATGCATAGCAGTTATATATCAAAGCTTAAAACTATATGCAATGCATCCTATTCTATGCAGGAATTGAAATTCTTATTCCAAAATTAATTATAATTTACATCACTCATCAAATTTAAATACAGGAAATAAAGGAAAATAAAGTCTTCAATGTTCCTGAAAAACTAGAAAAACTGGTTAGTGAAAATATGTTGGCTTTTCTAGGTTTATCTAGCAATATCTGGAAATTACTGGATTTTACAAGACATAAGCCATTTTCCATATGATTCACTTATATAAACTTGATAAAATATGAAATAAGATGTAATAAATATGAAAATGGAATTTGAAATTTCGAAATTGGAGTCAAAATGACCAAAATACCCCTGATAGCAAGACTATGGCCTTAAAATCAGGGTTTTTAGAAAGATATTTTATAAAAATGCAAGTTTTGAAATGCAAATAATGATAAATTGAACTAAGTAAAATATGACATGATTAAAAATATGAAAATTAGGGTTTTAGAATTTCGAAATTGAGGTCAAATAACCAAATTACCCCTGATAGCAAGACTATGGCCTTGAAATCAGGGTTTTCTGAAATAGATTTTAATGAAAACTGGGGATTTATAATTGCAATAAACACAAAATCAAACATGAAACATCCTAATATGATTATAAACATGAACAAACCCTAAAATCACACACTTATGCACGAAAATCAAGAAATATCACAAAAATTGTGATTTTGGCAGTGTTTTTGGATCTTTCAGGGATCCTGTTTTGCAATTTTATTAATTCAGGCATCAAACGGATTCCAAATTTCATAAAAAATGGTACCTGCACTTGTTATGTCCCTAAAATCAGATTGAAATCATAAAAATAAATTTTTTGACATTATGTTAATCCGAAAATTGCATTAACAACCTAAAATAAGCTATTTTTAACCTAGGTCACAAACCAATTTCAGAGTTAGACCTGAATCAGGAGTCAATTCTCCATGAAAACTTCTAAATTTTTACAGAGATAAACTAGGAAGAAAAAAAAATATTTCCCAATTTACAGATCGGTAAAAGCATCTTCGGTTAGGGAGAAACCCTTCCGGCATTCTGAACTAAAATCTAACAAATCTAACAGGGGTTAAAACAGCTACTTAGGATTGAAAATACAGAAATAAATAGTAAACTTAATCAAATATTTCTGAAATTTTTGCAGTGAATATAAGACAGAAAAATAATAAAACTCCTTTTTTACAGATCATGAATTGGATCTGTGGTTTGACATCTATGGTCATTACAAGTCTGATTAGGGTTTTGGTAAACCCTAACGAGTTTTAAATTTAAAATCAGAGTCTCTGACAGAGGAAAAATACTAAACAGAAGCCAAAAATTACTAACATTTCACAGTAAATGGATTATCTTAACATGAATCCACATAATTTTACGGATCTCAAATCAAATATTGGATAAGAAAAATATCATAACAACAAGTTACCCTTTTGATTTTAACAACGATTTTAAAGCTTGAAAATCCCGATTTGATGTCTGATTTTTCTGACAAGGTTCCCGAATCCCAAAACCTCTGATTTTTTTACAGTAGTTCATTTACACATCCATGTATCACATATAAAAAAATCAAAAATTAACAATGAATATTTCAATCCGAAATAACATGTTCTTTACTGTTCTAAACTAAAAACACACAGAAATTTGATAAAACCTAATAAATCATGCTTTAACTAATGAAAACAATAAAAAAATACTAAACAGCAAAACGAAATTAATTTCTATGCTAAAACACATGTAATAAACATAAATAAGTAAAATAAATAAATAAACACATGGAATCATTGGCTAAAATTTGATTTTACCTTAAAAAACATGGATTTGACCCATTTAACGGGTAAATCGCATGTTTTAATGATTAAGAACATGAAAACCCATGCTAAAATCGATTCTAACGGATTAGAATTCCTGGAAAAACATCAAAACAGAGTTAGATCATCTTCTTGAACCTCTCTTGAGGTTCTTGGACCTGAATCCATGGTTAAATCCATGAAATAGAAGGCACCAATGGCTAAATTCATGTTTAAACTAATAAAAGCATTAAATAAAACAAAAAAAAATTAAGAAAGTTTCGTACCTTGAGGTTGCAGCAATGGAGGAGGGGCTGGAGAGGAGAGATAAGCTCCAAGAAGTGCTAAAGAGAGAGATTTCTAAAATCGTCCCCCATAGGGGCTTTTTATAATAAATTTTTAGGTTTTAGAAAATCACACTTTTTAAAATTTTGGACTCTCTAAGGGGGGGCGATTTTTGGGTGGAGTTACTATACTACCCTAGCCTAAATTATCCTAAATAATACCTAATTTACCCCTAGATAATCCTAAAAAGTCCTCAAATGTGGCACCACTTGGCATATCCCACATTTGGGTTTTTAAAGCCCTTTTAAAAATCTTTAAAAACACTAGTTTAAAAACCAAACTTTAAAAATGAGTTTTCAAAATAGATTTTGACTCTTTTAAACTTCTAAAACTAACCAAGACACTGACTAACCCTAGTCTAGCCCTGACTTACTCGAATATGGCGCCACCCCAAGTGGGCCTTACCTGAGTTTTTCAAAAAGTGATTTTAAAACTTGAAATTGAAAGAGTTTTCAAAATATTTTCAAAAGCAAACTTGAAATTAAAAGTTTTGAAATGGCATATGGTTCTAACTGGGTCAGAGCTCCTCTGGATATGGTGCCAACTGAGTGGGCCCACATCGAGTTTTGAAAATTTTGAAATAAACATAAAAAATGACTTTGAAAAAGGGTTAAAATCAACAATTGAAAGTCGGAATTTTTGAAAATGGAGTCTCAAGCGAACTGCAACTCCGGGTTAGAGTCCTGAACTCTTAGGACTTTGAAATTTTGGATTTTAAAGCCAAATGAAAGAGTTTTTGAAAGAATTTATCAGAAAATGTTGAAATAAGTCAGAAAATACAGTAAGGGTTAGACTCCTAACTCAACCGAACTCCGAAATAGAGTCCTGAATTAACTAGACTTTGAAAATTTTGAGAAATTTGATAAATGAAGAAGTCCAAAAGCGACACCTCCTAAATGGGTCTCATCTGAGAATTGAAATCAGTTAAAAATTGAGTTTAAAGCGAATCCAGATTGTTTTCTGAGAAAACATTTCAAAATATAAGGTCCAGGGGGTTGGAAAATGGCAGAATGTTGAATAAAAACCCAGGTTTTGAAATTGATTTCGAAAGAAAAGTTTTAAAATGGAATCTGGATTAAATATTTTGAAAACATGAGTGCTGGATCTCGAAAATGGGATGCAATGACATGCAATGCAATGAAATGGTATGTCGAATTCATGCAGTGATATGCAATGACACAGAAAATGTAGACACTGAATGAGGATGAAAATTTGGGGTGTTTACATACATCAACACACTTTTCATGAGGATGTGACTCAACAACTTTCGTCAATTCAGAATGATATTGTTGAACTCAAGGAGATGATCAAGCAACACTTCTCTTGAACTTTGTTTACAGTTATTGCAGCCTTTCTTTTCATGAACTTTGATAATTTCTGGGTTGTAATATTTTGAACTTGAATTTGCATTTTGCTTATGTTATGACTGCACTTACTCTTTTTGAATATGACAAAAGGGGAGATAAAGACCAACATGAAAATTGCATGAGAAAGCATTGAAAATTGTATAAGAACTTGATGCTAATTTCATGAGAAAGAAATAGAAATGCATGAAGTAATGATGGAAATGCAAAACAATCAATATGTGATATATATACATGCATTGATTGTGCTAACTTCTTATGTTTTGCAGTATATTGATAGGGGGAGTAAAATCTCCATCTATGTATTTAAATGTTTCATCTTTGACTAGTTTGTCATCATCAAAAAGAGGAGATTGTTACGACAATGAAGCTATACACGATATTTCAAGTACAAGGTTTTTTATGATAAACAAGTGAATCAACTACATTTTAGCTAAGGCAATGAAGAAAGATGACAAAAATTGAAGGATTCAATGAAGAATCTTTGAAGACTAGTATGCAAATGTAAAATTAATTAAATGTCTTAGATTCTTGTAAGAGCCTTACTTAGAGTGCATATTTCAATTGCATTTCACCTAAAAAGACTTAAGAAAAACTTTTCTAAAAGAACCCTTCATGAAAATCATTTTAGAAAACCCTTTACTTAATTTTTCATGTTTATTAGTCGACCAACGGACTCACCAGTCGACCAACTTTTTTGTGCCAAATTTTTCTAAGCTAAAACGTCAACTTTCTGAATTAGTTGACTAATCGACTCTTAGTCGACCGAACAGAATGTTTGTTTTCAGAAAATTTAACAGCAGTCGACTGAAAGGTTTTTCAGTCTACTGATGATATTATTAGTCGACTAACTTTTTCTTTAGTCGACTAAGTTTCAAACTTCAGATTTTCAAACGGCCCTATTAAACACATTAGTCGACTGATGATAATTGTCAGTCTGCTAATATTTGATTTCAGTCGACTAACTACTGTTCCAGTCGACTAATTTTACCATTTTTTCTGAAACTTTTAAAAGACGTGTCTTTTTATTTTTCAAATGTTTTGATTATTCAAAATGGATTGTTTTGACACCCTTTCATACCCTCAATGTATGAAATCTTTCAACTATAAATATGACTGCATTCTGCACTCAAAAATATCAAATCCAATTGAATTACATTGAATTATTCTTTGCTTTTCACTCATTCATTTTCTCACACACTTTATATTTTCACTTCAATTTTTCACTCAAATTCCTTTGAGAGATAGCGAATTCATGAGTTGAGTATTTCAACAACCTCAAAAGCCAATTGCATTCCATTTGCATTCATAAGAAGGGCTCATAGATTGATTGTAAGTTGATTATTTCATTTTTCTGTAAAAGGAAATGACTCATTAGTTTAAAAGAGTTGTTTGCTTTCAGTAGGTTTGTTAATGAAAGTGGGACCGGATTTGGTTTGTATATTCTTGTGGTTACACAAGATTGATAGTGAAAATCTCAAGTGGTTTTGCTTGGGAACTGAATGTAGGTCTGGAAGACTGAACCAGGATAAATTCTTGTGTTCTTTGTGTGATTGCTTTGCGAATCTCAAAATTCTTCAAAATTCTAAAGACGATATTTAAATGCACTATTCACCCCTCCTCTAGTGCTCGCTGCCTCGATCCTACAACACTTTCAAATATAAGAAAAAATTACAAAAACATGAATATGACTAACATAAAACAACTAATAACATGAATTAACTATAAATTACTTTGTAACAACTAACACTAAAAGACAAAATAGTAAAACAACCTAACTAACTAATCAAAAACTAAATTGCTAACAAGCTAATGATTAACTAATTTAAAAAGTCAAGAAGTTAACTAGCCTAAAGATCAAGAAAACAATCTGAACATAGCACTAATTAATGAATTAATCTAATATCAACAAGATAATAAAAGTGAACAAGGACTAAGCAAGAAAATTTTATATGTTATATATTTCTTTTGTTGCCATTTGAGTTGATGCAACATTTTAGTTAATAGTCATATTACATGCATTTTCTTTTCTTTTATCATTATGTGGTCTATGTCTTATACACATACTGTATAGGTGCAAGTCTGTAACAGTTTGACAATGCAAACGGCATATAGTAGCCAACACTATATGCAATATGTGTTTTATACGCAGACTGTATAGGCACAGATCTGCCCAAGAAAAAATTGTATTGTGTGTTGCGATTATCATAAATTGATTTAAGACATGAGGAATGAGTAGTCATAGTTCTGCAATATTCTTTTTAATGTTTAAGAAAAATATATATTTCCTATGTCTGTGATTCTTATAAATTGATTTAAGCCATAAAAAATGATTAGTTGTAGTTCTATGATTTTTTTTTTAAGTTGCTACTATAATTTGATTTAGAGTTGGACTCTTTATTATTATTATTGTTGTTGTCGTTGTTGTTATTATTATTATCAGGAGAGTGTTACTGAAAGATACATAACATGATCATCCTCTTCAGATAAACTAATAGGACTATATTATCGGCAGTGTTTTGTTCACATGCCTTGCCAACTTGAGGTCCGTATATTCCTCAAAATCTTGTTCCAAAAAAAGGCAAAGAGAGGGTGATATCAAGTGCAGTCCTGTTACTCCGAGGTCCTGAAGAAGGATTACAGGTTTGACCTTAACCTTCTAACCTTTTGTCATTTGTTTTCTATATGAAGCATGTTTCTATGCTAACAACTTATTTCACCATTCAAGTGAATGAAACCACATATCGAGCTAAGTAAAATGCATAAATATGGCTCGATAAATGAAACCATGTATCAAGCTAAGTAAATTCCATAAAGTAGGAGTCTGTGCATATAACAGTGCGATGACAAAGTAAAGTGCGTAAAGCAGTGCCTAGTGAATGAAACCATGCATTGGGCTAAGTAAAATGCGTAAAGCAACATATATGTATATATTTACATATATAGTAAATACAGAATTCATCATAACGATACACGCGTGAACACCGAAGCAATCTTGCAGTGCTCTAGAGGGCGTAAACCAAAAACTAAGACCTTATAACACATAATTCACCATAAATATCGAGAGATAGTTGCAAGAACATGTGCGTGAATACTGAAGCAAGCTTGTGGTGCTCTAGCGGGCATGAACCAAGGACTTGAACGATATTATTTTAGAAAAGTGTACGGTTCAATTTTGCTTGAATGCATGCTAGGTTAAAAGTTGACACGAAGATTTATGCATGAGAAAGCCTCCATGATTGTTACTGCTTGTGTATGAATATATGGGTTCAAGGAACTTTTACCATGCTATTGTGCACACCGTGTGGATGTGAATAATGTATGCTAAATATTGCGATCACATGCGAGCCATGTTGGGGACTTGATAGCTCGTGTATGAGCTTGGGTTAGACAAGACCCCATGAAGTATGGACAGGCGCACCATGACATGAATAATATGTGGTAGTATCCACACATATAATACATGATTTTTCTTGCCTTCATCGATGAATGCTCAATTAGTTTAAGGAACTAGAGCTATCGGATGAAGAATGAATTAACAAACATCATAACCCATCATGTTTTGAGTCTACTTTGGAGAGGGTAGGTGGTACAACCTCAAGTGATCTGACACATATAGCTATTATTTATATGTTTATGTTGGTAAATGTTTTATAGGAGCAAGAGTGTCTCAATTGGTCTCCAATCACTAAGAGGTTAGGAGACATGGACTACCCACATGTCCTAGGTGGTAGATCCCAACTACTACAGTTAGTTTATGATACATTCTAGTTTTTGTTTACCTCTATGAGAGTTTTCTCTCGATCACAAACCACCCATAATTGAACTCCAAGCAGTTAGAACTTTGAGAAATAAAAATACATAGCATAATCAACACCCGAAGTAGTCTCTTCTACCAAACTTTGTGTCCCTGAGTACCTGAGGGAACTGGTAACTAAGAAAAACAAAAAACTTGTGTTGTTCAACTATCTAAAATGAAATTCCTATGTATGATGAGAATTGATTACTTGTTGATGACAGTACTACACATAATGATTTACTTGAAAAATATCATTTGATAATTATTATATTGTTGATATATCAAAGAACTTATATTGTTGACATATGTATCATGTATGATGAATGAATATATATTCTAGCTTATATGATTCCTTATGAATGTGGTATATCCTTACTGACTTTCACAAGTCTGACCCCGTTTTATGGGGATGTAGGTGATGAATGATGGTTCGATGATGCAACATGGTAGCGGGGTCGATGAACCATGACTCTGCACTTTTCTGTGATTTTAGGAAATTTTGTGTTTTCAATTAGACTAAAATCTTTTGGCTCTACATACTTTGAAGCTTGTTAAATTACACTTGGGTCATGTAACCACTTTATTTTATTACCATTGCTAAATAGATGTATGATTTGTAATCTTCGTATGTATGAGAGTATGTTTCTCCCATGGCGACTCCGTATGGTATGAATCTTGATCCAAGTCCTAAAAATAAAGTAGATTCAGTCTTTTCTTGTGTTTGTTACCTGTAATTCATTCAGAATTGTCACACATATTTCAAAACAATTTTTCATTGTTTAACTATTCCCTCATTTAAGGTATATCAAACTGCTTATAAAAAGAAAATTTATAAATTTTAGGTTGAAATTTTTGGGGCGTTACATCCACCCCAACCATGACCCATCCAGTTGGGACTGCACAGAGGGAGTTTTCATTTCTCTTAGGACTCCCAAAGAAATTCGCCAAGCCTAGTGTCCTACTTAGGATAGGACTCTGGTGGGATGCCTCTAGAGTCATCTTTAGAGTGTAAATTATGCATTTTTTTTTGCTCTATTATAAATCTATAAATAAATATACCTTGCTTAATTTATTTTTAATGAAATTTATCTAGAGATTTCTCTAAGCTTTTTTGTTGGTTCTTGTTCTCTGAAGGAATGCATTTTTCCTCGCCTCTCTTTCATGCCTATCATCAACCCGAAAGGAATGCCTTTTCTCACTCGCTTATCATCGACCCCTCATCCACATTATACTTTCTTGTGTATCACATCATGAGAGATGACTCTCTCTCTCTTTCCCAATGTGGCATGCTTCTCCTGCTCGTGGTGTGCATCTCTCTCTAGACTTGTGTCTCACATCTAGCTCATCAAAATTCATAGAACTATCATCTGTGAGTTCGGGTCCTAACAATGTTATCAGAGCATCACTGATGGGAACCCATGTTGATCAGTCAAGTTGCCCTTATATACACAGCAAGGGTCCACACCCTTCTCATTTTTCATACAGGTTCGATTAGATGCCCATATTTCTTTTCTAAATTGTATTTTATTTAGTTGCATTAGATTTTTATTGTGTGTGGTGCTCAATCAATCTCAACATTGATCTTCATCGAATCTAAATGATTCAATTTTGTTTACTTCCCTCAGGATGTTTTTTTGGCCTTCTGAACTGAAAGATAGTCTCTATGGCTTAATAGTCGTGTAACTGAATTTTCCCTAGACCGCACTCTGTCTAAATTTGTATTTTTGTGCTACCTAGACACTTTTTAGAGGGTCTGGCCAACCCAAGTGCTTGATAGTTGTCTTGAGACGTGCATGCCTTGTGTGCAGTAGTCTCATGCATACCCAACCATGTGCACACACACATCGCTACTAGTACCATTTATCAATCTTCACCTCATTAGTTTTGTGTCTCTCCAGTGAGGGCCCAAGCCTATCTTGAATATGATTATGATCTAACACTCTGTGGTGTCTGATCTATCACAAACAACAATGATCTAGTCATAATCTTCAACTTTAAGATCATATTCTACATTTCAGGCTTTTACAAATAAAACTTGGAATCGTTTGAATCTGACCTCTGGTGACCCCGATCTGACTTACGAAAGTCAAGCCAAATTTCTGCATGTTTTTGGGAATGATCAGTATAGGTCTGCATCAAAGTCCGGTTTTCAAAAATTTGTTTCAATGGTTTGAGAACTCTAAAAATCCTCAAAAATCATCATAGTTAGCCTATTTTTTCTAAATTAAACTCAATCTATAGATTTGAAAAAAACAATCTCGATCTGTAGATATTGACGCTTTACCGAAACATGTCAAATCCAACATTTAGATCATGAGGAAATAATATTTTTAAATTTGAAAAAAATGCTTGATCTTACATCTATAAATCCTAAAAAATTTACCCTAAGAACATACATATGTTAGCTTTCAAATCTAATTTATGGATCTCAAAAATTCATCAGGATCACAAAGATTTAATCTGATCTTTGGAACCTGTCAAAACCTAAAAACTAACTAAACATGTAAAGTTTTGACCTAACCCCAAAATAAATTAATCTCAACCTTAGAAAACTGTGAAAAAAACTCTAAAAAATATTTTTATATACCTGATACCCCAGACCAGACGATCAAACTCATATCCCTCTTTAAACACTAGTCTATCTCTCTACACCACCCAAACCTCAGACCAACAGTGTTTTGTCCTGCAAGCAGGTAACACTTGACTTTGATGGTGCAGTTAAGATGGATTCATTGTGGTGCAAGATAGACGATGCCTTGCGAGATTTGGCAAACTAGTTGCATGAATTTACCAAGCAAAGTGTAAGAAAAAACCTAAACCAGATCATTCATTATGTTGATCTTTCATTGATCTTCATGGGGCCATGTAAAGATTGTTAGAAAATGAATATAGTTCTAAATGATATGAATCTTGTATCATTCTTCAAAGAAGGCATGATTGAAGCACAACCCTCTAATGATTGTTACAGGTGCACTGAAATGCAACAAGAACTTAATTCAATTATGGGCAAACTGAGTGTTGAACTGATCTACAATATGACATTTTTTAAGAAACAAATCTAATTTAAGAAGATTTAGATCCATACTCATGTCTTGAATCAAAGTCTACTATATTGGGTTCTCCTAAACCTACTGTTGACCATCATGTTTTCATCTCTTAAAACCTTAAAATAGATCCAATCCCAAAACCTCCCCATGTCCAATTTTCTAACCAAATCCAAACCCTCCTCAAATCCATACTATCCAACTCAAATATGCTCTATACCTTTAACCTATCTAGACCAAATCAAGATCTTTTAAAATGGATCTGTATTTTGTCTCAACTAACCGCTCGATGTTTGACCCATTCCCCTTTGGAAGCCTCTCTCATGACTTTGGTTGGATTAGAAAGAATGTGTCCAGTTTCAATACACATGTTGGGGTAGATTTTGCTTGGTTTATTTAATTTATAAAACAACCTCAAGATCCAATTATATATTATGGACACATAACCCACAATGTGGGGCGAGATTGAAAAAAGAGAAAGATGACCAACTAACAACTTAGTGCTCAGAGTTCTCGCCTTGAGGGCAATATGAGTTTGAGATAGGTGGTTTATTATAAACACATTTATGCTCCAGATCTGACCAACCAGATCCCCTAGCCAGAGGCGGAGCTGGAGAGGGGGGGGGGGGGGGGGGCAGGACTAAGTTGTAGCCCAGTCCTGCCTCCCGAAACAGTTAAAAAAACTTTTTTTTAAAAGCCCAGTCCTAGCCCAGCCCTGATTCCATATGAAATAGATTTTTATCCATTTTTTTAGCCCAGCCCTGACGGCAGCAAATAGATTGATTTGTCCACATGAAATAAATTTTTATTAATAATTGTAGTCATTTTTTATTTTATCTCAAAAAAAAAATTGGGGGGGGGGGGGCGCTGCCCCCGAACCCCAACTATCACACCAATTTTTTTTTTGTCACGCCCCTGTTTGCCCCCCCCCCCCTCCCCCCCTCACATGAATCCTAGCTACGCCACTGACCCTAGCTAGAGTCCCATCTAGCTGAGACTGTGTAAAGTGAGTTTCCCTTTCTCTCAGGATCTTAGAGAAACCTGCTTAGCTTAGAGTCCTACCCAGGCTGGGACTTTATGGGACGCCCTTTAGAGTCCTTTTTAGAGTGAGAATTGTGTGTATTTTTATCCTTTTATTCTCTTGTAAATCTATAAATAGATGTATTGTGCTTTGTTTATTTTCAACGAAGTTTATCCAGAGTTTTTTTTAAGTTTTATTCTTGGTTATTGTTTTTTTTTACCGAGGAAACATATTTCTTCATTGCCTCTCTTTTACATCCATAATCGAATCGGAGGAAACACTTTTTCCCCATCCACCTCAAGCTTCCTCGTGTAGCCAATCAGGATAGACAACTCTCTTCTCTTAATGTTGCATGCTCTTTCTGCTCATGGTGTGTGTCTCTCTAAAGACTTGTCTTATGTCCAATTCCCTTAAATTCATAGAATCGTCATCTATGAGAGTTCGGGTCCTAACAGAAAATTATTCATTTTCCTACAAAAATATTTGTTTTCTCACGATGGGTGAAACACTCACCTCCATGAGAAAATGAAAGGTACCGTGTGGTTTGTTATGTGACCCACATGAAGACCACGTCATGACAAAAAATCTTTTTCACTCTACTTGGTAAAGACACTTTCCTCCTTACTCATGAAACAGACTTGTTGTTAAGTTATGTCTGAAAACGGGAAAAAATGATAAGAAAATTTTTGTACCAAATATGGAAAATAGAACTTTTCATGCCATTCAGAATAAGCTTCACTATTTTGTGCGATTTTTTACATATGTACATGCAAAAAAAAATGTTTGCACCTTCAAAGGTAGAGAAGCAGTGGTGAAACTTTTCTCGTATATGCATCTCATGCATTCATAAGATATGAATATCCTTTATTTTCTCTATGAAAATTTCCATCACTTCCAAACGTGGCCTTATGAGGCATTAGTAAGTGAGGAAATTTTTAAGATAGGAAAATTTCCAAGCTTTAGTGGGAAGGCTGCTCCATATAAGAAAATTATGGGAAAATTACTAGGTTTGAAAATTTATTTAAGTGTGAAGCAGGCTTTTTTTCTATTTTTTTCTTTCAATTATGATTTTTTTTTCCAAAATATTCAATTATAAAGATTTTTCCAAACTAAAATTTTCTCATCTGTTTTCCCACACATCTAGTGTAAGAAAATATTGGCGATGTTTGAAAATATCGTAAAAATTGATATTTTAGTCACCATTTTTTTTCCACCAAGAACTTTTTGGGAGCAGTTTAAACGGTCAAAATATCATGACATTTTCAAATTGATATTACTTAAACGAAACACCTTGAATTTATATTGCTATTTATGTTTTTTTGTGGTGAAATGCTATTTATGTTTATATAAGCTATTTCTCGATAAAAAAAGGTTACTTTTTATATGTTTTTTTCATCATTTAAATTTTTATTGATTTTCAATCAAGTTATTGTCTTACATTTTGCAGATAAAACTCGAGGAAAACAAACTTTTTTAATTTCTCATGATGTAGCAGGAAATTTGAAATTCCAGGATATTCTAATTTTGGATAAAATAAAAGCAGGGGAATTAACTGCTGATAGACGCCTTGATTGACTTGGAGTCCTCACAAAGTACTTTGACTTGACTGGTCAAGGATGGACACATATCATAATATGTTTCACAAAATGATCGGATCTTAACAGTTTGACTTTTCAAAATGACCGTCTCGGATCATTGACTCCAAACCTACCAAGTTGGTCAGAAGACAAAGTGGGAGTGAGTTTGACTCGGTTAACTCGATGGATCCCCATCGCTGATTGCTGAATCAATGGTCCAAAGCTTGCCGTGTTGGCTCGTTCATTGACTGTAACTGTTATCTCGATACCGATTGACTGCGACTCGACAAAGTTTCAGCCGGACCCTTAGATTACTCAGCTGAGTTGCAGTCAAGAGTTCAACAAGGGACTCGGCTGGCACCAAGTTGACCGAGCTACTGTTTTCCGGTGGGTCACCTTGGTCATAAATAGGGATGCAAGTGGATTGGATCTTTGTCCCATTGTAGTTCAGGGTGAACAGGGTCCATAAAAAGTAAGGTCCGATTTGTAAATGAGTCAGATTCAAAGCAAATAATGTCGGGTACAGTCCGATCTAGATCAGAGGTCAGAACAGAGTCTGACCCAACCCATTTTATATATTTTACACTGACCCATTTTCTATGGATCCAGTGTCAGAGGGAGTCAGATCATATCCGGATCAGGAATTCTAATATGTGTTTTGAGTGAGATCTAGATCTAGGACAGACTCATTCATTGAAAATTGGATCCAGTATAGGGTCAACCCTGATACGACCCATTTACAACCTTTCCTCGGCCTTGACAAACATCAGAAGGCATTAAGGTGTGGACCCACTAATGTAGATCTGACTTGTTAACTTGGACCCCAAGATTAAAGTAGAATATGAAATGGGTCTGGTTTGAAAGTTTGTAGACCAGACCTGAGATCTGCTTAAGATTTGAAGTTTCTTACGTGTAAAATATTGTAAAAAAGAAAGTAGACTTTACCACTGCCCTCAGAAATTGGATCCAGATCTGGTTGTGATTAGGATGAATACCCAACCAGTCCGAATCAGGTCCTTGCCAACCAGATCAGACTCAGTTCTGCCGCGTTGATAGTCCTACTCAAGACAGAACCAGATTGAGAGCGTCATGTTACCGCACCGGTTTGTCCATTAGCCGATCCATAGGTAGAGTCTAGGTCAACCTGGATCTGCATGACACCATCAGAATCCCTCTACAATTCAAAGCTAGGTTGGGTAATTTGGATGTGAATCTAGATTCAGATCCAGGAAGATAAACACAGGAACACAAGTGGATCTAGATCCACATCTGTCAAAGTATCTGAATACAACAGGAAATAAAGTGGATACCATAAGCGATGCGTGAAGCGGAAAAGAGAAAGTGAGTGTTAAAAAAGTAGTATGAAAAATGATTACACAAACACATGAAAAACTAAAAGAAAATACATAAAAAGCAATATAAAGGTATCAACAGGTCGCGGTTTTGCCCAGACTGGACCTGTACCAAACTTTATAGGGTCCGGGTATGGTGATAAATAAGAAGACCCGAGTCCGGACCCAAAGGTCTGATTAATACATGGATCCGGGTATAGTATGTGAAATTTTATACCATACCCAGGCCCGACCCAAATTTTGATTAAGACCTGCAAATTTTCAATGTAAAAATGATAAAAAATATTATTTTAACAGGTATAGCCGGGGTCTGCTTCATGTAGTTTTTATCGGGTCTGTGTATGGTTTCTCTTATGATGTGTCCAATTAGACCCGAGTTCTGACCCAAAACTATACCCTAAAATCGCGACTAGGTGTGGTTTTCACCTGTGTCTGAGCCAAACTCGACCCATTGATACCCATAAGCATAAGTAAAAGCAAAAAAAATTTATTATTATTTTTAATATGAAAAACTTAGAAAGTTAAGGATAATTGTGTGAATGGAAACGCCCCTCCTATCTGGTAGGGTTGATTCTACAATTTTAAGTCTTTCAAATAGTCAGAGCTCATAAATGATCAAGAAAACTTTGACTGAGAAAGAATTGAAATGGTAGGATCAACCCTTTCTCTCTCTTCTTGTCACTTCTCATTCAATTTTTCTTAAACTTTTTAAGTTTTTTATATTAAAAACTAAAATAATTGTTTGGTAATCAGTGTATTATTGTATTATATTAAAGCGACAACACTGACCATGAATGGTTAATGGTTGAATGAAAAACCAATGCTGTCTTTCCCCATTGAATAGAGTGGCCAGACCGGTCTTTCTTTGACAATATTAAACAGAAGGACCAAAGTGAACACCCCTACCGTCGTCACCAACCTGTCCGTTGATTTGAAGAGCAGCTTTAGCGTTACCCAACGAGTCATTGATCCGTTTGACCCAATTGCCTAACAAAGCCCATGTGATTTGAAGAAGTGACAGCTGCTATACAAATCTATGATATATTTAGTGTAAATACAAACAAGAAATTAGGGCCTCACTTTCCATCCCAAATGCATAAATGTTCATCTTAGCGCCCAGATTCCAAACGGGACAGCCAAATGCATAAACACCCCCACCCCCATCCCAACGCCCAGATTCCAAACAGCCCTTATGACAATGCATAATTAGTTAATTTAGTTTTTAGCAGTAAGGGTGAAATGGCAGAGTAAAACCTGAATTAAAAAAAAAAAAAACATCGAAGGAGGTAAGATTGAAGCTGGATATAAAATATATGTAGTTAAATTGGATCGAGTGAAAAAAATAAATAAAAGCAAACCTCCCAAGTGCTAAGTGCAAAGAAATGCAACCAGATTGAATTTTATGCAAATCCAAGTTAGATTCCGATTCGATCCGTAGATTCGGATATTTCAAAGGATGCATTCGTCGTTATGAATTTGTTGGGGGGGTTATTCTGTAATCTGTCAAAACGTGTAGACCGCATTTTTTTTTTGTCTGCTGGCTCATTCCTCGCTGCCCACTGACGCGTTCCGGTCAGATATCCGTACGGACACCAGAACCCCATGCGGGTGACCGGGAGTAGCCACTGACCGCTCTCTCAGTCGGCGGCTACAAAAGCGTCGTCGTTTGGACTCTCTCCAGAGGATAACCGGCAGGTATCCGGCGACGGAAAACCGCGAACCGTCTCTTAGGTAAGCCCTCTCTCTTCCTTCCTCTCTTCCGTTCGTCTCTGAGGGAGCGCGGGGGTGATCGGCGGTGCTAGGGTTCCGTTTTCCTCCGGGAAATGGTCGATCGAGTCGTCTTCGTAGCGAAGGAAGGAGGATTACTCGTGGAAGTTTCGTTTCTGGGAGTTTTCGTCAGAAGTGGGGAAAAAACGGATCAGAACGAGAATTGTCGTGTTTAGGAAATTGAAGTTTTCGCGCTTTTCCGTTTCTCAGTGAAATTTCCGGTTTTTTTCGCGAAACCCGGAAATTTTAGCCTCGGAAGTGTCGTTTTTTTGAAGTGTTTAGCAAAATTTTATGCTCGGAAGTACGTTTTCTTGAAGTGTTTAGGAAATCTTAGGTTTTGATCCTCGAATCGATCAGAATGAGAATTCTCGTGTTTAGGAAGTTGAAGTGTTCGCGCTTTTCCGTTTCTCCCTGTAATTTTCGGTTTTTCTGCAAAAAAATCGGAAAATTTATGCTCGGAAGCACGTTTTCTTGAAGTGTGGATTGTTGTTGCTTTCTTGAAAGGCAAATATAGTAGAATTTCGTTTCCTTTGTTTGTTATATCGATCTGTTTTTCTACTAGTTAGTTGTAGAGATTTAAGTATGTAGTTGGTTAGTTTTTCTTAAGTTGAAGAAAAATGGCTGTTTGTGTTAAACTAAACGATCAGATTGATGGTTTTCTCTGGCAAACTGAAGGAGTTTATGTTCTCTCTGTATAATCTCTATTTTTTCTAGAAAGAACATGAATCTTAGTCGAAAACTATATCACTGAAATTTGAGGAGTTTTCTCTTGTAGGAAATTAAAGGATTCATAGCGGTTTCCGTTCTCTCCATAGAATTTCTGGTCTCTTTCCCCAGTTTATGTAAAAAAAAAAATAGTTTCATTTCTGTTGTTTGAGGTTTTCTTTGTTTAAATTTGGAGATTGAAGGCAATATGTCCTCGGATTGGTGTGACTTTTTCCCCTCTAGTAGTTATGTAAGAATGCCAGTTTTCTTTTATTGGCCAGAATGATTCTTCTTGTTTCTAGGAATAGGAGGATTCATTTCCTCTGAATTCGTGTTCTTTTCTGGAAAGAAACGAGATTTTGGGTCAGAACTAGGTATTGTGAGTTGTCGATTGCTGTTTCTTTCTTAACAAGGGAAATTTGTGGCAGAACGGTTCTTTGGGTTTTTTCTTCTACCATTTGGAGATGTATGGTTTGATTGTGAGCCCGTTCAAATCTGGGATGTATATTTGTTAATGGTTTTCTTGGGTGAGCGCAAGCATTTTATTATTAATTTACTTTTATATATTTCAACAGACCTTTTCTATACCACTGATACTATTTTTCTGTAGCCAAATGAGAATTTTTATTGATGAAACTTGTGATTTTGAGCTACTGAAATTTGAGTTTTTCTTCCTCATAAAAGGTCAATGTACTGTGGATATTGGATTGATTTTCTGCATAACTGTGATAGCTGGACCAGTAGAGTTGCATGGGCGGGGGATAGTTGATGTTTTTATTTGCACTGAGCATGATTTCAAGTTGCATGGTGTTTTATCACTATGTACTTTGGGCAGCACATTTACTGTGTAGCATGAATGGTTGAGGAGGGGAAGAATAAGAGGTGTGAAATTCTGTATCAACTTTGCTGCAAAAAATCTATTTCTCCTGGAAACTTAGTTCTGTTGATATTTTTTGAAACAATGTTGTAAAATTTATTTTATCTTTTGCACCTACTATTGCTTGAAGATGTATCTCCAGTCTCCTACTGTTAAAAGCAGCTCTGTCTATCAGACAGATTTCTTGGGGAACACATAGATCATGTGGGGATTACTTCTTTGAGGTCCATGACCTTAAAGTAGTCATGGACCTTCCTGTGGAGTGTATGTTATGTTCGATTCTTTTAGTCTAATTTAGTTTAATTTCAGTTTTAGGATGTCATTTTATATGAAACAAGCATGACTGTGGAACTTTGGATTTTTTTATGTCCGTTCCATCTCTGGCTACAGCTTAGATCATTTTGTGATCTCATCATTTTCAATTTGAAAGCTGCTTGGTATAGTCTGATGACTTAACCGTGACAGGTTTACAATAAGCCAAAAGATATCCAAAAGTACCTCTATGGGGGAGACCATTGGGCTTCTCAAAGTCATAGTTGTTCAAGGAAAAAGGCTGGTGATTAGAGATTTTACAAGCAGTGATCCTTATGTTATTCTCAAGCTGGAAAATCAGGTGAATTTTGTTGTCTTCCTGTTGCTTTGTTTTATTACGTATGCAAGTTTCTATCTTGTCTTCCTTTGCTGTCAACAGTTTTCTTTTTACTCTCATTGAAGTGAACATCCCCGTAAATTTGCTGATTTCTTCTTTCAGCCTTTGATAACCAAAATCTCAATGAAAGATTCAGTTTGGGATTCTGTACAAGTAATCAGTTCTGCATCAGTTTGTCCGTGCATTAGATAACACCAGACATTGTGTTCTTTCCATGTGAAACTTCATTGTTGCTACTGGTGCATGCTGTCAGTTGTATAAGGCAATGATGTAGTTGTTAATGAGATCTAGAATCTTTGGTCCCACCAGGCCCTAAAAGAAAAGAGGGACACATGCCTGCAACTGTTTGTTTAAAGTGGTTAGGAGATCAAACTGTTTATGAATTATGAGCTCTACTAATTTACGCGTATGTGTGTGTCCACTAATTTGTCCAACCTGCTTTTTTCTTCCAGAAATTTGTGTCATGTTCGGAAGTAGTTTTTATTTTGAGAGAGCTAAAATGATTTTCAAAGGCAGTGTGTGTATTTCTTCCTCTTTTGATTGATTTGTGATTTATGATAATATTTTTCAGACTTTAAAGACAAAGGTTATAAACTCTTCCCTTAATCCAGTCTGGAACGAGGAATTCGCTTTCTCTGTCACCAATCCTGATGGAGTTCTAAATTTGGTAAGCCTCTCTTTTCATACCTTTTAAAAAATTTGCCATGTTCCTTCCGTTTTAGCATAATCGAGGAGGTCATTGCTTTTCTTTAGTTCTATGATCCTGCTTAATTGATGGATTCCTGCTCATGTCCTTATTAGTTACTTCATGATAATTACTGTGGATGATGATCACCGTCTCATTTATTTTTATGTGACTGCTGGTGTCCTTCCGGCGCCCGGGTGTAGTGTCAAATAGGCAAGGGTTCCCTCACTTTGTTGGACGGGTGGGGGTAAAGAAGTTAGTCCAAGACCATAAAATTAGGTTAGCCACTTGGAACATAGGGTCTTTAACTGGTAAGTTGGTAGAGTTAGTAGAGTAGGAGAAAGATTAATATTTTATCTCTACAAGAGACCAAATGGGTAGGTGAGAAAGCAAAAGTGATAGAACCTTGGGGATATAAGATTTGGTATACAGGAATAAATAAGAATAGGAATGGAGTAGGGGTTGTTATGAGTAGTGAGTTTATAGATAATGTAGTTGAGGTCCGTAAGAAGGGTAATAGGATTTTACTTATTAAATTAGTATTAGGTACGGATATTATTAATATTATTAGTGTTTATGCACCTCAAGTAGGTTTAGATGATTCCATTAATCTTCAATTTTGGGAAGATTTAGATGGAGTAGTACAAGGGATATCTTATGGAAAAAAGCTTTTTATCGGCGGTGACCTTAATGGACATGTAGGCATTAGTATGGATGGATTTGAGAGTATCCATGGAGGTTATGGTATAGGAGAAAGAAACGAAAGTGGAGAAAGGATTTTAGATTTTGGTTTGTCCTATGATATGATCTTAGCAAACACTTGGTTTAGGAAGAGGGAGTCTCACCTAGTAACATTTAAAAGTGGGGTTAATACGAGTCAGATAGATTTTTTCCTACTTAGAAAGAGAGATAGGGGTTGTTGCATCGATTGTAAGGTTATACCGGGAGAAAGTGTAGCTACACAACATAGAGTCTTAATTTTAGATCTTAGAATTAGACAATGTCGCAAAAGGGATAGACATAGGATAGATCCTAGAATTAAGTGGTGGGCACTAAAAGGAGCTAAACAAGGAATGTTTGTACAACAGGTAGTTAAGGAAGTTGATTGGTGTTTCGAGGAGCATTCAGAATCAATGTGGAATAAGATAGCGGGTGGCATGAGAAAGGTGGCTAAGGAGGTATTGGGTGAGTCTAAAGGCAGTGCACCACTAGGTAAGGATACATCATGGTGGAACGAAGATGTCAAATTAGCTATTAAGGTTAAAAGAGAGTGTTATAGAAATCTAAGTAAGAGTCGAGATAATGAGAATTTGAAGAAGTATATAATAGCAAAGAAGGAAGCTAAAAAAGTAGTTTGAAACGCGAGGGATAAGGTATATAAGGAGGTTTATGACAAGTTGGATACCAAAGAGGGCGAGAAGGATATTTATAGACTTGCAAAGATGAAAGATAGGAAATCGGGGGATCTGAGTATGGTTAGATGTATCAAAGATAAAACGCAAAGGGTTTTAGTCAAAAATGAGAAGATTAAGAAGAGATGAAAAAATTATTTTGATAGCTATTTAATGAAAGTCATGCTCAGGATCTTGGAGACTTCTCCATTCCTTTTCATGAGATGAATCGTGACTTCATGCGTAAGATTCAAAAGAAAGAAATTGCAGAGGCTTTGAAGAAAATGAAATCAAGAAGGGCAGTTGGCCCAGATGGTATACCTATCGAGGCTTGGAAATGCTTGGGAGAGAAAGGTTTAGAATGATTGACAAATCTTTTTAGCAAGATTTGGCGGACAAATAAGATGGCTAATGAGTGGAGGAAGAGTACTTTGGTGCCTCTATATAAGAATAAGGGTGATATACAAGATTGCACACACTATCGTGGTATAAAACTCATGAGTCATACTATGAAACTTTGGGAGAGGGTGATTGAGTCTAGGTTGAGGAAAGTTGTCATGATATCAGAGAATCAATTTGGTTTTATGCCTGAAAGATCAACTATGGAAGCTATACATCTTCTTAGACAACTTATTGAGAGAAATAGAGAGAGGAACAAAGATTTGCATATGGTTTTTATTGATTTAGATAAGGCATACGATAGAGTACCTAGGGACGTTCTCTGGTGGACAATGATGAAGAAAGGTGTTTCTCTCAAGTACATTAGTATAATTAAAGATATGTATGAAGGAGTAGTAACCAATGTCCGCACTTGTAGAGGGGTGACAACCAATTTTCCTATAACGGTTGGGTTACATCAAGGATCTGCTTTAAGCCCTTTCCTATTTGCTGTAGTGATGGATGAGCTTACGAGATCAATTCAAGAAAATGTATCGTGGTGTATGTTGTTTGCTGATGATATTGTTTTGATTGATGAGACTAGAGCTGGGGTTAATGCTAAGTTAGAATTATGGAGAC
Organism: Nuphar pumila; assembly: GCF_984573655.1. NCBI lineage: Eukaryota > Viridiplantae > Streptophyta > Magnoliopsida > Nymphaeales > Nymphaeaceae > Nuphar > Nuphar pumila. The sequence goes on from NC_143261.1 coordinate 53,583,515, forward strand.
AGACATTGGAAGCAAGCGGTTTTAAGTTGAGTAAAAGTAAGGCAGAATATATGGAATGTCAGTTTAGTAAGCAACGAAGTAGTGATGGGAGTGTAGTGAAGCTTGGTGAGCAAGAAATACTGGTGGATGATTGTTTCAAATATTTGAGATCTATCATTCAAAAGTATGGAGAAATTGATGGAGATATAAATCATAGGATAAAGGTTGGGTGGATGAAATGAAAAAGTGCAATTGGAGTGTTGTGCGTTCGTCTAATGCCATTGCGGTTGAAGGAAAAGTTTTATAGGACGACTATTAGGCCCGCTTTACTATATGGTACGGAATGTTGGGCTGCCAAGAGACATCATATTCAAAAAATGAGTGTAGTTGAGATGTGTATGCTTAGATGGATGTGTGGAAATACAATAAAAGATAAGATTCAGAACGAGGAGATACGTAAGAAGGTAGGCGTTGCACCCATTGAAAATAAGATGAGAGAGAATCGTTTACGGTGGTTTGGACATATTCGGCTAAGGCCTAATGATGCTCCAGTTAAAAGGACGGAGAAATGGGAAAATATATTAGTTAAAAGAGGTCGGGGTAGGCCTAGGAAGACATGGATGGAGATGATATGAAAGGATATGAATGCTTTGAACCTCACCGAGGACATGGCATTGGATAGAAATGATTGGAGGAGAAGGATCATGTGGAAAACCCAGAATGATTTTCTTTTTTGGTTCATATCGCCGACCCCAATTGTTTTGGGATGAAGGCGTAGTTGTTGTTGTTGCTGCTGGTGTCCTTGTCTGATAGGCTTTGTATTTCTTTCTCTTCGATGCTTTCTTCCGTACACTACAGTAAAATTATTTGCTTTATGTTTTTCTACCTAATCCATCACGTGTAGTTCACAAGAGGATGTAAAACAGGAATAAAATCTACTCTACTCCTAAAGTCTTTTTTTTTTGTAATCTCGGATTTGTAGGATTTATAGGCTGTCCAAGGTGTTGCACTCATAGAACTGCATTTGTTTTCTGGCCCTCGTTTGCAATTCCCTGTTTGCTTTGATGGAAGTATCATGTGTCTATTTTGAAGGCCTTAGAGGGCCATTGCTTGGTGCAATGGTAAAGTGCTTGGGTTTCCAGTGAGAGATGACAGTGTTTTGATGGAAGTATCATGATTCATGTGTCTATTTTGAAGTCCTTAGAGGGCCATTGCTTGGTGCAATGGTAAAGTGCTTGGGTTTCCAGTGAGAGATGACAGGTTCAAGTATAAGGCAGAAGGTTAGTTAGGACCATCTCCAGTCGGCTTGTCCCCAGCACCCCAGAATACGTGATTGCACTGGGTATTTGGATATCCTGCACAATTCTGGATACACCTTTTTTAATTGCCTGTTAACACTGCATTATTTGGTTTCATCCTCTGTTATCTCCTTGTATAGTGTTGGTATTCCCCATTCTCCTATAGTTTCCAGTTGCTGTTTGGCAATTCATATTGATTTATAAGTACAAGAAACTAACACCATTTTCAATTTAAATATTCCATTCTTGTTCCCATGTTGGAGGGAAAACCAAGAGCATAGTTTTGGCTCCATTTCGAGAATGTTTTATTCTTACTCTACAAATGTCTAGAAAAAGGAATGTCCATTACTCTCTCTCTCCCACCAAAATCGGTCCCACTGGACCTAAGTTGAGCGCCAAATCCACCTGAGTGTTGTGGAACTGATCCACTCAGCATGGTTGATTGCTTTGTGGAAAGTTTTCCCATGGAAATGATTGCTTTGTCAATCTTGTGCCATTGATCAACAGGAGGTAATGGACAAAGACCGGTTCAAGCCAGATGATAAGATGGGTCATGCGCATGTGAACCTGCATCCGATTGTATCCGCATCGAGGCTGCGCCGAGTCCTTCAGAGCACAGCCGGAGCTGGAGAGACCAACATGCGCAAAGTGGTCCCAGGGAAGGATAACTGTTTGGTTAGGGATAGTTTTGTGAGATGTGTAGATGGGGAGATTGTTCAGGATGTATGGTTGAGGCTGTGTGACGTTGAGTCAGGGGAGTTAGAACTCAAGTTAAGGTGGGTTGATGGCAGTCGCCCTACAGACCCTTCCTCCCCTAAAAAAATTAAGCAGTAGTGTATTCCTACAATCATATAGTTTGGATCTCTCTCTCTCTCTCTCTGGCCTGGGGTGTGCTAATCATTTGAAAGAAATCTGATTTGCTGATATGCTTGTCTTTTAAGCTAGCTAGAAATCTCTCTTTTTTTTTACGAGGAACCCTTTTAAGCAAGACAAACCCTGAGTGGGGCCGCACGACCACCTTGCCTTACATGGCCCACTTCTAAAAACTACGGACACACCTGTGCACCAGTGGGGTTTGATCTAGTGTCATCATTTCAGCACTCTGACAACCACCCCACGGGCCATGCCGGCAACCCTGGATCATTTTTGTCTTTCCAATGGATTAACAGCACTGTCAAAAAATTTGCTAAACAGATGCCAAACACCAATCAGGCAGAGAGAGAGAAAGAGAGAGCTATGTTCTTGCTAATACTTCAAAGGTGAGTAATTAGCTTGCTGTTGAAATAGGTGATTTAGTGGCAGAGAGAGAGAGGGAGAGAGGGATCTGCCTATTTCACCTCTTGTGAGCCGTCCATCATGGATAATTAGCTTGCTGTTGAAAGTAAATTATTCCTATCAATAGCAACTACTGTAGAACACATGGATTTGCTTTATAGCTGCAAAGACTAAGTACGAGTTACCATGTAACTTCCTTATTGTTAATATATACTTTGAGAAGAAAAAAAGGGTCTAGTCCTGTATTCTGGGGTATGGGAGAGGGTCTGGCTGGAGATGGTCCAGTGACCTTTCTTAGGATTCACGTACTTTGTCCGTTTCTGCACATGTTTGCAAGATCATGACAGTTTCAGGAGACTAACCTTGATCGCTATGTGATGAACTTGCTCTTATTCCACATGGCCATTGATGCTAATCAAGGCTCAGAAGCAGGGCCATCACCATAGACGAAACGTCATTTTGATACCATAATACAGGAGTTACCATCCATTTTAGGCTCTGTTTGGGAGCTTTGAATTGAAAGTGACTTTCACTTTCCTGGTCCCTCTTTGCTGCTTGCTTGCGAGCGGTGTCCACATCTGTTGTTTGAAAGCAGTTATGTAGCCAACAAACTGTGTTGGGGATGAAATTGGAGACTCCAACACCACATTTCAACACCATTCACAAAAGGATGTTTTAAAAAGTCCGGGACACCATAACATCATATTTGGCATCACTACATTTTTGACAAAACCATATTCTCGCAACACATGAAAATAGTGTTTTCATCTTAATGCAAGTCTTCCAAACAGAGCCAATGGTCACTTACCCCTTCAAATCCCTATAATTAATCAATCGCCTTAAGCATTTTCTGTAAAATAACGTAAATGGTTATTTTACAATTTCCATCACCACATGGAATTTTGAGCGGCAACTTTCTCAAGTACAGAGTTACGTTCAAGTGGACATTGTTAACATGACCCACAATTACAATTAACGGCGAACTTTACCGCAAAAAGTAGGTTCTATTGAAAATCATCAACTTGAATATTAAATCTTTATGATGTGATCCAGCATCACATCTATAGAGGTTATTGCCGGAAAGGATTTTGGAGAATTAACCCTGCGATTACCACAACCACACCCATTCTTAAAGAAATAGTTAACTTAAAGAGTGATTAAATGAGTTGCACCTTGTTGGCTGAGTGACTGAGTCACTAGTTTATTGTTTATTGAATATAAAAGAAATTCTGGGCTCAATAAAAAAGGAAAAAGTGGGTAATGTGCATAAGAAGCTACAGGGAATGCGTGCAAAGAATCTGATACAACAAAAGATAACCGAATGAACCTTAAAACCTGCTTCAATTGGTCATTACTAAATTCAACTTTTCGAGTAGAATAGCATCGGACTAAGACACAGTCGAGGAACAATAGCCCTCGTAACCCCTCTCTCTCTCTCTCTCTCTCTTGCACATGTACACATGGGGGGAAGCAGGCATACATATTCACATCTGCGTGCATGCATGTGCAAACATTACATGCACGTACAATGCCTTCATCATATGTGCAGATGTTCAGTGCATATAGTTTAATTCAAGCACGCACAAGCTTGTGCAAGCATGTGGTCGTACACACATGCACACAACACACAAAGATGTTTCCAGGCACATGAGCATAAGCATGAAAACCCTGACATGTGCAAGGGTAAAAGAACACATGGATGAATATATCACATACATCAATATGCATGTGGACGAGAACTTTTATGAAAGCAATTCATTTGCTTCTCTTCCATGAAAGTTTTATTTTCCCTGTGCTCAGATAACACAGAATAATTGAACTGAATACATACATGCTTCCATGTGTGTGGGTTTGCACGTGCACACACACACGTATGGAAGGCTACGATCATATGTACAAAAGGGTGAGAATGTGAACAGTCAGGATGCATTCGGTTGGGCAGCTAGGATCGACATGTGGTGCACAGCATTATATGCAATAGGACCCAATCAATTTTCATGATGCACATGTATGCATAAGCAGAAGCATAAAAACATATGCACATATACCCTCATGCAATCACAAGCTAATGCGTGCACACACACACACTGCAGCCCTGCATGCACAAGTGCACACAGCTTAACTCAATCACACTCACATGCTCAAGGATCGATGCACACACACCGACGCACATGCACACACAATGAGAGGATGATAGCATGGTGACAGAAGAGTAAAGAGCACACTCCCCTCAAGCAAAATCCATTTTGCCTGTGCTGGGTTGTGCTCTCCATCTTCTGATATCATCCAATAGTAAATTAGAAGTTGTGGGATATGTAAGGTTAGCTTCATGAAAACAACAAATAACTTTAAAAATATATAAAACAATTGTACCTACAAATAAAATATATGTCTTTGTTGCAGATGTGCATATGGTATCAATTAGTTGAATCTTATAGGTGCAAGTTGTTTTCGCTCAATCTAAACCTGCAGATGTGTTAACATAGTCAATTTGTTAAAGATCAACCATTGGATTGTGTTTTTTTTTTTATATAAAAAGTTGCTTAAGTCATAAAAATTTCAACAAAAACTAACACGATTGGACTGGACTAAGGATGCAGAACAAGTCGAGCTAGCTCGAGCTTGACTTATTTAAGGTCAACTCGAATTCGTTCGAAAAAATAAATGAGTCATGATTGAACAAGGATTGAGAAATGAGCTGAGCTTGAACAGTCAGTTCAACTTAGATAAGTTCCATAAGCCTGATTAAGCTCGGCTTATATGTAGTTATATAAAAAAATACATTTTATATATGTAAATATTTTGTTCATAATATAGTCACAAAGATAGGTCTTACTTGTGTGGATAAGTCATTGGTCATCTTTTGAACTCACATGAGTAAGGGTGGGCATCAGGCCAGTCGGGGCCGTTTAGAGCTCGGCCTGCCGGGCTTTAAGTGCAGCCCGGCCCATAGATGGACCGGCTCGTTTACTAACGGGCTGGGTTTTGGCCCAGTTCTTAACAGGCTCGGATTTGAAGAGCAGCCCATGGCCCGGCCCATTGGCCTAACGGGCAAATATTTAGTGCATTGGGTCTTGTTCGACCCAGCTCAAATCCATTTGTAAATAATAAAAATTAGCAAGTTCCCAACTTTTCATGCACTCAATTAATTATCTTTCTAGTTTTCATAAAATTAATATAACTAATTAGGTAAATAGTAATAGTTACTAAGTTACTATGTAATAATTAATTTTTATTATTATTATTAAAACATATTAAATAACTCAGGCCCATCAGGCCAGCCGGATAGCCCGTGGGCTGGGCAAATCCCATCATTTTTTCTCTTTAAAAAAGCATTTTACATAGATTTTAAAACCTTTTAAATTAAAGGTATTCAGCTCCAGCCGGTCCCGAGCAAAGTTTTTTCAAGCTCGGCTAGAGGCTTGAACAACCAGGTTGTCTACTCAAGCCAAGTCGAGCCAGCCCAATCTCGGGTCGAATCCAGCTTGTGTGACCATCCATCCCACGTATAAAGATGGATGACCCCCTTTTTTTTTCCAAGGCTCTTTCTCTCTCATGACACCACTGCCCTCCCGTTGCTTCCACCCAACCCGCCACGAAGCTAGGAGTGGTTGCTGGGGGTAGGCCGCTTGGTGGCTGGCTGGCGATTGTGTGGTAGTTGACCACCTGTGACCGCCCTCCGATGGTTTATTCTCTACCTTTTTATTTTTTGCATTTGACGGTGGTCGACCACCCAAGTTCATATGCCATAGGTGTGTGGCCGGTGGCTGGCTGCTGATGGTCAACCGGTGACCTCTAATTGGCGGCTGATCACTGACAAGAGCCCACTGACAGCTAAAGAGAGAGACAGTGTGTGTAATCGATGGTATTCTGGGCCAGATAGCAGGACATCGACGATCGTAAGACGACCATCTTGGCAATCGTCGTAGAACATGATGAGAGGGAGGGGGGTCGATGGAGTGAGGAGCGTGGGTTGGAGAGAGAGAGAGATGAAAGGGGGTCATCTATGGCATGATGGACGATTCAAACGTGTTGGACTTAGTTGGACAATCCCTTTTCTCTCTCTCTCTCTCTCACACACACACATATATATATATATATATATATATAGAGAGAGAGAGAGAGAGAGAGAGAGAGAGTAGCTGCCTGCTCTTGGATGGTCTGATTTTGACATGTGGGTAGACTTTTGTAAGGTTTGAAAATCGACAATTTACAATTTTCACAAATATTCAAGCTAAAAAATTCATATTTTTCAGCAAAACAAAATTTTCAAGTATCGTTTTCTATCAAATCAATCATTTCGAACACATCTATGGGAATAGATTTGCCAAAAACACTCTGCAAATGTCTGTTCTCTTTTGATGGCATCTATTCCCTACTATATATATATATGGTATTTGGATCGAGCTTCAAAAATTTATGAAAATTATAGTTGATTTTTGAAACTTTTATAAAAACTTATCCGAGCATCGAAATCAAATGCTTCAAAAAGTGATTCATATAAAAACAAGCGATCACATCTGTATGGCCAGAATTTTAAAAAAAATTATGAAAAATCCAATATCATGTTTCATTTAGCACATTACAAAATGGGCACCATGTTACATGAAATATGATATTGGATTTTTGGTGTTTTTCTTTTCAAAATTTCAACCTCATACATGTGTTCAATATGATTGGTTTATTAGAAATCCATATTTGTATCATGCATTTCGGATGAAAAATGAAGCCTCAAAATTTTATAAAAAGTGTAGGCCATTGATTTTTGAAACCTTATAAAATTATATTCATGCATCGAAATCAAATGCTCCAATAAGTGATTCCTATAAAAACAAGCACATAGATTAAATTTGTACAGTCAGAATTAAAAAAAAAATATACCCATTTTGTGGGTATATATATGGGTTTATGTTTGGTACACATTGTATCTACATTCTAGTTTGAAACTCATAATTTAAGTTGTTTTGACACAATCTAACCTCATAGATTGCTCATCATGCTCGATTTAGTAGGAACCAACTCATCATGTTTCTTCAACAAAAAAACATGTTTTTATGTGTCAGGAAAAATGAATGCCTTCATGACCGAATTCCAGCTATCCAAAATCCAATTTCCACTAAAAAACATGTAGATCACATCTAAGGTGTTAGAAGTGAGAAAACAAACAAACAAACAAGAGGGTTCTGCCTCATTTGCTTGGTGTTTGCACTTTCAAGCTATTGTAGCAAACATAAACTATATATATTTTATATATTTATATATTTATATATTTATTTATATACACACGCGTTTACAAGAATATATATTCATTAATACATAACCAATCAACCAGCTGCACCCAATTAATAAGTGCATCCAAGTTTGGTAAGAACTAAGAACATACCCTATGTGGCTCGAATAGGGGTGTCAATGAGTTGGGACTGGATCCTGGCTCGTACATGGTCTGATGGTCTGACTGAAAACTCAGGTTGGACTTGTACAGTCTGATTAGTATACAAAGCCAGGTATGCTTTATGGGATTTTATACCAGTCCTATGTCTGACCTGAGTTTCAATTAAGATCTATAAATTTTTAATGTAAAAACCATAAAAAATTTATTTTGATATGGACCCGGTCTGGCTTATGTAATCCTTATAGGACCACCCTACTATAGTTTCTATGATAGGTCTGCTCGGCTCTGTGTCTGGATCCAGAACCACTTGAATTTGAGTCTGGATTCACTGAGTCCAGAGAAGGTCTGACCCGTTGAAACTTCCAGTGACAAGAGTCACTGGCCTGTGACTCTGGATTGTATCTGGTAGAATTCTAAATTTCACTCATGTTTTCTTAGACTGAGTCATTTTAAGGAAACTTTTGGAAGCGAGAAAGATATAGGAAAAATTATGCAAAATAAAAAATTAGTAAGGATTTTTAGACCCTTTTATATGAAAGATGTAGGAAACTTTAATTTGGAATCGAGAGAGAGACTTTTTTGCTGAGAGAGTTTTTCTAAAAAATACATTTTTTGATAGAAAACATTCCTCCCGGGGAGGGGTGGAAGAATATTTCAAACTAAGAGAATTGATTTTTACACTCCCCATCACCACATCTCACCACCATCTCACCATCACCATCCATCTCAAAATTTCATATGTAAAATGGGTAACCCAAACCCGTCTTGCACTACCTGAATATTATTAGGGTTGGTACTTTTCACGCCATATCCCAGAATTCAGGTTCAGATTCAGGTCGGGTCAGGTACTCGATACAAGCCTGACCCATTGACACCTGCTCCACAGTTCAAGGAACGCTCGCGCCCAACCATAGCAGAGGAAGTGGATAAGCAGATAAGCCACGTGGCAAGGAAATCATCCCCATTCGTCTCCCTCTGCCCACCAAAATCTCTCTCTCTCTCTCTCAATAGCAGCGTTTTCCAAAAATATACTGAAAAAAATAAAGGGGTCTCTCATTCTCTCTTAAGGGCTTCTGTATCACACATTCTCTCTCTAAAAGAGGGTTTCAGCCTCTCTCTGTGTGTGAGAAAAATGTCTACCACCCACTCCCTCTTCGCCCCAACTCCCCACCTCAAACTTCCCCCTCACACCACCACCAACCTCCCCCGCGCCCTCCTGCGCCCAACCGCCTCGTCCACTCGTCTAACCCGGCGAACCCTCCTCACGACGACGACGACGACAACGACGACGACAGCAGCGGCGGCAGCCCTGTTGCTGCTGCTAGGGCAGCCACCAGCGGCGGTGGCAGCGGACGAGGAGTACACGAGGGAGACGACGGAGGTGATCGGGAAGGTGCGGGCGACGCTGACGATGGACCGGTCGGATCCGAACGTGCCGTCGGCGGTGGCTGACCTCCGGGAGGCGTCCAACTCGTGGGTGGCCAAGTTCCGGCGGGAGAAGGCGCTGCTGGGTCGGGCCTCCTTCAGGGACATGTACTCCGCCCTGAACGCCGTGTCGGGACACTACATCAGCTTCGGGCCCACCGCCCCCATCCCGGCCAAGCGCAAGGCCCGCATCCTAGAGGAGATGGACAGCGCCGAGAAGGCCCTCCTCAAGGGGAGGTGAGCGGGCCCCACCATCTTTATTTGTTTTTCTTTTTTCTTTTCCTTTTTTTTTTTCCTCCATGAGTTTGGATCCACCCCGCGGTGTCCGTCTCTTGCAACAATAAACTCTTGTAATTTCTTTTTATTTTTCTGTAGTTTTATTATAATTTCCTTTTATTTTTCTGTAATTTTAATAGCGTTTTGTATTTCAAAAAAGGTTATATCTTCTTCCCCCCCTCGTGGTTTGTTAGTGCTTTTTTCGATGAAGAAGGAGCACCCTCACTTATAACCAGGTCATCTAATGGACCTGCATCTCTGCGAGGTAAAACTTGACGCAACCACATAGCCTTACATGCTCCAAGGGTCCATAGCCTTCAACTTGACACAAGACCGACCCCGCCTGTAACCACTGTACGTATCCCTCTCATGCGCCAGTGAGATTGGATCCTGAGCCTTCAGCTTGACACAGGACCCCGCCTGGAACCACCTCAGTGGTGGTTTGTTAGTATATATTGGCAGTGTACCTCATTACATTCTGATAACTTCATATTGTACTGAGATCCATGTTCAATACGCGAGTATTTCCTTCAACTAAGCAGATTCTTCAGTCACCCTTTTTTTTTTTCTTCACACTGCAAAGATGGTATATGATGTAACTTTACTAAATATCTGAATCATGCATCACCTTCTACTACCCATGGTCTTAGGTCTTCTCTTGCAAATTATGTTCCTCGAATCAACTAGTGCGCAGTAAGGCTTATGAGAAAAGGTGGTTTGATCTTACTGTCAAGGCAAGGATCCTGATTTCTCCAAGACCAGGGAAACAAGGTGAATGCTCCTGCATTAACTTTCCTATGTAGAAGAAAGGGCCACTAGAATATGTTAACTGAAAATAAGTGAACTGGAGTAAGAACCGATCGAGATATATATATTTATGCGTTTTTTTTTCTTAAATTTCACTGTACCCATGTGATCTAGCTGCTCTTGATTTTATAGAAATAGACTCTAGGATCATCCGATTACCATGCATAATAAGGATCCTTTAAAGCATCCAAAATTCACATTTTTTTCATCAAAAATACATGAACCAACAAATCAACAATCAATTCTAACAAATGGACCACGCTAAATGCATGGTTGGATTTGCAAAAAAAAAAGTGTCAAAAATGCCTAGTTCCAGTTCACATATTTTCAGTTTACATATTCTAATGACCTGTAGAAGAAATGTTTGATCGTACTTCACCTCAAGAAAAATGACAACAATTAAAAATATATATATTCAGGATTATATAAAACTACAGTAGCTAAAGGAGAAAAAATTCCAGAAGAGAACTCATGAATAACCATGAAAAATGCCAAAATGAACCACAACACCAGAGTGCAAAATGTCCCAAAAATATAGAAAGCCCAGAAAATCATGTATTCAGCCCTTTCATACATAGACAAGTTAATCCAACGATTACTTGAAGAAATTAAATAAAAAAAAGCTAGTGCAATTTGTGATCCACAAAGCTTTCTTAGTACAGGATTTTCCGATTGCTCTATTGATGTGAACAGGAGGGTCTCTCCTGAGCCTGCAGATTCGAAACCGAACAATGCTAATTAATTATAAAAATAATAGAATATCTAGAAAGTGCAAGAAAGTAACTTTAAAGAAGAAAAAATAATTGAATTTTATATTTCAACTTCACCTTTTTTTTTACTGTCCATCTACAGATATCCCTTCATCTATAAATAGATGAGATTTTTTCTAATGCTAATTCAAATACACATAACCCGCTAAAAGATAAAACTTATCTTAATCTAATAAATCTAAATATTGGATCTAATACATAATCCAGTATATTACAAATGAACTAAATACTAAAATGATTCAAATGATAAAAAATCTAAAATATAAATTAGATCTAAATTGATCTTTATGGACTCGAGTCTGCTGCTTCACTCTTACATGATTCTTCCCGGGTTGGAGAAAGACTTGCCCTCAAGTCTGGATCCTGCTTATGCCTTTTTCAATCTCACTTCACCTTGTGGGTTATTGACCCACAATATGTAATCATACATTTCATTTGTTCCAAATAAAAGAAACTTGTTGGATTTTGTTCAAAATGTATAGCAAGACCTGAAGTATTCTTTTTAAACCATTCATAGTCCTTTTGATCCTTCTGTTGACACGGATCAAATGAATCGAATGAATTTAACATAGACTTGATCCAATGTGAACGAGTTCATGAATAGAGGATATGGACCTCTTGCTTCATCATCCTACGTTTCACAAACTGTAGTTGATGTGCTCCCAATAAGTTCAAGGATTGGGGGTAATATATGTTTTACGTCTGGTTAAGATGTTTTTTATTTGAGATAGGTTTGGATATGGCTAAGTCTTTAATAGATCTAATTGGGATTGGATCAAATGGACTTGTGTTTAGGCTCAAGTTAAGGTTTTAGGATGTTGGGAAATGTGGGTCTAAAATAGGTTTAAGAGGATCCAATATAAGACATTTGAATTCAGGATATGAATTTGAGGCCAAATCTTCTTTAATTAGATTAAGGTCTTTAAGAGTGTCTTGGATGGGTTTTATGAAACGATTATCTAAATTGCATACTAATTTGGTTTCACTTACTTGGGTTTGGGTAGAAGTTGTAGGAATGAACCTGGTTTGTATCAATTGTTTTATCTTGCATCAATCTTGGATCTGTCCAAGTCTCTGATTCTCATGATCTGTCTACAACCGATCCCACCACATATAGGCCAAACTTTGCAATCGTGTCGACGCCACTAGTGTCTTCTGATGCTCTAGCACATGATGTTGATCAAAAGATGACTCCATCAAGTACATCCAACTGAAAAGAAGCTCTGCATTGAATCTGCCCACGAACTCAGGTCCGTCCAACTTGAAGTTTGGATTAGGTTCAAATTTGGATCATGGGTTGGGTTTAGGTTTTTAGATTGGGTACAAGTATAATGTGGCTAGATTGGGATTAAAGTTTAGTGAATCGAGTCTAAGGTTTGGGGTTTGGGATAATACAGGCTCATTGGAATAGGGGTTACAGTTAAAATGGGTGGAAATGAGAAACAAGAAAAAGAAGGGGCAGCAGACAAAAGAGAAAAAGAAGGGATTACAGTTATAAATATATGAATTTTTTTTAATTCTAGTCCAAATAAACTTTCTAATCTGATAACAAACTGAAAGATAAAACTTATCTTAATCTAATGAATTTTGGATATTAGATTTAATAAATAATCTAATATCTATTATAAATTAACCAAATATTAAAATAATCTAAATACAAAAAATATAAAATATAAATTAGATTCAAGTGAATCCTTATTCTACTCCACTCCTGTATCATCTATACGAACAGAGAGAGGTTTACTACAGGAACAACAAAGTGTAGAAAGCAAATTAAAAATTGACATGCAGAGAGATGGCAATGTAATGTATGTTGGTTCAATTTGCCAAAGAGTTCACAACTAAAGTAGAGCCCTCCGTTTTTTTTTTTACCTTTTTGGATATTTAACAAGAGAAAACCTTGGTTCAAGTAGTGGGGCCCGTAGAGAATGACACCTTGGTTCACAACTAAAGTAGAGCCCTCCTAATCTAATAGCTTATCTCCAACCAGTGTAAACCCTTCCGCAAGATCTGATCAGGTTCAAGGTACCTTAGATGCCGTCCATCAAAATGAACGGCGTTTCAAACCCATCAAAAACCTCATAGTTTTGAACGAATTTCAGCCGTAGATGTGACTCATCTGGCAAGTAAATCCGATGGGATGACCTCAAATCCGACTTTGGTTAACTAGATTTGGTAAGACAAAATCATATCCGATTACAATCGGATGTGGATATGGTTTTGATTTTTTACTACTGGATTTCATGGATGTCCATATCTGATGGATATTCCAATCCGATTATATGTAAAAAAACAGTTTTTGTGTGAACTTTTCACCATCTGAGTCCAAATCCGAACCGGAGTCTGTATAAGCATCCAATTAATCGGATCTGGTATCTTTCACTTACGACACTAATTCGAACTCTGTTATTGAAAATAACGCAATGTTATCATGATCCAAATTGGGTTAGATCCAAATTAGATTAGATCCAATGTCCCGTTTAACAAGTGGGTCACTCTTGTGAATTGCGATATAATTTTGTCTGAATATCCAACACTGGTCCTAAATATTTTATATGTATTTTTTAGTGTATATATATACGGGACAGGCTTAGGATTCATTTTCTTGAACTGGCATAAACGAGGTCTAGAACATGAACCCTTATCTGAGTGTGTTCGGGTAAACCCTGATCCCACATAAACTTTACCTGCTTGACAATGTACCATGGACTATATATCTATGTCACACTTTAGGGTGTCATTGGGTCGGATTTGACCTAGACCCGACCTGTACCAAACCTTATAACGTCAGGGTTTAGTCATAAACAAGGAGATCCGACCAGAATCTGCTGAGATTCAAAGGATCAAATTAATATATGGAGTCAGGTATGGTTTGTGAAATTTCATACCAAACTCGGGCTTGACCCGAGTTTCTACTAAGATCTGTAATTTTATAATATAAAAATGATAAAAAAATTTATTATTTTATTGGGTATGGTCTGGGTCTGATTACTGTAATCCTTATAAGATCTGGGTATGGTTTCTCTTACGGTGGATTTGACTGGACCTTGATCCAGACCCGATACCAGCATCTCAAGTCAGATTTGGACCCGTTGACATCCTATGTGACAGTGATACGATACTTGTCCAATGCATGTCATATATGACACGAGTTTAACACATCATGACATGCTGCGTATTAAATTGATGCTTTTAGTAATATTTTCATAAAAAAATATATATTAAATGTTTTATTGATTAGAAAATAAATAAATCAGTGTTACAGTACCTTAATTAATATTTGGTATTGTTGAAGGCACGAAACTACTGAGTTGAAAACCGTAAGTTCAAGTTTTATTGACTCAATCTGGCCATGAAGATGCATTCAGCATGGGTTTTTTTTTTTTTTTGGCGATAAGAATCAAACCTCAGATCATGAGATTTCAATTTAATAGTATGAATTTTTTAGTCAGTAAAATTTTATGAATTTTAGACAATTGACTTTTGAAGCCCTTAAAAAACACGTTTACCATGTCACAACCACATAAATTAAAACTCATTTTCAGCTAAAAAATCCTGTAGATCATTCACAAAGTCCCATTTACAAAAAAAAACTAAAATAATGAAAAAGAGTTTATTATACTCAACAGTTCCATACCTTCAATAGCACACAAATATCAACCCCCAAAGTAAAAAAAAAGGGTTTGTCACAAATTTTTTTAAGTAACGTGTCGTGTCACACCCGTATTTTTGTGATATAGGAGTGTAGTATAACCTATAGAAGCCTCACTCCGGCTCCCTTCCCCGCTTTTCAAGAGGAAAAATGGTGACAGAGGGACGGTCTGAAACAGAACGATGCTGAGGAAATGGCCTATTAGGGTCATTAGGGTTTCCCTCTCCAAAACCCTAACCCCCTTTCCCTCCTCCTGGTTCTCTTCCTCTCCGTCGTCGTCTTGCCCCTCGCCTCCAGCCTTCGCCATGAAGAACGTCACCAGGAAGAACTTCGACGCCGCCCTCGCCGGCCTCCGGGCGGCGGTTAGGGACGCCGAATTCGTGGCTCTGGACCTCGAGATGACCGGCGTCGCGAGCGCGCCGTGGCGGGAATCGTTCGAGTTCGACCGCCCGGACGTCCGCTACCTCAAGCTCAAGGACTCGGCGGTGAGGTTCGCCGTCGTTCAGTTCGGGGTCTGCCCCTTTAGATGGGACGATTCGAAGGAAACCCTCGTCGCTTACCCGTAAGATTTCCTCCCTTTTTCGGCGATTATGCGGCGAAACAATACAAAATTCCGTGCATTTTAATGCCCAATTGTTGTTCTCCACCTCTTTTAGATTGATATCCTTCGCATAGTGAGAGAAAACCAATGGAAGTCACGGAAATCAGCAATGGGAGAGACTAACATGTAGACATAATCACCGTTATTAAAGAGAGAGCAGTTGTTGATCAAGCATTCCCTCAAATGTGCTTTTTTCGCTTGTTAGAGATTGATTCTGTGTATAAATTTTAGGGTGTGTGTGGGTTTGCGGAATTAGGTTGAATTGGAATTCAGTTTCATCAAAATCCCCCGTTCTTCTGTTTTTGATAAACGAGTTTTGAAAGTAATTCGATTCTTATTCCACCCAACTCCATCAATCCAAAAACACCTTTAAGGGAATCCTTGGTTCATGGAATATTCAACTTCTTCAATGGAACTGAACTCTTGTTTCGACCCACAGCATTAATATTCCTCAAAGAGAGGGAGTTTTTCTATTTTCCTTTTCCTTTTGTTTTGGGAATTTGACTTGTCTGTTTCATCTATATATGGAAATGTTTGAGAAACGCTAACATGTGTTCTTCAGGCACAACTTTTATATATTTCCACGGAAAGAGCTTTCTATCGATTTTCCTTCGTACGAATTCCTTTGCCAAACAAGTTCAATAGGCTTCTTGGCGAAACACCAGTTTGATTTCAATGCTTGCATACACGAAGGTAAAATTGTAGTCTGAGTATTGATTTTGTCATTGGTCTGTTCATTTCTTGTTTGTTGTAAATGAAGTGGCAAGCCTGCTATTGATGTGGGATTACGGCAAAGTTACTTTCTCATACTTGTAGATAGTGAAACTGCTGGTTGGAGAAGGTGAGAGTATTTGAGTTTTTCTCATTGCGAAGTGAATCTGTCTGATTTAATTGCTGTTATTGGCTTTATATTTCGCCTTTTGAAAAAAAACAAAAAATGTTCCAAAAAAAAAACTCATGGCATTTGTTCATCATTTCTTTCTTGTTATACACAGCGAATGTCTGTTTCAGGAATGTGTGTGTGTCCTAAATTATCTTATCTCCTAACAATCAATAACAGCTTAAAAAACATATGTTAGGTGTCTGCTTAATCTTAAGTTACAGATATATTTACGTAGCTGAGTAGAAAACATCCATTGGATGAGGAGCCCCTTTCCTGTTTAGATGTGTTTTTAGATAGAGTGGTGAAAAATCAAATTTTCTAGTTAAATTGATTTGATCTGAACTATGTTTTTTAATAAATAAGCAATGAGAGACACGCCTAGCAGTATTAAGCAAAAAATACCTGCAACCATGTTCCTTTTATGTGGTTAGGATGGTTAGGAGATAAGGGAAGGTGCTAGGTGTTTGCTGTTTCTTTATAAATAGTTGGTTAGGGGCATTTTCTTTCTGTTCATAAAAATATGTCTTCATTACTAGTGTTGGTTTCCCGTAAAATTTATGTTGTGCACACTCATCGGGGTATGCTTCTTTCTCTTCATGCCTTGTCCAATAGCAGTGAATGATATCTGATGTTTTAAAGTTCATTCACAGGATCTTGAAACTTTATGGTCGAGCACTTAAAATGTTTCCGCTGTCTTTGTTGACCACAGGAATATCATATTTATCAAGAGCACAAGAGGTTGAAGCTCTACAGCATTTCAAGCTCACAGATGATTATCTATCTGGTGATTGTCCTAAAGAAGTCAAAAATATACCATTAATAAGAACGGCCGATGTTCTTTTCACCGAGAGAATGAGGCTTAGATTTAGTGAATGGCGTGACAGTTTTCTAGCTTCCCAAGTTTGGTCAGATCAGCTTGGAGAAGGTTCTGGTGACCACAAAACACAACTGAAAACTATTTTCTTTAAGATGCGGCCATCTCTTTTATTGAATGGGTTCACGTCTCATCAACTAAAGTTGATTCGACAGGTATTCTGTTTCTTTGCCAACTCAGGTAGCATTTGGATGTATGTATAAATATGTAATTTTCATTTATATTTATTTTAGAAAAATTTCACTGTGTTTGGATGTCCTACTTTTATTTGTTCATTATAAATTTTACTGAAAAGATAGAAACACTCTCTCTTTTGAAACTTACAGCACTACAGGCATCTTCATGTTTTCCTGTTGAACTATCTTATGGTTTATGGTTTTCAAGTTGATCATCTTTTGGTCAGATGGTACTATCATCTTAGCTGTTAGCTACTATTTGCTCATATTTCTTCAAAATTTTCATGTTTTTTGTTTAATTTTTCTTGTGATCAGTGTTATTCCCATCTGCAACCATGAATTTATTGCTGACAGATGACTGAATATAGGTTATAGGAAAGAATTTCAAAGACCTTTTATACGTCCGCTCATATGATAATAGCTCTGATGGGGAAAGCATGGTCATGTACACAAATTCTGAGGATGACAAGGCCTTTCTTATGGTAAGAAATTTTAAAAGAAACATGACAAAAAGACCTGTACAAGTTTTACCCCCCATTTTAGGACTTTGTTTACTTTATGGTGGATATTTTTCATTCAGGAAGAAATCAGGAAGGATTTGAGAAAGGAAAGAGAGTCCAAGGTTGAGGTTGCCATCGGTTTTCGCCATGTGATTGACCTTCTTACTGCAGAAAAAAAATTGATTGTCGGCCACAATTGCTTATTAGGTCTATACTCTATTCTTTGTTTATTTATGTATTTATTATGTGTCAGCTAATCAACACTGCTCAGAGCCTCAAGTGTAGTTTTGTTTCTTTTGATTGCTTATAGACTTCGCACATGTACACAACAAGTTTATTGGCCCCCTTCCTCCGACGCTAGAAGAATTTGCTTTGAATATCCACAAGAGTTTTCCCTACATTATTGACACCAAGCACCTTCTTAGGGCCGAACTTACACTTCAAAGGTTATTGAAGAAGAACAGCACGTCATTATCTTCAGCTTTTGCATACCTTTGTCCACAGATAGCTTTGAATTCAACGGATCCAAGCTTGTCTTCAAGTCGCGGCATTAAAGTTGAAGTTGAAACGGATGAAATAAGGTTTGTTTTGAAGCATGTTGGTGATACATTGATTAATTTTCATTCTTGCACTTTTTGCCAAGAGTACTTAACCCAGCCATTCTTGTTCAGATTTGGTTGTGATGGTTGCTCAAATAGTTTATGATTCTGATATAAAGTTCATGCTGCAGATCATCCAGCTCGAATTCCGGAGCCAAGCATGAAGCTGGTTATGACGCATTCATGACCGGCTGCATTTTTGCCCAGGCCTGTAAGCATTTGAGTGTTGAATTCAAGGCTCATTCTGTGAAAGATCTGGTTGAGAACCAAAAACTTCAGAAGCATGTTAATCTACTGTACCTTGGCTTGGACCGCAGAACCATGGTATGTCTAAGTGATGGGAGAGTTATGAAGTTCTCTCAACTGATTCACAAACAGAGATATCCCAAGGTTGTCTTCTCAAACATCATCCTCATCTGGGGATTCCAGAAAGGCATCAAACCAAGGGAACTGCAGGATTCCATATCAAAGGTTTTCGGATCGTCTGCGGTCACTTCTGTCTTCTTAGTGGACGTTTCCGCTGCAATTGTTCAGTTCAGCAAGGAAGAACTTGTTTCTGATTTCCTCGTATTAAAAGACACTCTGGAAAAGAGTAGCGATCTGTTATCTGTTCTGCATCCTCTAGCAAAGTTGTTTGAAGGGGGAAAGACGCGAGCTGCAAGGTATGACGTTTATAAACAGATTTGTGGTGCTTCATCATCGAGGCTGCTATTTGCGGACCAGGCGGAGACTTTGGGGTTCACATGGAAGACAAAATTAGAGATGGAGGATGGGGCAGAAACTGAAAAACAGAAAGCCAGCACAGAGAATGCTGAGGAAATGCTTGATTCAGTTTCAGTTGAAAAAAGCGTAAAACACACGAATGAAGGATCGTTGGGGGACTCAGAATCTTGTCTATCTGGTGAGCAGGTTTTGGATGTACTGCTTGGCTCCAAGTCTCTATTCGGAAAGAGATTGAAGAATTGAACATTGAACTCTGATAAGCACCTTTTTGTTTTTGTTTTTTTCAAAGAGCTTCGAGGCGGGTTTTAGATGTATTTTTACAAGTAGCAGTTTTTCGTTCATGTGATGTATTCATTCTGTTTATTCGACATTATAGATTTATAATTTCTATTGAAAGTAAATAGAAACGGGCCCGATTCTAAAATCTATCTGGGGCTGTTTTTAACCTATTTATGTTTATCATAGTTTATTTTTTCAGGCCCCATTTCTCCGGTGCTTTCTTCTTTCTTCATCGCGCGGGTCATTGACCACCTTTCGCTTTCGCTTTTCATCCACAGACAGACCGGTAGTCTGAACGAACGATTCAAACGCTCGAGGATATGTTGAGAGTGTGTGCTTTGGATTGGGCTGGTGATTGGGACAAGCATGTGAAGCTTGCAAAGTTTTCTTATAACATCTTTCATGCTAGTATTAGTATGGTCCTGTATGAAGCACTGTATGGTCGACCATGTAGATTTCTTGTGTGTTATGATGACGTTGGAGTGAGAGCAGTGGAGTCTCCAGAATCATCCAGATCAGGTGCGTTTAATCCAACAAAGGTTGATTGCAGCTCAAAGTAGGCAGAAGAGTTATGCCGATCAACGACGTAGAGAGCTCAATTTTGAGGTAGGCGACTACGTATTTGTTCGAATCTCGCCTACAAAAAGTATTTTCCGGTTTGGAAAGAAGGAAAAGTTGAGTTCTAGGTATGTTGGACCCTTCAAAGTCCTTGGACGTGTCAGAGAGACTGCATACCGGGTAGCACTTCCTTCTCAGTTTTTGCAGATTCATGATGTGTTCCATGTCTCGATGTTGAGAAAGTACGTACCTGACCCCTCACACGTGATTCACTATAAGGCGATCGAGGTACAACCTGAATAACTACAGACGAAAAGCCAATAGATATTGTGGAACGCCAGAAAAAGGTGCTATGTAGTAGGACGATCCCATTCGTGAAAGTGTGTTGACAGCATCACAGGTTGGAGGAGTGCACTTGGGAACCTGAGGTAGATATGCGTCATCACTTCCCACATTTATTTGGTATGTGCTAATTTCGTGGATGAAATTCTTTTAAGAGGGATAGGATGTAAAATTCGTGTTTTAAGAAAAAAACAAATTCTTTTAAATCCCTCATATCCGACCCGAACCCGTAACCTGATAGGGTTTTAAAAAGAAAAGGAAACCCCCGTAACCGTCGACCCCTCGTTCCTCCTTAAAAACTCGTAAAGGGTGTGTGTGTGTGTAGGGGGGGGGGGGGGGGAGAGGCCATCACCTTGCGCCTCTCCTCTTCCTTCATCTCGCTTCTGGGGTACGCCAGCCACCGACGTCGGTCCTCCAGGTATGCGCTCTTCTCTGCCTCTATTTTCTCTCTCTTCTCTCCCTTTTAGCCTCTCTGGGGTTACCGAGAGACCCGGCAGGAGACCGACGACCCCCTGCCGTGTCCTTTGACTCCCCCCTCTCTGTCTCTGTGTTCGTCGGGAGGACGGCAGTAGGTCGGAAGCCCCTGCCGTGTCTCCCCTTTTTTTCTTTCTCCTTTCCCCTTTTTGAGGGCTTGCCGAGGGTCGACAGGTGGCCAACAACACCCTACCACCCTTGCCACCCCTCTTGTGGCCGTTAGGGGGTCGGCAGGTGGTCAACAACACCTTTGCCACCCTTGCCACCTCTACTTTGGGGACCTGTCGAGGGTCATGGGGGGGGGGGGGGGGAGGCCCCTGCCGCCCTTTTCCCTTCTGTTCCGGCCAACAGGCAGCCCCCCTGCCTGATCTCCCTTTTTCGGGGAATACCAATGGAGGCTCGACTTGTTTGATAGGAGTTGTTAGTGCACGTCACCTTTTGTTAGGACGTTGCAAGTTCGGACCCCCCCCCCCCCCCAAAAAAAAAAAAAGTTTGGGATATAGGAGGATTCTTTTCGATTTTTGCTAAAGGGGATGTGAAATCGTTGTGTTTCAAAATTTCAAATAGGAGAAAGAGCGAGAGAGAAGGAAGAAGGAGGTAGAAGAAGAGGGTTTGGAGGCCTTGTGCTCAGCCAAAGCTCCTTTCCACAATCCTCCTCGTGTTTTCTTCAAAGGTACAAGTATTTTCTTATGTGAAACATTTGAGGAATCGGGTGGAGGTAGATTCCATGCTTGCTTTTGATGAAAATCTATGGGGAAATACTGGATCTATGATCCTACTATTGTGTATTGATGTTTTCTGAGTTTTCCCTTGTTTTCTTTCAATATATATATATATATATATATATATATATATATATATATATATATATATATATATATATTCGTATGACATTGGATGGCATGGAGATGCCGACTGACAGACCAGCCGAACCTGGTTTGGCTGGCCTGTCAGGTCGTGCCTATGGTGGTAGGCCCAACTGAGTGATCGGCTGGGCATGGCTATTAAAAAAAGGGGGGGGGGGGTATTGTATGCATAGCCTGTAGATTTTTTTTTGTAGAAAGAATTTTGATATTGAATGGGCTGAGCCTGGCTCGGTTGGCCCGACAGGCCGAGCCTGGGTGCTCGGTGTGCCCAACAGAGTGATCGGCTGGGTGGATGTTCTTCAAAAAATTTGGTAGTATACAAATGTATACGGGTGAGAAAATTTTCATATGATTTAGTGTTTAGGGTTATCGGTGAAAATATTGTTGGTTGGTATGTATGTTTGCTATTCCTTTCATGCTTAATCGTTCTTTAGTCTTGTTTGGATTTACACAGGCGTGTTGTTCTGTTATTGGAAATGTGCATGATTTAGCATAGTATTCAATCTATGATCCAATAGTATGCTAAATGGAAACTAGTCATCTAACATCAAGCTTGTAGTTAAATCCCCTTGCTCCTATTATGAAGTACTACAAATGAAGATCATGACATGGCTAATTAGTCATCTAACATGTAGCTAATTTTCATTTGATCTTATCCTATTGACAATCATGTAGGCTCATCTGATTCTTCTTGACTGATTGGGTTAGTCGGTGTCATGGGAATGCAATAAATCATGCAAAATATGTTGTCATGCAAATGCTAGATGGTTAATGTTTCATTTAACATGAACATACATAATGGATGGGTTTATTCACGTGCACACGCACTCAAGAAAGTATGCTTTGGGAAAAATACATGTATGCTAATGCATGATTCTACATAGCAAAGATGTATATACCTTTAGAAAGCACATGCTTATGAATAGTTTATTTGCATACTCGATAAGGCATGGCATGTGTGTATGTGCATATGGAATATGAGATTCTTTGTTACTGCTTTGGTTTTGGCGTGTGATGCATCGATGGCCTAACTGGACCATCATCGGCCTGAAGAGCCGTGGGTTTGGTTGTTTTTCATATATATTTTAATTTGCATCACTTAAAACCACACATGTTAGTATTGCACACTACTACAATATTCTTGTTGTCCTCACGGGCCGGAGTCCCGTAAGGGTCCTCGCAGGGGTGGATGTGAGTTTTTACTTTGCTTTCGCATACAATATTACAAAACTTCGGAAATTAACTTTTAATAAAAAGCTAATAATAAAAAATAATGTAATATACATTATGGGATCTCCCATATGGAGAATGAGGATCTTAGAGATCCGGTCTTGTGGATACTGTGAGAATACAAAAACTCTGTGTGCTTTATTTTGTCCTCTGAACCCGATATTAAGGTTTTTTCTCTTGGCCACAATTTTAGGGAGAGTCTGCCACTTTACCTGGGGGTGGTGTATTTTGACACAATTATTGTTTTGGTACCAAAAAAGTGGTACTTATGGGTGTGGGGTGTCCCTTGTATCCCCGACATTAGATGTCGAGGTCTAATGTTCCGAAGGTGATTCAGTGGAGGGCTAAGTTTGGATACCCAGTAATAAAATATAAATTATATGCTAAGCTACCCTAAAAACCTAACTTGACATCGGGGATTGTACCCGTTTAGTGTATCGGCGAGCAATGGTAATTGAAAAGAGGAACTTAAAATTTGATGCATTTAATAGGGCATACATATGAAAAAAGGGAAACTTAAATAAAAGATAACAAAATGATTCATGCATTGCACAAAAATCATGCATTTTCTTGCTATGCATTAGATCATGCATATTTTAATTGTTTCCTCAATCATTACATAATGGTGAGTGTGTGGTGTTTACTTCCTATTGCATGTTAAAGGTTTGTTACTTGCTACTGCTTTAATGTTTCTGCATGCTTATTGTATGAAAAATTCCTTAAATGCTATAAATTGTCATCCTTGCATTTTCGTCAAATTATTGCATGATATCTTATCTTAAGCTTTTGTCTCACTTGTTTCACAAAGAAGTAATTGTGCTCAGGATTTCAATTCTGACACCCTACTTTGTTGGTTTTTTACAGGGATAGGTAATCTGTGAAGTTGACAACTACTTGGAGGGCACGAGAGTCACACTTGGTTCTTGACAACTTCACTAGAGGACAAAGTGACTCTTTCTTTTGTTCGTTTGGTTTTGTTGTTTCTTTCAGTTCTTTTGTTTCAGTTAGTTGCTATTTATTTTTCGTTGAATAGAACAATGTCTCTGAAGTTGGAATTTGATTCATAAATAAAGAGGTTTGCTTTGGTTCTTGTAGATGATAAATGTAAATCCTTTTATGGTGTTTGGCTATCCAATTAGAATTAGAACTGTGAAGACCCTGGGTTTTTGGGAAGTTTTCCGCACTGATTTTTAAAAAAATGCACATTTTCAAGGGGTATGAGTTGGGGTCATTACATGATCGAGAACCTATTTTCTGCTAAACAAATTATGTACATCACATTTGCAAGGTTAGTTCCACAAAAAAGTTGAAAAAAATGTTGCCTACTAGATTATATGTATGAACCACTATAGCGATTATTTGTCTGTTCTAGTGAAAATTTATAAATTTATTTTTTTTTGCAAGGGTCTAAGTTAAGTGGGATTAATTAAGACATTGAGTCTGCCAAATAGCTTAAATCTGTGAGCCACAAAAACAGTCGTTGGTGGTGGGCCCACTTTTTATCCTGCTCGCAACCATATGTCTGTCCTTGCCAAAAATCCACGGTAATGTCTTCTCATGAAAATGGTGGTGATGTATTGGTAGTGTTGGTGGTTTGGGGTGGGTCTGACTTGCTTTTTGTGGTTCAGTGTATCAAAAGTAAAGGTATGTTGACATGGTTCAGAAATTAAACACCTGATTTTATACACATGCATGTACACATAGGAATTTGAGTCATGACTGCTTTTGCAGGAAAAAGGAAGACCACCCAACCGATGGTCGTGTTTTGGTTCTGGTCATAATGACAAAAGTTAAATATCGGCAGTCAAAAACTCGAAAGATTTGGAATTTTTTCACAAATCTTGTATTTTTGGCAAAATCTCAGTAATAAAAAATAAATTAAAAATATAAAAATAAATTTTATAAGAAAATATATGTAAAACACATTTAAAAATAAAAATCTCAGGGGTTTTCATGATAAATATTTGCTAAAAATGTAAATATCACGATATTTGTCATGGTTTGAAATTCTTGCAAAAAAATATTGTTTTAAACTTTTAGGCAATTTCTCACGATATTATCACGAGATTTTTATAAATCTCACGATATTTGTCACAAAGGGCCGATATTGTTCACATGAACCAATCTCTCTCTCTACACACGTGGAATCATTCTGTATAGGCCCAAAAATAACAAAAAATTATTATGTGTCAATCATAACGTGATACATGTTAAAAGCATTAAAATAATTTTAAAATAATATTAAAAATTTATTTTTGGTATTTTTTATATTTATTAAAAAATAGACGATTCAGGCTTGCAGTGTATCATTTATCTGTCTATGCATATCGGCCAATACACTCCCATACAACTGATACTGATAGCATTGGTTAAGACCCTCCAAAAATCATAGTTTTATGCTCGATCTAAACCAATAGATGTCAATAAACAAGCTTTGTTTCAAATTGATTGATGTAAAAATATGAATAAGTAGTAGAAATTAACCAGCAAAAGCTGGGCCTAAAACAAACAATGTCACCAAACTATGCCAAAGGGCTGTAGTGGTATGAAGTACTGGTCCCCTTTGGCATCCAATGTAGGGCCGAATGTTACAACATTGTGCATGTTAGGCAAACTTGGAGACATCTACTCTGTGATACTCAAGCCATGAGACCTCATTCAATTGACATGGTGTGATTATTTATCAAGCTCTCATGTGGGTCCCACACGCAGATGGCAAAGGAAAAGTTTCTTATGAGGAACGGAACTATCACCTACCAGAACCATGGGAAGACCCTAATCAAACTACTTGTCATGAAGCAAATGAGCTCTCACCCACTTGAAGCAAATTGGTTTCACTCATCCCCTATGTCATCCCTATCTTCATACCCCCTCATTGAGATTTAATTGATGCAAGCTATTTTGATCAAATCAGACTCCATAGATGTGATCTACGACATTCATTTAGTGAAGATAGACATTTAAATAACCAAAATCCTGCACTCATGTGCAGGATTTTTTGGTGATTCAAAAATCAGCTGTTGACAAAATACAAAATTTTGTGATTTAAAATATCATATTTTTTTTTTATGACAAAATAATCTAAGGGTTGATCCTTATTAGATATTAAATTGGTAATACTGAATTCATTTATAAGGTCAGATTTGATCAAAACAATTTGCATCAAAAGATTTAAGAGGGGTATGAAGATGAATAGGCGATGAGTGGAACCGGACAACTTGACATGCGCAGGGCAGCATACAAACACCTAAACACATTCATGATGTCTTCTGTTTCTAAGCATGGCCCCATTTCTTAAAACTCCCCAATTGGGAAGCTCAACTGGATCCACATATCTGTGAATGTGTTGCGTGTCTAGATGGAGACTGGGACATCTCATATGGCATATGATGACACACTGTCCTGAGCACGGTATCATGGACACGCCATAGGTTTGTGGTCCCCACCTAGGGCTGGGAAACGAGATGAGTTGCTCATGGCTCGGCTCACAAAGAGCTGGTTCGAACTCGCAAGATAATTAAGCTCGAAAAGCCCAAACACGAACAATCAATGTTCAGTTCGGCTTGACTCAGACCCGTTAATTAATAATAAATATTTTCTATTTATATATATATATATTAGTTAAGATGGTTAAAGTGTTTGGCTTACAAGTTGAAAACAATTATTTATTTTATAAATAATTGTAGTGCATCTAAAAGACCCTTAAGATAGAAGGGAAGTGTAGACGACATGTGGCATGTCCATGTTAACATATGAGGGGAACATATCATATCCGTCGTGCACCAGTGGGAATCAAAGGTATACAAATGGACTTGAATGGCTAGACTAGGCCAGGCTCATTTTAGGTTCCTAAGATTTGGCTCCATAAGCTGTATTGAGCCTCTTTCTTTCTGGGTCATTTTTCTAAATAGCAAGGCTTTGGACACATACCAGCAAACCTCATCACACTGGATCCGAATGAGGCCTTTGGGGACATGCATATGTTGTTGGTTCAGATCTTCTTGCACCAAAAGTTCATAAAATACTTTTGGGGCACGTTTGAAAGTGGAAAAGATTTAGAAAAAGTGACAAAATGAAAATCCGTACAGATTTTTTCACCCTTCCAAACGAGAGACTTTTTCACTGAAAGAATGTTTCTAAAAAGCACACTTTTTTGAGTGTTTTTAAAAAGTACCCTCTCTCTCTCTCTCTCTCTCTCTTCCAACATCACACCATTGCCACCAACATCCATCTCACCACCACTACCACCTACCAGCAGCCCTGTTCCTTCAGCGCAGATTCCTTGTGCTTTTTTCTTCATTTTTCTTCCCCATTTTCTGCATTTTTTTAGTTTTCAATGGTGATTACTCTCCTTGAAGTTTTGGTACTTTTTCAAGATTTTGTTTCGATGTTATTGAATCTTTAACAGCTCTTACTTATATCAGATGGTTGGTTTTGTCATCTAGGCTGTAGTTATCTTCTTCTCTGGTTCAATGTGCTTTTTCTTCTAATGTACTCGGTTTTGCTCTACTTGGTCATGATTTTAATGTTTTTTGGGTATTTTTTTTACTTATTTCTCATGAATTTCTCATGAAGGCGATGATGCTCAAATCCATCGTGATCTTGTATAGTAGTTCCACTTTGTTTCAAGATTTGTTTAGTTTTTATTTTCAGATTTATTTTACTGCACTTATGCTCCTTTTGTGCAGGCCTTGCTCAATTTTGGTGTTAATCAGTTTAGGAATTCCAAATCATCTTTCAATCGTCATCGTCATCATCATCATCATCAAGAGCTTCGGTTTCTGTCTTTCAATGCCTACGCCATCTTGAGTTTCATTGGTTCTCTCTCTCGCCACCACTACCCCCTCCTCTCTCTCAGTTTTCACATTTTCTCACTCTATTTTTCTCATGATACACAAACAAGTGAAAACTTTTCATTTAAAAAAGTTTTTATATCAAAACTTCTCATAAGCAAAACTTTTTTTTCCTATAAGAGTTTTTCTTGAGGTTTCTCATATATGAAACATAGGTCACTCCCAACTAGAGCTGGTGATGTTGACACTAAGAGATCATACCCACAAAAAATGTGCTTGATAGATTTTTCTTTTTGATTGTATGTCGGTAACATTATTCAAGCACATAAACTGTTAAAAATTTTCTTACAATAGGTGAGACCAAAAGCTTGAAGGTGGGCAACAATAACACTTTCTTAAAAATGACATTTGCCTCAGCGAGATGAACCCAAGTGTAATAGAGTTGGATACAACCTCGCTTCTACGATGCACACCAAAGCTTGCACCT
The DNA here is from genome assembly GCF_984573655.1 of Nuphar pumila. Taxonomy (NCBI): domain Eukaryota; kingdom Viridiplantae; phylum Streptophyta; class Magnoliopsida; order Nymphaeales; family Nymphaeaceae; genus Nuphar; species Nuphar pumila. The sequence continues at coordinate 53,611,774 of NC_143261.1, forward strand.
CGTGCAATACCAACAACTTCTAGCATTGAGAAGATTGGCTACCACAACACAGTTATCCTGAATAACTTTAGACAAAAGTCAGAGATATGATAAAAAAGAGGCTGAAGAAGAAGAGGTAAGTAGCTAAGCTTTAAACTTAGTCCCTATTATGGACTTCTTAAGCCTATTTATACACGTATTCCTTTCAAGTAACAATATGTGTCATCAATATATAGAGGTTGCATATATTAAGGGTCCTATGCAGTATCACAATTCATGAGCTCTCTTGAGACAATCTCACTTCATGAGTGCTCTTGAGACAATCTCAATTTCATAGAATGCTACCCACACCTTCAAACTTATATAAGTTAGTCTATCAAAAGTGAAAACATATTTTAACCACTTTAGCTAATTTAGGTCGACAAATCTTATTATGAGTCATGTAACTCATCATCATATCACAATTAACATTAGAATAAGACATGAAGATACTCCCTATCTTCATATATACTTTAGTGCTCATCGAATTACTCTAATGACTTGGCCTTCCCATTGAAGCAAGAACTCGATAGACCTGAATTATTTGATTGAGTTTCTATTACAGGTAATTCCTTTGATAAGTTTTAATCACATTCCTCATATGTATTTTGGATAATCTTCTTGCAAAAAAACCTTTCATACATGGATATGCCTAGTTTTGACATGATCACTCATAATTAACAAAAATTACTCCTTACTTGAGTAATGATCCACATAATTGTATTTTAAACTTCATAAGTTTATATTTCTTTAAATAAATATTCTTCACCTCCGTATAATTGCTTAATTTATTTGAGCTTCTATATAATAGGTAGATTTCATAATAGCAAAGACTAGTATCATTAATTGTATCCATAGAATCGAGTGAGTTGACACCATGTGTTTAGATATCTAAGATACTTAAGTACAAGAAAAAACAAAAGCTGCAATAAGAAAGATAGACGCTAGCTCAAGCAGGAACAAGCAAAACTAGCAGATCTAACCAAATATGTTGTAGAGTAAGTAAGGCTCTAGTAAGGCAAACAGCTACGTACAAGAGCAACAAGGATTATAGTGCTAAACAAGCAACTATAGCAATCCCACAGATATAATAGGTGAAGAGTAACTAACTCTATCCACCAGTCAAGCAAAGCAATTGCATAAGACAAGTATTCATAACAACACTCGTAATACATACAAGTACTATTCTATGGTTCAGTCTATCATCCAGTAGCTATGATAAGCAATCATGTAGCAGTTATATCACAATATGCAACAACTAGCATAATGCTAGTATTATAAGTAATTGACAAGTATGAGAAGCTAGTCATTACTTAGCAGAACTGCACAAGCAGTTTAACCAACTAGAGTAACGCATCGACAAGCGTACATAGCTCAACTTTTAGCGTACTGAACTACCAAGCTAACAAGTAAGCAAGCAATGCACGTCACAACATGCATATCTCATGATCATGTGTATAAGTTATATCTTGTCTCATTATTGAGCAATCCGTTGTGGATACGCACATAACAAAATGTAGAAACAGCCGAGATCGATTCGATGGTCCATTATGCTATGTATTTTATTATACCCCAAATGACTAACTGAGTCTGCTTCCCAACGGGACAACCAATGACCAAGAGAGTAAATCCCCAAAGGCAAACAAAGGCCCAATGGATGCGCATCCGAACTTCTGCAGAAGTGGCCTAAAGGATTTCCCCTAACCTCCGATAACTGGGGAAGGTCGGATCTTTGCCCGAGATTGCCATTAATGATTGTCCATCGGAGTTTTGTACCATCCATCCTCTCTCTTGATGAACCATCCCGAATGAGCACGACAGAGGTTTTTTAACCGTCGTCCCATTCTACATGCTCTGGTCTTTCAACCCAATCGAGCATCTTGCCTGTGAAGGCACATGATTATTATTTAGGTGAGTTATACGCGCCATTGCGCGTTCGAGGCAACCACACACTTCTCATCCTATTCATTGCAGTACGCAACGTACCTATTCAAATGTACAACCACAATGAAAAAGGGTCAATCCGTAGTGAAGGTAGAAACATCACTCTTGTGATCTCAAACACATGCCATTGCATGTTCGAGGCAGACATAGACCTCTCATCCTACTCATCGAAGTACACAACGTACCTGTTCAAAAGTACAACCACAATGACAGGGGCATGAATCTCTCGCAGGAAATCCCAACACTTCTGCTTTACAGAAGCCCACAGTAAACTTATTCAAGTTCCAACTTTATCGTGCTCGAGTACTTTAGACAATCGCAAGCATTCTGCCTATTAGGCAAAATCAACATAATAAGATTTAGCTTAATGTGCCAGTACACGCTTAGAGGTTACTATAGACCTTTCGTCGTGCTCTTCGTAATCGAAACATATCGTACGTGACTAAGGGTACAACTACAAGAGGAGAAACATGGATCCCTCATAAGAGATCCAACAATACTGTCAGGAAGAAAGGAAGGAAGGAGCTATAATCTTGGTTGAACCAGAAAGCCTCGAAACTAGGTCTCGCATCAGAGGCGAGGTAACGCCGATCTAGCGATGGCACAAGTACCTCGCTAGGATCCCTGCCCTACTCGTGCACAGGCTCTTAAACAAGGCTATTTGAGTCATATCGGATAGGTGAACTAAGGTTGTAACACAGTTTTCCTAAATACATCAGTTTGAGAGATTCAGCTGCTATCTCTGCTTTACAAAGCTATACATCTTGAAAATATGTTTGCACCTAAGACAATGTCTTTGGAGAACCGAACTGCATAAGTATGTGTCGTGGCTTGTAAGACAAGTGAAACGATATACACTATACACTCGAAGTTGCACTCAGGGAGTGCAAGCTTATAAGGAACAAACCCATGCACATACTAATACAATGGCAAATCGAGGGACAAGACTCGATGGGCGAAACTGCATCGCGAGGGTAGAACGCTAGAGTTGCGCACTAGGTATTAGATAATACCTCGATCATCGAAACACACAAGCAGGCAACTCGTGAGGTATGAGATCCTATACTGACTACGTAAGTGTAAAGGACGACTCACGAGGCATGAGGTTGCACCTCGATAAACGATAAGTGTAAGCAAGAAAAGGAGCATGCGACACAAATAGAATACATGCATGAGCAAGGCATATGCACGAAGTGCGGCAACAAGGTAAAGACGAACACATATAAAAGGTAAGTGCAAGAGTAAGCACGACAACACAGAAAAGTAAAGTACGGAGAGTAAAGCGAAAGCAAAGCCATGGCGCATAAAGCGCGGGGCAACAAGTAAATGCAAGAAAGTAAAGTGCATGAACGTAAAGGAGGACCAGGATTGCATCCTAAAGAACAAGGCAGACATAAGCAAGTAATTGCCAGGGCGCAAAGTGCGGGGCAGCAGAAAAGTAAAGTGAGAGAAAGTAGAGAGGACAAGGATCGCGAAACTGCATCCTTAAGTTAAAAGACATGAAATGTAAAGACAAAAACGAAAAGCCTAGGCACATATAGCGCGACGACGACAGAAAGGAAAGTGCGAGAAAGTAAAGAGGCCAGGGATCGCGAAACCGCATCCTTGAAGGTAAAGACATACGTATATATATTATACGCATACATATATTATCCTCTTTTAGTTATCTTCCTTATTTTCGCATTCATTCGTTTATTGCCCTTTCATGCAAGAATCCCCTACCTTAAGGGGTTGCAGGTCCTCGTACGCATGTAGCGTAGGCAAACAAGAGCTCGAGCCACAGAGAACGAGCCGGGTCCACTGTTCAACTTGGAGAGCTTAGAACGTTAGTATACCGCATAATAGAAACGAGAAGCAAACGCAGCAAGGCCTCCTGCCTGCAGGAGGCAGATACAAAAACTCTGCATTCTGCAGACAAGGGTGCCAGAGGCAGGGGCCTCAGCCCTGTCTGGCAACAACAGCAAAGGCAGGGAGCAGGAGCTCCCTGTCTGCCAACATAAGGAAAGGCAGGGGAGGGAGCAGAGGCTCTCTGCCACGCCTGCCGCAACAAGGCAGGGGGAACACCCCCTATCAAAGCACGAGACAGGGGCACAACCCCCTGCTGGGAATGAAATAGGCAGTCACCGATGGCTGAAAGGATGTCAATGACTTCGATCGCCGGCAGCAGCAAAGGTGGAGGGCCGACAGCGAGTTGCCGATGTTGGCTCGAAGAGGAGAAAGGCCGACGGGAGCAGAAAAAAGGGGATCGGGGCTCACCGGAGCTGGGATGCTGCCGTCAGCGTCAGTCGCCGACTGACGAAGGTCGTCGTCAGTGTCTGCCGCAGTCGGGATGAAGGTGGAGGCCGGGGACGAGTCGCCAGCATCCTGCGACACAGGGGATAGCGAGGGGGTTTTCTGCGAAGAGGTGGCCGACCACGAGTGGCCGACGTCGGTGGCCGGCCACGAGTGGTCGACGTCGGTGGCCGTAAGGAAGATCGTCGGACTGAGAGAAGGTGGCCGAACGAAGTTGCACGTCGGTGTCTCCAGTCGCCGACGGCCGCGCGAGGGAGACAGAGCAGAGGAGAGAGAAGGGGCGAGGGGTTCTGCCCCTCGCCCGAGACGCCTGTGACTTATTAAAGTCACAGGCTTCTCGAACGATTGAGAAGTCGGGTCCGAGTTCGGGCTCGGGTCCGGGTCCAGCCCGTATTCGGGCCTGACACAGAGGTTCAGACCCTAACACGTGTCCGACACGTGTCTGACACGAGTCAGACGCGATTTTTTTTCACGGGCTTTACATTTGGGGTGCTGTGCACAACTCACTTTATATGTTTGGTTGCTTTTGAGGTGCTATGCAAATGAGATTCACTTTCTAAATCTCAAGAGAACTAGAATCTCATGAGATCGAACCAAACATACCCTTAGAGATAAGAAAAGTTATTTAAAATCCTATTGTTTGGGCATGGAGCCACTGCCACATCAACAACTACTCATGCTATGTTAGATCGTCGGATATGTGATTTGAGGCTCTCAAACACACCTTACTTGATTCAAATGCTGAACTAAGTTTAGTCTTTTAATGCAAAATTCTCATTTAGGGAGGGGAAGGAGGAGGGTGGGGGCTTGTGGGGATGTAAGGGCTTGCATGGTCCCATTTTGGGTTGAGTTATAGCCTAAGATTTGGTACCATTAGTTGTTATGCCCCATGTTTTTAGGTGATTTTTCTAAACGCCTAGGCTTTTCGTACATAACAAACCTGATCAGAACGAGCTCAAAAAAGGCTTAATGTCCCGTGCAGTCTTCTATGTTGGCTTAGGATGTCTCAAACCAAAATCCCTCAAGTTTCAGATGCAAAAAAATAGGTAAAAGATACCAATATATACCAACTAGAATATTCTTGATGTTGACACCATGAGATGATTTTTATTTTTATTATTATTATTATGAGAAACCCTCATCGAGAACTGGGTCACTTAATGGGCCGGTTCTTTGCAAGGTAAACCTTTGATAAGATCACCGACACCTAAGCTCTTATAAAGCCCACCAATTAAAGAAACCACACCCAGTGGGGATACCATGAGATGCTAATGCACATAAAAATGTAGTTGACAGAATTAATGAGCCAACATGAACAAGTTGTGTATGTGAGTTCAATATATGCATGCATAGTTCTGAAACATGCACTACCACCCCTTTTACCTTTTCATTTGTCTATATAAACCAAGCAAGAGAATTTTACAAATTCAGACCAATTCTTTGATAAGATAAGCCTCTCAAAATCGATAATCTCAAATGATAATCCTCCAGGATGATACCTCGAGTTATCAAAATTATTGATTCCTCTAATGTAGCTATGTTACCATGGTTATAGAGAAATTGGTTCCTCTAATGTAGGTCAACTCATCAAGATTACGCTGGTGGTTTCTTGAATATAGCAATCATCCCTCTAATCTAGGTCGACTCATCAAGATTACGCCGGTGGTTCCTTGAATATAGAAATTGTCTCCTCTAATGTAGATACCTGTTATTTTGTAAAGTGATCTCTCTTGATCCTTGTTAGCATGTAATCATCTATCGCTTTTGTGTAACACATGTATATTGGATAACCGAACAAATGTTTTAAATAATAAAAACCTTGCACTCACGTAAGTGTGTGTGAGTTCAAGCAGGTTTCTTTACTTGTCATTATTCTTTTATAGTATCAAAGCCTTAAGCTTCTTTGAGCACTTCAATGGCTTCCAACATTGTCGTAACCCAGTGAAATGTTGTAGCAAGTCTCGTATCAATCAAGTTGAACAAGAGGTAAATCCCGCATTTTACATCTGGTGCAAGTCTGATCAACTTGACTTAAGCTAGATCAAAGCTACAGTTTTTTAGTCGCTGCTTAGACAAATCATGAGAACCAAAACTGCATGAGAAGCCTGGGTTATGCTAGAGAAGTCTCATGGCTCTCAATTGCCACTGAGAATTATACTCCTAAAGAAGGATCTTACCTTCATTAAGAAAAAAAGCATGGACATGGACACCTATCTAAACAAAATCAAAATTTTGGTCAATTTTCTTACTGCTGCAAATAGTTCAATTGACGATATTGATCTCATGCAAATCACTCTCAACGATCTCCCAATAGAATATGAGAGCTTTGTCACCTTAATTACCACTGGAGCCACTTGTCACTCGTTTGCTGATCTATATGATCTTTTGATCAATCAAGAAAGGCGGGTTATCATGCTTCATCCTAAGCAAGCCGAAAAGTCAGAATCCTCTCAAACTTCTTTTACAGCCTCTCGGAGAAGAGGTCACGGTTGTGGCCCCTATAGGGGTCGTTGGAATCAAGGTCGTGGTCAGGGCATGGATCCCTTCAAAAATTTTAATCAACCCTCTAGCAATTCCCAAAATCAATGGGGCTCTGTCATCTGTCAATATTGTGGCAAGTGCGATCATGTTGCAAAAAACTGTTGGGATATTCTCAAAGCCTTTTACGCTGTCATTACATCAATCAATTGATAACCATTGGTAGCTTGACACTTATCTGACTATGGATGACCAATAGTTTGCAAACAAATCCCCCAATCAAGGCAATGATTCCATTATGATCAAGAATGATAAGACGTTACCCATATCTCATATCGGTGATTTGGTTTTATCTTCTAAAGGCTCTAAGCTTTATTTAAAGAATGTCTTTCATGTGTCTGATATTGCCAAAAATTTATTGTCCGTGGTTTAATTTATGGAGGATAATGATTGTGTTTTTGAATTCACTCCCTTTGAATTTTTTGTTAAGGATCTGCTGACAGGCAAGATTCTTCTTTAGGGACCGAAAACCAACATGGGACTCTACCCAAATAAGGCGAGTGACACCTCGATGATGGCAGCCTATGCAGGAATTTCAGCTATGTTTGATCTTTGGCACCAACGCCTCAGGCACATAAATAAGATCAGCTCTTTCCATAAATTTAATAATGTTATTTCTTTTAATAATAAGAGCACTACAGCTTGTGAGCACTATCTTGCTAAAAAAGCTAGAAAACTTCCATTTAGACATTCCTTGTCATATAGCTCACAACCTCTTAAACTTTTGCATGCCGATGTATGGGGGCCCGCTTTGGTTATCTCTCGTGAAGGGTTTCGTTTCTACCTGTTAATCATGGATGATTTTAGTCTATTTCCAGGGCTCTTTCCTTTAACAACCAAATCTCAAGTATTTGATTGTTTCAAAGTTTTCAAATCTATTATCGAAAGTCAAGTTGGGTTTCATATTAAATCCTTTCAATCCGATAATGGTGGTGAGTTCACAAGTAGGGAGTTTGAGACTTATCTTCAAAGCAATGGTATTTTTCATCACTTCTTCTGCCCTCACACGCTTGAACAAAATAGGTTGGTTGAACGGAAGCACAAACATATTATGGAAATGGGCCTTAGTCTCTTAAGTTGCGCATCTCAACCTTATGACTTATGGGTTGATGCTTTTCGCACTGCGGTCTACCTTATCAATAGTTTGCCTACTCTAGTACTTAATCACAAAACTCATTTCGAACTTCTTCTTAATCAGTTCTCTGAATATCATCTTTGTGTTTTTGGATGTGTTTGCTACCCTCTTGTTACCCCCTACAACTTCACCAAGTTCCAATTGAAAACCAAGGCTTGTATCTTTCTCGGTTATCCTCCTCGTCATAAGGAAAACATTTGCTTTCATCCTCCAACCTCTAGCATTTATGTCTCTCGACATGTGATCTTTGATGAATCTCTCTCTGCTCTTCTTGATCTTTCCTCTCCTGTCTCTATGTTCGCTCTTGCACAGTGGGCGTTTCTCCCATGGTGGTGTTAGTTAATCCCTCACCCTCATCTGATGCTCTCCCACTATCACTCGCTTTCGACCCTGTGTCTGACCCGGCTGATCCCTCCTCCTCCTCAGTGTCTTCTGTATCAGATTCCCCTACGCTGAGTTCACCCAACTCTCATTTAGTCGATTATGTCTCTTCTGGCCCTTTGGCTACTTCTCCTGTGCCCATCTCTGTTCAGCCCATCTCCCATCCTCCTGATCACATTCATCAGATGGTAACCCGCTCCATGATGGGTTCACTTAAACCCAAATCTTTCTCTGCGTCTTTATACCCTATTGCTTACATTGCTTTTAGTGCACATCTTCTCGAGCTTGAGCCCACCAGCTACAAGCAAGCTATCAAGCATCAACATTGGTGCTCTACCATGGAGGATGAACACGTTGCTCTCTTATAATTGTCTTTCTTTGGTCCAAAAATCATTTTTTGGTCATCCCGCAAGCAAAAGACCGTGGTTCATTCCAGTATAGAGGCTGAATATAAATCATTGGCCTGCACTGCCTTTGATCTCCTTTGGTTATACTCTCTCCTAAGTGAACTCAGGTTTTCTCCCCGTGCACCACTTGTGCTATGGTGCGATAATATCAGAGTTCTTTATCTTGCTGCCAATCCTGTCTTTCATAAACTGACCAAGTGTGTTGAAATTGACTTTCATTTTGTTCGTGACCACATTCGCAAGGGCCACCTTCAAGTCCAGTTTATTTCCTCTCATGATCAGCTCATGGATGGACTCACCAAACCGCTCCCATTTGAGCATTTTGTCAATCTTCATCACAAGCTCAACGTGCAGGCCCCCCCATTGAGCTTGCAGGGGCGTGATAAGATAAGCCTCTCAGAACCGATAATCTCAAATGATAATCCTCCAGGTTGATACCTAAAGTTATCAAAATTATTGATTCCTCTAATGTAATTGTGTTACCATGGTTATAGAGAATTTGGTTCCTCTAATGTAGGTCAACTCATCAAGATTACGCTGGTGGTTCCTTGAATATAGCAACCGTCTCTTCTAATGTAGATACTTGTTATCTTGTAAAGTGATATCTCTTGATCCTTGTTAGCGTGTAATCATTTATCGCTTATGTGTAACCCATGTATATTGGATAACCGAGCAAATGTTTTAAATAATAAAAACCCAGCACTCACGTAAGTGTGTGTGAGTTCAATTAGGTTTCTTCACTTGTCATTATTCTTTTATTCTTCTTTGCCTTTTCAAAAACCAAATAATAAACCTTCAGAGAAACTCGGGTTAGGCAGACCCCTACCGGTTATACAACCATATACCATTGGGATTCGAACTTGCAACATCCCAACACAAGGTGACATGCACTAACTGCTCCTGCCAGACAAGCAGAGCTCCAGTTGGTAATAATAAACCTTCTTCTATCTCCTAGAAAATGAAAGTTTCAGCTAGCTTTGGGCAACTTGGGGCTTATCTAGCAGTTGCCCTTTTCTTGCTCCCCCACCTCTTGGTGATAGTCATGGAGTATGTTGTGAGCAAAGAAGTGAGAGATTTGCAGCCAAATGTGTGCTTCCCTTTTGCCCATGAATGGGTTAGTGAGCATGATGGTGGTTTCCTTGCTGCAACGGGAACTCGGAGTGGTTGGAAGGAGCTGTCAGTGCATGTCTCCCTTGTGGTGGGACGCTGCAAGTTCAAAACCCGTGTTAGGTTGAATAATAACTGGTGGGGGTCTGCCTAACCCCAGCTTGCCTTTCAAAAAAAAAACAATTTGGACCTCAACATCTTTATGAGTATGGAGGTGGTGATCAAAGCTTGCTATAAACTATAGAGTTGCAAGTAACAACAAGGATGATGTACAAAAGAAAAAAAACTAAAAAAAAAAAGAAAAAGGCAAAGCATATCTCAAAATCCAACATGTGTCTCAGATTGGCTAGAGAAGCATCATCATCAAAGAGAATCGCAAAGTGGAAGCATTGGATGAAAGGTGAACCCTCAATTCTTTGCTTTGGTGGAATGGAAAGCGTATGAAGAGCATTTCAAAAAGGTTGTAAAGACCCGTAGAGGGTGTTGAGGTATCAATGAAATCATTCAGAATTTTGTGACTTCCACTTGCAGGTTTCCCCCCTCTTTGATTCTCAATATATTCAATGTTTCTTCCATGCTCAAGAAACCTCTTTTTTTTTTATAGCTTTTTAATCAATAACCTGATGAAAACTGCGTAGCTCACAGAACAGTTGTAAATGTTTCTTACTCAAAAAGACATGTTTTTTCATCAAAAAAACACGATCCAAGGGTTTGTTTCTCACTAATTAAATTGAGCATGATGAACACCTCTACTCGGCTAGATTGAGTCAAAACAACTTGCATCGTGATATTCCAAGTAGATTATACTTACTGTACTAATATAAACCCCAACGCTATATATACATATATAGTCAAGAACTAATGTGTGAACCATGATTTTTATAGATTTTTTGTTTTTTTCTCTTAAATCTAACGGCACAAATGTGATCTAGATGCTTGGTTTTATAAGAACCCGCTCTTGAATCATCTAATTTTGATGCATAAATGAATTTTTTTAAGGATTTAAAATCAATGGCTCATAATCTTCATAAATATTCAAGCATTCAAAAATCTTGATTCCAAGCAAATTCACCATGCCAAGCACATCTACATGGTTAGATTTGCAAAAAAAGTGTTCGAAATGCTCATATTTTTAGTTCTCAAAAAAAGCACATTCACCTCAATTTGCATAAATGACCAGCAAGGCAAGCCCAAGAAAGGGATCCAATTCTGTCCCCTTTGCTCTTCATTCTATCAATGGAGGGACTGAGTTATCTGCTAAACCAAGCTACAACTAGCGGAATGTACAAGGCGGCGAAGCTACCAAGTACGAAAAAAAAAATTGCATATTCCTTTTGCAGATGATGTTTTGATCTTTGGTGAAGCTAATGCGAGAAATATGAAAAGTTTAAGAATTATCCTCAAAAAAAATTCTAAGATTTTTGGTATAAAAATTAACACGGAAAAGAGTACTTTTATTTTTATTTAAAGATGATAGTGGTCATTTAGCTTCTGTGGTGAAAAATGTATTCCAAATTGAGGAACAAGGCTTGCCAATGTGTTATTTGGGCACCCCCACTATATAAAGGGATTATGAGAGCCCATTCTGGTTAAAGACAGGATACGAAGCAAAATAGAATCATGGAAAGCTAAGGTGCTATCGCAAGCTGAGTGAAACATTTTGGTGAAGCTTGTGCTTGCCATGGTGGGGAAACATTTCATGAGCCTCTTTGCTATAACTGCGTTGATTTTAAAGAAAATTAAACGGGCAAATAAATTTTTTTAGTCGAAAAAATAGATCAGAGCACCAATTGTCTGGTCGGCGGTCACAATGCCAATCTCATAGGGGGGCTTGAGATTAGAGATTTGCGCAGATTCAATAATGTCTTGTTCATTAAACGGTGGTGGAGGGTTGCAGTTGAGGAGGGGGGTGGTAACTAGAGTGCTTCGTTACAAGTATGATCTCCAAGGTTGGCCTTGGAACTGGGTTGAAAGCGCTAAATGGAGGTCAGGGTCTAGTTTTTGGAAGGGTATGATTAAGCTATTCGAAAGCTACATGCTCTTATCATTGAACGGGACAAGGGGAGGGTCAGGGAGACTTGAAATGGAGGTGCTGGCTGCTGATCACATGGCGCTGCACCTAAAGGAAGTTGTATTTGATGGTGTTGTCCCATGTATACAGAAGGTGCACAACAAAATATGCAGATAAAGAAGAGAATCCATTAAATTGTGATGAGGCGACAACAGCAACTGTTAAATTGTGTTGCTACATATTTTGGTTTACTTTGTTATCTTGGGTATGGATTTTGGTTGAAGATGACAGCTTGAACGAAACTGAGAATGCAATTTATACTGTTATATTAATGCTATTTATATGAATAAAACTTGTCTTTCTTCTTAACTTATCAGATACACATCCACACCAAAGACTTTCTCTATGTGTGTTGGTGGGGGAAAATCTGAACGGTAAGGACCAACTGCTAGACGTTGAGCAGTGTAGCTGTTGGTAGAAATTTACCAGTCAAACTGCCAATATTAAAAGCATTAAAAAAGGTTATCCTGCACTTTTGCATTTATAGAATGTGAGCATCTTCGAGGCAATAGCTGAAACTGGTATAGGGCAGGAGCGGAGCCACGTTAATGGGCAGGTGGGCACGTGCCCACTCTGACCCACGTATAGCATGGGTAGTGCCCACCCTAACGGGGACACAGTGCCATTAGGGTGGGCACTCTGAAGCCTGATTCAAAGAAGGCTGATGACTTTCGTTCTCCAATCCCCCATCCCTCGATTTGCCTAGGCCTTAATCTTTCTCTCTCTTTGGCTCTCCCTGCGACCCTACAACGTCCGCCATCTCTCTTTCCTGTGACCCCCAACACATGCTCTCTCTCTCCCTCTCCCCCTCTCTCTCTCTCTCTTTGGACCTCCCTCAACCCCATAACATAGGCCTGTTGACGATTTCTGTAAAACAAACACAAAAAACGTACCTGTATTTGCCATAGAGCGCGTGCAGGGTATTCGACGTTCTCCTTAACCGGTCGACGCCCACGATAAACCTAGGCCTTAAGTCAACGGTGAGCAGGACCCTGAACGCACAGTGCTGAATGTAGGCAAGACTGAGACTGAATGACAATGTCTCTCGTCATACATTGTCCAACCTCCTCTTTATATAGTGGGGCAGGAAGAGGGGATACAGTGAATGTGGACATTCATATTCACGTAACCTATCGTCCACTACGCAGCCCACTACTCCACCATGCTTTTAATGTCATACTGGGTCACCTAATGGGTTGGACCCTATTCATATATCCAACATTCTTCCACTTGACCCATTGATATTAAAAGTGCACTAAATCGAGGTTTATACCATTATCTCGATTTAGTTCTTCAGGTGGGTTTACATGCTACCCTTTATCACAAGGATGAATCAAATGAGTTATAGAGATGAACTCCTTTATGAAATGTCATATTCCCATGTACTACACTACAATTCACCTTCAGTGCTTAAGCATGTTGAAATTACATTTATGAATAGGTTGGTCTTTTACCTATTCTATTAGTCCCTTAATATTGTTATTCTGCTATTCTCTCTAACCCATATAAGAGATTTTTTATGCAAAATCAATAATATACAAAGTCATAGAGAATCAAATTCATATACACAAATGTGTTCACTTAATGTATTGTCATACATCAGAAGGAATAAAAAGGACTCATCCCATTTACATGTTTGGAATACAATCTAGGTTCTAGCTTTTTAGTAAGGGGATTCACAGTCATTTCCTTCATCTCAATTATATCAATACATACCAGATAATTCTCAATTTTTTCTTTAACAACAGAATATTTTAACTCCATGTGTCGACACGATGTTGAGCTCATATTGCTATTTGAAAAAGACACGACTGCTTCATTATCACAAAAGATCTTTACTGGTCTCTCATTAGAGTCTACAATATCAAGACCTATAATGAAGTTTTTTATCCAAATGGCTTGTGACGAAGTCTTGTATAGAGCAATAAATTCTGCCTTCATGGTATGAGCAGCAATGGTAGACTACTTTCCACTTCTTCATGAGACAACACCACCCGCTAGTAGGAAAATATATTCAATAGTGAATTTTCTACTGTCAATACACCAACCTAAGTCCGCATTAGAGTATCCAACGACCTCTAGATGGTCAACTTTCTTATAGGTCAACATATAGTCTTTTGTTCCTTGTAAATAGTGCATGACCTTCTTTGCTGCCTTCCAGTGCACAATGTCTGGATTTGATTGATATTTACCAAGCATTCCTACAACAAATGCTATATCAGGTCGAGTATAGGTCTGCGCGTACTGCAAACTTTCAATTGCTGAAGCATATGGAACAACATTCATCTGAGCCTTCGCAATATCATCCTGAGGACAGTCCTTTAAGCTTAATTTATCTTCTTTCACTGTAGGTGTCGAACCAGGAGAACAATTCGCCTTCCCATATCTTTTAAGAACCTTAATGATATAGGATTCCTAAGAGAGGTCAAGGACACCCATAGTTCTGTTACGACGGATCTCGATTCCAAGGACATAAGTGGCCCGACCCATGTCCTTCATATCAAAATGAGAGAAAAGAAAATCTTTTGTTTCATGTAATAGACTCAAATAATTAGTTGCAAGAAGAATATCGTCAACATATAAAACCAAAATTATGAACTTACTCCCACTAGTCTTAATGTAAATACACTGATCAATAATATTTTCAGTGAATCCAAAGTTCATAATTACTTGATTGAACTTTTTATACCACTGGCGGGACGCCTGTTTAAGTCCATAAATTGACTTATTCAATTTGCAAACTAACTTATTTGAGTTGTCTATACTGAAACCAGGTGGTTGTTGCATGTATACCTCATTATCCAAGACCTCATTCAAGAAGGCAGTTTTCACATCCATCTGATGTAGCTCTAAATTAAAATGAATTACGCGAGTCATGATTATCCTCAATGATTCCTTAGTTGAGACAGGAGAAAAAGTCTCATTATAATCAATGCCCTCTATTTGTGTGAAACCTTTTGCAACAAGCCTAGCCTTGTAGATCTTCACATGATCTTTAGAGTCTGTTTTGGTCTTATAGACCTATTTACAATCAACAGGTCTAACTCCAGCAGGTCGAGGTACAAGATCACACACTTGGTTCTTTGCTATAGAGTCAAGCTTGTCTTTTGTGACATTGATCCAATGTGTTGATCTTTCACTTTTAATGGCTTCTGCAAATGTGAAGAGATCTTCATCAATGTCTATAAAATTATTTGACTCTTGTAAATACACTACATAGTTCAGATGGATAGCAGATTTCCTGATTCTGGTGGACATCCATACAGGTGCTACATGTGGTTCAAAATGAGCCTCTGTATCCTATTATTGTTGTATATCTTCATCAACAACCGGATCTACTTGAGATTGATGTTCATCGACCGAACTTTCTCTTACATTACCTGAAGGGACAATGATAGAAAAAATCAGGTCTTTATCCTTAACAGGTGTGAAACCTGAATTCTACATTTCCTCAAAATCAATATTTTGAGATGCATTTATCCCAACAAAACCATTTTCAAGAAATCTTGCTTTATCTGTTTCCACTATCTGTGGTATATGAGATAGACACTAAAACCTAATGCCTTTTGACCTTTCTGGATAACCAATGAAGAAACCACTACTTGTTCTAGGATCAAAAGTTTTTATATGTAGGTTATACAATTTGGCTTCTGTTGAACATCTCCATATGCGCATATATGACAAAGAAGGTTTTCTACCTGTCCATAACTTGTAAGGAGTCTTTTGAACAACCTTCATAGAAACCTTATTCAGAATATGCATTATTGTTCTGAGAGCTTCACCCCACAAGGTCAAATGAAGGTTTGAGTGATTCAACATCGCTCGAACCATTTCTTTAAGAATACGGTTTCGCTTTTCAGCTACACCATTCTGGTAAGCACTACCAAGCATGGTATACTGAGATACAATGTCTTTCTCTTTTAGAAACTGCGCTAATGGACCTTCTTTTTGTTTCATCTCAGTGAAACGACCATAGTATTCGCCACATCTATCAGACCTAACAACCTTAATAATTTCATCAATATATTTCTCTACTTCTTTCTTGAAGTCCTTAAAAACCCGAAAGACCTCTGATTTTTCAGATAATAAGTAGAGATACATATACCATAAGTAATCATTTATAAAGGTGACAAAATACTTTTCACCCATATAATACGGTGAAAAAGGGCCACACACATCCGTATGCACTATTTCTAACTTTTCATTGTTGCGTTTGACATCTTAATTTCTTATACGTGTTAGACTGCTTAGCCTTTATGCAGTTAACACATGGCTCTATATTCGTAAAATCAAGGAATCCAAGGATTCCATCTTTTACAAGTCTTTGGACTCTCTCTTTCGAGATATGTCCTAACCTCCGATGCCAAAGCAGATAGGATTGATTATCCTTTAAGCCACATTTATTGCCAATCATTGTGTTCTTAATGGAGTAAGATTTCTGAATTTGAAATTTGGTTCTTAATCGATACAAACCATCACACATATATGCAGAACCTATATTCATTGAATTTTTCATAATAATAAGTTTGGAATTTTCAAATTTAAATACAAAGTCAAACTTATCAAGTTTTGAAATTGAAATCAGGTTCTGACTATAGGATGAAACATAGAATGTATCGACCAAATTCAATATGAATCCTGACTCCAATACAATTCTGCAGGTCCCAACATTCTTGACATGCAAACTCATCCTATTTCCAGAAAAGATGTTTTTTTCATGCTCTATTGGTTTCCTCTTGTTCAAAAATGCCTGCAAAGAGTTGACAATGTGTACCGTGGCACCAAAATCAATCCATCAACTATGCAATGGAACATGAATTAAATTGCACTCATGAGAAACAAATGACTCATTACCTTCATTTTTGAGCCACTTCTTATACTTCAAACAGTTCACCTTCTTATGCCCCTTCTTCTTGCAGAAGAAACACTTTATAGAAGAGCCACCTGACTGAGATTTAGCTTTTGCTTGAGAGTTTGAACTCTCCCCAGTGGCTTTCTTATGATTTTTCTTTTTGAAAGAGCTTTTCTTTGGCCTTGACCTCTTTTTATTCTTATGAGAGGTCATATGCGCACTTGACACCCTCTCACTCTTCAATCTCTCATCTTCTTCAATACACTTGGCCAAGAGGTCATTAAAAGACCACTCATTATTATGTGTGTTGTAGGAGATTTTGAATGGACCATACTCAGTAGGTAATGAGGTTAAGATCAGATGGACCAAGAAGGAGTCAGAGATGACAAACTTCATGTCATTCAACTGAGTTGCAATATTTCTCATTTCCAAAATGTGTTGTCGGATGTGACTATCACCAACATATTTTATAGACACCAATTTGGACATGATCGTACTGCTATTGCTTTATTAGAAGTGATGAATTGAGCCTCAATGACTCCCAAAAATTTCTTTATTGTCCTGCAGTGAGGAATGACACTTCAAATATTCTTAGCCACTTAAGATTGCAAAAGCAATAGGCTAAGTCTGTTTGAGCGCTCTCACTTCTCAGAGGTAGCCTTCTGATCGGTTGTAATCTGCTCTCTAAGAGCGGGAGGTTCATCAATTCTAAGGGTCATATCTAATTCCATATAGCCCAAAGTGAATAACACAATTTTTTTCCAATCCAAAAAATTAGATCCGTCTAAAAAGAGAATATTACTAGAACCGTCGATAAGAAAAAAACCTCATATAACAAAGAATAAAAATGGAAAGTCATTACTATTATTGTTCAGACGAGACTCGTGTTGAAAAGGTAAAAGTGAGACTATTTATTTTCATCTTTTCTGAGACAAGCATAGTTAAGTCATTATCGTTCCACTTTGGTGGAAACGACAATACTCATAGTTGCTCTGTCTCTTCAATTATCAAGGAATTGACTTTAGTTGGTGAAACTAGCAGATCATATATCTAGAGGCAATTCAACATTATACCTTTGGGTGCGAACATGCTTCATGGGCTGGAATATACATCTACTATCACACCCTGTGTAAATTTGGAACACTACGACCTACCTTTGGGTAGAATCGATGTTTTATAAATTTACACATAATCATAATAACAAATCTTAATACGATTCAAAGAATCCTTAATCAACATGACTCAGATCACCTTGGTGATTATATGAAACAGTCAATCAAGATCTTTTACCGAAAACCTATTCATATTATAGAGCACGCCTATGCACATATTTTAATGCATGTATATTCATGACATAATACAAGTTCATGCTTCAACTAATATACATAAACTAACTATCATGAATTTAGTCATAATTCATGCTTAAAACCATCATGCACAACTTAACCAATACAAAACACATGAATTAATATGCATAAGTCATGCACTATTTAGAATAAACACTTTATAAGACATGAAAAATGACAAAAGCATGCTCATATGGGTAAAACTCAGGGTCCTCAAGTAGGAACCGGTCTGAAAACACTCTAAATCGGTCTGAAATGGCCCTAAACCGATCATCTAAAGGTTCGAACCGGTTCTGAAACTTATGAACCGGTACTAAATATGAATAAAAGTTCATAAAACCCTATAACTGTATGCCAAAATCATTGTATCTCCTTATATTTATGAAAACAGGGTCTTAGTATCTCAGAATCAGTGAAAAACCAGAAGGAACCAGTCAAAAACGGTTTCGAACCGATCCTGGAAAGGGCCAAATCAATACATTATCCGGTTTAAGCCAAATAGTGCCTGGATCCAGTAGTAGCATGGATCCAATCCAGTCCAAATAGGACCCGGTCTAACCCGGTCTGAACTGGACTCGAGTCTGACCCAGTCCAAACTTTACCCGGGTCTGACCCAGCCCTAACTGGATTCGGGTTGGACCCGATCCTAACTGGACCTGGTCCGAAAAGGACACAGGTTGTACCTGGTCTAAAATGGACACAGGTCTGGCTCGGTCCTAAATAGACTCGGGTCAGACCCTTTGGTTCTGACCCAACAGATCAGACCTAGACCCGGATCCTGAATGGATATGGGTCCGGTCCGGCCCGAAATGGCAGACCAATTAGGGTTGCCCTTTAAAAAAACTGGCTTTCAGTTTCTGTGAAAACAGAAACCGAAAGTTGTCGCTCTGAAGATGGGGAGAAGACGAGCAGCCGACGCTGGTGAGGCTGCCGGTGACGTCAAACAGCATCGGCGAAGAAAAGGCTTCACGATGTCATCGGTTGGCGACTGACCGAATGACACGTCGATGACGACGTCCTTCACAGCGGCTGAACGTGGTGCCCATCTGTCTTCAGCGACAGCAAATACCCTCCAGCCTCCAGTTCAGAAAATGTCATCGGCGATGACGTCGGTGACTCAATGGCGAACACACCCCCGATGACATGTAAGGCTTACTATTTTTTTTAATGGATTTGCCGCAGAAACATCTGGTAAATCGTCGATGCCGCCAGGCAGCCAGCGGCACCGACAAGGCCGCCACTACACCTTCACCTCCCCGACGAAAAACCACCGGCCAAAATCCTCAGCTTAACGACTGAAGGGTTTTGGTGAAAAAGGGTTTTTCAACCCTGCTTTTTCCGGTGAGCGGCACAACAGGTAAGGAGTTTTCTGCACTCCCTCGGCAATCCAACGGTTGGCAAAACCCCCTCTCCCGGTGACATCCTGCGATCATCCTTGCACCGACAAACTTCCCTGCTACCCAACGACGTAGGTTAAACCCTCAACCCTCTGCATATTTTTTTATAGAGGGTCGCCTGAGCCAACAACAGTCGGGAATGGTTGTCGCCCCATAATGATAGTTGTTGTCATGCAGCAACCAATGTCGCCCCACGACAACAGATGATCACTGGCTAAAATGACTCTTTCTCCAATGAAGGTTGTCGCCTTATTTGTCGATGTTTGCGACAAACTGCCAGAATGATCGGTGACCCATGTCACCCCACGGTGACATGTCGGTCAGCGTTACCAATGCGTGGCAAGAATTCAAACAAACGTCTGAAGGCCCAATGCGCCCGCACGCACAGCAGAAATACCGTGGGCCCATAACCCAATGATGGTGATTTCTGTAAAACAAACACAAAAAACGTACATGTATTCGCCATAAAGCGCATGCAGGGTATTCAGTATTCTCATCAGTCGGTCTACGCCCACGATGAGCCTATGCCTTAAGTCGACGGTGAGCAGGACCCTGAACGCACGATGCTAAATGTAGGCAAGGCTGAGGCTGAATGGCAATGTCTCTCATCATACGTTGCCCAATATCCTCCTCTTTATATAGTGGGGCAGGGAGAGGGGATACAGTAAATGTAGACATCCACATTCGCGTAACCTCCTCTCTTAATTGCATTAACTACCCTCCACTATGTAGCCCATTACTCCACCATGCTTTTAATGTCATACTCGGTCACTCAATGGGTTGGACCCGATCCATATGTGATCCAACAAGGCCCTCTCTCTCCAAACCTCCATGTGACCCCCACAATCTCTCTCTCTCTCTCTCTCTCTCTCTCTCTCTCTCTCTCTCTCTCTCTCTCTCTCTCTCTCTCTCTCTCTCTCTCTCTCTCTCCCCGACCCCACAAAGCAGGCCCTCTCTCTCCAATTCTAGTATGGCCCACCCACCATTTGATGCTACTGATAGTTTGCGGTGGACCTCGAGCGCACTCTTCTTTTTTTACACTCATCCCTGGTGCTTTTTTGTTTCTTTCTAAAAAAATAACAATTCATAAAGAAGTGCTAGATAGTGTTTTGATTTTAGTGGTAATATTTTTTTTTCAATTAGCACAATGCATGATGTTTTTAGGATTTAGGTTATTGATTTAGTTTATTTTTTAAATAACATGAATGTTTAATTTGGTTTTTAAGGTTTTTTGTGTAATGAATGTTTAATTTTCATTAGAATATCAAGAGATTTTTAATTATAATAAATGTATGCTTTTTTTACTTAGGATATTGATTTGAATTTTTTCAAATAACATTAGGGTCTTTTGTGCATTTTTTATTTTTAATTATCATTAATAATCATTTTATTAATTGATGTTTGATTTTAGTTATCGTTTTTTTTAGGAAAAGGAGTGCTAAATTTTATTAAAAAATAAATAACAGCAAAAAGGCTTAGGGCGATGAGATATTGACCCCAACATTACAAGAAAAGCGTGGCAAACAGCTAATAAAGGCCGGATCCATTTCAGATTGATTGCCAACCACTTAAGGGTGATCATATGAAGGACATCAGAAAGAACATGATTTCTCAATGAGGATGCGGGATGGGTCCGGTTGTCAAAAATCCTAGCATTTCTTTGATGCCAAACAGCCAGCATCTCCACACAAAATACCATATGTTGCTTTAAGGTGGAAGTTTTGAATTTAGAAGAAGATCCCTAGCGAATGATTCCTGAGAAATTGAGACACGGAGCCCATGAATGCATGAATAGTCTGAAAGAAAGGGCAGAACCATAGCAAGTGTGGGGTGGATTCGACATCTGTACCACACATAGAACCAAGCAAATTTTTCACTTGAACAGATTTTAGTCATCCCTTATCAAACCCTTAAATTTTTTGTTAGGATTCAAGTTTTTTATTTTGATTTTTCAAATGGCATGAATATTTAATTAGGTATTTTTTGTATTTTTTTCTCAATCAACATTAAACGTGATTCCATGAATTTATGCTTGATTTTAGTTAGAATTTTATGGGTTTTGTTTTTTTAATTAGTATATCTACGAGTGATCTTTGTTTTGATTTGTTTCCGTTTTATGACAAATGATGAGCTATGTTTTTAGTTTTTTTTTTGTGTGTTTTTTTTATTTCTATTAGGCATGGATTTATAAATAATGGAATGCTTGATTTTAATTAGAATACTAGGTTTTTTTATCAATTAGCATAATTGCATAATTTATGGTGTTCGTAAGAATTAAAGTTTTGATTTGGTATTTTTATATTGGCAAGGTTTTTATGTGTTTTTTTTAATTAACATTAAACATGAATCCATAAACAATGAATGCTTGATTAATGTTTTTTGTTTAATCAATTAGCATAAATGATCTCTTCAATCCGTTTGAGAGATCTTTTTATTGTGAGTTTGTGCCACCCAAGTTTAGATTCCTCTTGCACAGGATAATGGTCCCCTCTTGCACAATATTCATGCCTAGGGACAGCTACACGTTGCAATCTTAGGGACAGCTCCTAGTGATACAAAATTACAATGTCAACGATGACTCCATTTAATACTAGACATGGTATAATTTATGAAGGTATCATATGGGTCCCACATGGATTCCCACTTTGCACCAAAAGGAAAATTTGTTTATGAGGAATGGAACTATCAACTACCACAACCAACCACGTGAAGAAACTCAATCAAACAACAAATGGGCTCTCACCCACTTGATATGCATAGAACAAGACACACACCTAGGCACATGCACTGAATATCTTCTGTTTCTAAGCATGGCCCCCCTTTTTGGAAACTCCAAGTTGGAAAGCTCAAGCACTGGATCCACATGGGAGTTCATTAGGTGCCTAGAAAGTGGCCAGATCCTTTCACACATCATACGATAACATGGACATGTTCAGATCCAAGGGAACAGAAGGACCCATGCCAAAATCTGAGCAATTCAAATGCTGAACTGAGATTAATTTTTCAATGAAGATTGTTGGGGTTAATTATGGAGGTGTCAGCCAAGAGATAGATGAATGTCAAATCCTCAGTTCTCAATTCATATCACTTCAATTTGAGAATTGAGGTGCTCAAATGCGTCCTAAGGGTGTGTTTGATATCTGGGATGCATCCTGCCCAGGGACAATGTAGTCACTGCAGCGGGATGTCTGGCATTTGAATTGTGGACACCATGTGTCCCGCGGAACAAAACACGTGCTACATGTATTTTTAAAGAGGTTGTGCAGGATGTAGGAGTCCGACTCTTGCGTTTAGAACAAAAGCTGGGGGATTCTTATTTGTCCAAATGGTACTTTGAACTTGGAACGAGCATGAAGAGATTAGTTATACTTCTTTATCTTTTGAGTTGTTCTACCCCCAATCAAACGGGCCCTAAAAGATCCTTAGAAGTGGTGGGGAACACTGAGGGCATGTGGAAACCTGATTAGAATGAGCCCATATGGGCCTAATGCCCACACACTCTTCTATGTTGGCTCAGGGCACCCCAAACCAAAACCACTTTTTTTAAAGTTTCAGAGTTGAAACATAGGTCTAAGATACCAATGTGCCAACTAGAACTTTCATGATGTTGACACCAAGAGATAATAAGACGGGAAAAAATGTGGTTGAGTATATGATAAGTTCAATACATGCATCATCCTCGAACATGCACCACCACCCCTTTCACTTTCAGTGTAAGCTGTTTCACTTGCCTATAAAACCAAACAAGAGGACCTCACAAATTCAAACCATTTCTTCTTTGACTCCTAAAAAACCAGTAACAGACCTTCTTCTATCTCACAGAAAATGGCAGTTTCAGCATGCTTTGGGCAGCTTGAGCTTTATCTAGCAGTTGTCTTTTTCTTGCTCCCCTACTTCCTAGTAATGGCCATGGAGTACACTGTGGGCAAAGAAGTGAGAGATTTGGAGACTGAACTGTGCTTCCCTTCTAGCCATGAATGGGTCAGGGAGCATGAAGGTGGTTTCCCTATTGCAAGATTGGGGCCTGAAAATCTTTATGGGTATGGTGTTGATGCCCAAAGAATGCTATAGAGATGCAAGTAAGAACAATGATGATAGTTTTGCAGAAGAAGAAAGAAGTAAGAAGAAAAGCTCCAAGAAGTGGTTCTCTAGGAAGCAGGGAACAAGACTTCAATACTATTATCATCATCTTGTAATAGTTTGATTATCTTGGTGTTGTATGTGATAGTGGGATTTGTAGTGTTGGCTTATCTTAGATGAAAGGTCATTGGTTCAAAATTTGAAATACCGTGTGGCTATTCCTCAGTTTGGCTAGAGAAGCATGAAAGATCATCTCAATATGAAAATTAAGGTTGAAAGAAAAGTGAACCCGCTTTTATGCTGACTTGTAATGTTTTTGCTTTGGTGTAATGAAATCTCATCTGAAGAGAATTTTTACAAAGGACCACATAAAGTGAATTGTGTTGTTAATAAAATCATTCATAATTTTCTGACTTTCACTTGCAGGTTTTTCCTCTCCTGGATTCCCCAATTTCATTTTCCCGCATGTTTCCAAAAAGCATGATCCGTAGCATGCATGTATTTCTTTTCCACACGTAGATGGGGCGTGTTTGGAAGTGGGAAAATGATAGGAAAAAATGTGACTGGAAAAGAAGCATTTTTTGGAAAAGAAAAGTGAACCAGAGGTGGAGAAAATTTTCACATGAAAGCCTCTCTCTCTATATATAGGAAAATGGCAATCTACCCGACTCCATCCACCGTACCAGATAGGTTTTTTGAAAATTTGGTGTTTTTTTCAAAATTCTAACCTTACAGATGTGTTCTACTGGCTTGTTTCCATAGGAATCGGGTCTTGGATCATTTGATTCCTATGCGTGGATAGGGTTTTATAAGGTTCCAAAATCAATGGTCTACAATTTTTTTAAACTTTCGAGGCTCCAAAAACCATTTTTCATCCAAAATGCGTGATCCAAGAGTCGATTTTTAGTAAATTGATCATTCAGAACACATCCGTAAGGTTGGATTTTAGAAAAAAAAAGCCTATCGGGTACAGGTCGGGCACGGATGGGGTTGTGTGTGTATATATATATATATATGTCGCACAAATAAAACAAATTTCATATGTAAAAATTTCTTTTCATATGAGATTTTTTTCTTGCTTCTAAACAGTCCAAATGCCACTAGAGTTAATAGAAGACTTAAACTAAGTTCCCAGAAAGAATCACAAAATGATGAACGCACTTGAATGAGAAAATACTCATTATACCTGTGGATGCAAACGGATCATAGCCCTAATCTCGGTCCAACATGGATCCCGCACATATAGATGTGGGCAAGGGGCCGAGCGGCCCAGTGGGCCAAGCCAACCCTGCCCACCATGACCGGGTTTGGGTCAAGGTTTTAGGCCATGATCTGTTAGCTATCGGGCCAAAACCCAGCCCATATACATGGTCTGGGTCCGGGTAGGCCCACGGCCCACCCGATGGGCCTAAGCTACCCAATTAATTTTTTAATAATATAAAAAGTAGGATGGGCCTAAGCTACCCACCCGATCGGCCATGATATGAATGCTTTGAACCTCACCGAGGACATGGCATTGGATATAAATGATTGGAAGAGAAGGATTCATGTGGAAGACCCATAATGATTTTCTTTTTTGGTTCATATCACCGAACCCAAATGTTTTGGGATGAAGGCGTAGTTGTAGTTGTAGTTGTAGTTGTAGTTGTTGTTGTATAAAAAGTAAGGAAATTAGCTGGCTGAATAGTAACTTGGTAACTTATTTTTTTTTTTTGAAAGGCAAGCTGGGGTTAGGCGGAACAGCTGTCCCATGTGACAGTGGGATTCTATCCTCAGTAACTTGGTAACTATTACCATTACCTAATTAGTTACATTAATTTTATAAAAACTAGAAACATAATTAGTTGGGTACATGGGAAGTTATGGATTACTAATATTTGCATAATTAGTTGCATTATTTTTGTGGAAAACAAAAAGATAATTGGCTGGGTGAACGAGACTATTGGTTTACATAATTAGTTCCTGACATTCAAAAATAATGTATAAATGAGTTTGGGCTGGGCTGAACAGACCTAATAAACATTGGCTCATTGGGCCAGATCATGGCCTGCTCTTCAAACCCGTGTCCATTAAGAACCGGGCCATTAGTAAATGGGTCAGGCCACACTTAAAAACCGATGGGCCGAGCCCTAAATGGGCTTGGGCAGGGCAGGCCCTATGCCCACCCCTACGTCCATATGTTCATATCCAGGTGCGTGCATCCTAATCTGAGTTTCATCCAGAACAAATAGGTCTGGACCTGAATTTGGATCTTGCCTGCTGTTGGACTCTGGATCTCTATTATCAATATGGTTTTTAACCAATTTTGCCAAAATTGGCCCATTCAGATCGAAACAAGGGTTGATTCAACACCCCTCCAAAATGGACCGATTTTCGCTCGAATTGGCTGAATAGACTAAAATCGGTCAATTTGAAGTAGAATTGGTTCATAATCGGCCAAATTCTGGTTTTTCTATTTTTATATTTATCTGTTTATTTGAACAAAAAAAAACCTTTTGATTCGATTTGATTCTTTTTTTTTTTTAATAAATCGATTTACCCAGTAAACCGATTTTAACAACATTGATTATTCCCATAGGAGACATAGAAACTGTTCCAACTGCTCCCCCAACCCCTACCTAAAATATGCCCCACAATAGAACCCAAGAAAAAATGGAGAGATGGCCTCACATTCTCATTAATAGATTCACAGTCTCATCAATAAATTCATGGAGGCATTCCTAACCTTATCCAAGACATGGTGATTGTATTTTAGGTATGGGCATGAACTATGCCCATTTCTGAAAGTTACAATATATACTTGAATTATTGGTGCAAGGCAGGCACATCTGTTATAAGAATTTTCCTCACCAAGTTCATCTTTGCCTTCTAAAAAAACAGTAATAGACCTTCCATCTCTTAGACATGACAATTTCAGCTAGCTTTGGGCCACTAGGGGTGTCAAGGGGTCGGGTTTGGTTTGGACCCAGATAGAATCAGACTTGAACCAGATTTTCGGATATGGTATCGGGTGTGGACTCGGGTCTAATTGGGTATGCTATAAGAGAAACCAAACCCGGACTCGATAAGAACTACATGAACCAGACCTGGCAAAATATTATTTTTTATCATTTTTACATTGAAAATTTGCGGGACTTAATCGAAACTCTGGTCGGACCTGGGTCTGGTATAAAATTTCACAAACTATACCTGGATCCATTTATTAATCAGAGCTTCGGATCCGGACCCGGGTCTTAATCTGATCTTCTTATTTATCACCATACCCAGACCCTATAGGGTTTGGACCGGGTAAACCAGACCCGTTGACACCCCTATGGGCAACCTGAGTTTTACCTAGCAGCTGTTCTTCTTTTATTCCCTTATTTCCTGGTGATAGTCATGGAATATACTGGGGGCAAGAAGGTGAGAAATTTGGAGCTTGATATGTGTTTCCCTTATAGCCATGAATGGATTTGTGAGCAAGATGGTGGTTTCATTTTTGCCAGATTGGAATCTCAAAATATTTATGGGTAAAGAGCTGGTTGCCAAAGATTGATACAGAGTTGCAAGTAAGAAAAGAGATGATAGATTTACCCCAATAAAAAACAAAAAGGTAGTGCCACAGAGGGGGACTGCAATATTGTTCCAGCTTACCTGGAAAAGCATCAAAGGGCATCTGCTGTTCTGGTATATTATGTGTTTGGGTTGGAGGAAAAGTGAACCTTCTTTTTTACTGAATTGTAATTTCCTGCTTTGTTGAAATGAAGAGGTTTTTCAGATAAAAAATACAGGCTACACTCTCTCTAGCTAAATCTCATATTGATGAATTTAACTCAATGAATGCATTCACCATGTTCCATTTATTAGGGAAGGCACTTTGGATTGAATTGCATCTTGACATAGACACATGATTTTGTCAATCATGCGATTTTGGTGCAGCGTAGATCATTGAATTTTGTAGTGCTTGATCCACAAAAATATATATATATATATATATATATATATGAAGGAATTAATGTTTGTAATTCTATTAGAGCATACGGTACAGTTGAGCAAATACTTTTCCTTTTTCAGATGTTATAAAAAGCCTCTAATGGGTGTTGTGTCACTGATTTAATCATGCAGAATTTGACATTCAGGTGTTTTCTCTCCTCAGTTCCCAATTCCATTTTTCCTCCTTGTATCCAAAAACATTGTTTAATTGATTAGCACACCTAGAGTTCTTTCCCAAACCTATACTATGTAATGTAGTTCCTCATGCCACTGAATGCAGTTGAACACTAGGCGAAGTTATGAGAATGAATCACAAAATTATGTACAAATTTTAATGATACATGTGATGTCTTTGTACATGTTCATGGGGACTTCATATATTTGCCTTCCTTGTTGTGAGAGGGGCTTTTTTTTTTTAGATTTATAACCTAAAGTAACCACACCCGATACGAAGACCTATTCGAGCTAGCTCAGCCTGCCATACCTATGGTCATCGTGTAGACCACGTAAAACTCCAAGGTTAGGAGCCCAAATCCTAAGGCCTATGTTGGACATCGGCTTATGCAGAGAAGAGATGCTCATGAGAATCGAACCTTGACCACCCGTCTAACAGCCATGGCCTCATCCCACTCCACCAAATATCCTTAGGGCAATGTTCTGTCAACTTGGTAGTATTAACGAGTCAACCGTACCAGATAAGCGGAGTCGTCGTGGGCATTAGATTATCATTCTTAGTTCTTCTAACACAGAAAATTGTTTCTCATGCATAGAGACCATCACCTTACATCATAAATGGAATTTTACTTGCACCAACAACATATTTCTCAACTTCCACCATATTGTGGAAGGATTCATATCGGTGAAGGTATACAACAAAAATAGTAGTGTTGATGGATTTAGTGTTAAGTCGTTGTACACGTTATTAAGACTGACATAAAAGTTATCTACCAACAAAAAGGCATTCACTCAATCTGTTAGGGCATCATCGTAGATCCCTATGTTGGCGAAAATCAATGGAGAATGTTACTTACCAGAAGCCAGCCACCATGGTTGATCTGGTCGAAGCTTCGATAAACATGAATGGTCAGCATTCTCTTTAACCAATTGACATCCTCGATGATCCCAGTCTGTCAAGTTAAATGGTAAGCATGACCCTTGAAACCAGAGAGAAATATAACCCTTGGTAATCCTCATCAAGCTACCATAGATCTTTTTATATAGTGAGAGGAGCCTTTTTATTTCATGGGTTATTAAGCGATATTCGTGGACAATTATGAGAACAATTCATTTTTCCTAAATGTCTTGTAACCCAAGAGCCTTTGGAGAAGACCCTACATCTTTCCTTGATGGACTTGTGTCATTAATTACCGTCACTTCTGGTTGGACTCGTTCTAGACAGGGAAAAATGCATAATCGAGGTTTTTTACCGTTATCTCGATTCAATTTTCATGTAGGTTCTCATGCTAGCATGTATCACAAGAATAAATCATACCGAGTCATTGAGATGAACATCTCTATATGAGATGTCATATTTCCATACACTACAATATTATTCATTTATATTTCCATGCACTACAATATTATTCATTTTAAGTGTTTAGCATGTTAAAAATACCTTTACGAACATGTAATCAAAGCTGAGAGTAATGCTCAAACTCGGAGGTGACTGCAAAATTGATGTGACAGTTCAAGAAGAAGTGATAGCTCCCAAGCAGGTGTTCCACTCATCTGAGTCAATATCCATTTCATCTATCTTGCCCTTGGAAACCCAATTGTTCATGGTTCCCTGGATATGGGAAAACTGGCGTGCAGACAACATTCTACATGATACGACAAATTGAAGAAAGGACTCACCAACCATGGGCTATTTCAACAAACAGGTGTAGTGAACTTTGGTGGCCCATATTTTGGAGATGGCATGGGATTCCAAGTAATCGAAGATTCCTCCTGATTATTGATCAAGGTCGGATAAGTATTCACAAACCGATGCCATTGTGATCCCTGGCATCCATTGTACCTCTCTCGAAGTGTTACTATTGGAATAACCAGAGGAAGCTAAAAGTCAGGAACATGCTTATAGAACCAGATCTTCATAAGAACTTTGTTGCCTACAAAATTGTTATCATGGTGATATGCCTAAGACCTCGGCATAGGTAAGCAAGATTTGCCATTCCCAATAAAAGGTGTCGCTCATGACAAAACCAATGTTTTAAAAGAAAGACAAGTCACATATTGATGAGCTCATAGGTTTCACCAAAGATAATGAATGAAGTCAAGCACAACGTGAAGCTGCCCTGCAAGTGATTTAGAGTCTGCTCATTCAGAACAAGCTCATCAATAAAATCATGAAAGGCATCCCAAAAAGACCTCAACATCAGACTAGGATCCCCACCACGAATCATGTGAAACCACTGGGTCCCACCAATAAGATTTTGAAAAATTGTTCGCTTGTCATAGGAAGGACTGTTAAAAAAGAACTGATTCTGATTGGATGCGCATCGAGCCGATTAAGTAAGGCTCAGGATTGTGACACATTCATCCAATGTGATAGTCATTTCCACCATGGAAAGCCAAAAAGTGCTAGTTCGTGGATTTCACATTTTCACAACAACAACAACTACGCCTTCATCCCAAAACAATTGAGGTCAGTGATATAAACCAAAAAAGAAAATCATTATGGGTCTTCCATATGAATCCTTCTCCTCTAATCATTTTTATCCAATGCCATGTCCTTGGTGAGGTTCAAAGCATTCATATCCTTTCCTATCATCTCCATCCAAGTCTTTTTAGGCCTACCTCGACCTCTTTTAACTAATATATTTTACCATTTCTCCATCCTTCTAACTGACGTATCATTAGGCCTTCGCTGAATATGTCCAAACCACCGTAAATGATTCTCTTTCATCTTATTTTCAATGGATGCAACGCCTACCTTCTTACGTATTTCCTCATTTTGAATCTTATCTTTTATTGTATTTCCACACATCCATCTAAGCATACGCATCTCAGCTACACTCATTTTTTGAATATGATGTCTCTTGTCAGCTCAACATTCCGTACCATATAGTAAAGCAGGCCTAATTGTCATCCTGTAAAACTTCCCCTTCAACCACAATGGCATTCTACGATCGCACAACACTCCAGTTGCACTTTTCCATTTCATCCACCCAACCTTTATCCTATGATTTACATCTCCATCAATTTCTTCATACTTTTAAATGATAGATCCCAAATATTTGAAACAGTCATCCACCGGTATTTCTTGCTCACCAAGCTTCACTACACTCTCATCGCTACTTCGTTGCTTACTAAACCGACATTCCATGTATTTTGTCTTACTCTTACTTAACTTAAAACCTCTTGCTTCCAATGTCTGTCTCCATAATTCTAACTTAGCATTAACCTCAACTTTAGACTCATCAATCAAAACAATGTCATCAGCAAACAACATACACCACGGCACATTTCCTTGAATTGATCTCGTATGCTCATCCATCACTATAGCAAATGGGAAAGGGCTTAATGCAGATCCTTGATGTAACTCAACCTTTATAGGAAAATTGGTTGTCACCCCTCCACAAGTGCGGACATTGGTTACTACTCCTTCGTACATATCCTTAATTATGCTAATGTACTTGAGAGAAACACCTTTCTTCATCATTGTCTACCAGAGAACATCCCTAGGTACTCTATCATATGCCTTCTCCAAATCAATAAAAACCATATGCAAATCTTTGTTCCTCTCTTTATATCTCTCAATAAGTTGTCTAAGAAGATGTATAGCTTCCATAGTTGATCTTCCAGGCATAAAACCAAATTGATTCTCCAATATCATGACAACCTTCCTCAACCTATACTCAATCACCCTCTCCCAAAGTTTCATAGTATGACTCATGAGTTTTATACCACGATAGTTTATGCAATCTTGTATATCACTCTTATTCTTATATAAAGGCACCAAAGTACTCTTCTTTCACTTATTAGGCATCTTATTTGTCTGCCAAATCTTGTTAAAAAGATTTGTCAATCATTCTAAACCTTTCTCACCCAATCATTTCCAAGCCTCGATAGGTATACCATTTGGGCCAGTTGTCCTTCTTGAATTCATTTTCTTCAAAGTTTCTACAATTTCTTTCTTTTGAATCTTACGCATGAAGTCACAATTCATCTCATGAAAAAGAATGGAGAAGTCTCCAAGATCCTGTGCATGTCTTCCATTAAATAACTTATCAAAATAATCTTTTCATCTCTCCTTAATCTCCTCATCTTTGACTAAAACCCTTTGTGTTTCATCTTTAATACATCTAACTATACTCAGATCCCTCAATTTCATATCGCTCATCTTTGCAAGCCTATAAATATCCTTCTCGCCCTCTTTGGTATCCAACTTGTCATAAACCTCCTTATATACCTTATCCCTCGTGTTTCGAACTATTTTTTTAGCTTCCTTCTTTGCTATCATATATTTCTCCAAATTCACATTAACACTACTCTTAGATTTCTATAACACTTTCTTTTAACCTTAATAGCTAATTTGACATCCTCGTTCCACCATGATGTATCATTACCTAGCGGTGCACCATCTTTAGACTCACCGAATACCTCCTTAGCCACCTTTCTCATGACACCTGCTATCTTATTTCAC
Source organism: Nuphar pumila (assembly GCF_984573655.1). Lineage (NCBI taxonomy): Eukaryota > Viridiplantae > Streptophyta > Magnoliopsida > Nymphaeales > Nymphaeaceae > Nuphar > Nuphar pumila. The sequence continues at coordinate 53,643,959 of NC_143261.1, forward strand.
ATTGATTTTGAATCCTCCTCGAGACACCAATCAACTTCCTTAACTATCTGCTCTACAAACATTTCTTGTTTAGCTCCTTTCAGTGCCCACCACTTAATTCTAGGATCTATCCTATGTCTATCTCTTTTGCGACATTTTTTAATTCTAAGATCTAAAATTAAGACTCTATCTTGTGTAGCTACACTCTCTCCCAGTATAACCTTATAATTGATGCAACAACCCCTATCTCTTTTTCTAAGTAGAAAAAAATCTATCTGACTCGTATTAACCCCACTTTTAAATGTATCTGACTCCCTCTTCCTAAACCAAGTGTTTGCTAAGATCATATCATATAATAGGATTTCACCTTTTCACAAGGACTGAAATAAGCGAACCATTGGTCTTGAATTGCTAAGTTGAGCAGTTCATACTTTGTTAGATATTCTATGTGAAAGAACTCAAATTTCGGTACCCATTGAAGAAACCATGCCGGAGGAGTACCCAAAGTAATAATATTGTCCATGTTCTACACCAAGAAAATAGTTAGAGAAGGCAAAAGAAAAGAAAGAAAAGGCAAAAAGAACGAATAGTTTACTGAATCCCCATCTTTGATCTGATGATACTCATGAACTAGCACCGACGCATGGAATCAAGAGAAGACATTGTCTTTCTTTATCATCACCATGGTTGAACAAGCTCAAAGACAGGGAAAACAAAGCCAATTTGACTTCATTGATACTCTGAGATGAAAGAAAGCCTCAGCCTTGAAAATGCTTCAGAAAAAGATATAACGATAAATCAATTTATCGTTATTACCCCTTCATGTGTTGTTATTAGAAGCAACAACATTGGGAATTGTTGTTATCACATGCAACTTTCCAAACAAAAGGCTTAGAAAGCAAGATGTGTTGTTGAAAGAAAGAAAACTCTCGTAATGACACTTCAATTTGTCATTAACAAAGATGAAGATATAATGACACATCTTTTGGAAAGGCAACATTGCAGAGTCTGGAGATTTGTCGTTGTCATTCCAAGATTGTTGTTATTAGAAGATCTAATGACATAATCATGTGTCGTTATATCTCCCTTCCCAAGAAACTTTTCTTAGATATCATTCATGCATTTTATGTATTCCCACATACGTTTCATATATTTCTCATGTTTCTTCATAATATAGGTATTTTTATACTTTCATATGCACAATTCCATGCATTTTGCATACATGTCTCTTGCAGAAATCTAGTTGAACCCTTAGAAAAACCTACCTATGTCCTATCTTAAGATCATCATGCAGGTAGATAGACATTAGGACACATATTGTCTCATGAATTGACGGAGTAATCCAAAAACCCTGGTGAGCGCATAAACCTTTCTAAACTCAATCCTTTGTCATATGAGACATGTCTTTGAAACATAACTCTTTCCTTTTTAATTATTCAAAATATCTTAAAAGTTCTTTTTTATGCTTTTTGCTCCAAAAAACTTGTCTCTATCTTTGTTTTTAAAAAAAAAGTATTTGTCTTTGGCAAAATAGTTAGTCTTCTTTTGTACAATTTCAAGACATTTGTTTCATCTTTGGTTGATCTTGATAAGACAAGACTTTTCGCTTACAACACCAAGTTCAAGAGAAAGCTCTCATGTGAAATAAGGTACTAGCTTAGTCTGTAGTCTAAATGCATTTAGACTGACCTCTTTGCCTATATGATAGGCACAACAGAAAGTCACTTGTGTTAAGCTACATACGTGATTTTAGCTATCATTCTTGTACAATCAATCTGTCTATGTTTTTGTCTTTTATTAAGATATATTTTGAAAATTTTCTTGTTAGAGCCGATCTTTTTGCTCTTTTCTTGCCCCAGTTGAGAGAAATTGAGATCTGCAACATATATCGAGTTCATGACATAAGTAATTTATCTATATGTAAACTTAAGTGTAAGTATGCAATGTTGTTCAATAGATATTATCACATTCCTTAAAAAGATACGACACATTTTGGTTCTCTAAGAAAATACAAACCCCTTATTTGTATTGGGACAATCGACCATTTGCTGTGAATAATGTTAAACAGTTTGTTTCTTTAAATCGGTAGAAAAAAGAGAGGAGTATGACTTTGGAGAAGGTAAATGGTCTGTGTTTGTTTCTTTCTTGTTGTCATGTCTTGATTGTGATTTTGAATACGTTTTTTATGAATCTATACATATGTTACACAATCACCATATGTAATACATTTATGTTAGATTCAAATGCGTCTATATACAAATATAACAAACATGCAAACCTGACATTTACATTATTAGTCAACACAGTGTCAATGTAGAAATCATGTTGGGGCAGCTCTATAATCGGACCCTTTACACATGAATGGTTACCATCAACCTTTTTTTCTCTCATATTGTCACATTTTTCTTTAGGTGTCATATAACGAAAGGCCTAAGATGCACATAGAAAACATAGACATTGGACAAACAATACATATAAATCAACTACAACACAAATAAATATATATCTATAAAAAACCTAAACATAGTAAACCCAAAATGGCAAATTCGATGTAAAATATTAAATAAAACACAAGAAAACATATAAAAAAGATCCACAACAACAACCAAACACAAATACACATAGGATTAATAAATGCTCATATGTACAAGTGAAAAAAAAGTTTAAAATAAAATAAAATAATATGCATATATATATATATATATATATATAATTTGTATGAAACTCAACATTCAACCTAACTTGGAAAGTCAATGTGAAGGATATTGTAACCACGTTGGACAACAAAAAAAAATTACGAGAATCACGACAAGAGGAGAAAAAAATGTTGAGGGTTCTAGAAAAAAATGGTTAGAATTTTTTTTAAAAGCATACAAGAAAAAAAATAAAATGAACAAAAATGACTCTAATTCAACAAATATGCGAATGTTAAAAAAATCACACACCAAAAAATTGCGTAGATTGCCTCATATTTATGGTTCTTCTTGATGATTAGTTATTTAAAAGAGATATGCATGGTTCTATGCGAACATTGTGAATTTAGTAAAATATTTGTAAAGTTTCGACAGGTTTCAATTACAGAAAATTCACAGATTTGGTTATGCAAACTTCGTACTATATATTCGAAGTTAATTTGTGAAGTTTCAACTGGTTTCAATTCCAAGAAGTTTATAAATATGGTTATGTAAACTTCGTACTATATATGCGAATTTAGTAGAATATTTACAAAGTTGCAATAGATTTCAGTTACAGGAAGTTCGTAGATTTAGTTATGCGAACTTTGTATTATATATATGCAAATTTAGTAAAATATTTGCAAAGTTTTCTATATTTTAATTATAAAAAGTTCACAAATTTAAAGAGTCCATCTTCGAAGGAGAACACACACCACCCTCCCAAATTGTAGATATTGTATTGAATGAGATTAGGGTGAATGTGCTTCGTATTTGTTAAGATAAATCGATTCATAATATTATACAAATATAACAAACAAACATGCAAACCTGATATTTACATTATTAGTCAACACAGTGTCAATGTAGAAATCATGTTTGAGCAGCTCTATAATCAGACTCTTTACACATGAATAGTTGCCATCAACCTTTTTTTCTCTCTTGTTGTCACATTTTTTTTTAGGTGTCACATTACGAAAGGCCTAAGATGCACATAGAAAACATAGACATCGGACAAGCAATACATATAAATCAACTACAACACAAATAAATATATATCTATGAAAAAACCTAAACATAGTAAACCCAAAATGGCAAATTCGATGCAAAATATTAAATAAAACACAAGAAAACATATAAAAAAGATCCACAACAACAACCAAACACAAATACACATAGGATTAATAAATGCTCATATGTACAAACAAAAAAAAGGTTTAAAATAAAATAATATAATATGCATATATATATATAATTTGTATGAAATTCAACATTCAACCTAACTTGGAAAGTCAATGCGAAGGATATTGTAACCATGTTGGACAACAAAAAAAAATACGAGAATCACGACAAGAGGAGAAAAAAAATGTTGAGGGTTCTAGAAAAAAATGGTAAGAATTTTTTCTAAAAGCATACAAGAAAAAGAAATAAAATGAACAAAAATGACTATAATTCAACAAATATGCGAATATTAAAAAATTCACACACCAAAAAATTACGCAGATTGCCTCATATTTGTGGATCTCCTTGATAATTAGTTATTTAAAAGAGATATGCATAGTTCTATGCAAACATTGTGAATTTAGTAAAATATTTGTAAAGTTTCGATAGGTTTCAATTACAGAAAATTCTCATATTTGGTTATGCGAACTTCGTACTATATATTCAAAGTTAATTTGTGAAGTTTCAACTGGTTTCAATTCCAAGAAGTTTATAGATATGGTTATGTGAACTTTGTACTATATATGTAAATTTAGTAGAATATTTACAAAGTTGAAATAGATTTCAGTTACGAGAAGTTCATAGATTTAGTTATGCGAACTTTGTACTGTATATATATGAATTGAGTAAAATATTTGTAAAGTTTCTGTGTTTTAATTATAGAAAGTTCACAAATTTGATCATGCAAACTTCGTACTATATATGCAAATTTAGTGAATTATTTACAAAGTTTTGACAAGTTTCAATTACAGAAAGATTATAAATTTTGTCATGCAAATATCATGATGTTCGGAAAAAAAATATACAAATCTACTTTTTAGTAAGAGTTTGCTATACTCAAATAGCATACCAATATATCACACAAACTTCAAGAGGTTCGTTTGTGCAAATGGTAAAATGGTCCTAACCAAGTCAAACATTTGCAAATTTGGACATGAGGCAGATTTAAAAAATTATAAGACATTTGGAGAAACATGTTATTTTTGCTGTACAAACGATCATTTTCACATCTTCATTGGGTGGGCACTGCCCACCCTGACTTAACCCCCATATTTAGGGCGATTTTCTGGTCAGGGTGGGCGGCCTCAATGTGGCTCGGCAACTTGGCTCTTATACGTAAGCATGCAAAGGCCGAGCCTCCCGTTACAAGCTCCACTCATTGTCTTTTTAGTGCAACAACCTTGACTGTCAAAACGTTACAGGAAAACGTCGCTGCAATTGTCACTTAAAAGAGTTGTCTACCTACTCAGATTTAAATTTATCAACTTTTTCAGCGTAAGAAAACAAAAAGCCCGGCAATAGTTTACCTACAATCATACCCGGTGTCCACCACCACCACCACCACCTTCATACTACATAGCAGCAAGAGAAGAGAAGAGAAATTTAGGACTGAAAGGTTCAGGGGCTCGATGGATGGAACAGGTTGCGCTTGCTGAAATGATGTTTCAAGAACAAAAGCGAAGAGAATCTCATGGTTCCATCAAGTCGGAAAGAAAAGAAAGGAAATGGTAACAGGCGTGCTGGCTGTCTGTGGAGGAAGGTGATGGGGAGGGGGGGCGCATTTTGGTGCTATTTATATGGACGATTCATATTCCTAACTTGCGGTTAACGAACTTTGTATTGCTTGCTTCCTGCAGAAGAAGAGTCAAACCAAAGGAAGGAACAAGAAAAGATTGTACCGCCAGCCGGCACTTCATCCTCATCGAATCTTCTTTGTTGTCTATCTCTCTTCTTATTCCTAATCATCCTTTTGGCGATGGTATGTTAATGATCATGGAGGCAAATGCTTGTTTCTCTTGGATGTCGTCGTCGTCGTCTTGGACTCCCTTTACCTTTGGCATGGCTATGTCTGGTCAGATTAGCAGTCCTCATTGGAGACTTTGCAATTTGCAGGTCAACAAGATACGGTGTTGTGCTTCTTCCATACCTAGCAACAAAAGTTCTTCTTCCCAAAATAATCCTCTCTTCCTCTCCTTCCCAGTAAGAGAGGTACATGAATGACCCCATTCGGTCCTTGGAGTTGCTCGGGTGCATTGATTTATTAATATTCAGCATGGTCACGCCTATGATAAATTTCCCAGTTTCAGATCGCCAGGGTGTGCTTTCATTTTTCATTCTGTTTCTTTTTTTTTCAGTTTTAAAGAATTTGCTCAAATTTCCTTTGATGGCCAATTTGAGAGAAACAATTCATGCTCCAGATATTAAAAAACAGCTGTCTTTTCTTTTCTTTTCTTTTCTTTTTCAGAATTATTTTTCGAATAGTTGAGGTTACGGCCTTCCTCGTTGAGAATGAATAGTTGCCTATGAATTGGGGTTCTTTTGTCCAACCCCCTTTACTTGTGTACTTGGAATGAAGTGGAGCACCGACTACCACAATTCATGTTAATGCGTTCTTTCAATCCATCACAGCGTTTTCAGGCTAAAATGTTATAATTATTTCCTGATTACTGCCTTGACACGTTCGGCAGATGGATTACCCGCTAAAATGCTAGGCTTGAGTAGGAAAACATAACTGAACTTTATGCAACATGAAAAATAAAACTGAAATATGCCGATATCCTAAGAGGGACATTTGCAGTCTAACAATCAGATTATTTATCAGTTCTACATTGATCTTCCACACTATCTAAAAATGGCTTCTTATTGATTATGCCCTTTGATGATCTGCTTATACATGTATTTTTTTTCTTTTTCATTTTATCACAGAGTGCAGGGGCAATAATACTTGGAGATGCTATGGAGCCACAGCTGAATCCAGTAACTAGGAGAAGATCAATGGGAGCTGTCCCTTTTGCAGCAAACTACAGGCTCATAGATGTAGTTGTTAGCAATTGCATAAACAGCAATATCTCAAAAATATACACTATCACACAGTTCAATTCAACTTCTCTAAATTCTCATGTGTCCAGATCTTATTCTCGAGTTGGACTTCTAAACGATGCCTTTGTGGAGTTCTTAGCTCCATATCCAAACTCTGAAGATGACCACTGGTTCCAGGTAGGAACTTCTCCAACATGCTTCTTTATGCTATAGAAAGCCCTCAAATTGATACATATCTTGAATGGAGCAAGATAATTATTCTTGAATATCCAGCAATACGTTGCCCTTAAGCAAATCCTTGTACTTGTTCATTCTTTTATCTGTTGTAACCATAATGATCTTGGAGATGATGGGATTATTTTTCTTGGAAAACCTGACCTACATTTACTAGCAGAATGAAAACTTATAAGGTGTTTTTTTCTTTTTTCTCATAAACCTTTTATGTCCTAACCAGTGGTAACTTTGCCATATAGCAATTAATTTGTGTTGAAAGATTGATAGAACTAGGAAATTTACATAACTTATTCAAAGCAACTCTAAATAGTTCATGTTTGATGACTAAAACAACAAACACAACCAATAAGAAGTTTATTTCTTCGTTTCAGCTGAAGATGCAAGTACATACTTCATGCAATTGACTAAAAGTGGTCATGCTGTCTCTGTTAGGGGAATGCTGATGCCATCAGGCAGTGCTTATGGATATTGGAGGATCAACCTGTAATGGATTTTGTGATCCTCCCATGCAACCATCTTTATAGGATGGACTACCAAAAAATTATAGAGTTCCACCGAAAAAGAGATGCAGACATTACAATTGCTACTTCATTGAATGGTGGACATAAGGATCCATGCCATGGTTTCATCAAACTGAATGTTAATGGTTCTGTTCTCAGTTTTAGGACAAAGATAGATAAGGTGGAGCTTCTCAAAGAGATGGGTGTAAGTTATGCTTCCCCCTGTTAAAATACTGCAAAAATCTCAAAAGTGAGGATGCTTTTAATATCTCTAGAATCAATATGTATGTTTCAGTTGGATCCTTGCATTGTAATTACTTTACTAAATGCATAAAGATTTGTGAAGATAACAAAAAGAACAAGAAGAATAAATATGAAAATGTGTATTGCTAAAAGAGTGGACAACCTTATTTATTAATACAAGATAGAAGATATGCATTTTGCACCACAGAGTGCACGAAAGCATGGCTGAGGTGTTAATTTATGTAAAAAGTGACAAGTATCTTGCCTATGAACTTTCCATTGTCAAAATGTATATATATATATATGTATATATGTTGATATATACGTATATACATATAAGTGTATATCATTCTTTTTATTCTTTTTCTTTATTTTCTATTTTTTACTGCAGTCAACTGATTGTTGATCTAGCCATTAGACTAGTCTAACGGCTAGATAATCTAGCCGGCCATTAGAACTAGTCTAATAGCTAGAATGCTCCATTCTTTGTGTATAAATAAGGGGAATTTACTCCATTGTAAGAATGTATCTTGCATGCATTTTGTGTTGTGAATAAATAATGGCTGGATAATCTAGCTGGCCATTACAACTAGTCTAACAGCTAGAACGCTCCATTCTTTGTGTATAAATAAGGGGAGTTTACTCCATTGTAAGAATGTATTTTGCATGCACGTTGTATTATGAATAAATAATATTTTTTATATTTTGTGAGCTCTCTTGGTGTGTGCCCTTAGTGCCCTTTGTGAGTGTGCTCATAGTGGCTCTTTGTGTGTGTTCATTTGGATTCGTTGGTGGACATTTGCTCTCACTTGGTGATTACACTCTCTTTACATGGTATCAAAGCCATAGTGCTTTTGATCTTTGAAGTCGGGATCTCATTGTACGTGTGCTTGTGGATCACTCCTCAAGTGCTTGTGGTGCAGTGTTCGTGATGATTCAAATGGGCTTGATTCTTCTTCACATCAACCTCTCTCTCTCTCGTATCTCTTTCCTATTCCATTATCTCTTTCTTGTAGTCATGGAGGACAAAGAGAGTTACCGTTGTACCCATCATGCTCAACAACACTAACTATGTAATGTGGTCTTCTATCATGAAACACCTTATTTAGAATAAAGGCTTGTAGGGATTAGTAAATGGGTCCAATCTAGAACCTAAACTTCTCATCACCAAAGTTGAAAATGAAAAAGAAGTTGCACTTCAAGAGGGTTAGAAGACTTAGGCTATAATTGAATATGAAAAAAGATGGAAGGAGTGGAGCATGGGACACATGAAAATAATATCTTGGCTTCTAAATAGCATAGACATTAAAAAATGTTCTAGCCTAACAAAGTTTTTGATCATGCCAATGATGTGTGGGACTACCTTAAAAATATGTATTCTCCTAAAGATGTTGCAAATGTGTGCGATTTGCAAGGTAAGATTAGAACCATGACTCAAGGATATATGAGCATTAGAGATATTATAGTACTCTATCCGAACTTTGAGAAGAATTGACTCTTCTTGAATCAAAGTGGTGTTAAATATGTGTATATGTTCACACACACACACACACACACACACACACACACACACACACACACACACATATATATATATATATATATGTGTGTGTGTGTGTGTGTGTGTGTGTGTGTGTGTGTTTCTTCTCTTGTAACAAGTAATGCCCTCTAGGGGTATTTTTGTAATTCTTATAGGTCCTCATTAGGGACAATCTGCATGTGTAATAGGTCCTGCGGCTCCTGCCCATTAGGGGGCAGATTTGATATATTTTTATTTATTTTGTTTTTCTTTTTTGTCTTTCCTATTTCATATAAGGGCAATATATTCTTTAGGCTACATAGTTGTTGAGGGCTCTCCAACAACTATATTTCTAGCCATTGGGGCCTCCCCAACAACTATAATGCCCCCCCTTTAGTTCGTCTCTTTAGCCTATATAAGAGACATCTTGTCCCCTTTGTTGTTATGCTTCTCTTGAGCATTTGTTAATATAATAAAATTATATTTTTATGTTTTTGTATTATGACCATAGTGGCTTGTGAGCTCTTGAGTGTTTGTTCTAGCCCTTAGTGGCTTATGTGCACCATCCCATGGTGGATTTGTGTGTGTGCACCTCTTTCTTTCTATTTCATTACAAGTGACATTGTCCTTTGGATATCGAGCTCCAGCAAAAACAAATAAATGCAAAGCATTTATACCAATTTATTAATGGATTGCGACCCGAGTTTGAAGCTACTAAATGAGCTCTTCTTCATAGAGGAAAGATCCCTATTGTCAATACAATTGAGGATTGTATGGAGGAAAATAGGTTGAAGAGACACATCTCCAAGAATGATGATAAATCCGTCTTGGTCGTATCTAGGTTGGGAACCTATGCTTGCACATACAAACCACCTCACTTTGGGAGACAAGGCAATGAATATGACAAGAAGAAGAAGATCATTTGCCACTATTTCCATGAACCGGGATACATCAAACCCTTGTGTCCTAATTTAAGGAAAAGAGAGGAAAAAAAGGTGGCTTCGGTTGGTCCACCTTAAGAGACTAAGGACATGAATAACTCTCAAGATACATCCATCGAAAGCATGTCCCTATCCCAATTGGTGGAGGTACTTCAACCTCTTCTTTAAGGAGCATCTTCCTCAACCGGAGCCGTAGTCTCATCCTATTCTGTTTTCAGTAAGTCTTTTTGGCTTCTTGATTCTACTGCATCATTTCATATGATTTCAAACCTTGATATTTTATCCGAATGTCATACTAATTCAATCATGTCTAATGTTTTCATCATCGATGGTACATATCTTCAAATCAAAGGAATAAGAAATTTTGAAAGAAATCTTGAGAATTTCAAAAAAATTTAAATTCAAAAAATTAGATATATTCTTAAACTAAATTTAAACCTCTTATCTATCTCTCAAATTTTGAACCATGGATGTAATGTCTCATTCTCATTAAATGATTGTTGGGTGCGATATGGGCTTGTATTGTACGATGTCTCTTATATATTCCTAAACTAAAATTAGATATGGGTTTGTATTGTATGATACAGATACGATACGCATTTGTATCACGATACGAGTGTGTATCGTATCGTTTTCCTTCATAGTAATGATACGTATTGTACCATATTGTACCTTACAACACTGGTAGAGACAACATTAACCATGCTGATGGACTTTAATGTTATAAAAGATCTTTGGACTGATGCTTTTCATATAACAATGTATTAAATCAATTGCATGCCTTTGTCTAATTTAGGAGAAAGTCTATTTTCTTTGCTTCATGGGAAACATCCAAATTATTCCCTCATGCGAGCCTTTGAGAGTAAGTGTTTCTTACACATACATACATCGTTACAAAATAAACTTTCTCCTAAGGCCTAGGAGTGTCAGTTTATAGGGTACGATGATGAGTTTTGGGGATTAAATGCTTTAACGCTACTTCTCGAAAGTTGGTGATTTCCAGGCATGTTATCTTTCATAAGGATGATCATGTATCCAGCATTAATGCAGAAAATCAGTATCAAAAGGAAGATTTTAAGTCCCTTTTGGCCTAGCACTATGTTCCCAGCAGTAGAAGCTATAGCCACTCTAAATGAAAGTGTTAATCCTGAATCAGCCAAGGTTCAATCTGCAGACTTGGACAGGTCTGTCCAGCCAATTTCAGGTCAAAAATCTAATTCTAATTTTCAGTTTTTTCCTCAAGTATATGCTTGTCGAAAGACAACGCATATCCGAACAAGAGATGATGTTTCAGCAGCACCATTTCTATCAGCTATCGAGTGTCGTATGCAGCCGACACCAGTTGAATGTGATTTGTAGTGTGATGTTCTTTCCTCAGACCTAGGACCGAATGATGTAGTCTTAGGAGAGCTTCCAGCTGAAATGAATATGAATTCACCACCACAGCCTAGAACATCTGCGAGAGTGAGACACCTCCCACAACGATGGGTTTCCTATGGTGCTTTTGTAGCAGAATTTCACCTCTTTTCAGCGATCTTCCTTCAAGAAAAGGAGCTTAAAGTTTATCATGAGGCTCGTCAGAATCTATGATAGATTAAAGCTATGAATGAATAGATTTCAGCCTTGCATGAATGCAATACTTGGGACGTGGTTCCAAGACCTTCAGATAATAATGTTGTGGGGTGCCACTGGGTGTTTAAAATTAAACATAAAAGTGATGGGAGCATAGAGTGTTACAAGGTACGTTTGGTAGTGAAAGGCTACACTCAAGAGAATGGGCTTGACTTCGCTGAAACGTTCAACCCAGTGATAGAATGCCTTTCTTCATGGAGTGCTTCATGAAGAGGTATACATGGAGCATCCACCTGGGTATGCAGAAGAAAATCCTTAAGTTACATTACTTAGATTGAAGAAAGTCCTTTATGGCCTCAAGCAAGCATCACAGGCATGGTTTGAAACCTTTAGTAGTGCCCTATGCAGCCTTGGATTTATCCGAAGTCGGTGTGATTACTCTTTGTTTCTCCATCATGACAGGCAACATATCACAGTGGTCTTGGTGTATGTTGATGACATAATCATCATGGGCAGTGATACCTTTTAAATTATGAAGCTAAATAAACTCCTTAGCTCCAAGTTTCATATCAAAGACCTGAGAAGTCTTAGATATTTCTTGGGTGTCGAAGTTGATAGGAGACACTAGTCCATAACTCTCACACATCACAAATATGCTCTTGACCTCCTTAATAGGTTTGGTGTGTTGGATTGCAAACATGTGTCCACGCCCCTAGCTGAAGCCTTATGAGGGGGTCAAATGCTGAAGCTCTTGATGAACCACAAGTTTTTCGTAGCTTAGTTGGTGTGCTGCAATACCTCACATTCACTCGTCTAGACTTGGTTTTTGCTGTAAATCAAGTCTTACAATGTATGCATGAGCCTAAGAAGAGTCATGTGGAGGTAGCCAAAAGAATATTAAGGTACATTAAGAGAATTTTTATGGATGGGCTTGTGTATAGAGAAAGTCTCAATAAGAGCACATGTCTTGTGATACGGGCGTACTCAGATGCTGACTGAGCATGAGATCCCATGACTAGACAATCTATGACAGGGTATGGAGTATTTCTTAGTAATCATCTTGTATCATGGGCTAGTCGTAAGCAACGAACCATGGCACAATCTAGTACAAAAGCGGAGTACAGGGCTATAGTAGTTGTCAATGTAGAAGTCTTATGGATACGTCATCTTCTCTTCTCCCTATGTCAACCAGTTACTAGATCCCTATTATTTTGTGACAATAGGAGTGTCATTGCCATTGCCTTCAATCCAGTTCAGCATGGGAAGATAAAGCATGTTGAGTTAGATCAATACTTTATACGGGAAAAAGTTGAAAGCAAAGAGATTCAACCCTTATTTATCAAAGGTGAAGAACAAGCCGCAAATTTATTTACCAAGCCGTTAACATGTGTAAGGCATTGATTCCTTAAGACCAAACTGTCCATAGTTATGAGTAACCCATGTTTAGTTTGATGGGCCGTGTTAAGAATATGTATTATCGTGTGTAAAGGTATTTTTGTCACATTTGTACTGTAGTTGATGCAGTGAGGAAGCCGAAAAATCCTTCACGTAAAGGATGCCGACTTGATGATCGTGATTGCAGCGAGGGAATGGACGTTGTTTCGATGTTGGGCTGACGTTGATGCTGATTCTCCAATGCACGAACAGTTGTGCAGCATCAAATAACTTAATGGAAATGCTGACGCAAGGAATCGGATCAATCGATCCGATCAATAGCTTATTAATGATTGAGAAAGGCTACACTGAATCAAGACAACGTAACTAGCAAGAAAAAATGAAAAAACTGCTGTAACAACTGGCCAACAAGACAAATAACATAAATGCAGATATCCAAAAGGCTGCTGCTAAAACTGACGTGAAACTGAAACAAGCAATGGAAATAAACAATAGGAAAGAAAGGAAGCAATGAAAAAAAACAAAGGACTGCTGCAAAACTGAACGAAAAAAAAGAAGGCTCTCAATATGTTCTCCGCCGCACGCAACCCTAGAATGGCCTACTTAAAGGCTGCAAGTGGACCCAAGTCTCAGGTCCGGTCCTGGACCAGAGGCGTCCTCATTCTGCAGATGGATCTGGGACGATCCGGGCCTTCCCTCGTCTGGAGTAGGTGCGCAGAGTCACGTCCCTGCATCAGGTCACCTTACATGCGATCGGATCCAGCTCCTGGGTCCGATCGTCCATCCCCTGTGGGTCGGGTTCCCTGGTCGTGCCTGGATCACGCGGTACAGGCCCGATTTGGTCCTGCTTTGCATCAGTAGTGTAAAATTGTAATTTGCCCTTATGTGCAGGGACATTCTTGTACACCATCTATCTATCTATCTATCTATACATATATATATACATACATAGAGTTGGGCGTGACCTAGTGGTTGGCGTGACCCTTGCTGCATTTCTTTTCCCCTAAACTTTTCTCTCTTTCTTTCTCTTTCTCGTGACTCGATGACTAGGACGAATCAGGACTCTATATTTTATAGTGTAAGCACATGAATAAGACATGGAAATAACTGAACTTAAGGTAATATGTCAATAGATAAGTTGCAAAAACGTATAATTATACTTGATTATTAACTTTTTTCATTGAATAATATTAGATTCTTCATAACAAGTGACTTTATATAAGAATTATGCATTAAAATAATAAAATACATGATAAAAAATTTATTTAATGGGTTGGATCGACAGTCCTGAATCGTGACCCAGTTGGGGTCTGATCCGGGTCAACACGGGCGATTCCCGAGTCGACTCGCCAGGTTTGCCAACTATGGTTAGAATGTAGTATGTGGCTAAGGTTTCAACTGAATCAAGGGTTTGGTGAACTTATTTTTTCCAGATATATGATGATAATGGGGAAAATTAGTATTTAATTTGGAAACAATTCTTTATTTTTGGTGGGAAGTTTGGAGAGCACGACTACAGATTATTTCAAAGATAAAAACTTCACAAAGTAAGAAATTTATGCTCATGCCAATAGGTAGCCAGTAGAGGACAATTACATTTATACTTCTTGGCCAACAGCGCTTCATCTTTTTGCTTTTTATTTGTTAATTTTTTATCTGATACTTGGGTATGGCAACTTTCACCAATATTGCCCACTCATCTTAGTTAAAGGTTTCTTTTGGGACTAAGAACATAAAAAAGAAGAAAACAACTTGGTAACTCGGTCTGAATTCAGCTAATTGGAGCTCACAAGTTATATTCTTAATTGAGACTTCAACTTGATCCGAGTATGTCCAGAACTTCTGTATTTGGACAAACCCAGTGACTTGGTCCTAGCTTGTTCCTTTCTGAGTCAGATTGGCAACTGATAAGAGATTTACCAGAACGCTCCCTAATTTTGTCTCATCCAATCTTTCTGTCCCTGACTAGAAGCAGCAAAACTATATCCAATCTTTTAAGTTTTGTAAGATAACAATGAGGTGCATTTGGTTCGTATTTCTATGCATGCTTATGGTTTTCATCACTTGGTAATTGGTTCAGCCAGAAATCTCTAAGGAACCAAGCAGTGAGGAAGATGAACATTATATTGAAAGTATTGGTATATTCTGTCTCATCCAATCTTTCTGTCCCTGACTAGAAGCAGCAAAACTATATCCAATCTTTTAAGTTTTGTAAGATAACAATGAGGTGCATTTGGTTCATATTTCTATGCATGCTTATGGTTTTCATCAATTGGTAATTGGTTCAGCCAGAAATCTCTGAGGAACCAAACAGTGAGGAAGATGAACATTATATTGAAAGTATGGGTATATACGTTATAAGTAAAGATGTGATGATTAAGCTATTAACAGAGTTCTTTCCCAAGGCAAATGACATTGAAGGTGAAGTAGTGACAGGAGCGATCTCAAAAGGAATGAAGGTTATCTTCTGCTTCCTTTAGTGTTAATAAATGTTTTTTCCACTTGGAAAACAAAGCCAGAACTTCTACAATGGGAGTAACATCTTGTTCAGCTTTTCATGGAGCAGGTGGAGTGTTATTTGTTTGATGGTTACTGGGAGCAAGTGGGGAGCATAAAAGCTTTCTATCAAGCCAACATGGAAGTTGTGAAGAAAGCAGGTAAAGGATTGAAGTAAGTATTGATAGTGAAGCCATAAGAATCATAATGAATCCACAATTTTCTATATTTCTTGCTTGCAAGATGACATCTTCAACTTTCCTTTTCAGCTTGTATGACAGAGAGTCTCCTGTCTATACGGCACCGAGATATCTGCCACCTTCTTCAATATCTGATGCAGAGATAACAGAAAGCATCATTGGAGATGGTTGCATATTAAAGGTAAATAATGCAAATAATGTCTACCTTCTACTGGAATTCTCGACACAGCTAGGGCTGGTAAATGAGCTGAGCTAGCCAAACTTAGCCTGTTGAAGAACTGCTCATTAAGGCTGAAACTGAGCTTCAGCTTGTGACAAGGTGATTCGAGCTTGTGATGAGGAGCTCAAGCTGGCTCCCATTTGAAAAATATGATTTTCTAAGTCTGATAATAATAGGATTTAAAGTTTTAAACACCTGACCTCCTCTTTCCAAGCCACATATATCAAGCAATTACTCCAGACTATGGATCATGACACAAATGATACATAAAATATATATTATATTTCTTATGAGCCTGCACGAGTCAAGTTGGTGCACTGCACCTATAACCTTCATGAACAGTTCATGGCTCGGCTTGCTGAGCTCAATTTACCTACTCAAACAAGCTTTTGATGAGTTGATTCGATCTGAGCCAAGTCACAAGCTGCTTGTCTCGTTTCCAGCCCTAGACAGAAGGACAAGGAGGGGAGGGTGGGTGCGGGTACAGGCTGATGTCAAGTTCACATTTCAAATCATAAACACATCCGGGTATTGAGTTAGACTTGATGTCCCACTAAAGCCCTCTTCACTTTTCAGTCTGTTGATGTAAATTTAGTCCTGTGGCATTCACCCTGCCCATGTTGAAGTCTCTCCAGTGTGGTGATGCTAAACTAGTTCTGTGGCATCACCCAGACTAGAAACATAGCAAACATCCTCATGGAACATCTGGCAAAGTTTGCATTTGAAAGCCAGATAACCAAGTTGGAATTTAAGCAGCCCAAGCTACTCCACCCAAGTGTAAATGTCGGATTATAGAGGCATGGAGCCTAACTAGAGCAGCTTCGGTTCATCTCAAGATGTACTGATTCTGTGCTATTGACTTGATGTGGAATTCATACCATGAGAGGGCGGATAACACATTTGAAAGTTGAAAACTTATGTACATACTGCACTCATGAATCAGTTTTGATGCATGGTGCATATATGCATATCTAGTAGGGTACATGTAATCCTGAATTTTAGGCTACTTGAAATATTTCATCTTGCTGATAATTGCTGACTTTCTTATGACTTGGCCTAGAGCTGCAAGATTCGAAGTTCTGTGATTGGTATGAGGACATGGATAGGTGAAGGCGTGGTGATCGAGGACTCTGTGGTGATGGGCGCTGACGTTTACCAAGTAAGAATCTCTCTCTCTCTCTCTCTCTCTCTCTCTCTCTCTCTCTCTCTCTCTATATATATATATATATATATATATATATATATATATATATATATATATATAGGGCCACTAGAATATGTTAAGTGGAAATATGTGAACTGGAGTATGAACCGAGATTTTCATGGGTTTTTTATTTTTTTTCTTAAATGTCACTATACGGATGTGATCTAGTTGCTTGGTTTTTATAGAAACAAACTCTTGATCATCCGTGATGCATAAGGATCTTTTAAGGCTTGAAAATCAATGACTTAGAATTTTCGTAAATATTCAACCCTCCAAAAATTGCATTTTTGTATCGGAAATATATGATCCAACAATCAATTCTTAGCAAATGGATCACGCTGAATGCATCTGCAGAGATGGATTTGCAAAAAAAAGCACCTAAAATGCCTAGTTTACACTTTGGTTCACATATTTTCAGTTAACATATATATATATATATATATATATATATATATATATATATATATATATATATATATAAGGTTAACGTAACGTTAAACTAATTGTGTTTAACATTAGATATATTCAACCTTACTAAAATGATTAAAATACTCTTAAAAAAATGATATTTTTTAAAAATGTATGGTTACTTTTTTTAGCATTATAGGTCTTTTGAACTTGGTGGCAATTGAAAAGTCAAACACCTTTTCCAAAAAAGTAACTTTATAAAGCTATCAAAGTTACCTTTTTGACCTCAAAAATTTACCTTATATTTTTAATAATGCCATTATTTTAACAGTGTTTTAGTTATTTTAATAAGGTCGAATCCATCTAATGTTAACTAGAACTTGTTTAATGTTAGATTAACCCATATATATACACACACACACACAAACAATTAAACAATGCGTTCAACTGATTGAAATGACCGAACTACCCTTAAAAGCATTGGTATTTTTGAAAGCAATGTGATCACTTTTTAGGTAAAAAAAGTAACTTGCACTTTTCAAATTCTTTTTTCAAAAGGTTTTTAACTTTTTATTTCTCAATACTCACTTTGCCTGGAAAAGTGATTATGTATTTTCAAGAATGTCATTCTTTTTCATTTCAATTAGTTGAATGCATCTAATATTAAACACAACTAGACCCATATATATAGACACACACACACACAGATCATCAACTGGATCACATCTTTTATGTGTTTCCTCATGCACTTGACAGTCTGATCATCTAAGTAGCAGAAAGAAGGGTTGTGGCACAGGCATCCCCGTTGGAATTGGCAGAGAGAGCTACATAAGGAAAGCCATAGTTGATAAAAATGCCAGGATTGGCAAAAATGTCAAGGTAATTAGACTGCTTCCTTGCTACTAACCCAAGGCCTAGGCCTCACACAATGGGGATGTAACCTGGTTTTACTAATCCTAAAGGCTAAACATGATATATCCAATACGACATAATATAAGTTATTTCAAAAAGTATATCCAATGTAAGGAATATGATTTGGTAAACAAGGTTGGAGTAAGGACTCAGAAGCCGACATGAGCCGGTTTGAGCAACCTTACTTTTCCTTTCTGCTATCCAAACGTGTGGCCCTTGGAGGGCGTGAGTTGTCTGAATCTGTTGATGAGATCTAAGGCAGAACCTGAACTGAATGGGTTGTAGCTGAGCAAAAGGCTGACTTACTGACTTTGTTTTGTGTAGAGGATTGAAATGCATGGATAACGAAGTTCTCTAATGATGTGATGACTTTCTTTGTTTTGTTTTGTTTTGCTTTTTCTATTTGTAGATTTTGAATGTAGATAACGTCCAAGAAGGGGAGAGAGAAGCGCTTGGGATTTTGATGAGCGGGGGCATGGTCATTGTTCTAGAGGATGCAGTGGTCCCTGATGGAAGCATTATCTGATTCCCAAAGACATCATCATCATCTGGGACATTATGGTCGAATTAATGTGGATACAATGTCGACAACAAAATGATGATGAGGAAACAAAAGAAAAATTCAAGGGAGTTTCATCACAGTCTCATATACCATTCTGAAGTCTGAACTGTAAACATTGAATGAAGAGATGGCATGCATGTTTGTGCATGCACCTAGCAAAGAGATAGACAATAGATACAAGCAAAAGCTAAAGAGTTTGACAATTTGTTAGAGAAATCTAATTGAAACAACACGCGATGACCGATTGGCTATGAATCAAATTCCACTGGACTTCAAATAGGTGTTATTGAGTTGGAGCATTATGCCGCTTCTAACATGTAAAGACAGAAGAATGCAGCCTGCTCCTTTGAGTAATAGGCTTTGTTGGCTATCTGGGGGCCTTTCATACTCAAGATAAACATGTAAAGGACATAGTTAGGAAGCACATAGGCTCCACATTTAGCACACGCTTGGTTACATCTCATGTGATCTGTAATCACATGATTTTTTTCCATGAGGGATGGAGAAACCACCACCCAAGAGACCTGATCGTGCTGGTCGATGCCTTTCAACCTACAGTGTAAAACTGTGGCACGCCCCTCGCCCTTAGGGAGTTGCCTTGCTTTGGCTATAATGCAAGAGATTAATGCCCGCAGGATTGGAACCTGGACCGCCCTTCTAGCAGCCTAGACCCCATGCCACTGCACCAAACCCTTGGGGCTGTAATCACACATTCTTTGAAGTCACGTGATTCCAAATCACGAGTAAACTCACCCCCAAATTGTGATTTCAAATCTCATTGTGCATTTTTTTCATGTTTGTTTGTGTGAGAAAGAGCAAATGAGAATCGTTTTATCACAACCCTGAGAGAGTGCTTCCAATTTGGGGGCAATCAAACATGTTGTCCGCGACTTGGATGAATCGCGTTCGCAGGTCTTCAGAATCAACGGCCAAGAGGTGAGGGGCCTTAGAGATGAACAGTGTGGTAGGTAAAAGGCCACCGGGAGCTTTGAAGCCAAGACCTCCGGGTTGAGATTGTGCAACCCCACCGATCTAGTCGGACACATTAGACCTCGAGGAATAATTTAAATAAGGATCTACGAGCGAGGACATTTGTCTTTCAAAGATTTCGAAGTCTTTCCTCCTTGTTACTCTTTCACCCTTTTTTACATTTCTCTCGAATTTAGGATCACTTGTGCTATTTTGAACATATACAAATCCATATAATTTACTTTTTAATGCAGTGAAGCAGCCAGACTCCCTCCCGTTTGGTCGCTATGCTAGCAATGAGGCCATCTCATAATAGTCAAACCTCATGAACATGACATCTTTACTTCAAAATGCTATGCCAAATTTACATCAAAATTGCAGAAATTCGTATTCATCCTCTCAAATTGCCTACAACTAGGGGTGTCAATGGGTCAGGTTTGACCGAGACCTGAACCGTACCAAACCCTATAGGGTCAGGATTCGGTGATAAATAAGGCCACATTAGAATCTGGTTCGGACACACGAAAGATCCAATTAATATATGAAGTATATAGCTTGTGAAATTTAATACCAAACCTGGCTCCCAACCTGAGTTCTGATTAAAAACCACAAATTTTCAATGTAAAAATGATTAAATATATTATTTTACCAGATATGGTTTATATAATCCTTATAGGATCCAGGTATGGTTTCTCTTATGGTGGGTCTGATTAGACCCAGGCCCAGTACCATCATCTCAAGTCAGGTTTGGGCCTGGTTCCACATGGGTCAGAACCAAACCCGACCCATTGACAGCCCTAACTGCAACCCACTAAAATCTCACCCCTCATGTAAAAAAAATAAGAAAAGAGAATTTTTAATCGCACTATTATCTATTATCGCTAATTATAGGTAGGGGCACTTATGCAGCGGTGCGGCTTGGTAAGCATGCAGCTCTGCGGATGATGACCACCGATCTCAGCATTTCTCAAGACCCATCTCAATAAACACCAAGACGTGTGGCTGTCAAGCAGGTCACCGCATGACCACCATGAAGCCGCGCTGCATATAATGCGAACATTCCATCTCACCATCTTTAGAAACAGTGACCATCGAACGGCATTGCTATCCTGATATATGCAAGTCACCAGAAGGCAAAATTTGAATCAGATAACACTAGGACAATCGCCAACAGCATGAAGATCCTTCCAATATCTGAACTAAGAAAGAAAATGAAGCCAGGTAGAGAGCAAAACGCTAAGGAAAAACAAGAGAAAAAACTACATGCATAAAGGAAGCAAGAATGAGGAAACATTAAATAGAATCTGGTCTTTGCATGGGTTCCGTGAGCAGCAACCCACCCAAAAAAATCCTCGGGAGACCAAGGCCACCTTCAAAGTTGGTTTTTTTGCCTCAAGCACTTCGGTTCAAAAGAACTCACAAAAGGAAAGAATAATCTCCCCAACCTCGTTCCTCGGCGAGAAAAAATGGATGGCATTTTTTTTCTGAAGAACCTCTCTCTCTCTCTCTCTCTCTCTCTCTCTCTCTCTCTCTCTCTCTCTCTCTCTCTCTCTCTAAAAATCAAATGATAAGTCATTATGATGCTGAAGAGGCAGGATATTACATCAAAAACAGAATAAGCAAGTCTGTTAAGCTTAAGCTGCATGGGTCCCAAGCACACTTCTGCCGATATGGGACAGCCTTGAGGATGGAATAAGGGGCACTTCTTCGTCTGCATCAGCACTTGTTTGCAAGGAATTGCCTCCATTGTTGCCGCTATTAGGATATAGATCGGATGACTTCTTATCCAGCTTCCATTCCTGTCAGAGTGAAACGTTCAAAATAATTACAACAATGGTGACCATTGCCTTATTAAATGATGTTGAACACCACTGAGCCAAGCAAGGACCCTGACACAACATGCCCTATGTGCTTTCAACCAGACCTGATCAGCTGCATCCGCTACCCTAAAGCCATATCTGTGTCACACAGCACCAATGGCGGACTGTACTGCTAAATCTCCATTATCTATGGTGACATGACTGCAGTAACTTATTTGCTCATCAAATATGGTTGCCTAATCAATCCAACTCGTTATATGGAAAGTTAGCAACAAGAGAGTTAAAACCAATTGTCGAAAATGACTAAACATACACAGGTTCACCCGTGACAGTGATTCAAACAAGGAAAATACTGAGGAACGGAAGAGTTTTGTAGACATCACAAAGAGATGAACCTATCAACCCTGACAGTATAAAAAGTTACAGACTGCCTACCTTTGGTGTCCTTTCTGGAAGAACTTCAGCAGTAGAAGCACGAACATCCTTGACTTTCAAGTAATTGTACATTACAACACCACTCAGAGCTGCAAATAAATGTGTTTTAAAAGATGAGAAAACATGGGTGTGTCAGGCGCAAGGCAAATGTAAGCATGAAAGTATGGGGTCTGAGCATCAGACTAAGCCTACCGATGGCATAGCCAATAATATTCAGGCCAGTAATTGTTGATTCTGGAAATATAACAGTTGAGAGAGCAATCAATATCCAATCCTTCAAAACGCCAGCAACACGGATGGTAACAGCTCCGGTTCTTCCAATTACCAAGAATATTGAGAAATTCAAAGCTAAAGCACAGACAGCATTCGAGAAAAAAATCCAGAAATTGAATTGGATTTGTGAAAATTCCATCCCAGGCTTCTCCAATAAAAACCAAGGCACAAACAGAAACAGGAAACTGCACAAAAAGAAACAATTAAAATGTAATTGTGATGCATGAAACATGAACTATAAGACAAGATTTTGTGGTGGTGTTGCTAGTTGCTACTTCAAAAGGATGGCATATGTCTGATACATACCATCAGCAGGAATTTGGAATTAAACATGCAACCGTACTACAACAAAAAACAATAACAACTACGCCTTCATCCCAAAACAATTGGGGTCGGCGATATGAACCAAAAAAGAAAATCATTCTGGGTCTTCCACATGAATCCTTCTCCTCCAATCATTTCTATCCAATGCCATGTCCTCGGTGAGGTTCAAAGCATTCATATCCTTTCCTATCACCTTCATCCATGTCTTCCTAGGCCTACCCCGACCTCTTTTAACTAATATATTTTCCCATTTCTCCATCCTTCTAACTGGAGCATCATTAGGCCTTCGCCGAATATGTCCAAATCAATGGGTGCAACACCTACCTTCTTAGGTATCTCCTTGTTCCAAATCTTATCTTTTATTGTATTTCCACACATCCATCTCAGCATACGCATCTCAGCTACACTCATTTTTTGAATATGATGTCTCTTGCCAGCCTAACATTCCGTACCATATAGTAAAGCGGGCCTAATAGTCGTCCTATAAAACTTTCCCTTCAACCGCAATGGCATTCTACGATCGCACAATACTCCAGTTGCACTTTTCCATTTCATTCACCCAACCTTTATCCTATGATTTACATCTCCATCAATTTCTCCATACTTTTGAATGATAGATCCCAAATATTTGAAACAATCATCCACCGGTATTTCTTGCTCACCAAGCTTCACTACACTCCCATCACTACTTCGTTGCTTACTAAACCGACATTCCATGTATTTTGTCTTACTCTTACTCAACTTAAAACCTCTTGCTTCCAATGTCAGTCTCCATAATTCTAACTTAGCATTAACCCCAGCTCTAGACTCATCAATCAAAACAATATCAAGCAAACAACATGCACCACGGCACATTTTCTTGAATTGATCTCGTAAGCTCATCCATCACTCTAGCAAATAGGAAAGGGCTTAAAGCAGATCCTTGATGTAACCCAACCGTTATAGGAAAATTGGTTGTCACCCCTCCACAAGTGCGGACATTGGTTACTACTCCTTCATACATATCCTTAATTATGCTAATGTACTTGAGAGAAACACCTTTCTTCATCATTGTCCACCAGAGAACGTCCATAGGTACTCTATCGTATGCCTTCTCCAAATCAATAAAAACCATATGCAAATCTTTGTTCCTCTCTCTATTTCTCTCAATAAGTTGTCTAAGAAGATGTATAGCTTCCATAGTTGATCTACCAGGCATAAAACCAAATTGATTCTCCGATATCATGACAATCTTCCTCAACCTAGACTCAATCACTCTCTCCCAAAGTTTCATAGTATGACTCATGAGTTTTATACCACGATAGTTTGTGCAATCTTGTATATCACCCTTATTCTTATATAGAGGCACCAAAGTACTCTTCCTCCACTCATTAGGCATCTTATTTGTCCTCCAAATCTTGTTAAAAAGATTTGTCAACCATTCTAAACCTTTCTCTCCCAAGCATTTTCAAGCCTCAATAGGTATACCATCCGGGCCAACTGCCCTTCTTGATTTCATTTTCTTCAAAGCCTCTGCAATTTCTTTCTTTTGAATCTTGCGCATGAAGTCACGATTCATCTCATGAAAAGGAATGGACAAGTCTCTAAGATTTTGAGCATGACTTTCATTAAATAGCTTATCAAAATAATCTTTCCATCTCTCCTTAATCTCCTCATCTTTGACTAAAACCCTTTGCGTTTCATCTTTGATACATCTAACTATACCCAGATCCGTCGATTTCCTATCTCTCATCTTTGCAAGCCTATAAATATCATTCTCGCCCTCTTTGGTATCGAACTTGTCATAAACCTCCTTATATACCTTATCCCTCGCGTTCCGAACTACTTTTTTAGCTTCCTTCTTTGCTATCATATACTTCTTCAAATTCTCATTATCACGACTCTATGAATATGAACCAACATGCAACCGTACTAAGCCATTTAAAAATTACCATCGCCAGACCCCATCATCTTTTGATCATAGTGAACTAGCGGCGATACATGTCAACTTTGTCCAAGTCACCATGCACAAAAATATCAATTTCCAAGTTTGGGCCTCAATAGTAGAAATATCTACGGAACTTGACAATTTAAACAGATAGCAACCAAAACAGGAGCTAATCTACCCAGATATTCATTACATAGTGTAAAGAGTCTTACACACAATCAAGTATACAAACAACTTGACAAAACATACATTCACCCAATATGGTAAACCAAAATAGCATAAAAAATGCTCCACAGCACAAACATAAGAATAGTGCATAAATGCACTTGAATATGAATATGTAAGAGGTAAAACCCTCTACCTTTATATTTAAATTACAATAGGCAGCATGCCCTTATTTACAGAGAGATTACATGAGAGGAGCTATTGGAATAGTTGTTGGGCTACTCCCAACAGCTCTAATTAGAGCCGTTGGGAGTAGCCCAACGGCTCTATTCAAACAGTCAACATTTTGACTGTTTGACAGAACCTGACAAAAAGGTTGTTGGCTGTTTTGACAGCCCAACAGCTCTAGTCAATTATGATTGTTTGACAAAAAGACAAAAAAAATAAGAAAGAAATAAAATTACAAAAATAAATAAATAAAAAAGTATTACAAGAATATAAGTATATACTTTAAATATATAGTTATATACATATATGTATACATATACATACTCTTGTATTATGAAAAGTATGTATATATAAATATATATATATATATATTCAAGTATATACATATATATGTTATTTTCTAACAGTCTCCCTCAAACTTATGGTGAAATCACCGAAAGTTTGTCAAGTAAAAAGTTGAATCTTGGTAAGCACAGTGCCTTGATGAAGAAGTCAGCAAGTTGATATTCTGATGTCACATAGGGAAGATCAATAGTCTTCTTCAAATATTCTTCACGAACAAAATGGCAATCCATCTCTATATGCTTAGTTCTTTCATGAAACGTATGATTTCAAGCAATGTATATCGAACTCTTATTGTCACAACACAATCTTGCAGGATTCTGAAGGTGAATCCCCATATCTGAAATAAGTTGTTTGAGCCACACGCTTCTGTAGATGATAATGACACCTTTTGTTGTTTCTTGCACCTCCATGAAATCAAAGATTCACCTAGAAATATACAAAAACCAGTTGTTGAGCGTCTGTTATTTGGATCTTCTCCCCAATCAGCATTAAAATATGCAATAAGATCTAAGGAGGAAGAAGAGGACAGAAAGACTCCCTTATTTATAGTGTCTCTGATGTATTTAATAATTCTCATGACTGCACTCATATGAGCTGATGTTGGAGCATGTTGAAATTGACTGACTATATATATAGCATGGGTTATGTCTGGTCTTGTAATACTTAAATACATAAGAGATCCCACTAGCTGTCTGAAGGGAGTTGGATTGTCCAAAGGAACTCCATCATCGGCTCGCATTTTCATTCCGACAATCTCTGGAGTATCAACAACTTTATCATCTGAAAGTCCTGACCTGTCAATAATATCTGAAGCAAACTTTGTTTGTGACAATATGTATCCTCGGTTAGAGTATGAAACTTCTATACCAAGAAAGTAAGAAACCCAAGATCTGTCATTTCAAAAACTGCTTTACTTTCTTGATTCCCTCCTTGTCACTACCTATAATTAACATATCATCAACATATAAAAGTAAAATTATAATACCAGCAGAAGAGTTCTTGATAAACAAAGTTGTATCAGTATAGCATGGTTTAAAACCATACCTTGTAATAACATTGTTAAAAGTATCAAACCAAGCTTTAGGTGCTTGTTTGAGGCCATATAATGCCTTTTTTAATTTAAGCACTTTACCTGAAGGAATTATTAATCCAGGTGGAATATCCATATATACTTCCTCATTGAGATTCCCATTTAAAAATGCATTTTTAACATCCATTTGAAATATATTCCAATTTTTAATAGCTGAAATAGCTACAAGCATTCGAACAGTGGTCATCCTGGCAACAGGGGCAAAAGTTTCTTCGTAATCGACTCCGTATTCTTGAGAATATCTTTTGGCAACTAGCCTGGCTTTATGTCTTTCCAAGGATCCGCCACTTTTGGTTTTTACTTTAAAAACCCATCTACAACTTATTGTCTTCTTTCCTATAGGTAAATCCAGAATTTCCCAAGTATTAGCATCTTTAAGAGCTTATAATTCTATGTGCATAGCTTTTATCCATTCAGGTAAATTTTTTGCTTCATTATAACATGAGGGTTCAAAATATGAGTGGATAGTTATAAGACAGGCTCTATGTTTAGGAGAGAATGAATCATAAAACACAAATTTATTTGGGATTCTTGAGGTTCGTTCTGATCTACGAATAGTGGTTTGTTCTGAAGGAATTTCTGATGCTTCATGATTACTTTGATTTACACCTTCATTGGATGCATTTCGATTTCTTCTAGTGTATACTATTGGTTCAACTGTTGTTTTATTTTCAATAAGAGGTTCTACATAAATATTTTCATCATTAGACAATAGTTTGAACAAGAAAGAATAATCAGAGTTTATATCTTCTGACATGTTTTCTTCAAATCCACTTTCATTTTCAACAAAATTATCATTCCTTGAAATGAGAAGTTTATCATTTTTGGTATCATAACATTTAAATCTTTTTTGTGTTTCTGAATAACCAATGAATGCACAGAAAATAGCTTTAGAAGATAGTTTATCTCCTTTATCATTCAAAACATAACATTTGCAACCAAAGATTCTCAGTCTTTGATAGTCAGGTTGATATTTGAATAATTTTTCAAAAGGAATTTCATTAGATAAAGTTTTGGAAGGCATCCTATTTATAAGATATACTGAGGTTAATGCAGCTTCAGCCCAAAGATTTTTTGGAACATTTTTAGCAATAAGAAGAGTCCTTGTAGTTTCCATAATATGTATGTGTTTTCTTTCTGAAATTCCATTTTGTTGCGGGGTTCTAGGACATGATCTTTGATGTAAAATTCCTTTGTTTTCTAAAAATTGTTTAAACTCATTTGACAAGTATTCTCCTCCAGAGTCAGTTCTGAGGATTTTGAGTTTACTTTCAAATTGATTTTTAATCATGTTATGGAATGTTTTGAAGGTTACAAATACCTGATTTATACTTAAGAAAGTAAATCCAACAATATCTAGTGAAGTCATCAATAAACACAACATAGTAAGCGAATCCTCCTTTAGAGGCTACAGGAGCAGGACCCCATACATCCGAATAAACTAATTCAAAATGCATTGAGGAGTAAAAAAATTCTTTGATCATAAGGCAAGACTGTCATTTTACCAAGTAAACATTCTTTGCATTCAAAATTATCTTTACAAAGATTCTTCGTAATAGGTACAAAATTTAATTTCCTCATATTTGGATGCCCAAGTCTATGATGCCAAGTCCGTATGTCTTTTGTTTGGGCAGTGTTGCAAAATGATTCCTTTGGAATATAAAGGAAATCCATATAATAGAAATCTCCTTGCCTAGAACCTTCCCCAATCAATTTCCCGAACTGGCGATCCTGCACCCAACATTTACTTGATGAGAAAATGACATCACATCCATGATTCGAGATTTGAGAAACAGAAAGTAGATTAAGATGAAGTTTTGGTATAAGTCTTATTTTCAGAATATAGAAGTTGTTATGTTTTGACAAATCATTTTTAAAAATTCCAACACCCTCTATTTCCAAGGCAGTACCATCGGCAGTGGAAACAAATGATGCATTTGAATTAGGTTGACATTTGAATAGTATAGATCTATGTGGGGTCATATGAAAATAAGCTTCTGAATCAAGAAGCCAATAACACATACCAGGAGTAGAAGAGGTTGCAATGGCCGCTCCTGAGGTAAATCCTTTAAGCAGTGGTTGCAATGCCTCTGTCAGTTAAGATAATGATTTGGTGAGGTCTTTGAGATTCAAAGTATCTTCATCTTGTTTTGATGGTGCAGCCGCCACACGCTTTTCTTGAGGCCTATATTTGTATATAGGACATTGAGGCCTAATATGATCGGGCTCATAACAATTATGGCAAACGATTTTTTATTCTCCTCGATTCTTAAAATGAGGAGGTTTATATGGCTTGATATAGTGTCCTAGTTTTGATGCGGCAAGTGCGAAATACTCTTCTTGACCATTGCTAGAAGTAGCAAGCACACTAACATTTTTACTCATGTTTAGCCTAGTCTCTTCTCCACTAAGTTTAGTGAGAATCTCATGAATAGCAAGGAGGCCCTTGTTTGTTCAAACTCGGGTCTCAAACCATAGAGAAAAGCGAAAAGTCTCTCTTCTTCAACTTGAACTCTCCGCATTTCTATACACTTTCCTTTTCATTTGGGTTCAAATTGGGCAAGTTGGGTCCAAATGGAAGATAACTCCATAAAATAATCTTTTACATTCTTATATCCTTGTTTAATGTTTCTAACTTATTCTTGAAGATAATACTTGTGAGCCATATCTTTTTTGGTCAACATACCTCTAAGATATTCCCATGCTTCATTTGTCTTTTTGTAACACAAAAGGTTTGAGGCAATTTTTGTCTCAACTCCACTAAGCATCCATGAAAGAATTTTGGCATTTTTCATTTCTCATTCATCTAATCTTTTTGTAGTATTCTTCCATGGCTTTGTTTTTTTCTTCAAGACTAGTCTCAACGTCATTTTCACCTAATGTAATTTTGGGAGTGGGTTCAAGAATAGTACCTCTTACAAATCCCCACAAACCTTAACCCTTGATGAATGTCTCCAAGTGTCTCACCCAAATGTTATAGTTGCTTCCTTCAAGTTTGAATGGCAGAATGAAGTTGGAGTTGCTTGTATTGTGCGGAAAAAAATCACCCATGATGAGTCCAAAGAAAAAAAAGAACCACCAATCACGAAAGAGAGAAGGCATGCTTTACGAGACAGCTCACCAATGCACAGTTGATCATACACCAAGCTTTGATACCATGTAAAGAGTCTTACACACAATCAAGTCTACAAACAACTTGACAAAACATACATTCACCCAATATGGTAAACCAAAATAGCATTCAAAATGCTCCATAGCACAAACATAAGAATAGTGCATAAATGCACTTGAATCTGAATATGTAAAGAGGTAAAACCCTCTACCTTTATATTTAAATTACAATGGGCAGCATGCCCTTATTTATAGAGAGATTACATGAGAGGAGCTATTGGAATAGCTGTTGGGCTACTCCCAACAGCTCTAATTAGAGCCATTGGGAGTAGCCCAACAGCTCTATTCAAACAGTCAACATTTTGACTGTTTGACAGAACCTGACAAAAAGGCTCTTGGCTGTTTTGACAGCCCAACAGCTCTAGTCAATTATGACTGTTTGACAAAAAGACAAAAAAAATAAGAAAGAAATAAAATTACAAAAATAAATAAATAAAAAAGTATTACAAGAATATAAGTATATACTTTAAATATATAGTTATATACATATATATATATACATATATATATATACATATACATATACATACTCTTGTATTACGAAAAGTATGTATATATATATACATATATATGTTATTTTCTAACACAGTACCAATATTTTTCTGTCAGGGAGAAACCGCCAAATTTTTGGGTCACTGAGTGGTGCAACATTGACTGAGCCCTTTCCCAGTGCCTCCTGTACTACAGAGATCTGGGAGGAAGCTAAAGACAGGCTCCAACTGGTCAAATCTACATCTGGACGTATGAAAAACCTGGTCCTATCTGATCCAAGTCCAAACTGGTTCTTAACTCTACATTTAGGATTGGCTCATCATTTTAGCACCGGTTGGACAATCAGCGCAATGGAGGGAGCCCACTGAAGAATCTTCAAACTTGGCTACACAATTGATTCTGGTAATTACAAGCAGGAAAACAGCTGAAGTTGTTTGCCTCCTCCTAAGCCTATGAGAAAAATCATACATGACACTTGAAAACAGAATTCTAAGCTTAACCTAATAATTCTACCTGTCTCAGAAGCTCCAATACACTATCAAGCAGCCAAAATGAATTAGACAAAAAATTAAAGACTCTAAATGCCAGCTAGTCTATATTTGTAGGTTCACTACTAGCTTCTATAGTATCTGAATTCCTTGAGGCCCATTCAAGCCACTGACCAAACTGCACTAAATGAAGCGAAATACTGCATGTTACACAACATGCATAATACAGACATATTATAGATGGATCAGAACAGCAGCACCATCCTAGTTTCCTAGTTGAGGGTCCCCAGTTACGAATCCCACTAATAGGTATCCACCTAAGGTTGCCAAATGAAAGCAGGAAAAAAAAAGAAAAATCCCATAACACACTACTTTGCCAGGAATAATCCTAGAGGGTTATTATTCTTTTAGCTGCTCTTGTGATTATTGCTTCAAAGAGAATTTCTTTTTGCCATTTTCTACAGTTTTAACTAGAATATATAACACACAAAAGTATTTTATTTGACATTTTTCTGCCTACCTCTTATGCCAATAGCCACTCTTGTCACTGTTCTACTTCAGTAGGAAACAATATCGGTTTGGCATTATGATTCATATATCTATTATGGTCGGAAAATTTTGGAAAGGAACTTTAGTTGTCCAGTGAAGAATAGAATAAATAGATAAGGCAATCCCTCAACCTAAGACCAACCATTATGATACTCTATTTCTCTTTTGTAGCCCATACATGCTCATTTTATTGAGAAAGTAAGAAAGAAAAATCTTCTCATAAAAAACAATCTAATTCAAGCATTCAGACAGGAGTACATACCTGCAGGGTGCTATGTAATACAAGCTAGTAATAGGATTCAGTGTCAAGCCCTTCTTCTGAAGGAGGACTTGAGTTAAGACTAGCCTAAGAGCTTCTGCAAATATACCCGTCACCTGGTACACTGTTCCAACTATATTAAAATGAATCTCCCCATAGGATGAAATAACAACTCCAACGCTGACCAACACCATATTCGAGAACAAGTCACACCTCAATTTGTCAATGCCACATATAACAGCCATTAGGAAAGTTGCAACTGGCACTGTAACAGCAAACAGAAAGATGTAATATGAAGACCAATTATGTTACAAGAATATTATTTCAAATTGAGATAGAAGTACATACTGAGGGCTTTAAGCATCTGGATGAAGGCCACTGAAATATGAAGATAAGCAGTGTTACCAAACCTGTGATCACAGAGAATGTGTTGCCTAAACTTAGACAAAAGGTGTTAAAATGCAGATAAGACATCCAACAAGAAAAAATGCTAAACTTTTGGGGAGAAAAAAAAACACTGAAGTAGAAAATTCTGCAAGAAAATCTACATAAGCGCTTTGACAATCTTTGTATGATCTGCAGTTCATTATGTTATGCATCATGAAACTGATCACTGTGTTCCACTGCTTAAGAGACATACCACAGGCTTGATGCAAAGAAAGCGCTGATAGGAATCACACAAGTTGCATATCTGCAAGACAGATGAACATCATTAAGGGAGATGGAAACAAAGTGAGAAATTTAAAAAAAAACATTCAATATTCTTACATTTCAAATGTCATATTGACAGGTGCAACAACCTGAATAAGACAACTAGACTTGTTAGAAAAGCAAGGAGGGATAGTCCACAATGTTCCAACCATGTGGGAGAAAAGAAAGAACAAACCAGAAATCAAGAAAGAAAGAATTCTAGAAACAAAGAATGCATTCACGTAGATGAACATGCAACGGGCAGTCCTTTTTGTGACCTTGCACATTGTATAGAAGAACATGCATATGCATGCAAAACCAAAACAACAAACTCACAGAACCAAACAAGATGAAATCTGAATAAACTTCCAGTTCAACATAAGTGCAAAAGATGACAGTACAGGAAACAGGACAGAAGGCAAGGTACAATATCATAAACAACATCATCCTCTGTTCAAATTCTCAATCGTCCATAAGACAAATGAGAGGTAGGAATTCAAGCCACTTTTAATAAAGACAAATGGGATAACATCAGGAAACATCTAATTTCCATCACTTCCTAAATTTTAAATTCAAAAGGACAAAGAACTGACTGATCCTTCAATTGATTGATTAAAATGTTTTTTCAGAAAAAAAGGAGACACACTAAAAGCCTTAATATTGTTTTTTCCTTTTATTTTGTAATTGTGTTCACAGACTTTTATAATTGTTTAAATGCAACATGAGATGATGTTTTCAGGATATTGTTACAATAAATTTATTTACACTAGTTCGCGAACAATGAGAAATTGTGCCTTTGACTAGCTTCTTTCCAAACCTCAGACAATACCATGATCCTTTAAAATATCCAAAATTGCATAGTGGAAGAGTGCACACACACACACACACACACACACACACACACACACACACACACACACGAGAAGCTCCAACTGGATCAATTGGAACTGGAACAAGCACCCAACATATCATTAGAACAAAAAAGAAAAATAAGAGTAAAATCAGAACATTATACATAGTCAATTGGTGACATAAATAGCAGTTTTGTGCAAAAGCTAGGAAGATCAGGAAGGACACAGTATAACAAGAGAACGTCAACTGCACTATATAACACCTAAAAGAGAACAAAATCATACCTTGAGAACACGAACAAGAATGAATGCAACAGCACCAGAAAATCCCATGTGAATCATGGTAAGTGTTATAGGAAATGGAAAATTGAAATATTTTGGAGATAGTACCCACTGCAAGAGCAAAAACAAAACACTTTAAACAATCAAGCTCCAGGAAGGCCTATTTTGAGACAATACCAATTAGAAGCCACATACATATGAATATGTATGCACATGTGCATTTACAGCCTTCCATAGACATTAACAACTTCAGCACAAATTTACATCTCTAATAAAGTTTTTAAAAAATAAATAACACATGGGGGTCTCATGTTATAGAGGTAAATGAAAAATGTATGAAGCAGAAACATTAAAAAGTTTCATATGATCTATGCATGTTTATGAACTTCAAAGAGAACTACTAAAAGTGGCATCTATAAGGGGCCTTGATACATTTTAGCCATAGCTCCCAGATTCTCCAGTGAAATCTGCGAACCCACCAAACTGTAGCAATGGCTAGTTTACTGGGTTTTCACTTTTCATACATGTCAACCTGCAATCCACAACCAATGATCCTGGTGACTTATCATACCACTCCATCTCTTGGTTATGTTTATCCTTAATAGATTTCTCTTTCTCCATTTCAAGAATGACATGTCTCCCAATCCACTTTATATTTTGTGATGCACTTTTAGTTTTGCCGACTACAAGTCAATAGCATACAATAATAAACTGACAAAACAATGAAACCCATGGTTTCAAAATTTTCAAATCAAGATAGCACCACTGGATAGGAAATTCCTCCAAGTTGGAACTTCCTTTTGTCATGCAGAAATCTGAAACTCTAAAATTCTAATCTTGAATAACAATCTAGCAACTTCTAGTGAAGATAATCTAGGTGATTTTATCAAGTAAAAATCATGGAAGTATTGGTACTTAACTACCCATACTTCCACCACTCCACTACCTATCCGACACACATGTATGTATATGTGTGTGTGTATTGTTGCCGATTCATGGAAATTTGGGACAATTTTCCATAAGTCTGCAGATCAATTTCATTGTTTCAGATATTATTTCTAGTTCTCATTATCGCTTTATGTCTTATATGATCCTCCTCTGACATCTTTTCTCCATTTTATTTTCCATTTGAAATACTACCACAGATGCAGGAGAAACAACCATACTACTCATTAAACAAGCAGGAGATGACATTGCAAATAAATATTGACACAGCAAAAGAAAACCGAATGTTTCAATTTCAATCCTTTCTCTGAGTTGCACAATGAAACCATGTAATTGGCAAGGAAACCTCGCTATCACTTTCCAATGAAACATTACATGCTTATATTATCTCAACATCTATTAGTCAAAAGAAAATTTAAGAATCACAATGCCAAGAACAAAGAAAGGAAAGATGCTTAACCTTGTTATACAAAATAACTCCAGATGACAGCAATATGTATATTAGTAGGTAGAGATATGTAAACATAAGTGGCTTGTTGATCAACATGTCTAATCTCTTCACTGACAACAGCAAATGCCCTTTTAGTAATATTCTTAGCTAAACAGCATCAAGCGCATCAAGCATCTAACAACTGGAGGTATCCCATTTTATATCTCTGATGCCAGAATCCTGGTGGCATCATCTTCTACAGAGCAAAGAGAGGCCTTGTACTACAACATGGCCACAAATATCGTACAAAATAAGGCAGCATTGTTGGAAACGAACCAATCTCTTGACATAACACGATCTACCCTTGCCACCTAAAACATCATAAGACATGCATAAATTAGGATATGTGAGCGAGGTATCTACACAGAAGCACCCAAACAATAGTACCAATTGACTTCACAAATACATGTTCTCACTTCTCAAACCCTGCCCACAAGAACAGAAAGTCAGAAACTAACAACTTCAAGCTTGCATCTAAAGTATAAAATATTTTACTTAGATATGACATTTTGATTACTGAAAATAAAAAACCAAGAATAAAAATTAAAAATAAAATTATACTTATGCATTCCAAAATATATGTTTTTTCAGCAATTACCAAATAGAAAAAACTGATAAATGAATAGTAAAGTGTCTTGGAGCCATGCATCTCAAAATATATATTTTTTTTCTATGGACCAACTTATAACGCAAAGTCATCTGCTTGTGTTTCATGGTTTTGATGATCGAAATTCCCCTAAAACAAATACAATAAGCTGAACAGGCATACTAACATTTATCCAAGCTAAGCTTTCCAAGTTTCCAACATAAAACAAGATAAATGAGTCAATTTATACAGAACTTCTTCCACATCTATGTCACATGGGTGCGGGTGCCGCGGGTGCGGGTGCCGCGGGTGCGGGCGCGGGGATTCGGCACTTCCAAAAAACCCGGGTGCGGGGGTGCGGCAGGGGCAAAAATGTAATATATATATATAAGGGGGTCTGGGGTTCCCCCAACGCGGGTTTTTTCAAATTTCATTTTATATAGAGCTGCACGATAGCGCACCCATCTCGTCAGGAGAAGAGTTCGTCAGGAGAACAGTGAATGCTAATAGCCAGCAAGGCTACCACTATCATTATCATTTATTATGGAGAGAGAGCAAGGCTACCACCATCATTATCATTTATTATGGAGAGAGAAAATCCTTTACGAAAAGAAGGATTTTGAAAAGGCAGGAGCAGCAGCAGCTGTCAGTAGCTGTCAGCAGATTTTTTTTTAAAAAAAAAAATCCGCAGCCCATTTCATAGGGCAAATTTAAAAAAAAATCCAAAAAAAAATGGACCTAAATGATCCTGGGTGCGGTCAACGCATTGACCGCACCCGGTGCCGCACCCGCTCCCGCGTCGAGTCGCGTCGACGCGGGTGCGGCACCCTGCTAGCCGAATCCCTGTGACATAGTTCCACATTATTAAACTTCATTATCCCGGTAATTTTAGTAAATCTTGCCACAAAATTAAACAAAAACATTGGAAATCCTGCCCTAATTCACCCAATACAGGCAAATTGCTTTAACAATTTTAACAGTATAAATATTTACACCCAAGGAAAAATTCAAACTAAATAATGAAAAAACCCTTTATTTGAAAGGCGAATTTTTAATGGTCTTGAAATTAGATTTACATGTCTAGAAACGAAAAGACAGAGAAAGAAACCCCAAGAAAATATGATGTTTCCACATTTTGACATACTTTTCCTACCTAAGCATTTCTCGTGGCTTCAAAACTATGTCACAGGGATTCGGCTAGCAGGGTGCCGCACCCGCGTCGACGCGACTCGACGCGGGAGCGGGTGTTGCACCGGGTGCGGTCAACCCAATCATGGGTGCGTTGACCGCACCCAGGATCATTTAGGTCCATTTTTTTTGGATTTTTTTTTTTAAAAAAATTGCCCTATGAAATGGGCTGCGGAATTTTTTTTAAAAAAAATCTGCTGACAACTACTGACAGCTGCTGCTGCTCCTGCCTTTTCAAAATCCTTCTTTTTCGTAAAGGATTTTCTCTCTCCATAATAAATGATAATGATGGTGGTAGTCTTGCTCTCTCTCCATAATAAATGATAATGATGGTGGTAGCCTTTTCAAAATCCTTCTTTTTCGTAAAGGATTTTCTCTCTCCATAATAAATGATAATGATGGTGGTAGCCTTGCTCTCTCTCCATAATAAATGATAATGATGGTGGTAGCCTTGCTAATCCTTCTTTTTCGTAAAGGATTTTCTCTCTCCATAATAAATGATAATATGATGGTGGTAGCCTTGCTGGCTATTAGCATTCACTGTTCTCCTGACGAACTCTTCTCCTGACGAGATGGGTGCGCTATCATGCAGCTGTATATAAAATGAAATTTGAAAAAAACCCGCGTCGGGGGAACCCCCGGACCCCCTTTATATATATATATATATTTACATTTTTGCCCCTGCCGCACCCCCGCACCCGGATTTTTTGGAAGTGTCGAATCCCCGCACTCGCACCCATGTGACATAGCTTCAAAATTTAGATCGATGAGAAAGTAAAGAAGAAAAGCATTGTTTCGGAGAACGAAAGTGCGATAAAGATTATGAAAAACTGAGATTTGTATGTTTAACACAAAAAAATGGGCTTTGAAAGACTTTTCAATCGTTTTACCCCTAGAAATGTACGAGACAAGTTCAATTTCTCTTGTGTTTGTTGTGAGTCAGTTTATTGGTCAAGAGTTTGGGGAATTCGAAAAAATGCAGTGGATTCAAAGAGATGAGTTTCTTAGTAGAGAAATTAGGTCAAGACGATCAAATCAAGAGGTTTCTTGCAAGAAATGTATGAGACGAGTTCAATTTCTCTTTTGTTTGTTGCAAGTGAGTTTCTTGGTCAAGAGTTGAAGGAGACGGGCTCCGAGAGGGATTCTTATTGAGTTGAAACATGAAAATATTGATTACAAAGAAGAGGATAATCATTGTAAAATATTAGGGGTAAAACCATTGAGAAGTCTTTTGAAGCCCGTCTTTTCTGTGTTCCGCATACAGATCTCAGATTTTTCGTAAACTTTATCACACTTTCTTTATGAAATAGTAGTGTACTAGCATGTGGTGGGCCTTTACAGCGATCAATCTCCTCCCTTGTCTTGCTCTACTCAATCCCTAGGTTTCTCATCTTTCCTTTTTCGCTCCTTATCCTTGAACTTCTCTTCGCACTTCCAGTCAACTTTGTTTTCCCCACAGCCTCTCAAGCTTCAAAATACTCCTTATCTTTATTTTTTGTGTTACCTTTAGTAATTTCCTCTTATCGTCAAGGTTCAGAATTATCAAATGATGGCACTGGGGATCTTCTCCAATGATCTTTTGATTCTTTCCAGCTCAAGTGTGTAATTCCCCCCACATAGGCATCCTTTTCCATCTTAGTTTCATATTTAATATTTGTTACAGGTTCTCTCTCAGATTTGAGATCCTTGTCATCTCCTCTATTCTCTAACAGCGTATCTTTTTCAGCTTTTAACAACTGGGAATCTAACCTTGGTTCCCCATATAGCTCCCTAACTTCTACCTTTGCCTCTCTAACTTCAGACCTGGAATCTCTGATATCCTTTAATTTCCTTGTGTCTGTCCTAGCATCAGTACTGGTTGAATGTTCCAATGAAGGATCAGAAGAAGGTACTCAATAAATGGGAAGAACACCAAATCCTTTATCAACATCACCAGACTCAGATCACGGGCCTTCTGCCAATCGCCCATCTAGCCTAGGTTCAAATGGTGGATGATAGTCATTTATAACAGATTGTGTTCATTGTCCACTAGGATTTGAAAATGCAGTGGTATCTTCAAGTGGGTGTTTCATTGTAAATGTGAGATGGCTTCCATCATCATGTGGTCTTTTAGGAGGACCACTCGTATCGTTCTTCAATGTTATAATACACCAATTCCCACACACAAAAAAAAGAATCACCAAGCTCCACCTTCAATGATAGTGGCATTTGACAAGCACCCACTGAGAAGAAAATTTTCATTGTTGTCTAAAAAAATTTAGCAATTTCTCTTGTACAGAAAAGCATAAGAGTAAAAAATGGGCATACCTAATACCTTAGTTCATGCTTGATTTCACAGCACAATAATTCATCAAATGTTTCGCACATTAGCTCAAAACAATTTATAAGTAGCATAACACTAGAAATGAAACATACTTGAATCCAGGCACTTGAAATAATAAAGGGATGGACACAATCTACCTTTTTTTTAATGTTACACCATACCGAGTTCCCAAAATCTGTGTTTTTATTCTACAGGCAGATTTTCACAGAGAACCTTTTACCATCAATGACTCCCTAACATCCACATATCAATACCACATACTCAGATAAATTGCATAAGCAGTTTCAAACTTATTACTAGTACAGGTTCTGGACATACTTGCCAAATCTTACTTTATTTTCTCTTCATTCAAGCATTATGATTAGCGTAAAGTCTGAACATACTTTCTCTTTATACAAACTCATTCTAGCGTGCTAAATGTTGGAAAATAGCAGTTAAATGATCTGATACTCTTTTGCTTACATGTTACCACAGCGAAAAAAACCAATTATATGATTTGTAGGTCCTTTCCATTCTCCCCTGTTACAGCATTCATTTTCACTTAAAAGACACCATCTTCAACAAAAGACCCTCCATACAACCATATATGTAATAAACAACCAGCTACAGAATTTGGTGCAAGATCATATTGATAACTGACTAACTAATCAAAGCCACACTCACATCAGAAGTGACATATCAGAGTCTTGATTTTTCTGAGGGATCATCGCGAACATGTTTCCTTAATTCCATAGACGCAAAAAAGGAGATTTTTCAGTGGTAAATATTCATAATTGACAATCAAATCAAAACCATATTGTCATCAAGAATAGAGTGAACATATGATAAACTCCTGTTTTCTCGGCAAACATCAACAACACATACTTCCCGCTCATGGAGAGGGAGAAAATAAAAAGGAAATTCTTCAGTGCTAAAAAAGAATGATTTTGACAACAGAGACCTTTCCACTGAAACCAAATATACAGTCTCTACGGTATCTAAAGAGTCCCAATCCTCATAACTGACCCTCGAATTACTTCACGTGCAAAAATCTAAGGACCTGCTTTTGTACTTCAAATATCAACAGAAAATGGTTCTCCTAATTTCTTTTGCAATCGGTTTCACCTAAAAGCCGAGATACCATAGTCTGTACTTCCCTTGCCCCACAATCTTTTGCCATGAATCTGCTTGTATTCATCAGATATAAACAGAAAAAGATTCCCTTAATTCCATTTGCAATCCTTTTCACCTAAAAGTATAGATACCATAGTCCGAACTTCCCTCGCCCGGCAAACTAACACACCAATGCAGACAACAAAAACATAAAAAACAAAAAAGGCAGGATTCCAGACTATTTGTGTAAACTACTCAAAAATCTTCATTTTATATGAAGCAAAATATCTTCCTCTTCGATTTTTCGTGTATACCAATCCAAAAAAAAACACCAAAAATACGTAATAATCAACTATAAATAAAACCGCAAAAATAGATTCATCTGGAGATAAAACCTTTAATCTACAGAAAACAAGTCCCCAAGATTCATCACATCATTTAAAAACCAATATTTCATGTAGACACCACAAGAATCAATCCATAGAGAAATCTTCAGGAAAATACCAAAATTGACGCGCTAAATACACAGAATGAGGCCTAAATTCTCAGATCTCTTTATTTTTAAGCACAAAAATTAGAAGAATCAGGAGAAAGAGAGCGAAAGAGAGACAACTTAGGGTTTCCACAAGAGAGTAAGTGGAAGGAAAAACGATAGGAAACGAGTTGGAAGAAGATACAGATCTTCGCCTCCTCGTTCTCCGCGCGCGCTCTTCGTCTTCTCTATTCCCCCCTCTTTGAATTCACTCACACAAGAAGAAGAGGAAAAGAAAAAATGACTCCTGAGAAAAAAACAGACCCCGTGAACGTTCTCTCATTATATAGTGGCCGGGAGAGTGAGCTCGTGGCCTGTCGGCTGTCGGCCGTCGGAGGGACACTGTTGTAAATAAGCTCAAATAGAAGAGGAATTTTAATTTTCTTTTATTTTGTGTTTTTAACGGACTTGAAACTCACGGTTTATAATAACCCCCAAGCAGTACCACCCCTGAATCCCTGATCATCGTAGGGTCTACCCAACCCATACCCGAATGGCCCAGCCCGAATCCATGCCCACTTGTCCAGACAGACCCGACCCAATTAGTGACCCGCCCGAAACCAGGTCCTTCCCTTGTCGGGTTTGGGTTTGGGTTTGGGTTTGGCACAGTTTTATCAAGCTAGTG
Organism: Nuphar pumila; assembly: GCF_984573655.1. NCBI lineage: Eukaryota > Viridiplantae > Streptophyta > Magnoliopsida > Nymphaeales > Nymphaeaceae > Nuphar > Nuphar pumila. The sequence goes on from NC_143261.1 coordinate 53,685,196, forward strand.
CTGGTTCAAGTTGTGATGTAAACGTGTTGGACACGGGTTGGATTCTTGGAATACAGAGTTTGACCTAACCATTTGACCTAATCAGGTTTGGATTTTGATTCAGAGTCATATGGGATCAGCTAAAACCCGTTCCTGATACTGATTAGGTTTAAAATCAGACATTTACACGAGATTTAGGCAGGTTTGGATCTTAATTGGATTTGAACTCAGATTCGGATGCAAAACTCAAAAGTGATCCAGATTCAATAGCTCATTGGATCCGATTTTGGCTACAGAATGGTCTGAATCTGACTAATGGGATTTGGAATCAGGTCAGATGTCGTATAATATTCAATCCTTTGACATCCCTAGGTTCAAGCCAAGTCTAGCACTTTCGAGCATGATGGGTTCAACATAAAGATGCAAAAGGTTCGGATCCTATAATAATTTATGAAAGAAAGAAAAAACCATATATGCATGTATATAATAGTAAGAGAACACAAACCCATAACATATTGTTTACTTTTATATAATGATGACAAATAACATATTATATATCATAGATCACGGATGCATGAAGGTTTAAAAAAACTTTAAGCATTAGGATGACTCACATTTTTTATATAATAATAATCAAGTCTCGGTAATCAAGATATTTTTTAATAATAATCTTTTTTTATTAACTTTAAAAGATAAAATATGATGATATCATCCCACATGCATTATATGACATGGTTGATTAAGCCATCATGAAAATTTTCTTCTAACAACTTTACTTCTCAATAAATGACATAGGTTCATTTTAATTACTATATAATATCATTAAAGTTTTTTATAAGTTATTAAATTAAGCATTAATACCAATCTTAAAAAATATGATAGGATAGAATAAAAAAATAACCTATAAACTTTATGAAATTCAAATACTACAAGAAATATTATCAATTAGTATGACATATTCACATATGTTTGCTATTAAGTATTAAATTTTATGACTTTATTTTATGAGAAACAAATATATCTATTTTTTATTTAAAATAGTTATAGTAATGATATTAGCTATACACTTCTATACATGATCCATATGACATATCAATTAAAATATATAAATAAAATCTTCGTGACTAAATCAATATTCTAAATTAGTATATAATCTTCATGATCTATATGATCATAAATAATCAATTGAAATATCTAAGCTTATCTAGATTGATCAAATTTTAAATAATATATATTTGAAATTAAAAAATAAACATGTAATTATAATCAACAATTATAAATAAGATTGCTTATTTAAATAAGCAATTAAATCTGCCAAAACAAAAACAGTCTTTTCTCTTTGATTTTCATGCAATTTCAGACATAATAGAGGAAAATTTTGCTTTTGGCTTAAAAAGACATAAATAGATAATTGAATAAGCTTTCCAATACATCAAAATCACTGAAATCTGATATACGGTTTCAAAGTTATGGCTTTCGCAAGTTGACTATATCAAGTGCTAACTGATTTTAGATATGATCAGATTAAAATATATGTAGAGGATACAAGTATGAATTTAAATAAATAATATACATAAATTAATACTAACATAAAGAGAAAAAATATATATCTTTCACTAGTGAAAGCTTTCAAATTCATGTTGATTGAAAAAAAAAAGGCACGAGACTAGATGGACTTACTTTAACTTGAACCATAATTAAAATAGGATTGAACTCAAGCTTTTGTGTCGACCATAGGTTTAAGAGCACACTGAACGGGGTGAACATGAACTTGTCTCTTGGCTACATGGCACAAGACTACCCAAAATGATTTCTCTATTGCTCATCGCTAGAGTGTGACCCTTTATTTATAGAATATGAGGATTTCAGTCTCTTATTAAGAAAAAAAGTTTCAGTTGATGCCAACCTCCAACCACACTTTCTCAATTGATAAAGTCATCACTCATTATATAATATTTTTAATTAAAATAAGACTCTAAAAGTTATAAAAAAAAATTAAATACTAAACAAAAATTAACAAACATAATAATTACAAACATATTCCAGAAATGAGATGTATAAAAAATTTGTTTGGCAAATCATGACTTCATCTTAATATATTTATATTTACTAGTATATTATATGGGACCACATTGAAAGACTTAGTAGAGGTCTGACCTTAATATAATGTGTTCATACTAGTTACCCTTATGAGCATCAGAAAAACTTTGCTCACCCAATACATAGACATATGATATCAATATAAGACTTCTTGATTGTCTAAGATCAAAGTTCACGTAGCCAATCATATCTCAAAGGCTACTAACAAGCGGATTTATTAACCATTGTCTCTCAGTAGAGTTACCTGCCCTCATGCATATCAAATTACCTAACTGGCAGATATACAATGTCAGATCGACGACAAGCATGTGTGTCGCATGCACCATGGTGTTTGTTGAGTTCTTGGGTGATTTTTTTATATTGACATTATGAGTAGGTTTATCTCTTGAAGAAATCATCTTCAATAGATTCTTGCAAAAAAAAAAAAGATACACGACACCTTAACTGACTCAGGCTTATGCATCTAACCTGATTTGTGAGACATCAAAGGCAGTGTATCACAAGTATTTAGGCTAGAGTTTTTTTTCATCTTCAAATTAACACAACTCATATAAAACTAGATAAGATCTTGTATAAATGATAATTGTATAACAAATGAACATAATTATAGTCATATCACTACAAGAAATCAGTGAATTAGCGATGACCCTACTTCGTCGCTAATCCATCTCTAACGTGTTTAGCGACAGAATAACGACGGATGACTTTCATCGCAAAATTATAGTCGCTAATTAGCGACAAAAACTATTTGTCGCCCGTTTCGTCGCTAATTTGTGATGAATTAGCGAGCGGCAAGTTCTGTCGCAAAGTCGTCGTTACTATACAAAGATTTTGGTTTTGCGACAGATTAATATCCGTCGGTAATGTTGGCGCTAATATAGTGACAAACCCAGTGACGAATTAAGATCTATCGTAAAAACAATGACCAGCTAGTAAATAGTGACGAATTAAAATTCATCCCTAATCCGTACCTAAATTGCATACTGATACCAAATAGCAACAGATATTTCTGTCGCTAATCCGTCGCAAAAAAGGAAAAAAAAATGTTTAAAACATAAATATCAAGAAAAAAATTCTCGTAATACAATTTGTATTTCCTATACAATTTATATTTCCTGTGAATAAAATACAAAGTACACATCAAAACACATATAAAAGGAAACTAAAACAATTAATCGATCCACTATAAAATTCGCAAGTTCTAATTATTTACAATTGAACATTAAAATTTTTTAAACAAAAAGAATGTGCAACAAATACAACACATGAATCTAATCATCGCCAAGTTTCTGTGTGTCCTCTTCTTCATTGTCTTGATCTGCGCCTTCAGCTCCACTACGCTGATTAGCGCCAACAACCTATAAAAGAAAAGAAAGGTTAGTATTGATAAACAAAACATACTGAAATAAATTACATGCAATGCACCTAAGTTAAGGCAATCAAAGTAACATGAAATCTAACGACATACAATACATAACATGAAACTTTCATACCTGAAATTCACCTGCAGACGAAGTTTCCTTATTATGAAAAAAATTGCTCAACTCATTACGGACAACGTCGAAAATTGCTTCATATAAGTAGTCACGCATTGTGTCCTTAACGAGCTGGCGTATACTATCCCAAGAATTAGGCAGGTCAGTCGGATGCTTGGAGTTGATGCCAACGGGAGAACTCTGTGAGTAGTGACTGGAGGAAACAACGACTGGTGATGTGTTCATATTACTCCCAAACCCAAACACACGACCATTTTTTGGTTCACCTGTTGCAGTCACCCATGTTGCAGGATCAAAAGGTGGATGCTGAATGGAGTCATCGCCATATTGTTCTATCATCTGTTGCTCATATGACTCCTATAAAGTAATGATTACAATATGAATTAACAATTAAGAATTACAATGTCTATGATAACTTGTATATTACAATGATTATTAATACAATAACTACATATCGTTGTCGTTCTCGCCTTCTTTGATATGAACCCTCCCGTGGTCTTATGTTTATGTGTTTCAACAAATACATCCTTGTATGGCACAATGCCTTTTTTTTCTGCTTCCTGCGAAGTTAAATGATAAAAGAATTATTTAACAGGTTTGCAACAATACTTATAAAATTGACAATATATATATTGATGAGTTACCATTTTCTTCAGATGGCGCCCAAAAGTCTTAGATTCACCTGTGTGTAGATGGGCATCAAGCATTTTCGCTTGATTTTGTGCAGCTTTCGCTGAGCGGTTTCGAAATTCATGCCCCACCCACTTGTTGCACATTGCATCCCAAACATTTGACCTGATAGTAGGAGGTTCATGACCCTTCCATTGCAGTGGATCATTTATCCCGCCAGATGTTTTTCTTGCTGCAGTCTTCATATTGTGCAGCATGTCTGCAAATCGATTGACAGCCACCTTCTGCCACACATTTCTTGCATCTTGTTCCTCCATCGTAGTTGCAAAGCGATTCGAAGCCTACAAATATTTTCAGAAAGTTAGTAGACATGACTATAACAAAAAATTAAATATGAAACACATTAACTATATGAAACAATTGTATATCGTGAATGATGATCATAATTTGTCCAACACCTCCTTCGGGTACTCTTTCCATTAAGCGACTGGTCCTGGTAGATGTTAAAGTAGTGAATTTCTAATATCTCGTATTACTTCTTATGGCTTGAACCTCGCGCTACACATGAATTGGTATACATTAACTATCAATATACAATATTTATAAGATAAGTAATAAGTGAAAATAAAATACTTACGGTCGATTATCGATATACACTATTTGAATGAGTCTTCTTGTGTCAGACTGAGAAGATCCTACATCCTGTGTTGGCTCGTGACTTGTATGAACAACTGGTGTAGGTAGATCATGTATAGGCGAAACATCATTTGTAGAAAAATATGTTAGAAATTCTCAGAATATATATTTAAACTAATCAAGTATACAATTAGTTAAATGATATACCTATCAAAGCAGCCCGTGAAGATGAAGGCTGAGACTGGCTAACACTATATGAACAACCACTATAACCTCCACTAACCATATTCTAACAAATAAAAAATGTCATGCAATACATTCAAATAATTTGAAATCATTCACATCAAGTATTGCAGTACATCAAAATCATTCAAATATGTTATAATACATTCAAATCATAACTCGATATGAATCGAAGATACATAATCAAAGAATAAAAAATAATTTTGTATAATATTCAAACATTGGAATACCTTCAAATCATTCACATCATTGCAATATATTTCAATACATTCAAATAATTTAAATCATTTACATCAAGTATTGCAATACATTCCAATCATTCAAACACGTTATAATACGTTCAATAAAGGTTTGTATTACAAGATTTTGCTCACTAGCTCAAAAATTCTTCCTCATCACTTGTTTGACTTTCATATTCTTTCTCTTCCTCCTCTTCTTCATTGTTTGCCCATCCACTTGGTATATCATTTGGATCACATTCTTTCATGAATGAAGTATCGACCAATGGAGATATGACATGCATATCATGCGCGACATCGTGACCGTAAGAGAAGTCATAGATATCATCTGATTGATAGTAATCACTCTCTTCAGTTAACTTGTCTTTCTGTAACTAATCATACTCAGGATATAGTTTGGACTTCACCTTGCAAACTGTCCACCATTCATTTCTATCTGACTTCTTTATACTCGGATATGAAGTATAGTAAACTTGTTGAGCTTGCGAGGCTAATATGAATGGTTCATATGTTTCAAACCTTGATTTATGATTCACCTTCATAATGCATGAGGCTTTGTCAACTCTTATTGCAGTTGGATCAAACCAATGACACTTGAATAAAACTACTCTATTATTTATGCCTATGTAAGTCAACTCTATTATTTCCTCTATAACACCGTAGTAATCATGTTCATTTTCACCGTAACTGCTATCCTTGACACACACACCACTATTCATCGTTGATTTATTTATACCGTAGTTTTTGTATGAAATCGATAACCATTTACGATATACCCGTTATAACATTGCACAATTTTGGTCGAACTATTTTATAAATCACATATTCCTTGATCTTTAACATCACCACGACAAACCTACAAACATAAACAATGAAGAAGACAATTTATGATCACAACCAATTAAGTAACTTAGTATTGCTTGCACGTAGACAATTTATGTCATTGTCCTTACCAACTCTTTCAACCACTCCATAAACTTAGTTTCACGTTCTTTTTGCACTTCTACATCAGTGAGATGTGGAACTTCTCTTCGTAACTCCAGATCAAATTGTCTGCACTTAACAAGTACTTATATTACTGAACCATGTATGCACATATAGAAAATAAAAGGATTTAGATTTGTGTTACGTCTACAGGTACTTACTCGATGTATGAGTTGATCGCTGAGCAATTAAAAAGAATATAGATTTGTGTTGCGTCTTGCTCTCGATCTGCCAAGAGTTTTGATCGGCAACTACCAAATGCATGCCCAAGTGGTTGAAACATCGACAGTTTGTCAGCTACAATAAATTGTTCTTCATCATCGTTACGAGGTGGGCATGTGTAATGTGTTGGAATGTGAGGTTCAAAGTACATAGATGAGAATTTTGAAATCTCTTCTAAAGTATGCGCCTCACAAATAGAGCCTTCTACTCTTGCTTTATTTCAAACCTTTTTTTGAGGTCAAACATGCATCTGTCAAAAATATACATCTCAAGTTTGAAATATCTGTCATTGAAGAGAAAAATATAAGAAAAAATATACCTTTCAAATGGGTACATCCACCGATATTGCACAGGACCACCAACCCTTAGTTCATATGGCAAATGTATGATCAAATGTTCCATAACATCAAAAAATGTTGGCGAAAATATCTTCTCTAGCTGACAAATAGTAGTGATGACAGAATCCTCGAGATTCTTTACCTCAGATACTACGATTTCTGATGCACACAATGTTCTAACAAATCTACTCAACTCAAATAATACCCCCCATATAGGTTTGTCTAACATATCATGGAATGCTAGGGGTATCAATCGTTACATAAAGATATGACAATCATGGCTCTTCAACCCATATAACTGTTCATCGTCGTTCTTCACAGCCCGAGCAATGTTAGAGATGTATCCATCTGGAAATCTCAATTGTCTCAACCATTGACATATCTGCTTTATTTTATCAGATTGAAGCACGTATCTTGCCTTTGGTTTCAGTACTTTGCCATTATACTCTTTGAGTTCCAATTCTGGTCTTTTGTATATTACTTTTAAATCTATACAGGCCTTCGGATTATCCTTCGTTTTTCTTTTAACATTCATTACTGTATTGAATACATTATAAAACACAATTTTCTCTATATGCATCACATCCAAATTATGTCGTATCAATAAGGTCGGCCAATATGGTAGTTCTCAAAATATAGTTTTTTTTGTCCAATTGTGATCCTTCCCAAATCCAAGGAAGGGCGTCAGACTATGGGCATCTGTTAATACATATGGAAAGTATCACAATTTTCTTAAAATCTCTATGCCAGACAATCTTGTCGGTAGACATTCCATTTCAGTTGTGCTTGCTCGAAACACATTCTTTTGTCTTCGGAACGAATGGTCGCTGAATATAAATCGATGATGACAATCAAACAAGCACGACTTCCTTACATGCATCAATCTAAATGATTTTGTATCCTCCATACAGTACGAACATGTCAACCTCCTATGCGTGCTCCAACCAGATAACATATTATATGCAGGAAAGTCACTGATTGTCCATAGAACAGTAGCCTTCATATTAAAATTTTGTTTTTTGTGGGCATCGTACGTGATAACACCATCATCCCATAGTACTTTTAGTTCATCAATCAATGACCTTAAATATACATTAAGATTTTGGTCAGGTGAGGTCAGACCAGGGATAAATAGAGATAAGAAAATATTCTGACGCTTCATACACAAGCATGGTGGAAGGTTGTATGGAGTTACAAATACTAGCCAACATGAGTATGGAGTTAATCTACCCCCAAATGGATTAAATTCATCTGTACATAGACCGAGTCTAACATTTCTCACTTCCATTGTGAAGTTCTGATGAGTACGATCAAAGTGCTTCTAAGCTTCCTCGTCAACAAGATGCATGATCTTATCTTCATCATGTCAAACTTTATTTGCATGTCATCTCATGTGTTTAGCTGTCTTTGAAGACATATACAATCGTTGCAATCTAGGGGTGATAGGAAAGTAGCAGAGCGACTTGTATGAAACTTTTTTTGATCTTGTGCTACCATTGCTTCTTGTCTTTGACTTTAATCGAGGATGCCCACAGGACGGACATGATATGTTGTTTTCTAGATCCTTGAAATACGACATGCAGTGATTTGGACAAGTATCTATCTTTTGATACCCCATACCTAGAGCGTTGACCATAACCTTCGCACGATAGAAATTTTGTGACAATTTCTCATCTTTGGGCAATATACTCTTCACTATTATGCACAAACGGTCAAAACATGATTGACACAAATTATACTCGAACTTCAAATTCAGTAGTTGAATAACTGCAGACAAGATAATGTGACTCTCACAACCATTCCAAAGTGGCTCATCAGCATCTCTAAGTAAATCATAAAATCTACTAGCTGCATCGTTTGATGCTTCTTCCTCTACCCCAATTTTTACATCACTAGGACTCATAGTAGAACCCAGTTCTGTTTCTGTGACATCAAATATCAAATCCATATATGGATTATCGTGCATCACATCCACCTATGCGCCAAAATTGTTCTTAAATTCTTCACCATGAAAGGTTCAATTTTGATAATCACTCACAAAACCCTTTCTGTATAGGTGATGTCTAACGCCATGAGGTTCTACAAATCGATTGTTCTTACAAATCTTGCAGGAACATCTAATCTGACCTGTAAGATCCACTGTACTGACACTTGCCGTTGCAAATTCAATAAAACTTTCAACATCATCCATATATTCATGCGATACTTCCTTGTCAACTATCCTACGGTACATCTATTCACAGTTTGCAGTCATTTTATCGTATGATGTTACGAATAGTATCCTAACCAATTAAAAGAGAATCATCAAACTGCTATGATGAAAAAAATAGCAAATTTATTATGTAATATATGATGCATGTTATATATTTGATATATATCTTATTCACACACACACACACACACACACACACACACACATATATATATATATATATAGATATATATATATATATATATATATAATGTTATGCAATCACAAAAACTATGATGCATGCATTGATAATTTAATATTTTCATATGCAAACTATTTATAACACGATACATTCATTTGAAGCATGCTTTCATTATACAATTTTACATGAAGTTATAATCAAATTGAAAGTAACTACATGCAAGCATGGATACAATCACATCAAACATTACAATACATCCAAATCATTCATATAAAAAAAAAGTTAAACATGTATCTACAGCAAACACACTCAAATATCCCACTAACTACTACCATGCCTAGCATGAAATCCGTACTCCAAAAATAAGAACACTTCTATTCACATACATTAAAATCATGCTCAACATGATCTCCAAACTCCATCAAAACAGTCCTAAATATCAACAACTAAGTGAGTGTGTGAACAGAAAAGTGTTACATCCAAAAAATTAAATAACATGTGATGCACTTGCATCACTTACTCACCACAGGTATTTACCCAATTTGAATTGTTTTTGCCTTTCAATTTTTTTCTTATTTCTTTTTGCATTGCATTTTTTATAGCATGTGATGCTTAGCAATAAGCATCACGCAATTTGCTCAGCAATGTACCTGCAAAAAACATATATACAAAACAATACAGGGAGGAGGTTTGACCCCTCTCTGGCAAAAAAAATTAACAGGGAGGGGGATCGACTCCTCCCTTGCAAAAAAAAAGAGGGTCGAGCAACCTTCTGCCTCTTATCGGCCGCTCGAAACCCGAAAGAGAGAGAGGGGGTGAGAGATGTGGCAGGGGCCACCGACCTCCTCCCGGCCTTCCGACAATGAAACAGAGAGAGGGGAGGGCAGAACAGGGGTTGTCGGCCCTCCGGCAACCCGGCAACCCTAAGAGAGTGAGGGGGGCGAGAGATGCGACAGAGGGCCACCGACCTTCTATCGGCCTCCCAACAACGAAATAGAGAAAGGGGAGGGCACTGTTTCGGCTTGCCGGCCCTCCGGCAACCCGAAACAGAGTAAGGGGGGCGAGAGACGCGACAGGGGGCCACCGGCCTCCTGCCGGCCTCCCGGCAACAAAACAGAGAGAGGGGAGGGCACTGTTTCGGGTTGCTGGCCCTCCGGCAACCCGAAACAGAGAGAGAGGAGGGCACGACAGGGGTTGCTGAAATTTTTCAAAGATGTGGTTCTTTCTAAAAGGCTTTCTCAAAGAGAGGTTTACACTAAAAGAACAATTTTAAAAGGGGCTTCTAAGCCATTTTTTCGTATTTTTCTTTTTTATTTCTATTTTTTTGGGTTCTTTTCTTTGTATTTTCTAATTTTTTGGTATTTTTGAAATAAAAACTTTAAAACTATGGGAAAATAAGGGATTTAAAAACCATTTTGTACTTTTTGAGAAATATTTACAAAAGAAGGGTTTTCTGAGAATTCAGGTTTATCCTTTGAAAATTTTCTTCAGAAAATGGGTTTGGATTAGGATTTTGAAGAAATATTCGAGTTTTGAACCTTGAATCAGGAAATATAGGACAATAGATCTAAAATGGATACCAGATAAACTGTTTGAGCCTTTCAAAAAATATTTTTGGTATTTTTAAAAAATTTAAATTTAAAATTGGATAACGAAGCTCAGATTTAAATTTTGGTACTGGATCCGGTTCCGTAATTGAGTCAGATATAGAAAATAGATTTGATTCGAGTAAAATCTGAGAAATAAACTAGAATTTTGATAGAAATTGACTCAATTAATCAGAAAATGGAGGCCAAGCACAAAAAAGAAATATTTACAAAATTTTGAAAAATTTGGGGTGTTCACAGATACCCCTCTTTGCTACTAAGCCGGTTGAAAGCTAGGCTTAGTGGCAAAGCGAACACTCTAAATTTTGAAAAATGCCCCAGTCCGTAAATCTGAACTAGGTGTGGAAGAATTATTTTGAAAACATGGTTTCTCAGGCTTAAAACCTTATCCTAAAACCAATAATATCCTACCTGGGCGATTTGCTTGACAAGAGTTTGGTAATTAACATGATCACCACAAATTCCCTAATGTGCCTCTTGGACAATTTCTATAGCCTCATCTTTGTCTAAACATCTGGCATACTCGGAACTGAACCCACGACAATAGAGAACATTGGCAAGAATGAAATAGCAGACGGACATGCAATGAATTGCTCGTTGTTCCCTTTTTGGCATTTCTAGTGAGAATTCACCAATTTCAATGAAATTCTTAATATCTTGATACCAAGGTTTCTCTTTCTGATTAACTTGATTTACTTGCTCAGCTGAAATAAAGGCAGGTTGATCACGCCTACCAACTTCAAAGGAATGACATGATTCACTGCCTTTAAATGACAAAATGGAGCCCAAGCTAGCCAAACCATCGGGGGGCGAGAGACGCGATAGGGGGCCATCGGCCTCCCGGAAATAAAACAGACAGAGGGGAGGGCACGGCAGGGGTTGTCAGCCCTCCGACAACCCGAAAGAGAGTGAGGGGGGCGAGAGACGCGGCAGAGGGCCACCAGCCTCCTGCAGGCCTCCTGGCAACAAAACAGAGAGAGGGGAGGGCATTGTTTCGGGTTGCCGGAGTTCAGGTTGTCAGCCCTTCATCAACCCGAAATAGAGAGAGAGGAGGGCACGATAGGGTCCGGCAACCCGAAAGAGAGTGAGAGGGGCAGGACCAAGAAGAAGGTGAAGAAGAGGGGTGCGGGGTCACCTTCGGTTGTCAGATGAGAGGACGACGGCTGGCGGGTGGGTGATGGGAGGATGCAGAGCGACGGGTGGGTGACGGGAGGATGCAGAGCGACGGGTGGTCGACGGGAGGTCGTGGGGCGGCAGGTGGCCGATGGGAGGTCGTGGGGCGGTGGGCAACTGACGGTAGGTTGACGGGTGGACGGGCGACGAGAGCTCGACGGCCGGCAATAGAAAAATGAAAGGGAAAAGTGGCTCAAATTAGGGATTTACGAGAAATTTAACGACGGATTAGCGACGGTCAAATGTCATCGCCTATTCCGTCGCAATTGTGCGACGGAGTAGCGACAAAATTGGTATGTCGCTAATTTGTTGTTAGGTAGCGACGGATTAGCGTCGGACTAATTTCCGTTGCTAAGTCCACAAATAATTCGAATGGTAGCGATGGATATTTTGCTCTCGCTAAGCCATCGCTAATAGGCGACGGAAAAAATCTGTCGCCAATATCCCTCGCTATTTGGAGTTTTTCTTGTAGTGTATTTGAATATTAATGAATTTCATTAAAAGTTATTGAAAGCCATATAAAATTTCTAACAAAGAAAGACCCACCTTCTTAGTTAGATGATAAATCGGAAGAAGGTAAAGAGGAAGCTGGTTGAGGGAATGTTGCAGAAGAACTCATCTGCCAGACAAAGATAAGTACCGGGCATGCCAGGTATGAGTCTTACAAATAATTTTCTGCTCTAGATCATGCCAAAGAGAGGCTCTGGGGTTCCAGATGTCGATCTTCATGCCCAAGTAGTTGATAGGAAAATAAAAAACATGGCAACTGAAAAGGGCTTGGGACGAAGTCAACCATTGCTTGCGGTGCATTGAGAAGGACTAATTGACATTTCTCCTCGCTGATAGAGAGGCTAGAGAGAGTTCCCATCAGGTGCAATATGATTGCACAAATATTTGTGCATTAAGCACCTGATAAACCTCTATCAGGCCTTGAGCCCCACAGCTGACAGGCCCTGTTTCCAAGAGGGAGGGTGATAAGGTACTTAATGCACAAATATTTGTGCAATCATATTGCACCTGATCTTTTCACAGCCAGAGATGGCATCAAAAATCTTGATGACCAACCAGATTCTAGCCATCTGTGAACAGAAGCCTTTTCAATTACTAGCAAATCATCTGCATAATGTAAAGTGAAAAAATGAGAGAGACCCAAAAGACCAAGATCATCAATGAGACTCGAAGCTACCTAGTTAATACCTTCACAATGACCTTATTAAACATTAATTAACCTAAATTTATGAAGTACTATAGTTGATCCAAGCATACTGACTAGGGATGCAAGTTGATCAGATCCGGATCCGCTAAATACATGAGAAAGTCAGACCCAGATTGGGTCAAAACTGCAAAAAATCATAAAAGTCGCATACTGGATCTGATACATTTGCATCCCTAATACCGACAAACTTGTATGCACAATGTGGGAGTCTAAGCGGGCCTGATGGTGGGAGATGGATATTTGCTATAATAGATTGTACCTACAACAACTTAGCAAAACCTAACCCCCCCATTTTTTTTCTTGTTAAATCTATCTTCATTTATATATATGATCTGCATGCTTTATTTAGTAGGAATTAGCTTTCGTATCACCGGAATCCGACGTTTACAAATACACCAAATTTTATCAACTTAAAAAGCATGTTTTTTCATTGAAAAAATTGATATGATGGTTGATCCTCACCAACCGGTTTATGCTGCACATATATTAGATTGAGTTGAAACAACTTTCATCACTAGCTGATCCCAACTAGAATGTAAGTATAATTGATTACAGCAAATATATATTTGAAGTTGGGTTTGGCTGGATTTTGTTAGACCCAATTTTATATCAACTACAAATGATACATTCAAAGTTTCAAACCCAAGACTGATATGAATGGATCTTGGATATATTATAACATGATCACATGCTATTTGGGTTTCGGTTGTAGCAGGTTGATTATAAAGCAAATCAAACATAATTAGCCCAAATTTTTAAATACTATGAAATTAAGCCTAAAGCTGAACCAATAGTAATTGGCTTTAGGCATGGGTATAATGTTTATCAAGTGCCCACACGGGTTAATGGGTTGAGGTCAATGCCAATTTGGGTGCAAGTGGGTTGGGTTGGACTTGGTTTGGATATGGATTATCAGGTGCCCAAACCGAGGTGGTCCGGGCTTTGACTACATGTGCGACTCGAAGCCGAATAGAACTGAACCCTTTGTGGCTCGAGTATTAAATGGGTAGGGTTTATTTGTGCTTGAAGAGACACGTCAATGGAGAGAGACCCATTGAATTAGGGATGCAAATGAGTCGGATCCAGAATGGGTTTTTGCAATTTTTGGCTGTTTGGATCCGATTCCAAATTGAATCTTCGTGTATTTATGAGTTATTACAATTGGTTTGAACAACCTTTTCTAGTGGATTTTGGCTACAATAATGTGATTATTGATGTTTTTATTTTAGCATTAGAGTTAATAATAAATATCATATTAAACTTAGTTATATATGAGATGCTTATACATGATTATTTATTTTTCAAACATGTTAAAAAAAAAGATATTTTATCCTTTTTATTAGGTTATATTAAATAATTTATTTATTTTTTCATCGCATTGAATTATAGAGCATGATATATGTGTTATTTCACCCAATTTTGTCAAATAAAGCAATTATGAAGATATTATTGACTTCTGCATCAATGCTAATAATTCAATAATAAAAATATTGATTATTAAATTCATGTCATATGTTCTTACATATTATACAAATGGGTGATATGACATAATCAAGTTTGTGACTTAATTATTTATTATTGAAACAAAATATTTATCAATTTTATTTAATTATTGATGCAAATTATTATTATTTTTATATTATGTACAAGTAAGATAAAAATGAATCTTGTCTTGAATAACAAATATATATATATATATATATATATATATATATATATATATATATATCTTAAAATTATATAACTCAGATGTCGAATAACAAATTAGTATACCTTCTGGAAGAAAGTTTCTTTGCCACACTATCGTGGGTGCTCAAAGTATATGAAAACTTTCTCACTTGATGTGGCTCTCTTGTTTCAATGGCACCTTGTTACTGCTGTCACTCCATGCGTGGGAGGAGAAACGGATACCTCGATACCTTTCTCAGCTAATGAGATATCATTTTATACCACCAATCACATTCTCCCTAATAATTAACAAAAGATAATGACAAACAAATTTGTTCAAGTTCAGATTATTTTTTGTGAGTCGAGCTAAGCTTGAGTTAAACAAAGTTCGAGCTGACTTATTTTCCAAAAAATACATTGTGTCTAAGCCGGAAGTATAGGTTTTGAACTCAAGACCTATTGACTCGAGTCACTATGCACTTTATATAATATAAAACATATGAAAGTTATAATTATTATTACTTAGGCTCAGCCGAGCTGAACAACTATTAGTGATGTTCAGTTTGCTGAGCTTACTTTAAGTGTTTGAAGACTCTGAGCAATCTCTTTGCGAGCCAAGCATGATCCAAACCACATCCATCTCATTTCTCAGCCCTAGCCACAATGGACTCATTGATCCGTTACAAATCAGCTCGACCAAAGCTCAGGTACCCCTTTCTATGTTGATGGGTCCAACTTCCTTCTCTTCTGTCTTGTCGCGACCGCATAGGTAGAAATAGAGCGACCGGCCGAGCCCAGGGTCCATGAAAGCCCTCTTATGAAGTGGTAGAGCTTGTCCTCCTAAGACATATCTTTAATGTCCAACTTAAGGGCCTGGAATGCCTTCTGATTTGGCTTCCCTTTTTTTCCCTTTCAGAAGATATCTAAATGAAAAAAATGGTCTATAACCATGTGTCTTTTTTCAACCAACCCAGATTTTTTTCTTGAGCTTTTCTTTCTTACAGTTAATTAGTAGATGATGGTGGTTCGTCCCATTTGACAAAACCAAAATCTGCATGAAAAAGATTGTCCTCATTTTTTGAAACCCAACCCACCTAGAGGTGTCAATGGGTCGGGCTTGACCCAGACCAGACCCGTATCAAACCCTAGTCAGACCCTTCGGGTCTGATTAATATATGGAGACGGGTATGGTTTGTGAAGTTTCATACCAAACCCGGACGGACCGAGTTTCAATTAAGAAACACATTTTTTCAATGTAAAAAGGATAAACAATATAAATTTACCGGGTATGGTCCCGGTCTGATTCATGTAATTCTTATAGGGTCCAGGTATGGTTTTACTTATTGGCGAGTCTGATTGAACCCAAATGGAGACCCTGTGTCAGCATCTCAAATCAAGTCTGGGTCTGGTTTTACCTGGGCCCGAACCAAACCTGACCCGTTGACACCCTTAAACCGACCATAACTAATAGGCTTGAACCATACATGCTGCTTGAATAACCAAAAGGTTTGCACCTAGAGGACAAAAAAATTGAAAGTAGATCAGTATTGCTCAACTAGGGGGAGTCACGTAGTGGCAGACCCACTATAAAAAGGGGAGCTCCCACACCTCTTAAAAGGGCCGTACACTTTATAAGTGTTGGGCCAGAAGCCAGGACCACGTCACACCAAAATTGGTACCTCTCTTTGGGCATGTTCTAATTGTCCCAACTCCCAACCCAAAAAAAAGGAGCGGATCAGCTTTATCTCCAAAATGAATGATACCCAAGAAGCCACCAAACCATGCACCTCTAGATAATTCATGGCTGGCCATCCATTTTGGAATCGTAGATAGAGTTGGAAATGATTGTGGTCCCATCCAACTTGAGACCTTTGATTTTGATTTTAAGTAGGGGGTGTCAACCGGTGGGGTTTGGTTCAGACCCATGTGAAACCAGACCCAAACCTGACTTGAGATTATGGTACTGACTTCGGACTCGGGTCTAAGCATACCCACCATAAGAAAAACCATACCCGGATTCTATAAGGATTACATGGACCAGGTCCTACCATACCCGGTAAAATAATATTTTTTTATCATTTTTACATTGAAAATTTGAGGATCTTAATCATAACTTGGGTCGAGCCTAGGTTTGGTATGAAATTTCACAAACCATACCCGACTCTATTTATTAATCGACCTTCTTAATTATCATCAAACCCTGACCCTATAAGGTTTTGTACGGACCAGGTCTGGGTCAAACCCGACCCATTGACACTCCCTAATTTTAAGGGTTTACAAGTATCGTTCATCTTAGAGATGAATGAATCCCAAGGAACTTAGTTTTGGTTCTTTTACTTTCAAGGTCCCTTAAACCTAATATGCTCTTAATCAAGAAATAGTTACAACAACTAGTCGGTATCTATATAGAATTATTTAATTGAACTTTGTACAAAAAATGACCATACTATATAACAAATTTGATGTGTTTTTAGAAATGCCCCACAATTTACCAAATTCATCAAATGAACAATTTTGTGGCCATTGTTTTTTGCACGCTTCTACCATTCGCAGCTGTGAATTTTTTATTTTCGCAGGTCACCACGCTAAAAGTTGATGAACTTGTGAAACTCGTCAACAAAATCTCAACTGATATTGCGATATTCTAAAAATTATTGGGAAGATCCTTTACCTTGCAAAATTCTCAAGAAGCGTTGCATGAAGTATTGTGAAATTACTAAAAACTTATGAAAGTCTTATATTACAAAATTCTCAAGGAGTATCACAATGGTATTGCAAAATTCTTTTTTCTTGCAAAATGTTTATCTATGTAAATGACGTTTTGTTTCTTAAACACTTATTTACATGCATATGCCTTATTTTTGCAGCCCTAGGGTTATTTTGATTCTCAATCCTTTCGACAATGATATTTTGGCTTTGCAAAAATCTTTCATCGGTGACAGTTCATTGGTAGTGGTTCGCTAGCAGTGAAAAACCCCAAAAGCATGGGTGGGACTTCATCGACGATGAGTTTTTCCTATAAAACCATGGGCAGCACTTCATTGACAATGAGTTTTTCGATATAAGCATTAATAGTGAGAAGATCGATGACACTTCATCGATGGTGAGCTTTTTTGATAAAAGCATAGATGGTGGAAAAATCGACAGTACTTCATCATCAGTCGGCAAAAGCATTGGGGTGAGATCTTATGGTATGAGTGCGATAAAAAACCAAAAGTATGCGAGTTATTTGTGAGTGCAAAAGTTGATTAGTTGCAAATTCATTCTCATCATAGAGAACATGAAGGATGATGATATAGAATCGATGGGGGGACTCTACTCTAATAAACTGTGAAAACCCCTAAGATGTGTTAAATGATGATGATGTTTTCTCTCCATACAATATATGAGTGACTTCATTTTGTAAAAGAATGGAATGAATACAATGTATGGGTGACTTTATTTTATGAAAGAATAAAATAAATGTAATGTATGAGTGACTTCATTGTGTAAAAAAATGATACTTTATTTCTTAACCCTTGTTTTGCATTTGGATGCCCTATTTTTATAAATCTTAAATTTTGGAGAATCTCCTATGAATGGAGAAAGCCAATAAGAATTTTCACAAAAAAAAAAATTTGCAACCCCCATGCAAAATTCATGAGGAATTTTACAATAATTTCACATGGGGGTTGCGTAATTCCTCACGATTTTCACATCTATAGTACAAAAATCATGATACTACTTATGAAGTTCTTCAAGAGTTTCGTGTTGTTGGTTGCAAAATTCTATAAAAGTTTGTAAAATTTCTGAAATGTTTGTAGAATTCATGAAGTTTCGCGTGCGGCGATGCAAATTTTATTTTTAATGTGTAAAATTATTGTCCATTAAATGCAATGTTTCATTTTCGATAACTATTTTCAAAGAAACACAAATCAACAATAATTCATTAATAGTATTTCATCTTGTCGCTAATTTTTAACCCGAAAAATGAAAGAATCTGAAAAAGCACAAAAAAATAGAGATTCTAGTCAAAAATATTTTTTAATGATATTTTATTCACTAGAAAACAATGAATGAACATTGTGATACAACCCTGAGATCGTTCCTAAAGCAGGAGATAAACAAGTGCAATTGCGCCTATCCTGGTGATTATATGCTATTTTCTAGGTACTTGTGCCAAGTATCTAGGTACTTGTGCCAAGTATCTAGGATAATAGAAAAAATAAGAGGAAGATCATTATGTTAACTTTTCAGTGCATAAAAATATATGTGAACTTCCTGCTAAACTAAATCTCATAACCTTGCAAATATCCTACTTAATCTGCATATACCTCACAAAATTCGCATAAAAATATATGTGAAATTAAACTGAACCACATAACTTTGCAAATATTAGACTAAAGTTGCATATATATAGCAAACTTCCTGAAATTGAAACCATTCATTCGAAAATATACTTGCTCATACATATATTCATTCGATTCATTAAAAAATGAACATATTATATTCATAGTACATAGCTCAACATTAGAGAATTCGATCTTTGGCTTCTTAATGCTGGTCAAATTATTATTTTTGTTAGCAGGCCCTCTCTTCTCTCGAGCAAATGATTGAGGTGAAACCGCCTCCTCTGCAATCCGACTCTGAGCATGTGAATTCTACAACCCGGTCATGGAGCATGTACTTGTTCCTTCAATGGCTCATTTCCTGTCAAACATAACTCTACATCACATTTTAGGTTCGATCTTTGGCTTCTTAATGCCAGTCAGATTACTATTTTTTTCACAGACCCTCGCTTCTCTCAAGTAAATGATTAAGGCAAAACTGCCTCCTCTACACACTATCCACAACTAGGGCCTTCTCCTTTTGTTGAGGACCATCAACATCATTCACCACCTCAGCATCTCCACTTCCTATCTTCTCCTCCTCAGCCATGACATCCTCCCCTCGTTGTTTCAAAAGCTTCCCCACCATTACTTTTTAAAGGCGAAAACAAACCCTAACATGTGAACCATCACTTTCTTACTATTAAAACATCGTGCTCAATTTACAACATTTACAAAATTCATCAGTTCATAATTACACAATTTA
This sequence comes from Nuphar pumila, assembly GCF_984573655.1. Lineage (NCBI taxonomy): Eukaryota > Viridiplantae > Streptophyta > Magnoliopsida > Nymphaeales > Nymphaeaceae > Nuphar > Nuphar pumila. The sequence continues at coordinate 53,705,193 of NC_143261.1, forward strand.
CTTGTTTATAGCATTTACACAATTCACTTGCTTACAATTTCACATGTTTACAATTACATAATTGAAATTGACAACATTTATACAAATAAAATTTATAAAACCTCATTAACTGTTTAAGAAACATCATTCACAACATAATTTATAGATCATAGAACCTGCTCATACATTGCATTCATTTCATTCATTCAAAAATCTAAACGTGGTCATACATTATATTTATTCTATTTATTCAAAATCTGAATCTACTCATATAACCATTCATTCATTCAAATCTGAACTTGAACACATATTTCATTCATTCCATTCATTAAAAAAAATGAACTTGCTTATACATTGCATTTATTCTATTTATTCAATAAATGAATATGCTCTTACATTGCATTTATTGAATCATTCAAAAATTGAACATGCTCATACATTGCATTCATCCAAAAAATAAGCATGCTCATACAATCATTCATTCATTCAAAATTGAACATACTCATACATTGCATGCATTTTATTCATTCAAAAAATTGAACATGAACATACATTGCATTCATTACATTCATTCAAAAAATGAACATGCCCATACAATCATTCATTCATTTAAAACTAAACCAACTCATACATTGCATTAATTTCATTCATTTAAAAAAATAAACTTACTCATACATTACATTCATTCAAAAGATTAACTTGCTTATACATTGCATTCATTTCATTCATTCAAAAAAATGAACATGCTCATACATGACATTCATTCTATTTATTCAAAAAATGAACATACCCGTATAATCATTTATTCAAAACTACACCTACTCATACATTGCATTTATCATTCATTCAAAAAATGAGCATGCTCATACAATCATTTCATTCATTTAAAAATTAAATATGCCCATACATTGCATTCATTCTATATGAACTTGTTGACCATCCATTATTGTCCTATCCTACCCATATCTTATGATCAAACACTGACTTTTCAGATGTGTTCCATGAATCCACAGACTAGGATTTACATCGCTGGCTTTCCTTGTCAGCAACTGCAACTACTAACCATCTATTGCTTTCCTATCCCACCCATACCATATGATCAAACTCTGACTTCCAAAATGTCTTGCATGAAATTGTACAACTTTAACACCTCTTTTATGTTCATTTTCCAAAGAACCCAGTGGCAGCTACCTTAGTTGACAGGAATTTAGATCTGCAACATAAATCAAGTTTAAGGTTATTCACGTAGAATAAAACATGACATGTAAACATGTACCTATGTAAAGTTTAATTTTCAGTTTTTTCTCAAGTATTGCATGTACAACATGTACAGTAGGATAAATATATCACAATCATATATGTAACAATCATATATCAAGTCAAGATAAACCTAATATATACATAAAAGACATAAGAGTCATTGGATAAATTCATTAAAAATGCTAGATAAATATAAAGAAGCAATTCATTAAACAACTCTTAACAAATCATATAATTTCCAAAGTATACATAATCTAACATATTGTTGTTTGTGCTTTCACTTATTATGACCAATCTCACCACATACATTGCACTTGTATGGTATAACATCCTTGTGTTATGTTCTTCATCTCTTTATCTTAGGTCATGCTACTTTACGAACCACTTTTGGTGGATAGAAAAGTATAAGAGTCTGTTGAGCAATGTATGAGACACTATCCACCATTGTAAGAAATGAATATGCATTATATGCAGCTTGATATAATTTAACTGTAAAAAATTTGTTACAGTAATCCTCTGTTATCTTGACCTCATAGAAAATGCATATGATTGCATGGAATTTCGCTAACCTATCAATCTCTACAAGGGCACTTTTTCTTGTCAAGATCAACACTGTAACTGTGAGATCGATCATGAGCTTTGTACCGACATCAATGTCAATCCACGACTTGCACATATAGTTGTTGTGTCTTTCTCTTCAGTTCTTCTAACTTTTCTTTTACCTTCAGCACCATAACGCCTAACATATGTTGCTCGATATTTTTTTTTTTTGTAAAAAGTTTTATCAACATAAAACAAAGTCTTTCAATAAGATGAACGATGGACTTATCACGTATGGTGAGAATCCATGAATTGAAGCTCGTTGCTATATTAGACGTTATGCACCCATGTCTTTTATTGGAAAGTGTTTGTTAGCCTAATGTTTTAGTTTCATATCAGCGACAACATAATTGTATATAAATTCATCTTGCTCCCAAATTTTTTGAAAAAAAATAATTGCATTATCATCTCGTGGTTGCTCGAACTGCATTTTATCAAACTGCACTGATTGGTGAACCAAAATTCTTAGAAAAGTTCTCCATCAAATGTTTCATGTAATATCCAACATGGCATGTAGGCCATATGTGAGGGAAAACATACTTTAAACCTTTATGCATATCTGAGATAACATGTAATATGTATTCTCTCATTATATTCGTCGAAGCGTATATGTTCTTCCTTTAGATGCTTCAAAATTCATACACATAAATTCTTTGACTCCTTATCAAAATTATTAATACAACCCCATAAATGTCTATATATCTTATACAATATACCAAATGTTTAACTTTTGAAATGCCATTTGTCTCATCATCATTGTCTTCCTCCTCTCCCATCAACATGGTATAGTCAGCATCTTTGATATCATCTGATTTTTTATTGTCAACGTAACAGCTACTACCGCTAATTGATTGTTTGATTGCACAAACTAAATCAAAATTTATTGTATCTATCACTTTCTTTGCTTTTATGTATTCAACATATTTTTGCATTTTCAACATTCAACATTAATCACAAAAACTTTACATCCATCATAAATTACAAAGTTCAATAATTTGTACCTAGCTTTGTCATCTCCCAAGAAAGTTAAATATCATTCGAATTACTACGATAAAGATCACTAGCATTGGTTTTCTCATGTGGTTTCATATTTTCTGCAGTGATTATTTGATCATGTATAACCTCAATTATTCGTTCTTCATTGTCTTCACATTGAATATCTATATCCATAATCGGTTCAAGCAATTACATGCCCTTTGTGTGCCTAAACTAAATGTTTAGGGCAATTGGATGATCACCAAAGAATTGAGCTCGATAGATGTACATTGTTCACTTCTTTAGTTTTGCAAGCAACTAAGTAAATGTCACAACAGAATAACAATGATTTTACATCATCATCATCCAACACATTTATCCATATATGTTGACTATTTAGGTTTGGAGAAAAATTGTATTAGAGGATCATTGAGTCTTTCACATATCCGGTTTTACAAGATATTAAAGACAAATTCTTTATAGCTACTATTTTTTAAGATGATTATAGATCTCCAAGTAGGTTTATTAGTACTTCAATAGTGTATTCTAACCATTTTAGAGTTCATCTTTAAATGCTTATGCCAACCATACAATAAATCATTTATCTATTAAAAATAACATGTGAGAAAATATCATTCATATATACTTCATACATTCAATTAACATAACTACCTACAATAACCACTCTGAAAACCAACTCTCCACAATAACCCCCTAACCCTTATTTAATGGTTATGCAGAGTACACCCTAACCCCATTACACCAATACAAAAATATTGAATATTAATTAAAGGACAAACAAACAAATATATATCTATGAAAAAATACTAAACATAATAAATTTGATGATGAATATTAAATAAAACACAAAGAAACATAAAAATATCCACAACAACAACAAAACACAAATACTCATGGGGCTATTAAATGCTCATATCTATAAAAAAAAAAATAGAATAAAATATAACAATATGCACACTCACATATTGTTTGTATCGAACTTAGCTTTCGACCTAACCAAGGAAGTTGATGAGAAGGATGAAACCACAACCTCGTCAGAATACAACAAAAAAAATTCACAGGACTTGCCTCAAGGGGAGCGATTATTATGCTTAGGGTTCTAGAGGAAAAGCTAACAATTATTTTCAGAAATAAATGAAAAAGATAAACAAAATGAACAAAAAATAATTTTATATATGATTCAGCAAAGCATGGAAAGGTATGTAGGTTCGCATGTCAAAAAATTGTACAGATTGATATGTATTTGCGAATCTCTTGGGAGAAATTTCACATATTTGAGAAAAAATTTACATATTTTGAGGAACTTCACATATTTAGGAGGAACTTTGCTTATTTAGGAGAAACTTTTTATATTTGTGAAGTTTCAAAGTTTGGGTTTAACAGGATGTTCTCAAATATTATTATGCAAACTTCGTGATGTCCGCAAAAAAAGTGTGGACCTTCTTTTAAGTGAGAGTTTACGATAGCTGACAAACGGAGCGATATATCGTGCAAACTTCATGAGTTTCGCATATGCAAAGAGTAAAAAGGTCCTAACAAAGTTGGTTATTTGCGATTTTGAACATCGGGCGGATTTCAAAAATTATAAAGCATTTAGGTAAACGTCATTTTTACCGTATCATTTTTCGAATACAGATCTCATTGTATGACACGATTGGATTCATTATGTGTTGATGCTATGGCCATGCAACCAAAAGCTATAAATAGTCCAGATCAAACCCTGCTGGCACATGGTGTCCATAGCTTTCAGAGGTGGGCCAGGTAAGGCAGGGTGTTTGTGGGGCCCCACCGGTGGTTTTCCTCTCTTGGCTGAGGGATCCTTGTCATAAAAAGAAAGAAAAAACAGCTAGAAATAGTCCACATTCTCACCTGGATCGCAAATTACTCCTAGCCGGCAACACATTGGCCGGATGACCTCAACTGATATAGGACTCTATGGCATCATCTGTCAGATGGCTTAGATAATACCGTTTTATGACCTTGTTTTAGCAAATAAATGCATCAACTCGGCTGCAAGTAGGTCTGTTAAACAAGCTAAACTAACCAAATATGAGGCCTTCAAGATTGCTTATTTTTGGGATGAGTTGTTCCGAGCTCGAGCTCATGATGAACTTGAGCTAAACAAGCCAAGTTCAAGTTGGCTTGTTTTCAGAAGAGTACATTATTTGGAAGCTGCAAGTATAGGTTTTGAACTTTAGACCTATTGAGTGGAACCCAAGTTAGGAAATACATTGTTTCAAAGCTAGAAGCAATATGATTTTAACTCCTGACCTAGATATTGCTCGTAAGCCAAACCCTTCAATTATCTATTTTTCTCTTTTGATTCACTTCAATTATCTATTTTACACTGCATTATATGAAATATAGAGAAACTACATTTATCTGCCGAGCCTACTTTAGGGATCGAACGAACTCCTTATACGAGCCGAGCACGAACAGAATCACCAGCCGATCATCTTATTTCCTAACCCTAGCCACAAGGATGCATATCCTAATCGAACATTTTATCGATATATGTGAATATATATAAAGGGTCATAAATCATATTAATTTCATTTTCAGCCATGTCTATCTAGTGTCAGGGGCTGAATTCCCGTCCTATACCATGGCACGCTGCAAGGCTCTTCGAGACTTCATGGACAACATTTAGCTTGCTTTTTTTACAATTAGTAGATGATGGTGGTGAGTCTAACTACCTGATGTTGCCAACGTATCAGAAACCAGCTGGATCATGCCTGATTCGAATTTCAACCCAAATAATGTGCACTAGATCCAAATTAAGTGCATATCCAAAATGAGGTTAGACGAAGTAGGGTTAAAGCTGGGATCATGTGTGTATTTGAGGTGAACGGCCATGTGTGGGTGCATGCACATGTGCGTCCGCTGTGTGACAAATACTAGTACATCCTTCACTAGTGATGTTTTGAAAATATCACCAAAAAATTTGCTTTTTGGGTTGCCATTTTAAACAGCCAAAATATTTTGATATTTTCAAAATATTTCATTAACATGTAATTAAACGTTGTGATTTTACTGTGATATTAAAGTTTTTATTCTCTAGTTTTTTGTAAAAAATGGGATATTTTTTTTTTATATTTTTATTTCTTCGTACCGTATATATACTTTTATTTTAAAATATTTTATTGTTATGATAATTTGGCAATAAAAAGGCAAGAAATATAAAAATTTTCTATTTCTCATGTGAATTTGGCAGCTGTTATTTACTACTTGGCGAGTAATGTGTGGCTTCCAGACCTTTTGTCTCCAAGACAGTCCCAGACCCCTTTTAAAAACATACCTGCATGCATTTTTTTTTTTTTGCATAATCCAAACCTGTAGATGTGTTAATCATTATTTATTTACTAAATCTATGCTTTGGATTGAATCAATATAATCAAAATTCTTGATTTTTAGTTAATCAAATTTTTGGTGCAATTAATATATACTCTTGCTTTTTTTGTGGAGCTAAAAATACATCTAAAAATGAAAAGTTGTTCAAACTAATACAGTCATAGAGATCATATCTACGGATTTAGACTAAACAAAAAATACATGCAAGTATGTTTTTAAAAAGGGCCTGAGATAGTGTGGGAGATAAATGATCTGAAAACTACACATTATTCACTACTTAGGCACTCTGGATCCAGCCCAAGCTGGCTTTTTTAAGGGCACAAAATTTGGCAGCTGCGCAAATCAGTATTAACATGCATGCTGTAAAATCTACATCTTAAACATCTAAAATCATGGGAACCAAAGGATAGTGCAGTTCCCTAGCACAACAATATGCTTGAATTCGTGATTTTTTTTTTTGATCTAATAATGAAGCAAAACAATATCCAAACAAGAGAACCAATTGAAAAAAAGAAAGCAAAGGTTATACCTTCGTCTTCAACTTGCAGCATACAACCCTCTTTCACTAGCTACACTAGAAATCCAATTCCCTGGTTGTTATGATGTTTCAATACGGAAAAAAAAAAGGATCCAAAGCTGTAAGCCACTGTTCCCTCAGGCTTCAATGAGGAAACCCCAAAGACAAGAAAACCAAACAAAGCTTGGGCTATTTATTTATCTTTCTTACTTCTTACTGTAGCTTCTTTTCTGCTTTTCTTAGCTTCGAAGGAAGAAGGGGAAACATCTCAAATGGGGTTGCTTTTTGAGATTCCATACAGCAATTCACATCTCTAGAAAGATAAACGGGTCGGATTCTGCGCAAATGTTCAGTCCATTGTAATTAAATGTGGCCAAAACGAATTTGGAGTCGGGTTCGGGTATGGATATATGGAGCAGGCCACTAACGAAATCTTGATCTGATTATCTATTTTAGCTAATTGGATCCATTTTTACGCGTATCTGGTTTCACATAAGATCAGATTCGGGTTTAATTGGGTGTAAACTCTAAAATTGTATCCAAACCATTTTTGTTAATCGGATCATCTGAAATGCTTTACAAAAGATGATCCAAGGAGGAATGGAACAGCCAGATATCCACATCTAATTCAATTGCTTTGAGTACATCTCTGCTTTGCTGGGTTTCCAAAAGATGATTCTTGGTGACATGGATTGAAGAATTCCATTTAAAGTGGGACCCATTCAAGCCACACAACACTTGGTAGCATCTGAGTGTGAGCCAATGTAGGTTCAAAACGTGTTATGTAAGGAGGATAACCATATGTATATTTGTAGTGAATTAGGGTAAGAATTTTAAAGCACTTTAAAATGTTTTCCTCTGTTGTGTGCTGTTAACTCAAGGTCCTTTTATTTGACCATTGTTAGAAAACCCTAAAATCATGCCAGCAATTTCAGAAAAAAGTGTGGTATCTGGCATAGAATCTCAGATGAAAGTTGGGTCAGTGTCAAGAAATTGCCCTTTCAATAAACGAGCACTGAGAATAAGGCTGACTTTGGCCAGCCTAATTAGAACATACCCACTTGAGCTCAGGCTGACTTTCCAATGCGTCTACCCTTACTAGATAGATTGATAAATATGTTGATTATTTTTATTAATTTTCAATTATCCTTTTTATGCTATTAAAAATGGGCAAGCTAGATCTCATCTCAATAAGATTTAGATGAATCTTTATGTGGGTCTCCTAATTTGACATTTTAATAAACTTTTTTTTTTTTTTGTGAGGGAAAGCTGTGTACAGCCCTTGGTGAAATTGAAACCAAATCAGCAGGCCCTATGGTCATGAACTTTGAAAAGGTTTTATAATAAGCCTCCACTAGTTCCTTCTTTGTTTAATTCGTTTCTTAAACCAGCAGTGTAAGACCACATTAAAATATTGGATAAGATATTCCTGATAATAAAAAATTATGGAGACTTTTTGTTCTTATTTTAAATAATATTTTATTTTACAATAAATTATTCAAAAAATAATTTTTATTGACTAAAGTTTTTAAAAAATTCAATGTCTCATTTTTTAAAGAAATTTTGAACTTTTGAGTCTAATCTGAATCCCATGTCCTCGAGTCCACGAACCAATTGTGACATAGATCCATTGGTTCATGACCAAGCACTTTCACTTTTAAATAATGAGGTTTTCTTTCTTCCTACCTTGGTTGATCAAGTACAGGTAAGCAATGGGGTCCAATGAGATAGCTAGATGACCAGTTAGGTTGTCTCACTATCATAACGAAGGTATCTAAGGTTCAAATCCTACGGTGGTTATCTCCCAGTTTGACTACCTAAGGCACTGTTTGGATGACACCCCAAAGCAGGATAAACCTGGTTTTGGGGCCAAAATTGAGTTTCTAACCCAGTTAATTTTGCAAGACAGCCCCCTTGTTTTTTCAACCTGGTTTATCCTTGGGGGTGCCTGTTCCTCATCACTCACCTTCTTCACTTTCTCTTTCTACCAGCCCACCCTAATCCACCTTAGTCCGGCCATTTTCGGCCAGACACCGACAGAAAAATGGCAGGCAGGCAGAACATTTTCTAACTAGTAGTGGCTGGCTGAAAATGGCTACAAAACCCTTTTTTTTTTTTTTGCAAATCCATGGCCATCTGATCAATTTTTGGCCAGCTACTAGCAAAGCAATGGTTAGGGATTTTGCTTTTTTGCTTTTTTGTTTTTAACTTTTTTTCATAGTTTTGGGTGGCTGGCCATTTTTTAGCCAGCCGCTTATCGAGAAATAGCTAACCCTTTTTTTAAAATTTTGAAAAAAAAGAAGAGAAATGGTCAGGACTCAGGAGATTAGCTATATATTTGCGTGAACATCAGGAGGTCTACACAAATATGTTGTTGTGAAGAATAAAATAGTCCTAAATAAGTGAAAAAACAATAATTTTGGACATGAAAAAAAATTTAGCATATTTGTGGGTTTTTTTTGCGAGATTATCAAATTGACAAAATTATATATTTTTTTGAATAAAAAAAATGCAATCCAAAGGTTGACTCTTATCAAATTGACAGTTTTTTTTATGAATCCATCTATCGTTTACGATTTATGATTTGATTAAAACAACTTGCTTCAATGAAAACAGAGATGATGTATGACATATAAAAAAATAGTGCATGCCCAAGAGCCAACTACCCCTCATAGTTTGAAAACTATTCTCCCGGTCAACTTGTTGACTCAGCCCTGGGTCAAAAAATGAGTACAAACTCGTTATTTGTACAAAATTCAGGCAAGTCACCGAGTTGACTTAGCCGAGTAAATGGATGTACGAGTCATCCGAGTCATGGGTGAGTTCTATATATATATATATATATATATATATATATATATATAAAATTATATATGTATTAATAAATTATACATTAAAATATATTATAAAAATATCATGCATATTATATGTATAATATATGTGTAAAATACTATAAAAATATATAATATATTTATATATTTTATATAAAAAATAAAGTTAACATGACCCAGCCGAGTCACGAGTCACTCAAGTTAACAAGATTTGATCTTTGAAAAAAAAATCATGTTGAACACATCTATATGGTCAGATTGAGTCGATATAAGTTGCACCTGTGATTTCTAGTTCAATAGTTCCTTCATTAGTACCCAATAAACACGAAAACCTGCATCATCGAACAGGATTTCATCAAATGAGGCTCTGACGTGCAGCCACGCATCCAAAAAAGTTCAAAAATGATCCTTTAGCGGCAGTCAAAACCGCCGCTAAAGAGTAAAACATAAAAAAAACTTACATCTCTGATCATGCATGCAATCAGCAGCGTAAAAAGTGTCTGGTTTTCGTGGGAAGTTTTAGGTGTTTGATGATATGGGTTACTCATATATATCAAACGCAATCCAAGATTTGAGAACACAGCTGTGTAGTCAGATTGAATCAATATAAGTTGAACCTAAGATTTGTAGCTCAATAGTTTTGTACCTTCATTAGCAAAGGCGTAGCTAGGGGGGGTCCTGCCTCCCGAAACAGTTAATTTTTTTTTTTTTAAAGCCCAGTCCTAGCCCAGCCCTGATTCCATATGAAATAGATTTTTATCCATTTTTGTAGCCCAGCCCAACCCTGACTGCAGAAAATAGTTTGATTTGTCCATATGAAATAGATTTTTATTAATAATTGTAGCCATTTTTTATTTTATCTCAATTTTTTTTCCAGGGGCGCTGCCCCCGAACCCCCGACTATCGCACAAATAATTTTTTTTTTGCTACACCCCTGTTTGCCCCCCCCCCCCCCCCTCACATGAATCCTAGCTACGCCCCCATTAGTACCAATTAATGAGTCATGCCAAAACTCAACTGACTTGACTGAGTCTAGTTATGGCTCAGGTGAGTCAGCTCATGACTTAGCTGAGTTTTGTTAAAATTTGTGTATTTCACTGGGTTAACCCAGTAAATGTCCGAGTCAAACCAAGTCATTGGTTTGACTTATTCAAGCAAGAGACGGTGATTCTTTATTAGCACAATCTTTCATGTTGTATATTCGCCTTGTTGAAGACGAGACCCATATGCCCATATTAGTAAATAATTCCAAAAAGAGTCAGCACCCATATGCCCATATTAGTAAATATTCGGGTCAAGCTTGATAATGCTGGTGGTGGCTGCAACCTAGTTGTAGCTTCCCCAACCGGGCCAAGTCAATCAACAGAAGCAGCCTGTAAAACAGCTAGACATAGAAGGAAATTAATTCAAAGAAATTCACTGGCAAGAGTTCTCAATAAAAGTGTCATACATTATCTATCTACAAGCATTAATATATAATTTTTTAATTAATAATAACTTTTAATTAACGGCTCCAAACCTTATCTTTATAGAAATACTATAAAGACCCCCTTGGGGTCCAACTTTTGCTGACAAAGGCTTCTATGTGTGCCACGTGGATGACATCTATTGGTAAGACCCCGTTCACTCGGCTGCCCTTGTCTTGTCTTGATTGGAAACCAGTGTTGTGAGAGGTGTACGCCTCAGTACCTGAAGCTTACGCCTCAGAGGCGAGGCGCACTCTCAAGGTACTGAGGCGTTGCTGTGATGCGCCCCTCATCAACCTCCGACCAGTTGTGACCACCGACCACCGGAGTTGCTGTGCTGCAGCTGCTGCAGCTGCTGCTCAGTCTTCTCCGACCACCGGACGACCGGCATATCCCTCGCTTCCGTACCAGCTGGGTGGGTGGTCCTTCTCTTACTGCCTCCCCTCCCACCACTTCACTTCAATTCCAGTTGTGAGAGGCGTACGCCTCAGAGGTGAAGCGCAGGCTCAACGCCTCGCTTCGCCTCATCGCATTTAACAACCTTGTTGGAAACAATAAACAGATGTTTTCATTGAAAAAGAATGTTTTCTGCCAAGAGAAAATGTTGATTTTTTTAGTTAGTTTCTCAGAGAAAAATTTTCACTATAAGAGTTTTTCTGTACAATTTTTTTATAGAAAACATACCTTTTCGTATCAAGAAAAAATGTTGATTTAACACACTGCCAAACCCCACCCTCACCGCTACAATCACTGTTGCTCCTCCTCCTCTTCCAACCCCATCTCACAACCAGCAGAACCACCCACCACCACTGACTCAATCCTCCTAACCATCGCCACCTATCTAGCCACCTCTCTCAAGCAGCAACAGCACAATCACCCACCACCACGACCATCTCAACCCAATTCCCTTCATCTCCAGCCCCTCCTCCACTTCCTCTCTGCCCTTAATCCGCCCTCCACCACCTCTCCCTCAACCCACCTCCTGCTCCCCACATCACAACCCGTCATCCAAATAAAACCTGCCTGAGCTTACCTGCTCATGAAAAAAAATAATACCATTGGCCTCAGTGTGACTTGTATTTTTATGCTTCACATTGTTTTTTATGCTGAAATTGCCAGAAATGAGACCACTCTGGTAAGCATGGTTGTCCAGGCAGTACAGAACCAATTGAAGAAGAAGATGGGATTGAGCAACTCCATTGGAGTCCAACCTCAAGCTAATCGAGATCTGCAAGCCATAGAAGATCAGCTGCGGCAACAGGGTGACCCATACCTGAGGGACATTGAATATCAGGAGCAATACAAGCAGCATATTGAGTACAAAATCAGTTTGAGCTCCGCCGCTGAACAAGAGCAGATGAAGCAAATGCTGAAGCAATACTTGATGCAGACCACTCAACAAAAGAAGCAATACGTGATGCAAATGGCCCAGCAAATGCGGTCGAGGTAGAGCTCCTCCACTAAGCCCCCGGCACTGGGTTTTGGCGTGGTAGTTGACATGCGGCAGCCATGGTGGAGAAGCTTTTCCACCACCATCCCCCTCCTCTCTCTCATTTTTTTGACATTTTTCATTTTATTTTTTCTCATGCTACACAAGTGCAAAATTTTTCATTTTAGAAAAATTATCTTATCAAAACTTCTCATAAGCAAAATTTTCTTTTCCCTATATTTTTTGTTGGCTTTCAAACTTCTTATAGTTTGAGTTGACTTTTTTCTCTCTCTTAAGGATAGTAGTTGACTGGGAAAATGGGTCCCAACCTACCTTGCCTCATTTGAACGGGGGATGGAGGCAGGGATGAAGGTTAAAATCAAAACCCATGCGGAGATGAAAGAGGGGATGGACTTTTGCTTTCCCACGCCCCTCTCCGATCCTTATTAGTAAAATAACTAAAATACCTTTAGAGATGACAGTGGACCAAAGAGAAACGGGGCTCCGCCTCACCCCGTTTGAATCGAAGATGAAGGATATAAAACCAGGATGGAGGTGGGGATCAAAGTTAAAATCAAAACCTGTTCAAGGATGAAGGCGGAGATGAAAGGTAGAATTTTGAGACGGGGTGGGGGTGAAAATTAAAATCAAAACCTGTGCAAGGATGAAGGCGGAGATGGAAGGCAGAATTTTGAGACGGGGTGGGGGTGGAGACCTTGTCCCCTACCTCTGCCCGGTCCACTGCCATCCCTACTTTCTCTTTAATTTGGGTGTGGGATGAAGGTTGGACAATGTTCTAACCAGGGTAGGAATTCGATGTATTAATTTTGGGTTCAAGCCAGGCTCTGACGAGGCCTAAGTTCGCTAGACCTAGATGCAGATCTACATGAGTAAAGGTGTAAAGCTCAAGTGTATTGATTTGAAAATTTATAAACCAAATAGTCCATATAATACCTGGATCCTATATAAGGCCTAAACCATTCAGGCAATGACACCCATTTTATTAGGATTGAACCTATTGAATCTGGGTTAAAAATTAAAATCACACCACTGCTGACCGGCCAGTTGAACGCCCTAGGACAAAAGATAAGATGGGTTCAAAATGATTTTAATTTGGATCTTAAAACAGATCAAACTTTAAATACGGATTTGAAAAGATAACTATACATGGGTCAAGTAGTTGTATTTAAACTGAACTATAGTGGTTTGATTTTGAATGACCACTTATGAGTCTATCTAAATGAATCCAAATCCGGCCTAAATGGCTAGATTTAACAAGGTAACCAGAATCCAAATTTCAATTCTATGTGGCAGTGCCTGATATGATAGACAGGGATAAAAGGCAGTGGATTAACATCACTAAGTAGTTGGAACGTTAAGATTTTGACCTAGCTTGTAGTATAACTTAACGTGGAGAGAAAGAGAGATTTATGAATGAAATACATTTAATTTTGCTAATTAATCAAAGAAGATTCAGCTTTTTTTTGGGATAATCCAAGGAAAAGAACCCATCATCGACCGTACCTTGGCTAGCCTTCGGTTGGTAAAACCCTTGAGGTCCCCCCTGCCAGCTTCGACCTTGTGGCAAGAGATGCCACCCATGAGTTTCGAACTTGTGATGTAAATATTAGAAAGCATAAAGAGCAAGGACCCTCGGTATCCTTTATCCGCACCTTAAAAGAGATCTGAGTTTGAACTTTACCATGTCTGAATCAGATATGACCTGTTGACACCCCTAGCTAGTCTCAACTGGTCAACCCTGTTCTTGCGTTTCATAGCAACCACCTGGTCAGTAAAAAATGGACCCCATAGATTTCGTGTAATGCCCCAAATATTTAGTTTTAAAATTTTTGGATAATTTTTTTTTTCTAAACAACAACGAAAAAGCTTTATTAAATCCTTAGTCAAATTATTTGGCCAGGTTACAAGTAATAGCACAGACTCAAGGCATTAAGTAAAATAAACTCTTGCATTGAAATATTACAAATTATCAAATACAACTTAATGATTTATTACAAGTTAGAATTCCTCAGGACATCTAAAGAAGATATGGTCACATGACACTTTCCGCATCGACGACCACAATTGCTCGTTATTCTATTTCCTGAAAAATATTAATTCAGAAGGGGTCAAACTACCCCGTCTGAGTAAGAAGCATAATATCCATATGAATGTGCATAGTGTTATGTGTACAAGTATATGTGTCACATGTTTAGATAGAACTAATAACCATTTAATAAGTGATAAATGTATAGGTCACTAAAGTCAAGTATTTCATGCTATATTCCATCAACATCAAAGCACGATACAACATATGCATAGACCTTATTTATATAAGTAATAACAACTTTGAAACTAATGTGGATGTGCACCTGACATAAGTAAAGCATTTTATGTAAAGTTTGTATAAAGCACAAACACCAATGTTCAACACATCATTCATAAGTTATCACATTTTTCATATAAAAGAAAACCAATTTAAGTCATGCACCACAGGAATCACAACTTATTCTAACAATTGCAACATCAAGAAGTATTCAACTACTTGAAGATTTTTTCTTAATGCACTAACTTTATGTTTCATCTTATTAATTATCTTGTGGGTACGCACAGACATTCGACATCATAGCGGACCGAGACTACACGGGGGTCTATTATTTTATAACTCGTATGACTAGCCGTACAAATATCCAAAGGAGATGATTTACAACCGAAATAGTACTCTACAATGGCTAGAACTAGAATTAGGATGCACCATGTACTTCTGCAGAAGACTTGGATCTACCACCTAGGACGCATTGGTAGTCCTGACCCCCCTAACTCCGAGGACTAGGGACTGGGTGAGATGCCTCGCTCTCGCAAAACAAAAATTATCCCACAAATCTTGTATCATCTACCCTCTCCAAGGTAGACCATGGGTTCGGTAACATACACCGTCTTTCAGGTGTACCCAAATCCCTAGGAATTCAGTAACATATACCGTTATCAGGTATATCCAATATCCTGAGAAACTAGTAACATATACCACATTTCAAGTATATCCCAAATCCTTTATTTATTTTATATATGCATATTTTTCATTCTTGTTTGTTTAGGTCCAGTAACATACACCGTCTTTCAGGTGTACCCAGAGCCCTGAAAAACCAGTAACATATACCATCTTTCAGGTATACCTAGAATTTCAATCAAAACTGGTAACATATATCATCTTTCAGGTATACCCAGGATCTAGATTTTTCATTTATGTGAACATATATTAATTTAGCTTTTATTTTTGTTGCTAAGGTATACGTATCGTACCCCACTGGTTATGCTATAACCTGGCATAACCCAACTTTAACAATTCATAAGTGCTTGTATGGCACTATAATGGTCTTGCAAGACCGCAAGCTTAGTTTTAAGCTTTCACATGATCATAATATAACAAATGCTCTTTATTAGGCAAATATTTGCAGAACAAGCATATATCAATCGACATAAGACATGCCATAACAATTACATGAAATCATGATTCAATTATATGCAATTCACTTAGCATCATGTGCCCATATGGCACCACCAGAATTTGACATGCTCAGTTTCAATTTGTAATATCGTGTCTTTGTAGTATTTCTCTTATTTGTGCCATTATAACAAGAATATGTATTTAACCACAGGCAATTCATGCATCAAAACATTAGTCATAACCTTCATATGACAATTACTTATGCAAATCATGTTTAACATGAATATGTCATGGATATCTCATTCGTGTGCTACATTCATCGACACATAACTCTCTTTTCACAAGCATAGGATGAATTCATCATGCTATTTGAACATGTCCACTAAAGTGAGCCTTTGCCCTAACCAATGTATGTGTGCATCAGTGCATTTTTGACCTACGTTGAATAAGTGCATAATAGTGAATTTCAAATGTAACCCACATTTTATTGTAGGGAAAATAACAAGTACACTTGGCATTGCACAACTCAAGAATGAGATAACATTCATTTCAGGAATCAACAGTGCAAAAATGCAACTTGTGCAAAAATGTGTATGCATATACTATGATGGCTAAAACCATCCAGCCTTTTTTTAGTTTTTCCTCAGATTGTCAAATAGAACAAGAGTACTTATATGCTTGACGTTTTCTGAATTCAAGTATTTTATCATTTAGAAGATTGCATGGAACCTAATGCCTTGCAAAATATTGTATCATATATGTACTCTCTTTAGACTGTAATTAGGCTACCCTGAGTCATGGACAAGCTGATAGTCAGTGGAAACCTCAACTAGGCATGTTGACTAATAGGGTCACGATGTGCCAGTTATGAACAAAAGCAATTAAACATGCTGTCTAGGAAGATCGTTCTCGAATGGCTGAGGTGAGACAGACCCCAACCTGTCATGATGTCCCAAGGTGATGTGTATGCAGGGTGCTTATAAGATGATAACTAGTGGATGGACTAGGGTCGGACAGACCCCTACCGATTCACATTTGAAAATACAAAATCCATATACTATATTTCCATTTTGTTTAAAATCAGTCCGCTGCTCCAGCAACACGCTGGCCGCCATCGTCCTCAACCTACTCTCAGTACCAGCCCAACATGTTCATCCTGCACACTGGCGTTGGTACCCTCGATAGACCCCTGTCACCCTGTAGCCCGTGACGGGCCTCAATGGGTAATACCCCCTGCAATAAGGCAATGTCAGCAGTGCCATTGGCACATGCAGCGCCAACCGTCCCAATAGGAGCAGCGTAGGTTGCCTTGCGAGCTGGGTCATGACCATGGTCGGTTATGTCGGCTCACACCGGACCCACCTAGGTTCGGCTAGAGCAGGTCGGGCAATAAGGTTTGCCCAGACCACCTGAGAATCAAGGCAAAACCACTCCATTTGATCTGCCACTAACCATCTTTACTTCGTTATAATAATTTTTTTTTCTAGTAAGTTAATCTGGATGAAACCATTTTTTTTCCAATCATACAATTGTATCTTTGAGCCTGCAATAAGCCAACATTGAGTGCAATATGTCGTGACTGAGGTCAAAGCGACCCCAACCAACTATGTTCAACAAGGTGCAAGGTATCCTACTGCGCATTGTGGTCGTTGGCCATACACAATTGCAACAACAGGCTGGAGTCGAGCAAAACTCAACCCACAATGTCCCCATATCGACGCAGTAGAGATTATTATCGAATAGGCTGGGGTTGGACAAACCCCAACCCGTTACGCTACCACAAAGTGACGTATGTGTAGAGTGGTTACAAGCTAGTAACCAATAAATGCACTAGGGTCAGACAGACCCCTACCAGTTCCCATTTACAAATACCCAATCCAAATAATTTATTTTTAATTTTTTTTTATAGATCAACCAACGAGTGTACTTCATGAATCAGACGATATGTGTATGCTCTTTTGCCTTCCTTTAAAAAAAAAAATCCAATACAAAAGAACACCAACAAATCATCTAAGATGTAAATGAATGAACATGTTATCTCTAATTGGGACTTGAATTCACTAAAAAAATAATAACGCAGATCTAACATCATTTTATAACAAAAAAAAATAATCAACGTCAACCATAAGGTATTCAATGCATATATATATATATATATATATATATATATATATATATATATATATATATATATATATATATATATATATATATATATGTTGGGCTAATCCCTTATATACCTTTCTTAAAAGAAATAAACCCAACCGAGTCATCATATTGCAGATTCTAGCCAATTGGTCATAGTCAAGAACATATATAGTTTTGTAAAATACAAATAAAAGGATTAGACTCATGATATCCCAACCATTACCAATTTGACATGCTATGAAAAGGTAATGCAAAATCTTGATACCCATACATCTTACTTAATGTATATTTTCTTCCTTCTTTCTTTGTTGTTCATAACACACGATGCATCTAATGTCATGTCATATTTTATAGATTATGTCTTTCTAACTACGTATAAATGCAAGAATCCTATAAAATCCACACTGAGAGGTAAGTCTATAATTCTCTTTTCAGACTTACATATAAAAGAACAATATATAACCAAGATTCCATGAGTATGTATGGTTATGAATCCCTCTTAATAGACATGCATGTCGATTTTAATGGTTGTATGCATACAAAATGTGATAATCAATTTACAGGACTGCACCAGTTTGAAATAAATCTAAAGTCTAGGAATGTGCTATATATATGTATTATTATACATATGTTCGAGTAGTATAATACGCATCAGTACCCCATGGCACTGTGCACATACGTAGAGAGAATATGCTCTTACCTCTCGATGAATCGAAAAACCCAAAAACTGGAATCGTGTGTGATCAGATGATGGATCAATTTGATGGCCACCTTCTTCAAAACAGTTTCTCCTACACCTTGAGCAGTCCCCTTTTCAACGTGTGAAAGAAGGTGAAAAGGAAGAGATGAGGGTTTGAGGGAGAAGGAGAAAACATGAAAGAGGGAAAGAAATGAGAAGATGGAGGAAAGAATAAAACCACACGACTGAGAGAGAAAAGCATTAAAGGGAAAGAATCCAAAGTCGGTTTTTTTTTTGTAAACACCTATTTGTTTTTTTCCTTTTTTTTCTTCTTCTTGTAACTCCCTCCTTGAATGCTGCTCCTTCACCTCCCACAAATGAGCCTCTTAAATTTTCTTAAAACACCACCCCTTCCATTACGAAAATGTGGAAGGGGGTGCACTTTCCAAAGAGGACGGTTGGGCTTCCAATACGACCCAATCGCCTCCTTCCAAAAAAAATTGCACCCCTCTTAATTCTTCCATCAATGTTTTTTTTTTCGAGTTTCCAAAATTGCAAAAAGACTTCATTGTTTACACAGGGAGATTTGAACCCAAGTACTCCTCCCTAAGGGGTAACGAGCCACTCCAGTACACCATGTTTGATTTAATTGCAAATCCTTGCAACAAAATTTTATTTGATCTATTTCTATTCTATAATGGGTCTTCAAAAGGAATCGTGTTTTTGCAAAAATTCTTGGCACACAGGAGGATTCGAACCATGGTCCTTCTCCTCAAGGGGTAACCAGCCCCACCAGTGCATCAGGATGTGTTTCATTGCAATATCTTGCAACACCATTGTATTTAACCTCGTTATGGCTGAATGACCTTTATACATAAAAACAATTTCTTAAATAAAATGTTCTAGCGTCCAAGGGGTTTGAACCTAAGTTCTCTTCCCTGTGAGTACATTCTCCTGACTACTACATCAACTCTTCTTTAGTTGCTCCTTCTTGCAACTAAAATTCTTTTATTTTCTTATGAAAATCCATCCAAGTCTCTATCATGTATGTTTTCATAGGATTTTACTGCGGACAGGGGTTTTGAACCAAGGTTGTGGTTCCACACAACCGTGCGTCCTACCACAACACCACTTGTTGCAATATTGACCTTGTTTAATTCTTTTATATACAAATTAATTTTCGACGAATCTCCAATATGAGTTGGATAAAAATTATATTTTAGATCTTTTGAACCTTGATTTTCGGATCTTGATTGCAATTCGACCATATTTGAATCCATTAAGATTCAATTGGATTCTAATTGGGTTTTGAATCCGTCTAGGATCTGAACCCATTCATCGTATCCGAATTCAAATACTGAATCCATTTGATCTTATTTAGATTCAAGATCTATTTGGATCGACTCTATATCATTTTTCTGTATTTATTTCAAAGGATTGTATCATTTATTTATTTTGATAATTATCAAATTTTTGCGGGTTTTACATTTCGTGTATCATTTCTCTTATCTTTATCACTACCTTCATTTAAAATCTTTTTTTCTTCTGAAAGAAAATTTAGCATCCTTTTTAACTACTAAGTACTGAGGAAAACAAAATCAACCAGGCCAAAATGCCCCATTGCCAACCCTTGATGGCTACCTTTGTTATAGATATAGGAGGTAGAAAGAAATAATAAGTTAATCGCTCGGTGCTTCATGTAAAATCAAACTAACATGAGTAGAGCATATTGAGATTTGTGCAAAGTTTGTATAAATTAAGAAAATTATTTATAATCTTCATGATTTATACATCCAAAAGCCTTGTTTAGTTGGGAATACACTGTCATAAGGGCCACCTTCAATGGTTATGTGTCTTCGAGGTAACAAGTAATTGTGAATTCAAAGGACTCGACCTTTAAGTTGATACATTTGACATGTCTTAATCTAACTCCTTTTAGGTTTACAAGAAAAGCCCTAGGGGCTAATTTATAAGTGCATGCAAGTGCATTGTGTTGTTGAAATTTTAGAATACAAAAATCAACAGGGTGAACGACTAGAGGTTGTGAGAGAAATGATTTAAAAATGGCAATTTTCTAGCGTAACAAATTTTGACTTTTGACTTGGGTCTGCCCTTCCGTGCATCTAAAATCTCACAGTGGTATCAGAGCGAGGCATTCTACCATCTTCTAATAGTGCTTGTAACGGTACCAGTGTACATGCATTATAGTGAGAATTGGACACTACCGAAAACCGAAAAACATAAAAAGTATTAGTGGATAAAGATTAGTTAAATTATGTTTCTTGGCAAATAGAAAATGAAAAGTTCCTGTTTATGGAAATTGGAAACCGAAAAGATTAGGTACAAAAATAAACTTGGTTTTCTGGTGGCCAATGGCCATTTGGGTTCGCCACTAGAAGAATAGGTGTTGGAGTTGAAAATCTATAAATTGATAAGCAACAAACACTAGAGGATGGTGAATAGTGTTCAAATTCAACGAGGTGAACGACTAGAGGCTGTGAGAGAAATTATCTTTTCGTGGGAATTTTCTAGCGTAACAGAGTATGCCCTTCGACTTGGATCTGCCCTTCTGTGTGTCTAAAATCTCACAGTAGTATCAGAGTGAGGCAATCTCTTTTCTTCTGTTAGTGCTTGTAATAGTGCCAATGTACATGCATTGCAGTGAGAATTGGACACCATGAAATATAGAAAACAGAAAAGGAATTAGTAGATAAATTTTAGTTAAATTATGTTTTTTGGCAAATAGAGAACGAAAAGTTCTTGTTTGTGGAAATTGGAAACTGAAAAGATTAAGTACAAAAATATGCCTGGCTTTCTGATGGCTAATGGCCATTTGGGTTTTCCACCATAAGAACAGGTGTTGGAGTTGAAAAATTATGAATCGACAGGCAATGAACACTAGAGGAGGGTGAATAGTGTTCTTCAAGGATAAACGTAAAATAAATAAAAATTGCAATAAAATCAAATCACACATAACACAAGATATATCCTGGTTCGGTATCCAGCCCTTAAACAACCCGCTTAAGATTTTACTAAACAAATCTTGCTTAACTTGGCACAAGATCAAGCCAATACACAACCTTTGACAAACACCCTTGTCAAAGTAAATATATTTGTCTGAATAAAACAAAAAAAATCAAACGTATTGTTTCTCGTAGCAAGAGAAACCTTTACAAACAATTGTTGAAATTGAATACTTCAACCCATTTGAAATTTGTATCAATCTGGTAACTGATAATTACCAATGTCACATAGATTGCCCTATTTTGGCCCCTATTTCGTAACCCTTGTGTACTATTCATATAGAAAATAAAAATAGATGTATCCCCGTATCCTCAACCATATCAATGTGACATAGGTAATTGCAAACTTCAACTAAGCGCTCAAAAATGCATAACTTCTGCTACTACAACAAACTTTGCAGAAAGAAAAACTTATAGACCCACAACCTATGACATCCAACTTGAGCCTAGGTAAATTTGGATCTTCCATAATTTCTATTAGTTGCACTTCTTGCTTCAAAGCAACTTTATGTTTTGCTTTGGATGCATTCTCTGCAAGAGCTGCAACTCATTAGTAATGACAGCCAACTCAAAAACTCTCATTGAGATAAGGGTCATTCTCATAGATTCTAGTGATGGTGCAATCTTTAGAAAATGCTTCATAAACATCTTCTCAGCCTCTATTTCATTGAGGGTGTGTTCGATTGCTTGTCCAAGCTTGCACAAAACACTGTGTGCATAACAGACAAAACACATGTCCTGTTCAGAACATATTAAATTATACTTGTTAAGTGTTTGCTTTGATTGGACAAGGACATGTGTTCCTTATGTCTTGTGTATGATTTTCACTGTGCGAACAGTTTGGACACAAGAAAAATGTGTAGGATAGCATCGTCTCGGTTTGTACGACCTATCTGCCTCACCATTTTAGTGTTTAAACATGTTTGAATTGGATTTTGGCCCTTAGATATGGATCTCACATTGAATCTAAATACCAAAAAATTAAAATTTATGTTATTTGAAAAAATTAGGAAAACATATTTTTTGATATATAAATGCTTTAATGGGTATTAGATTGGATTCAATTATGAAAATATGTAAAAAGAAAATTGAGTATTTTAGCCTCGAATACGGTTCTCTACTAAATCCAAGTACTAAAAAATACTTTAAATTGGGCAATTTTTACATAAAATAGAAATTCCAAAAATGTGTATTCAAAAACACATTCTGCATTCAAAAAAATAAAATGATTTCTTATGAGATTTTAAACTTTTTTATTTTCCTTAGATTCTTATAGGCAAAATTGTATGAAATTAAAAGGTAACTAATTTATCAACAAAATCATAAAAACTTTTAAATGCAAAAGCCCTAACCAAATAAAACCCTAATTCAAAATCCCTAATCACTGAAACCTTAATTTAGAAGTTTTAATCAATCAACCCTAATTGGAAAGCCCAAATCAATCAACCCCTAAATCAAGATCCATAATTAATAAAACCCTAACCAGCTAGAGAGAAGAAGAAAAAAAGAGGAACAAAAAGTTGCCCTACAGAACATATATTCATCCTTTGAATATGCTGAATTGGACAACCAGCAGGTTCATGTGTAGCACTTAAGAGAGTTCTGCTGCCAGGGGCAGAACTAGAAAATTTATATAGGAGGAGCTGTCATATATATATATATATATATATATATATATATATATATATATAGAGAGAGAGAGAGAGAGAGAGAGGCGAAATGAAACATCAACATTAAAGAGAGAACAAATGGTCAACAAACATTAAGCCCAAAGATCAAAGCAAAAAATAGGCCTGAAGGCCAAGAGCAAGAACAAAACCAGAAATACAGGAGAAGTAAACGAAAACACGAAAGATTCAGCCTGGGTCAGGAGGCGTTCAGGGCAGCAGAAAACGTTGAAGGTCAGGGAACGAGAACTGCAAAATAGTGTGCACGTCTACTAAAATGTAATGCGCCAGTTTATTGAAAACAACTTGGCATTTCGGGAAGATGGCATTATTGCAGGTCATCCAGACAACTCACCAGGAAGAGAGAAGCCACATTCTCCAGATAAGCCCTCATCAGTTGCACTTGCAAACAGGTTGCAGGCCCCATAAAAGATCAATAGTGAAAGACTCCTGACGCACGTTGATGGCATGGTTACTCCAGGTATGCTTGAAAAGATCCCCAAAGATGGGACATGCCTAGAACAGATGATAAGTTGATTCTTCAGTCGTCTTGCACATAATACACCTACTTGGTAGATGAAAGTCGATACGTTTAGGAGACAGTCTGACTAAACCCGATCATGCATAATTAGCCATGCGAGGAACCGTGAACGAGGAGTAGGGCCCCGAGCCCAGATAAGGCTCGCAAGGATCCAATCAGCACCAGGAGGAAGGGAGAAAAGGTAACAAGATTTGGTGCGAAAAGCTCTGCTAGGCGCAATAGTCTGACAAAGAAACTGGGCTAGAGGATCAGGGTCACCCTCCTTGGAAATGACGACCAACCATGCTTTGATCCAAGACCGACACAACGGAGAAGCGTAGCATTTGCTGTGGGAGAGACGATCCAAGTAGAGTGACTCAAAGGAATCGTACTTAGCGAGGAGGAAGTTAGCGCACGGAGAGCCAGATTGGTGCGCGAGCTAGCTTTACTTCACGACAAAGATGATACTTCTCATTCGGGAGTCAAATATCCCCAAGCCCACCCGACCTCTAGGAAGCGATAAATAGTTCCAACCCACCAGATGACGCTTATTTTGAAGATTGCATCCTGTCCAAAGGAAATTTGCCAGTAAACGAGAGAGTTTTTTTTGCACTCCAATGGGCATCACGAACATGGACACAAGGAATTCCAGGATGGACGTTAGAACATGCTTGATGAGAGTTAAGCGCCCAATGATGGAAAGGTAGGAAGCCTGCCAGGAGGAGATTTTAGATTGGACTTTTTGAAGAGTGGCATTCCAAGCGGAAGAGAAGATACGCAATAGCTGAAGAGGGAGACCTAGGTAGGAAATAGGAAGCTCTGAGGAAGCACAGTCAAAAATCTATTGCTCAATAGCAAGCAAAGAAGGAGGGATATTAAACATGAACAGACAGCATTTACCGTTGTTCAAGGATAACCCGGACAACGAAAGGAAAAATTGGAGGATTAGCTTGAATCTCAACATTTGTTGAATGGTGGTGCGGCCGAAAAGGATCATGTCGTCGACGTAAGTAAGAATATGGTAAGGTAAGTCCTCGATTCTGAGGGAGTCAATAAGTCGATGTTAAACGACTCTCGTTAGCAAGACCACAAGACCTTCAATGATGACATTAAAAAGCAGAGGAGAAAGAGGGCAACCTTGTTGGATATAGCGTCCGAGCTTGAACTGCTGGCCTCTAACCCCATTGATTTTAATTTGAGAGTGAGCATTAGTAACCAGTTCACGCACCCAACTAGAGAAGCGACAACCAAAACCAAGGTTGTCAAGCATGTAAAAAAGAAAAGGCCAATAAACAGAGTCGAAAGCTTTATGGACGTCTAGCTTAAGAGAGAAAAATGGTTGGCCGCTGATATTCAGAGAAAGCAAAACTTTGGAGGCTAAAATGAAAGAGTGATTAATTCACCTTTGAGGGGTGAAGGCAAACTGGGAGTATGAGAAAATCATAGGGACGACGGTATGGAGTCGATTAGCCGAAACCTTAGCGATAATATGGTAGATCCCCCCCAACATCGAGATAGTGTGGAATCTCGAGATGTCCAAAGATGCCGTGTCCTTAGGGATGAGAGAGGTAATTGTCAGATGAGTGTGGATCGGCAACCGACAGTTGCGATGAAAATCAGTGAAGACCTGAAGAATGTCATTCTTAATGTAGGACCAAAAGATACAAAAGAAGTCGACCAAAAAACTGTCAAAGCCAGGAGCTTTCCACCCAGACAGATCCTGAATGGCAGAAAAGATTTCAATATCTGCGAACGTGGCCTGCATGAAGTTGGAAAGAGCGGTACTCATTAAGCAAACCAATGATCGACCGATAAAGCCACCGGTGGACGAGTTGGAAGCATAAAGGTCCTTGAAATAGCGAGTAACAGCAGGAATGACATGGTCATCCGAGTAGGTGACCCCGTCAATGGAGATGAATGGGATGCCATGCCTCCTATGACGATGCGAGGTGAAAGAATGAATTACCTAGAGAGAGAGAAAAAGAGAGAGCGGGAGAGAGATACGTGCGTGTTGAATGCTACTTAAAATTTCTGGCCATTGGATCTACATAAAATCCAACGGCTAGAATGTATTACGTAAAAAAAAATCATGATGTCTCCTTCGTTTTCCTTTTAAATTTTTCACTTTCCCTCTCATTCTCTTTTCCCCTTCGTCTCTTTCTCTGTTGCCCGTTCCTTTGAATCACTCCACTAGCAACAACATTGCGGCTGCAACCGAGGCCCCTATCCTCATTGCATCTCCCTCTCTGTCTCTCGTTCCCTTGAATCACACCACTAGCAATGTCATCGTTGTTGCTGCGGTTTTGGTAACTGCTTTATTATTAACTACTGGGACAAAACTTAACTTTTTTGACTGTTGGATCTTATTTAGATCTAATGGCCAGCAAATGTGCTACCTAAATGGGGCTTTTAACAAAAAAAAACATGAAATCCCTTCTCCCTTCTTTTTCTTCCTCTTTGTCTTCGTCTCCCTCTCCCTCTCTTTGCAATTGTTGTAGTTGAACCATCGGACAGCACTGTCGGACCACAACATGATTTTTTTTAGGTAATACATTCTAGCTGTTGGATCTGATATAGATCTACAGCTAAAAAATTTAAATAGCATTCAGCACCTAACTATTACCTACCACTTTATATATATATATATATATGAGAATGAAAGTCTCTCAAACCTAACCAATAAGAAACATTAATCAGATTTTTTATGTTTTTCAAACTTGGATCATGCATTTTGGATGAAAAAATAGTATTTAGCATTATAAAATCTTATGAAATTGTTGGCCGTTGATTTTTGAAACCTTATAAAAGTATATCCATGCATTGGAATCAAATCCTCCAAGAACTGATTCCTATAAAAAAAACAAGTGCATAGATCACATCTTTAAGGTCAAAATTTTGAAAAAATACCAAAAAATCTGATAAATATTTCTTATTGGTTAGGTTTGAGAGGTTTTCTATTGGGTAGGTTTTCATTACTCTACTATATATATATATATATATATATATAACTCTGATCTGTACCTACCACATTCTACCGAGCTTTTAAAGGGTTCTTTTGTATATTTCTCACAAATTTGACCATACAAATGTGTTTTATAGGCTTCATTTTATAGGAATAGACTCTTGCATAGTGATTGTGCCGACAGTTTTTCATAGGTAAATTTTTTACACATCATAAATATTTAAGGTTTAAAAATTATTTTTTAATAAAAAAGACAACCCAAGTATTATTTCTTAGCAAATCAATCATGTCAAATGCATCTGTAGGGTAAGATTTGTAAAAAAACAACCTGCAAACACAAACTCCGTATTCACTTGCAGTAGGCTGCAATAGGCATGAAACGGAGTAGTCAGCTACCCCTCTCTCTCTCTCTCTTTATATATATATATATATATATATATATATATATATATATATATATTCTGCCCAGTTCTGCCTATAGGTTTTAAATGTTTTATGATAGATCTGAATCGTTAGATGTGTTTAGCATGATGGATTTATTGAAAATTAATTCTTGGATCATGTTTTTTCAACGAAAAAACATGATTTTATGAGCCGAGAAAAACTAATACCTTTATAGCCATTGATTTTGGATCACTGGAAAAACCTGTATAAAGATAAGATTCCGGCTATACAGAAGCTGGTTTACATTAAACTAAACCTATCAACATCTATGGTGTTAGACGTGAGAAAAAATACTTAAAACTATGAGTTTTGAAAAGCACCTTCCCATTGATGCCTAACCGGAATTACTTGAATCTGGTTAAGCAAAATCCAATTATGCAACCTCCAATCCAAATAAGAGATTCTTACATCCCTCATGCTAGGATAGTTCGGGACATAATTGATGGTGAATCTAAAACACGCTTTTTTTAAAAAATATTTACACTGAGAAACCACCCTAAGGATCAGAAACCTAGCGACACTGGCTTTGCCTGCTGTCGCTATCCTGGCGGCGTAAAACTTCATGGCTTAACCCTTGCCACAAGGAAGTCACCATGCTTCTACTTGCGCAAGGGATGACGCCCATGGGATTTGAACCTATACCACCTGCCTAGTGGCCTAGCTCCCATACTACACCAAACACCTTTGCACGCTTAAATTGTGAATTCTTAATGAAAGTGATTTTCAAATCTTGGGCTAGAGAGAGAGAAGGAGGGGGAGGGTTCAGATCACATCTTAAGTGGTTTGGAGCCTTACTGGACTCTGCCCAGTTTCAATGCAGGTCACAGTACAAGTCAGCACTAGGAGTGTCTACAGGTCGGACCTGGTTCTGATCTTGGTGTGTCCGAAACCATATCAGACTTTGAGGTGCTGGCAACAGATCCAGACCCAGGTCTGATCGGACCCACCATAAGAAAAACCCATACCTGGATCCTATATACATGAACCAGACCCAGTCTATACCTATTAAAATAATGTTTTTTATCTTTTTTACATTGCAAATTTGCGGATTGTAATCAGAACTTAGGTCCCCTGGTATGAAATTTTGTAAAGCATACCCAGCTCCATACACTAATTGAACCCTTTGGTCTGACTTGGATTCTAATTGGATCTCCTTCTTTGTCACCAAACACTGATGCTGTCGGGTTCGGTATGGGTGAGGCCCAAGTCAAACCAAAGGCCCTTTGGTGATGGACGGTGGTGATGCCTTATCCCTTGTCCGTGATGATAAACCTTCTTACTATGTTCAAGCATTAAATCGGGTCTGGTACAGCAACGGCTGGACTAACCAGAGTCTTTTGTTTCTTGGGCTAAAACCTATTTCGGATCAGTGCCAAGACTTTTCATGCTATAATAAGACATACTAGGATATGGGCTTTTTTATGAAATTTCCAATATGACTAAAATACAAGAGAATACAGAATTAAAAATAAAGTATCCATGTGTGACAGAGAATAAAACCATATGTAGTCCTTTTATGTAAACATGAACGAATAATAAAGCACAGACCAAGATTATTATGTTATATATATAAATATATGAGTAATGCGCTGGTTCTTGCCCTCAACATCTCATTTTTTTTTAAAAAATTTTCTCACATCTAACACCATAGACGTGACCTATAAGTTTTGTTTAATGAGAACCGGCTTTTGGATCACCGGAATCTGACCTATATCCATTTTGTTCCTGTAATCCAAAATCAATGGCTATGAAAGTACCAGTTTTTTCCGATTCATAAAATCATATTTTTCGTCAAAAAAAAACATGATCTAAGAGTGGATTCCCACTAAATCGAGCATGCTAAACGCGTCTAATGGTTCAGATCTATCATAAAATACTTCAAAACTATATGGCAGAACCAGCCTAATTAATATGTTCAGTTCTCTCTCTCTCTCTCTCTATATATATATAGAGAGAGAGAGAGAGAGTAACGTGTGTTTGAAGATACCTTGGATGAATCGTCATCATTGATAGCGCGATCAAACTGTCACACTCCTTTTTTTTTTTTTTGCACGTTGGTGACTTTTAGCAGCGGTGTTGACCATTGCTAAATCTTTGGGCAGAAAAAGAAATTTAGTGGTGGTACAAAACCGCCGCTAAAACTTCTTTTTAAAAAAAAAGAACGTGCACCGTGGTTTGAAGGGAAACCCGTTCAAAGATATGGTTTTCCTATATATATATATATATATATATATATATATATATATATTCTTTATTCTTATGGAGCATGTCAATTAGCTGGAACTTGAAAGCGTAGACGCAATCTTGTTAAACAGCAGTGGGAAAGGTTTACTTGTTAAACAGCCCTTCCTCAACTCATCGCCGTCTTACCAATAAAGCCTCGTTTATTGAGAGAACAGCTCTTGACCAGCCACCCTCGTCCCCATCCATTTGCCATTGTCCGCAGATCCGTCTCTCTCCGACCACTCTTTCCAACAGGGTCTCTCTTCTCTCTCTCTCTGTATATATATATATATACACCTTTTTTCGTAGTGCATTTTTCACCCTAATTTTCTTCTTTGCTTTTGTCTAATTCTTACTTTTAATGGTCTATTGAATTTCGTTTTAGAGCGGTACTGTTTATTCTTGAGATGGGCTTTTGGGGGTGATGAAGAAAAATCTCTTTGTTGCTCTTGAGTTGGTTTGTATAATCCGATTTTTTTTTATTCTTTCTTCATTTTAATGACCAGATCTTGTTGCCAACGCATTTTTTTTTCTTTTCATTGTCCCTTCTGTATTTTGTTGCGGTATGTCTGAACTATGTGAACCACGAACAGTATGAACTTCAGCAAATTTGGCATGAGGCCATTTTTTATGCAGCGACGCAGCATGATTGGCTCCATTACTGTTGACCATTCATCTGGACATTTCTTGGACAACACGCTCTTCCCAAGAAATGCCAAGATGGATGGTTGTGAAGGACGCCGCCTCATGCCCACCATGCAGCGATGCTGCATCTATATATATACTAGAAATATGGGCATTTTTGCGATTTTTGAATGCTTGAATATTCGTGAAGATTATGAGCCATTGATTTCAAAGCCTTAAAAAATCTCATTTATGCATCAAAAATGAATTATTCAAGAGCGGGTTCTTATAAAACCAATCATGCAATCACATATGTATAGTTAAATTTAAGAGAAAAAAACCAAAAATTCATGAAAATCACCATGCATACATTAGTTTCATATTTTTAGTTTTCATATTTTCAGTTCTCATATATATATATATATATATATATCCATTTTATTATTATTTATTTCTCAATTGACCTTAGGGATGTGATCTATATGTTATCAGCTCTTGAATCATCATATTGCATCATTTGAGCAGGTTTTTATAAAGCTTCAACAAACAATGGTTTAAGATTTTCATAAACTTCAAGACTCATAAAATCATAATTTTTCATTGAAAAAACATCATCCAACATGTAATTACTAACGAATAATTAAGTTATGTTGAACACATCTATGGGGTCAGATTTGCAAAACAAAACTTGAACATCCAAACTTATAACGACCATATGGGCGGTAGTAGGAACCAATTTTCATATATATATTTGAAACTTGGTAGTTTATAATACAAGATTATCTATTCAGAATTAAGTTACATGTTCAGTATTTTTTTGCTGAAATTGTGTGGGATAATATTTTTCGGTTGGCTTAAATATGATGTGAATCTGCTGAACTTGCAGTGAGCTTGTGGGGCCATGTGGTGACGAATGGTCATTCTTAGAATGCGTGCGGCAGGCCACATCGGAAGGTGTGTATACTTTTTAACCTGCATCACAAAGATTCTATCACAAAAAAAATTATTTTTTTTTAGAGTTGCAAATAATAGAATTTAGATAAAACTAAATTAGTCAGCAGGTTCAAATTCGCATATTTATAAAGTAAATAATTGTTTCAAACTTGCAAGCAATAGATTTGAACTTGCAAGCCAAACACTTCAACCATCTTCATTCAATAAGGACATGCAAAAAAAAAATTAATCAATAAAAACTCATTTTTAATGTTTTAATATTAAAAATATATTTTTTATAAAAATTATTAAAATAATGGTCGTACGTGTCAATGCCCTTATCAGCATTTTGCGCACCTGTCCAGCCGTGTGTCCCTATGACATGGATAATAGCTGATCTTTTTTTACTTATATAAGGATCCCAGATATGTTTGTGTATGTACATGAGAGAAGGAAGGACAGAGTATGTTAAATTACACTAAAGAACTTTTTATGATCACTAAAAAATTGGCTTACAAGTTATTTTGGTTAAAGAGTGTAAGGCCAAGTAAACTGTCATCCCAACAGTAAGAAATCATTAAAACCCAGGTTTCATGTTTTTCAGAAATGAGGTTTTACTCTAGGTTTTTTTCATTACCAGGTTTCAATAAACCAGGATTTTTCTTTAGGTCGTTCAAATGCCCCTTTTAAACATAAAAGCTTATACAATTATAAGAGCCTAACCATGCCCCAACTGTATTTCTATGCATCTGTTGTAAGGAGGTGGTCTATGGGCTGGACCGCCTACAGGTAAACATGTAAATTATATACGAAAATGGGTCCGTGCTAAACTCATTTGGTGCTAAACCACGTTTTTCAGCTTCTCGGTACGCAGTTTCTGCCTTATAAATGTGTTGGGCAAGGTCTATTTACTAAGCATCCATACCTGGATCATGTGTTTTCGATGAAAAAACTGATGTTTGGAGCCTCAATATTTTACAAAGATTTTGGACTGATCCCTATAAATCAAGTACATAGATCACATCTGTATGGTCAGAATTTAAAAATAAAATGAAAAAACTCGAAAAACTGATTTCCTGTGTCTTTTATGTAGTTCTGACCCTATAAATGGGTTGGGCATGGTCAATTTACTAAGAATCCACACCTGGATCATGTGTTTTCGATAAAAAATAAATAACGTTTGGAGTTTCATTTATAAAGATTTTCGACCGTTGATTTTTTGAACTTTATAAAAACCCACCCATGTGTTGGAATCAAATGCTTCAAGGGCTGATCCCTATAAAATCAAGTACATAGATCACATTTGTATGGTCAGAATTGAAAATAAAATGAAAAAGCCCAAAAAACCTATTTATCATGTGGTTTACCACCGACCCATTACTCTATATATATATAACATTTGATCTACAAAAAATTGAAATTTGTTGAAGAAAATAATATTTTTTTCCTCATTAGTTGTTTACCTTTATTAGTCGCAAATATTATATATATATATTTGATAGGTGCTAAATGAGTTTTTTTGTTCTTTCGGTGTTTTTTTAGCAATTCTAACCCCATAAATGTGTTGGAAATGATTGATTTACGAGGAATCCACAATCATGTGTTTTTGATGAAAAAAATGATATTTGAAGCCTAGAAAATTTATAAAATTTTGCATCGTTGATTTTTTGAAACTTATAAAAATTCACCCATGTGTCAGAGTCAAACACTTCAAGAGCTTATCCCTGCAAAATCAAGTACGTAGGTCACATCTGCACTGTCAGAATTTAAAAATGAAATGAAAAAGAGCTGAAAATTTTATTTAGCAGGCATCATTTAGCATATTTCATTTAGCACCTAATGGTCTCTCTCTCTCTCTCTCTCTCTCTATATATATATATATATA
This sequence comes from Nuphar pumila, assembly GCF_984573655.1. NCBI lineage: Eukaryota > Viridiplantae > Streptophyta > Magnoliopsida > Nymphaeales > Nymphaeaceae > Nuphar > Nuphar pumila. The sequence goes on from NC_143261.1 coordinate 53,738,175, forward strand.
TATATATATATATATATATATATATATATATATATATATATATATATATATATATATAATCATGTTTATTACTCAAAGTGGGTTCCAAACCCCCTTAGGAAATTACTTTTACATCTTCACAGTTTAAGGGTCTTTCGGATGCACCATCAATCGTCTCCCAACTTATCCAATTTTTCAGGTTAAGTTTGATTCTCCAAAGGGCTTCTTATAGATGAGAGTAGATCTAGTGATTGCCACACATTGCCTTTGGGAGTAAGGGGATCTGCTCTACCCACACATAATTTTGTGGTAGGGAAGCCACTGATCCACGGTTTTAAGAAAGTCTCTTAACGAAGTTTTCAGCATAGGATGGGCTAATTAGTTTCTACGTTTCTCTTTTTTCTGCACATTGGATTATCCATTCATATTATTCATTTACTGTGAAGGTGACACAGTTCCAAAGCAAGATGCAACTCTCTTGATGATCCAAGCCTAAGAAAATTCCAGAAATTTTGAAAATAAATTTAAGAATACAACAACAACAACTACGCCTTCATCCCAAAACAATTGGGGTCAGCGATATGAACCAAAAAAGAAATTCATTTTGGGTCTTCCACATGAATCCTTTTCCTCCAATCATTTCTATCCAATGCCATGTCCTCGGTGAGGTTCAAAGCATTCATATCCTTTCCTATCATCTCCATCCAAGTCTTCCTAGGCCTACCCCGACCTCTTTTAACTAATATATTTTCCCATTTCTCCAACCTTCTAACTGGAGCATCATTAGGCCTTCGCCGAATATGTCCAAACCACCGTAAACGATTCTCTCGCATCTTATTTTCAATGGGTGCAACACCTACCTTCTTACGTATCTCCTCATTCCGAATCTTATCTTTTATTGTATTTCCGCACATCCATCTAAGCATCCGCATCTCAGCTACACTCATTTTTTGAATATGATGTCTCTTGGCAGCCCAACATTCCGTACCATATAGTAAAGCGGGTCTAATAGTCGTCCTATAAAACTTTCCCTTCAACCGCAATGGCATTCTACGATCGCACAGCACCCCAGTTGCACTTTTCCATTTCATCCACCCAACCTTTATCCTATGATTTACATCTCCATCAATTTCTCCATACTTTTGAATGATGGATCCCAAATATTTGAAATAATTATTCACCGGTATTTCTTGCTCACCAAGCTTCACTACACTCCCATCACTACTTCGTTGCTTACTAAACCGACATTCCATATATTCAGTCTTACTCTTACTCAACTTAAAACCTCTAGCTTCCAATGTCTGTCTCCATAATTCTAACTTAGCATTAACCCCAGCTCTAAACTCATCAATCAAAACAATATCATCAGCAAACAACATACACCACGGTACATTTTCTAGAATTGATCTCGTAAGCTCATCCATCACTATCGCAAATAGGAAAGGGCTTAAAACAGATCCTTGATGTAACCCAACCGTTATCGGAAAATTGGTTTTCACCCCTCCACAAGTGCGGACATTGGTTACTACTCCTTCATACATATCTTTAATTATACTAATGTACTTGAGAGAAACACCTTTCTTCATCATTGTCCACCAGAGAACGTCCCTAGGTACTCTATCGTAAGCCTTCTCTAAATCAATAAAAACCATATGCAAATCTTTGTTCCTCTCTCTATATCTTTCAATAAGTTGTCTAAGAAGATGTATAGCTTCCATAGTTGATCTTCCAGGCATAAAACCAAACTGATTCTCCGATATCATGACAACCTTCCTCAACCTAGACTCAATCACCCTCTCCCAAAGTTTCATAGTATGACTCATGAGTTTTATACCACGATAGTTTGTGCAATCTTGTATATCACCCTTATTCTTATATAAAGGCACCAAAGTACTCTTCCTCCACTCATTAGGCATCTTATTTGTCTGCCAAATCAAGTTAAAAAGATTTGTCAACCATTCTAAACCTTTCTCTCCCAAGCATTTCCAAGCCTCGATAGGTATACCATCTGGGCCAACTGCCCTTCTTGATTTCATTTTTTCAAAGCCTCTGCAATTTCTTTCTTTTGAATCTTGCGCATGAAGTCATGATTTATCTCATGAAAAGGAATGGAGAAGTCTCCAAGATCTTGAGCATGACTATCATTAAAAAGCTTATCAAAATAATCTTTCCATCTCTCCTTAATCTCCTCATCTTTGACTAAAACCCTTTGCGTTTCATCTTTGATACATCTAACCATACCCAAATCCTTCGATTTCCTATCTCTCATCTTTGCAAGCCTATAAATATCCTTCTCGGCTTCTTTGGTATCCAACTTGTCATAAACCTCTTTATATACCTTAGCCCTCGCGTTTCGAACAACTTTTTTAGCTTCCTTCTTTGCTATCATATACTTCTCCAAATTCTCATTATCACGACTCTTACTTAGATTTCTATAACACTCTCTTTTAACCTTAATAGCTAATTTGACATCCTCGTTCCACCATGATGTATCCTTACCTAGTGGTGCACCGCCTTTAGACTCACCCAATACCTCCTTAGCCACTTTTCTCATGCCACCCGCTATCTTATTCCACATTGATTCTGAATCCTCCTCGAGACACCAATCAACTTCTTTAACTACCTGCTCTACAAACATTTCTTGTTTAGCTCCTTTTAGTGCCCACCACTTAATTCTAGGATCTATCCTATGTCTATCTCTTTTGCGGCATTGTCTAATTCTAAGATCTAAAATTAAGACTCTATGTTGTGTAGCTACACTTTCTCCTGGTATAACCTTACAATCGATGCAACAACCCCTATCTCTCTTTCTAAGTAGGAAAAAATCTATCTGACTCGTATTAACCCCACTTTTAAATGTTACTAAGTGAGACTCCCTCTTCCTAAACCAAGTGTTTGCTAAGATCATATCATAGGACAAACAAAAATCTAAAATCCTTTCTCCACTTTCATTTCTTTCTCCTATACCATAGCCTCCATGGATACTCTCAAATCCATCCCTACTAATGCCTACATGTCCATTAAGGTCACCGCCGATGAAAAGCTTTTCTCCATAAGATATCCCTTGTACTACTCCATCTAAATCTTCCCAAAATTGATGCTTAATGGAATCATCTAAACCTACTTGAGGTGCATAAACACTAATAATATTAATAATATCCGTACCTAATACTAATTTAATAAGTAAAATTCTATCACCCTTCCTACGGACCTCAACTACATTATCTATAAACTGACGACTCATAACAATCCCTACTCCATTCCTTTTTCTATTGATTCCTGTATACCAAATCTTATATCCCCAAGGTTCTATCACTTTAGCTTTCTCACCTACCCATTTGGTCTCTTGAAGACATAAAATATCAATCTTTCTCCTACACATAACATCTACTAACTCTACCAACTTACCAGTTAAAGACCCTATGTTCCAAGTGGCTAACCTAATTTTATGGTCTTGGACTAACTTCTTTACCCCCACCCGTCCAACAAAGTGAGGGAACCCTTGCCTATTTGACACCACACCCGGGCGCCGGTGTGACGCGTCGCTTCTGGGCGACGACCTAGCAACCCTTGCCCATTTATCACTGCCTCCGGGCCTAGAGAGTACAGCGCGTCGCTCAGTAGGGAACGCCCCAACAAAATTCTCATATTGGTTCATTTTCATAAGATATGACAAAGTTTTTATGCTGGCTGTCACAGGCCTACCGCAACCTTCCTCCTTTATCCGAGCTTGGGACCGGCAGTGTATAAAAATAAATTTAAGAATAAAATAGAAATATTTCAGAATAGAAATGGGCTTGAATTCGAAACTTTAGCATACATAAGAAGCTATGAGGGTTATTGTAAGGTGGTTGTACAAGTGCTTTACTATATATTCATGCTTTTAATTTTTTATTTTTATTTTGTAGCTAGGCCAAGGGAATACTCTCCATTAATGACCCAGCATTGACAGAAGTTGGTAAACTCTTGAGGTGGCAGAATGTTCACCAGGCTTCTACCTTGCAGCACGAGACACTCCTTATGGGTTTGGAACTATGGTCGTTCCATGTCAGGTGACAAACTACAGTTTCCTTTAGACATAAAGGCAGAGCCGTTGCCGGCATATTAATTTTCAGTTTTTTATATTTATATGGAGAAACCGCCCCCAGGAACAGAGACCTAGCACTGGCTCTGACTTCTGTACTTATGGTGACTGTCCTGGTCTGTGGGCTTACCCCTTGCCCCATGGAGTTTGTTTCTAGTTATTCTTGTTATTTGAGTTCTAATCTGCAAGCCTTAAGAAAGATATTGTTGTTGTTTGCATCAGAGGAAAACCAGATTGGCTCTAGAAGAGAAATGGAGACCCCCACCGAGTGCAGAATCAATGCATTACCTGATTCGGTTCTGCTACACATACTTTGTTTTCTCCCCATCAAAGCTGCAGTAAGAACCAGCATCCTCTCCAGAAAATGGAGGAATCTCCCCAAGGCAATCCCTTCTGCGAAATTCGATGAGAAAGACTTCCTTTCACCCACAAATCAAGACGCGGGGCAGAACCAGGACCAGTTAAGCCCGCCACCAGAGAGAACCGATATCTTCACAGCCATCAATCAGTTCTTGTTAAGCCATGATGGATGCCTTCGCAGTTTCAGCCTACGCTTGACTTTGAGAAACGATTCGGAGAGAGGGATCGTCGAAGGCTGGCTACGCAATGTCATTGCAGTAAAAAAAGTTGAGGAGTTCGGTATTAAAGTATACCTTGTTGACAATCCCAGTAAATGCTGTCAGCTGCCTCTTAGTTCATTCGACTGCCATTCCTTACTGCGTTTGATGTTGAGTAGGTGCATTTTTTATCCTCCAAAAGGTGGTGAGGAGCTCCTCTGCTCCCTCAAGAGCCTGAGCTTGGTTGAAATTAGTATGTCTAATGCGCATCTTTCCGGCATGCTTTGCGCTTGCCCACAGCTCGAAAACATAACCCTGTACAATATTATAGGAAAAACAGATATGCAGATCTCTGTGCCACGGCTCACCAACTTGAGGATTATATGGTCTTGTTTTAAAAAGTTGGAGATTCTTGCACCACGCCTGCAGTCCTTCGAGTTCAACTGTCGTTCTAGGCAGGCGACCAATGGATGTTTAAGGAAGCTTCTTGAGGATTTTGATTGCATAAAGAGTCTCAAAGCTTGCACTTGCGTTTTTGAAGTAGGTAGTCTTTGTGCCTTCCATCTTTTTGCTTATTCTTCTTTGTTTCTCCTGTGTGATTGCTAATAGAATCCTAAGCAGCAAGCCAGTATTTTGCTGCTGACATTTGTGCAATGGTTTTTAGGGAATTGAGATAAAGAAAGTAGAATAAATTCATGGTGGCATTGTTGTGTTTCATGGGGGCAGGTTATATGCCCCCCCCCCCCCCCAACATGCACTGTAGGGGTCCCGATTGAGCGCCGCGCGTGGCGCTCAGTCGGGTGTACGGTGTGACCGTACACCCCCTACATCCCATAGGCTGGTGTACGGTGTGCTTGTACACCCACCTGATCTCCACGCGGTGCTCAGTCGGGTAGCTACAGTGCGTGTTCCGGGGAGAACAAGCAACACCCTCTCGTGTTTCATCAACCAACCAGAAGCCTGCCAAATGTGCGGGAGAGGAGATCCAGTGATATGACCGAGTACCTTGCAAAGCACTCAGTCCAATTAATTGATGTATGCAGTCATTGGGGAGGGTGGGAGGAGGGGAGATCAGGAGCAATGTGACACGCACGCATTTAGTGTGCTGCTGCACCTGATCACCCACTGTCTTTGGGATACAGCCGGTCAGCTGTGGGGCACAACAGCAGATGGTGGGTGATCAGGTGCAGCAGCACACTTTAAGTGTGCAATAACATTTCACCTGATCTCAATTGTGGTGGGTGGAGGTGGAATGCGTGGCATCCATTCGCCAGATTGAGTACCTTTTCAAGGTAGTCAGCCAAGTTCTGGATCTGCTCTCGATTTGCATTTGGTGATTTTCTGCGGAACACAAAACAAAAGTTTGTGTTTGATCAGCAGGTCCTTTATGTGGCTTGCCCCAAGGGGGGTTGCCGTACTGGGGTGGAGCCTTAGCTGTTAGATGGGCAGTCAAGGTTCTATTCTCATGGACATGGGCCTGAGGGGCAAGGATCCTAGCATCAGAGTTTTACACTACCGGCATGATGACCGTAGATATGGCAGGCTGAGCCAGCGCGGCCAGGTCTTCGTCCCGGGTGCAGTTTCTTCGAGTTGTAAATTTAAAAAAAAAAGGTCCTTTATGTAGCTTGCCAACTTCACACTTAGTGGCACATCTATGGGTCTTGTTGTGAAAACCTAAAATGGTGGTTATGAAATCATTTTCCATAAAAAGGAGCATAGAGAGAAACAAACCTGAGGATGTCAGAGGCAAGAGAATCAGATGGAATCATGGCTATCTAACAGACTTTATGATTAGGAGAACCACTCATAGTCCTTTTTGTTAACCACTTTAGTGTTACGTGGTGATGATACATTGTTGGGACATTAAATATTCAACAAGATTAGGTTACAGGTTCTGAATTTACATAATTTGTTAAAGTGATCTCTAATCTTCTATGTTACTGCAGAACCCCATTTATGCATGGGAAAATATCTTTTCTTATCCAATTTAAAAAGCAGCGAGTCCTCTCTTTGAGAATCCAATTTGTTGGATGCAATCCAAACGCAGCAGGGAGCTATTTGTTAGATATAATGTTCATAAGTTATAGCCAAGTGCTTTATGTTTCCCATTTTCTTGACTACCTTTTCGGGTGCATGCATGAGTCAAGGCTCTCTATATGCGGAATGATCGATTCAGTGAGCTGGAAGGGATCAATATTTGTCCATGTTCAAAGAAATTGAGACTAGAAGATGTTGTATCTCTGCTCGGAAGTTCTCCAAGTCTGCAAAGGCTCCACATTGAAAGTGAGTTTTAAGGACAAGTTGGTCTCTTTCTTCTTATTGATCGCAATCGTTTAACCCAAATTTTGGAGCTAAGTAGTGACATGACTTCATCTTATGTTGTTGACATGGGATGGAGAAGAGTGCGGGTCTCTAGCTTACCCAAAAATAGGTGCAGCTCCATATGAACCTGCTGTTAGTAGGCTGCAGCACCTCCAAAGGGTGGCTTTTTGTTCCTTCACGGGGACACAGGACGAGATAACATTGTTGAAGCATATTCTCAAGAGTGCACCATCACTAAAATCTCTAAGAATCACCGTTGATTCGAAGAAACTGTTGAAGATCGCTGCCATAACAGATGAGTTGTTGGACTTGCAGAGAATGTATCCAAAACTAAAAATCGAATTTCATTGCAGCAGGAAATGAAGCGGATGGAGCATATAAACAAGCCTAACCTGTCTAGGCTCACGTTTGGTGTCATGTGCCATGGTATTTGTGGTCTTCTTTGTATAGATGGGAATTTACTTTTGCGAGCTTCAGTAGAAGTTATTATATTAATAAGATTTGTTTCATTTAAATCAGTAACTCCCATCACCATTGTCATTTCCATTTTCATCATCGTCGTTGTCATGTACAGGTGCAGACAGCCCCCAAGGGGGGTTGGCGTAGTGGGGTGGGGCCTTGGCTGCTAGAAGGGCAGTAAAGGTTAGATTCTCATGGGCATCGCCCCTCTGCACAAGCCAACGTGTAGCATAGACCCCCGGGAGCAGGAGTCCTATCCTCCAAGTTTTACGCTGCCAGCACCCAACCTTAGGTATGGCAGGCTGAGCCAGCGCAACCAGGTCTTCGTGCCCGGTGCGGTTTCTTCAGGTTATAAATTCAAAAAAAATGTATAGGTGCAGATAAATTGGCAGATGCTTTGATTTTACAGAATTTTCTTTAGGAGGGAGCTCTGGCTTCTGAACTGAAGATGCGGGGACACCAGATCAAACCTCACTGGCTAATGGGTGTTTTCATAGCTTTCGAAGGTCGGCCACTAGGGTGTCAAATGGTCTGTATGACCCGATCCTTACACGTATAGGATCTTATAGGGTCAGGGTTTGGTTACAAAGAAAGGGGTCTGATTAACTATTGGGGTTAGACCCATGGGGTCCGATTATTAAATGGGTCAGGTATGGTCTATGAAAATTTATACCAAACCCGGCTTTGACTTGATTTTCGATTAAGATCCGCAATTTTTTCAATGTAAAAATCTTAAAAAAAAATATTATTTCACTGGGTCTAGTTAATGTAATTTTTATAGGATCCAGGTATGTTTTTTTATGAAAAATCCAATCAAATCCGAATCTGAATCCTACACCCTCATCACTTACTCGGATCTGGGTTTGGATCCATCCATTTTAGTGGGGGTCAGACCCGTTGACACCTCTATCGGCTACATAAGGCAGGGTGGTTGTGGGCCCACTCGAGGTGTAGAAACCTAAGTCTATAAATAGATCCACCTCCTACCTCCCTTACCCTCGAGTGAAATGACCCATTAAGGTTATACTTTCTGAAAACTGGGTTACAGATCACGACTGTTACAACAATAACCACTTTCTAAAAACTGGGTACACTTAAGGATAGAATCCTAATTTACAAAAGGAAAAGATAGGCTTATCTTATCTACAGTATGGCAGGCCTCAAAGTCATCTAAACAAAATCGGATCCTTATAGAGAAAATATAATACATGCCCCACTCTGAGAAGAGATTCAACCAAGCCATCAAGGCCTTTTTATAGCAACCAATGATGCAGATGCAGAAAAACTGAGTCTAATTATTGATTTAAAACTGAAAGTATGTAAAATTTGCAACCTAAGCTAAATTAAGCATATCACGCAGAATCTCTCAATGGCATGTAAACTGAACAGTATGTAATGTAAGCATATTATGCAGAATCTTCAGATGGTGTCATCATCATCAGACGACACTTACCTAGTTTTGTGACCTCTTTAAGGCACTTCTTCATCATAAAGTTAAAAGGGTAAGCCATAATTGCATTTGGTGTTCATGTCTCTGTTGTCCAAGCCGAAAGGCTTGGCTTGTTTCACTACAACCCCTTTTTATGGAAAAGGATAACATAACCATCAACTTAACACTAAGGCGTATGATGCCAAGCATAAAGTTCGGCAAGCAACAGAGAGTAATTGTTTATCAAATATAACAATATGGACATTGAATTTCTTTTTCTTTTTTTCTTTTTTTGTCAACTCCGTAATAATCGTTGCAGACATGGCAGCTACAAAATACCAGCTTGCTCTAGAGGATTCTATCAGAATTCACCACATCATGATCAAAATGAAAAACAAAGAAAAGCAGACAGATAAAATTGCAAACTATAAGGGGCTCAAAACCAATTAATGTGGCTTGGTCCCAAATCCAGGGTGTAGTTTCTCCATTTAATAAACAGAAAAGAGAAAAGGAAAAAACAGACGGATGAAAGCACAAACACTACTTCAAAAACGTAGGTGCAAGCCTCGAGAGTCTTTATGTGATCAATATTCCCAAAAAGCTTATCTAAACCACATTTGTCAACCGACCCGGATAGACAATCAAACTCGAACGATTGCAGGCATGGGGGAAACGATCTCCAAGTTTGTAACCATAGAATCTACAATCCTCAAGTTCACGAGTTGTGGTGCAGAGATCTGCATATCATCTGTCCAGCCCCAAAATCATCCAAGGTCAAGTTTTGAAGCCGTGAGCAAGCTCAAAGGATGCTGGAAAGGGCAGGTCCAGACAAAGTAAGACTATGCAAGCTTAGGCTCCTGAGGAAGAACATAACTCCCTCACCACCTTTTGGACAACGAAAATAGGATCCGATCATTGTCAAATGCAGTATAGACCGGCAGTGTAATAAATCAACGGGCAAAATATAGCATGCACTGAGCTTGTCGACAACTGAAGCACAAAGTGTAAGCTCCGCAACTTTCTTACTGCAACAACATGGCGTATCCAACTATCAAGAAGTCTCTTCCCCGAATCGTTTCTCAAAGTCAATCGCAGGCTAAACCTGCACAGGCGCCCGTCATGGCTCAACAAGAATCGGTTCACAACTGTAAAGAGATCGGCTCCCTCTAGCAGCGAGCGCAACTGACTCAGCTTCTGTCTAATGGCTTGCTGCATGGGCTGCTGGTTCTTACTGCGGCTCTGATGGAGAGAAAGCAGAGCATGTGCAGCTGAACTGAATCAGATAATGCAATCATTCTGCACTCGGTGGCCTTCTCCATTTCTGCAAAGCACCAGATTTGGCCTGGCTTCCCTCCCACTAAATGACTGATGAAATTTACTAGCTTAGCTGGGCCTGCAATGACAGCCAACTTATCTTGAAATTTTGGATGGGCTCTGAGAATTGCGAATTTCCATACAGTCAAGCTATATCAAACCACCACCTGTATAGGGTCTTCTTTTAACGAGATCAATTGAATAACAGAAGTGGCTCTATATTCTTGTCACAGGCAGGGGATCGTAGAGATGTACCTTGAAAGTTGAGGAGAGCAGAGTAGATTCTATTAATGGAGACACAGTGGCGAGGACACCTAAAAGGGAGGCGAAGGGTGAGTCTGCATGAGCGTATTTCAACTTTGAGAAGGTGAGAAAAGTCTCTTCCCTGGGAAACTGAATCGCCATGTTGATGATTTCCGAGGATTCCTTTGAGAAGTCGTGCATGCCTTTATGGTGTATTTTCCTTTCAAGGCTAACGGCTTCTTGATTCTCTCATTGTTGACGCAGTGTAGCCCCTCAGGTTAAACCCAACTTGGATTCAAACTTTGGATCTGAACCCTGGATAAACCCAACTTAGATTCAAATTTTGGATCTGAACCCTGGATAAACCCAACTTAGATTCAAAGTCACGATAAGTTGGGGGGCGGGCCGCATCTGGACCCTAGTGACACTACTGTGAGAACTGTGGATCCTGCAACATCCAAAGTGTCCCGGACCCTGCAACATATATCACAATATCCGTACCCTTGATATCGGGTCCTGGACCATACCACACTTTGTCATTTGGTCCTGGACCCTGCAATATTGGTAGACGTGGGAAATGGGCCAGGCGAACTGTGGCCCAGCCCAGCCCACCACGGGCCAGGCTTGTGCCTATATATTAGGCCCAATCTCGGCCCGAACTGGGCCAACATGGGTCCTAGAACCTGTGACACTGTGTCAATGGGTCCTAGATCTTGCATCTCCGGGGTGGGCCCTATGAGTTGCAAGCAAAAATCTGCGGTTGTTGCTAGTAGTAAGGATGCACATAAACCGAGTTCGAGCTAAGCCTGGACCGTTCAAACTCATCTTGGTTCAAAATGTCTTTGTCCAAGCTCGGCTTGAGCTCGGAGTGGAGCTTGTATGGCATTGTCTACACTCGGCTCAGTTTCGAACTCGATTCATGCTTCAATGGTATTTCATAAAAGAATCTTGTAAAAAAAAATTGAGAAGGTGTGATTCAATCCCCATCCTCTTACCATTAACCAAGCGACCCACCACTAAGCTAGAAAATATCTTTTAACTATTATGACTGAAAAGATTATATCCGTACTAAAAAATTTCTAATGCCCTACTCATTACGGTAACAATGATCTTTTGATTATATTTGCAAATATATTATATATATATATATACATTTATTCGAGCCTTATCAAACGTATTGAGCTCAAGCTCAGCTCGTTCGAGCCTCTAAGCCATGTACAAGCTCGGCCCATTTAAAGCAATGATGAGCTTCGGGCCAAACTTAACTGAGCCAAGCTCAAGCAGGCTTGGTTCACTGTGCATCCCTAACTAGTAGTAGGTAACGAGCCGATAGAACCAAACATGAGGAGTTTAAGCATGGATTGTTCAAGTGGCAAGTTGAGAACGAGCTGGCTTGTTTACATAAAAAATACATTGTTGTAAAAATCAGCTTTTTTCATATATAGGGCTGGTAACCAGCCGATAAAACCGAACATGAGGTGTTCAAGCTTTGCTTGAGTGGCAAGTCGAATTAGGGATAGCAGTGGACCGGGGCGAAGGCGGTGGATAAGGTCTCCACCCCCGTCACATTTAAAAATTTTGCCCTCCATCCCTGCAGGAGTTTTGATTTTAACCTCTATCCCCAGCTCATTCCCCTTTTTATATCTTCCATCCCCTGTTCAAGTGGGGCGGGGCTCCATTGTCTCAGTCCTTCCACCGGTGCTGCTTTTCACCGTTAGAAGAAAGAGAAGAAGAAGCCGAAAGAAATGAGAGTTCGGGCAGCTCGTTTATATATATATATAAGGGTATAATAGTAATTTTTTAACAGAGACCACTACATAATTTTATATGTCAAAATTGACTCATATATGATTTATACTATTTCTAAACCAACCTTATTTTCAAGCAATAACAATTCCTTGCTACTGTTTGAAGCTGCTTTTCTTTTTCAAAAGCTTATACCATGATTGTTATTGCTTGTAAAGCAGCTGCCCACAAATTACTGAACCAAGTCCACACAAGTCAAACAAACCTGGTACTCAATGCTCGTTGAGCATGGGTTGGTGAATCCCGAGAGAGAAGAAGACCGTGATGATAAGAAAGTATAATGTTATCTAAATTGAACCATTCGACCTCATGGAGTGACTTTGCTTCCTTCAAATATCTGTTGCTCAGAGCTATACTGCATATACGTTACATATTTGAGTCCATAAGATATGAAAAACATTAGAGGAAGTAATACTACCTTAAGATGAAAGGTGATGCAATCTACTCGGTGCCGACTCATGCTCATTATCTTATTTGAACTAAAACTTAATAAATATAAATATATAATCATGGATCTCCGGCCATCCATGGAGGACCTTCAGCAGAACAGGTGCCTTTTGCTAGTCAATCAGTCGCCGCAAATATCACTAGGGGTAATACCCAGATCTCCAGAAGTGTGGCCGTCACTGCCGCAAACAATCTGCCTTATTCTTCAGATGTAGCAAAGAAGCAATAACATCACCATCGCCTCTCAGACAAAGAAATGAGCTGCAAGGGCCAAACCCCAAAGGCAACTGTCAACAAGATAGGTGGCGAACTCTTGATGCACACACACACACACACACACACACACACACACACACACACAATTCGTTCCAGCAACCAAAAACTAGATCCCATCATATCATGCTTGTAGGGAGTACCGTTCCCTATCCAATGAAAAGAGTGTTTATCCAAGTGGCTATGCAGAAAAATAATGAGAACAAATGGTAGGATATAATTTGCCAATGAAGCTGACAAGCTGTAGTATTTCATGTTAAACATGTTGGTGAACAATTCATTATCACCTATTTGATTTCAAATACCATAGCCCAATAAAAGGAAATTCAACATCTTTTATGAAGCCAATCTCTTAAACGCAGTGTCCTCGACAGTGCAGTGCCTCTAGCAGAATATTATATCTTCAAAGGTTTTCATTGATTGTTCACTGGCTCATACAGATGTAGTCTACATTGTCCTACTGGAAAATTTGCATTAGATCAATATGTCTAGATATGTATCTAGGTTTTAAAATGATGTCTAGAACTCAACAGCCCATACGGCACCAAAGCTTCACCACAGAGAAAATCGATTCGTAAATTATAACAATTACATCCAAAATATGTTCCTTACCATACAAAACATGACAAACATATTTACATGGCTCGATTGACCAGATAACACCAGCAGCCATCATTTTCGGCTAGAGTACAGTACCCTTGAGGATAACAGAATAAGCATTATATGAAACGATGCATTCAGGCAGCATCCACTTACATATCTCAGAATTATGGCCAAAAAATTCGGCAGGCTTGTCAACATTAACTAGACATGATAGACTAGGCAACTACCACACATGCAGGTGATACTAGTCTCCACAGCCTAAAAGGTCAAAAAATTCAGCAAAACCTTTGCAACAAAAACATTATGACATAGTGTCAGTTTCATACACAAATTGTCACCATCAAGGGTAATCAAATAATTTCACACAAAGTAAACTGTAGAAGGCACTTTTGGCCATATCTTATAAGGCTTTGCAGGCGTACATCTTGTTGCACTTTGAACGTAGAATGTCTCATCCATATTCCACAAGACATGCTTTGCCTGTGAAATGATGGTGCTGATATATTTATAGCAGCGGTTTTTGACAGATAATAATTGTCCACATACCAGAAACCTCCAAAACATCCCTTCGTTTGATTAGCAATTTAACACTCATTTACATGGTTCTATTTTCCGTACTTGTAATTCATGCAATTGCTGATTGTTTACACTTTTTTTTCTTTTAATGCTTCAATTTCTTTCTGAAGCTTACACCTTGATACTTTCCAATCCCTACCTATTGCCTCAAATTACCCTTACAGCCACACTTCACTTTTCACCCTTTCAATTAGTTGAACTATGAGAATGTCAGTCTTTTCTTTTTCCAAGGCAAAGAACTTCAAATATTTTTTCAAAAGAACCAACATGGCATTTGAAAATTCATTACAAACAAGAAACTTTTCTGGGCTTGTTAATATTTGTAGGCAAAAACATGAGGATCAACCAAGATTGAATGATATTGTGCAGGGTAATCATTATTAGTTTCATTTAGTGATAACATATGTGCTACAAATAGCAACGAGGTTGAGGAGAGTTGATTAATAAAACAGGGATATAAGTGTATTACTGATATTTTTTCTTTCTTTTTTTGGTAGGAAACCAAAAGAATTACCTTTTTATAACAATTTATGTGGAGTTTAACTTGAAGCAAATCTAGAGCCATTTACACAATCTTGACCCACCCAAGTACAATCAACATCCAAGAAATGAGTTTGGATTATACCAAAATACAGCCAACTGGAGCCCTACCCTAATCCAAGATAAACTCATGCGGCTTGACTGGTACCATAGCTGAACCAACATGCACTTGACCTTGATCCACCTATGTTGACCAAGTGCGTGGATGGAATCTAGGCCTGACCTAATCATATTATGTATCTCTAAACTTTAATTGATTCACCAATAGGGACAAAAAGTATGCAGTTAGCATTTTCTAAATTCTAGGTTAAGAAGTACCATGATTGAATTTAGTAAGTATTTGGAAATTATTATTCTTATGCACGATGACGTAAATAGTTTGTTAATCATGATGTGTGTGTGTGTGTGTGTGTGTTGAGAGAGAGATCTAATGTGGAGATATAAAGAAATAGATTCAGAACAGGCACACAGACACAACACATTAGAGACAAACACGCAGACAGGATCTAACAACTTACCAATTGCCAGGGGACTAACGACAGAAAATCAACCCTACCAAATAATTCTTAGCTACAAAATAAAGATACAATGGAAACTAACAACTTACCAATTGCCTTCAAATAGGATAGGCACATGGCAGTGCAATCATTACAAAACTAGCACCATAATGCACATCGCATCACAATTAGGCTGGTTAAAAAATAATAGAAAACAATAACAATGATAAAGGGAAAAACTTAAGCAATGACAGAATATGCAACAGATGCATGATGAAAGAAAATCACTAACCTGACGGGCGACCTGCACCAACCGCCTGCTGTCCCGGGATAACTCTGTCACCATGCCAGACTCAAGTGGTTTGTGCAAGATACGGCGTCTTCTGGATGACCTCTTCTTTGAACATGGCTTCTTCTCCTCGACAATATTTTCAGTCTTGTTGCATAGAACCTCCCTCTTACGTTTCCTATGAAATGTATATTTCAAAAGCTTATCATTCACAGATCGAACAGGAGCAGCAACAGTTTCACAAGGTTTTTTATTCATATCAGAATTTTGTGACGAAGCCTCAGATGCCATGACAATCTCTTTTGTAGAAGTAGTGCCTAGAATTTTTTCAACTTCAGAATCTTGCTTGATGGGTTTTAGATCATCGATAACTTCTTGCCCTTGTGTGTCATTATGAGCATGCCCTGTTGTGGCACTATTATTTTCAGAGTCACCACTTCCTTTCTTACCAGTTACATCTGAAGCCAAGACCGCGGAAATGCAATCATGTCCAGCACTTTCAGAACCAATAGAAGGGCATCCAGAAGCTTTCTCTCCCAAGATGTTTGCCTCCCTTGTAAGAAGTCTAGATTCAGAGATCCCAATAGTTGCATTCAGATTATCCAATGGCATAAACTCAGTCTCACTCAGGTGAGATGCAGAGCAGTTGTCAACTGATAATACTCCCACGTGCTCTTTACACTCTTTAGGAGTTCTTTTATCATTTTCAGCAGATATTTGTTGTAAATTAGATTCAGAGTCATTATCAAACTTTTTTATAACATTTGAAAAAAGATTTTCACCTGACATAGGCATATTAGCCAATGCACCTTGCATAGTTCGGGAAAAAGGTTTACCAGGATCAAGATCGGCAACCAAGACTTGATCCAAAGGATTCCTATTACTAACCTTGCTGTGCTGATAGACAGCCTTTCTTTTCCTCGAAGAAAGTTTAGGAAAGAACTCATCTGCTTGTCTATTATCAGTATTTCTATCAACATGGACCACGTCCTCGAGAAATGTCCGACTAGCATTCTTAGTCCTTGTGTTATCCTGTTTATCCATAGAAGAGGGAATAGTAGAAGGTGGTTCTCCAGCATTATTGACATCAAATCCCTTCAGAAAGGAGTACCCATTACTATCTCCTCCAGGATGAGGCCAATGTTCAGCAAGCAAGTTTTGTTCGAATGCACGAATTCGTTGAGTACATCCATTCCTATATGATTCTGTTTCTTTGCGTCTCATAATTATCGAGGCTAAGTCTGGATCATGTACAACAATGTTCTTCAAGGATGCAGTATTTGCTAGAACACTGTGTGATCTTGAGTTATCTCCATGTTGAAAACCATTTGAAGTCTTTGAATTCATATCCCTATCTTTGACATCAGAACACACAAGTGCTTCAGGGTGAGGAGAAACAGAATTCAAAGATTTAAATTTGCCCTCACTACAAGCATCTTCAAGGGGAGAAGCAAGCATGTCTTTTTTCTTGTCAAACTCTATTGATATTCTGTTCAACTCAGTTCTAAGGCTTTTGATTGTGTCTTCTGCTTCCATGAGTCGAAACTCAAGCTCCTTAATCCTTCTGCTTTGAATTAATGATGCCTTTTCCGCTTCAGCAATCTGAAAGAAAAGTGAGTTTGCCTAAGTAATCATGCCTTGTGCAAATTAAAAGAAAAGACTTCCACACAATACAAAACTGAATCTCAAGTAATAAGTTTCTTATGTAAAATTTTCTTTTTCACTTATTACATTACCCATAAGCCAATCATCAACACTAGAAACTCATAATCCTCTCCAATTGAACCCCCACTCCCTCAAATTACCAAGACAAACTAGGTCTCCAAAGATACATCAGACACAAAATTATCCATGTATAAAAACCATATGCATGAGATCATAAATGAATTAAGGAAAATTTGGACAACCATCACAAAATGAGGCTTCAGCCACCACAGACTATAGAACAGTCAAGTAGCGCAAGAAGAATATCAAATCTATAACATTTTACTCAGTCAACAAATGCTAAATAAAGAATCTGTAAGCTTGTAATACCTAGCAGGCATAACCATCTCACTAGAAAATAATTATACGTACCAAACTGTACATTTGAGACCGGCAAACATAATAAATCAGATGGGAACAAATGGACACCATAAGTAGATCAAGCCGAGGCAGTACCATGGAAAGACAAGTAGCAAGTAACAGAAATGAGATAACCATGAAGAAGAAAAGTATGAAGCAAGACAGTCCATGCTACAATCCACAGGAAAAAAAATAAAGGCGACAAACGTAGATCACCATAGTATCAGATGGTTGTCTCTTACAGTTCATGTGTAAAGGTTTCTCCAGTATACTAAAATACAGCAAATCATACTGGATAAACAGGCATAAGCAAATTACAGTTATAACTTCCAAAGATTTGCAGTGTAGGCTTCTGATGCAAGCTTTGCTTATATTATTCAGCATCACACCATAAGGGCATTTAGGCACTTCAATTTCAAGGGAAAAGCTTTTATTCTTTGAGAATTATATCATGATGCAACATTTTAGTTCCTTAGTCTTCCCACTACATGTCTTATGTTCTTCACCATCTTAAACTATCCTAAACTGCTGTACTCACCAATGTCAATGTTCTCCTCCATTTTAGTTCAGTATAAACTTGTATACCAGGATAATCAATGTCATCACAGCTCAATTTAGTGAAACCTTAACAAGAACTGAATCTCAACACGAATCACTAACTGGCATCAAGAATCCAAAATCCACTGTCCACATTACATGATACATTTTTCACAGCCTCAATTCAAGAAGCTGCACTAAATTTACAACCAGCACATATATCAAGTTATCAACTGAAGCATTACAAATATCATACCAAAAGCGCCATAATCCATCAAAAGAAACATACACATCAAACCAGAAAACCTGATAAATGATCCCCAGTATTGGAAAATGGAAAACTATTGTTGCTCCAAATCAACATATAATGATTTCAGGGTCCAAACATCAGAGCTACCAATTGTCAACAATCGCAAAAGCCAAAACTTTCAACACCAAATCTTCATGGGTGATAACAGATTACTGTAAACAACAAAGGAAGCAAGACAACAATCTAAAGCATCGAAAACAACCACAGAATGTGAAACCTATAACAATTCATCAGTGCTCAGAGCAACAAACATGTTCATTGACAACCTGAAACTTTAATTTCCAAGAAACCACAAAGAATAACAAACAAAAATAACATTATCAATCATAACAACGAAAGCAGAAAATAAAAGAGAAGCACCCACAATCCAACCATCATCCACAATCCATCTTCACAAAAGACACACAACCCATCCATCATCCACGTTCCAAAACGCAACCACCAATCGAAGAAGCAACAACAACCCAGTTTTGGAAAGACCACCCTCTCACCTTCGAATTCATCATCTGCTTCAACCGAACCAGCATCTTGACGGCCTCCTCCTTGGCAGCAGCCAAGTCCTGCTGGAACCGAACTGCCTTGCGCTCGGCGACCAGAATCTTCGCCGCTGCGTCTCTGGCGACGCTTTGGATGGTCTCCTGGGAAACCCATTTGGGAGGAAGTCTCAGACTGCAGGAACCCATGGTTGGCGAAGCAGAAATGGTTGTTTGCAGAGGAACCATCACCTGCAAAAGTTTACAGAGATAAAGAGATAGATAAATAAGAGAGAGAGAGACCTCAGACAAGGCAATGAAGGGACATAAATCTGAGCGAGAGTGAAGAAAAAAATCAAGGGATGTAAAGGCTCACCCTTTTTGGGTAGAGAGAGAAAGTAGGGAGTTTTTTACAGAGGAAGCCTCAGACAGTGGTGGGAATCCTTGGGTGGTGATGCAGAAATGGTGGGTTGCAGAGGAACCATCATCAGATGCAGAACTTTTGAAAATAAAAACAGATACATAGATGCATACAGAGAGAGAGAGGGGGGGCAGCCCAAGACAACACAGTGAAGAGAGAAATCTGAGTAAAAGGACCGCAGAAAATGGGTTTTCGGTAGAGAGAGAAAGAGATAAATAGATAGATGAATAGAGAGAGGAGGGGGGGAAGGTTTTTCAGTTTACCTCTGCATCGGAAAGGAGGAAGGAGAGGGAGAGACTGTTTGAGTTCCTGAGACCGCCCCCTGTTGAAGGGGTTCGGTGGTTACCTTTCAAAACAAAAGAAAGGGGTTTGGTGTTTGAATTATATAAACACCCTCCTTCCTATGCCAAACTAACCAAACGGCTCTTCACCAGCTTTTGCTTCGTAACTGGGGCCTAGGCTTATTGTATAGGGTGGTCTTTACCTTTGGTTGGTCTGGGTCTGGGTCTGGGTCTGGGTCTGTTCGAGTTGCTGGTGAATGTTTTTCGAGTCAGTTATGTTTCATTACTTGTATGGAAGCGATCCTGTTCAAGCAAACTTGAGGCCATATAGACCCGATGACTGGACGAGATAAAGGCCAAACCTGATTCAGCCCATGGGAACCTTGCCGGATCAATCCCGTTTCAGAGAGTGACAACAAGCAATGTCAGATGGCCTTAACACTCCGCCCAACGTTAGATTCGGACCATTAGCAGAGGTCACGACTGCCGCTAATGTGCTGGGCAAAAAAACGGGAGTTAGCAATGGTTGCAAGAATTAGCATACTGCTATAATTCTTGTTTTCGCTTAAAAAAATCACGATCGATCCGTGTGTAATCAGCGGCGGATATGTGTCTGATAACAGTGGAAGATTTGATCATCGATTGTTACGGGCTTCTTACCCAATGTAATCTCCAAATGTATAGCAAGACTAAATGATGCAGAGCATCCAGATCATCAATTTAGTAAAGATCAATTGGATTCAAATCCAACTCACCAGACCCAATCCGAAATATGATACCTTGCACACTCAATGACATGTAAGACTATCTGAGTCCAATTGAATCTTCGAGAAACAAAATCCATTATGATTGTCGCATTTCAAATTCTGAGATTTTTGCTTTTACCTTCTCATAAATTGCATTTTTATTTTCGATTCTATTTTGTCAAGTTAAAGAATTATTTTTGTATTTTTCTTTCTTTATTTTTTTTATAGGTATTGGATTTTACGGATCCGGATAGTTCTAGTACCTTGTAGAATCTTTTTGTGGCACTAGAGGGTGTACGAAGATATAGGATAATTTTTTTTGTCTAAATAATTTTCAAACTCTTTTTATACGAATCCAATTAATATTGTTGTTTGACCCATTTGAACCCTAGGTGGTGCCACTTCATGTGGCCAGCCATAACCCTCCTTTTTGAATTTCAATTTGACTCAAAAATCAAAAGGGTTGTTAAAAGATTTTAAATGTCTTAATTCAAAAGAAGCTTTTTGATTGGCCTTGGGGGGCGGCAGCTTTGGAAGAGCCCCTCCTCAATTATGAGGCCTCTCTCTTAGAGTTTAAGAATCCTAAGTGGGGTTGACCAGTAGATTGACTCTCTTTGTTTTGAAGAAAATTTTCTAAAAAAATGAAGGGTTGAGAAACCATGGTAGAGGCTGGTGCATGAAGGATTGTGAACGTGTGCTTGTAGCTTACGTGTGAAGGTCGTGGGTGTGAGACCTCAGAGAGGTCGTGAGAAGATGTTATTGTTGTTCCCGTTGGAGAAGGTGTGTGAAGTGTGTTGTGTTGCTGCTGAAGATAAAGTTCGTGTTGGCTTCAAAACCGATACAATTTCTGTTATCTTGTTTTTCCTTTCTTGAAATTTTATAACAAGAAGTTGATGATTTGTGATATCTTGTTATCCTGGACTGTGTTGAACTTGTGGAAATTTGATGATTGTGATTGAGTTTGAATATAATTTCTTAAGTTGTTATATCACTTGCTTGATTTGCAATTTCATCAAATCTAAAAATACGATTTTAGATTCGGTTTGTGGTTTTAGTCGGATGCAAGTGACTAAAATCCTCTGACAGGGTTTGGTAATTTGTTTGTTTCTCCTAAACGGTTGAACAAAAAATTATGAACTTTAGCTTGTTGGAAAGCTGACATCCAACCCATCAACTTTCTTAGAATTTTGTTTAAATCGATTACATAAAGTGTCTAAAAAGCATGGCAAATTCTGTTGCTTGAATGTAACATGCCTGACTACCTGTTATTTTTATTTTCCGATAGAGTTTGGTATTTTGCTCTATTCTCTCAAACGGTTGAACATAAAATTATGAATCTTAGCTTGTTAGAAAGCTAACATTCGGCTCCCCAACTTTCATGTTTATCATTTATTTTGAATCTGCATCATGGCTAGTCTAAAATATCTGGCAATTTCTATTACTTGAGTGATATCTAAGTTTTTGGAATGCATTTTTATTTCCTGATAGTGTTTGGTGTTTGAATTATATCTTGTTTTTCAATCTATTGATGTTCTGGAAAGATAACATCTTGATTAAGAACTCTCATGTTATAAGAATTTACTGCCTCAAAAAAAATCTTATTTCCTACGTGATTAATTCTTAAATCATTTTCTCGAGTAGTTTGGCTCTGAAAATATAGCAACATATTTTGATCATAACTCTCTATATGTTAATCCAAAAATTACAAATTTTGGTTGGTTGAAAAGATAAGAAAATTTTTCATAACTCAGCTTGTTTTGAGTGTTCAAAAATCCTTCCAAAATTGATAGCCTGTCTTTAGGTTAGACCATAGTGGCCTATCTGTTCAGTTCGATAAATTTATCATATCTCGGCCATTAAAGAACTAAAATTTGTATTCTTAGTTCTATTGAAAAGGTGTGCTCATTGCGCATCTCTTTTGTGTTTGAACGAACTGTCGAAACAGAGCTCCCCTGCCTCTAATTAGAGATTGTTTGAGTCGTATTTGGAATCTACTATTAAAACATTAAGCTTTCGTGCGTAGAGATCCATTGAGATCTCAGATTGTGGATAGACTTCATTGCTGACTCCGCATCACTACATTTTAGAATTTGACCATTTATGTCGAAGCAAGAAGTGTTATAATTCAGTTCATGCTTCACAAAAGGGAGAAGTGTGAAAAGAACTGATTCTCTACTTCCCTTTCATTTTTTTCTCATTTTCTATTGGCTTCTTTCTTGTCTTTTGTATTTTTATGTTAATATTTATTTTTTTCTCTTTTCCCTTATTTCTCATGTGCCTCTCTCTAGCTTTCTACTTGTTTTTCTCTCATTTCCTTTATATTTTTTTTCACTTCTCACACAATTCTAAACAAATTCTACTTTCGGCTTCACACTAATTTTTAACACTGTTTTCCCGCTTTAGCTTTATGCTTCACTTCTCTTATCCATTTTGTTTCTACTAACTTGCAATGAACTAATAACTAGAGTGTCAATGGGTCGGGTTTGGTTCGGACCCAAGTAGAATATGACATGGCTCCGATTTTCAGGTATGGTATCAGGTTTGGACTCAAGTTTAATGGAATTCATCATATGATAAACCATACCCGGACCCGATAAGAACTACATGAACTAGACCTTGGCTATACCCCGTAAAATAATATCTTTTATTATTTTTATATTAAAAATTTGTGGATCTTAATTGGAACCGGGTCAGGCTCGGATTTGGTTTAAAATTTAACAAACTATACTCAGATTCATGTATTAATTGGTCCTTCGGGTTCAAATCCGAGTCTTCTTATTTATTACCAGACCCGAACCCTATAGGGTTTGGTACGAGTTGGGCCCGGATAAACTCGACCCGTTGACACCCCTACTAATAAGTAATGTTTGAGAGTACGGAGCTTAATTAAAGGTTTAGTTGGGAGTGGCATTCATGTAATTTATTGAAATATCGTGGGGAGCTTTATTACATGAAGGGCTCGGAGTTGGTTGTTGCTGCCGCCGCCTTCACAAGCCGATGATTTCATTTAGTAAGAACGTTGACTTTTAAAACTTGACGGAAATGATCCTCTAACCCCCGTTGGGCTTAGGTTTCAAATGGGTCGGATATGGATCTGGTGATGCTTGTCCTACTTTTAACGTGTGGATCCGTCTTTTGATCCAGATCCGAAATGGATCTTACAATGGTAATGGATCCATTAAAAATAGATGGAAGGTAAAACAGGCTGGATTAGACCTTGTTTAGATCTGAACCTGATGGTATTTGTCTACCCGCTTCCAATCCGGATCCAACTAAACCCGACCGTGTTCTTTTGATATCTGACCTGCATTAGGGCATATACTGCCGGGATCCAATAATATGGGTTTGACCCAGTTCAGAAGTCTGATCCATTTGTGTCGCTACTGTGGCATGCATGCCAGACTCTTCTGGGCCTTGGTTCTGGACCTTTGAGCTGACCTGTCTAATTTCTAAGTAGTTAAATCAGTGTAACGGACTTGGGTTAGCCCTTATTTGTACATTAAGAGTGATTTAAACCTTATGGGGTCCTAGCTCAATCTGGATCAGATACTGATCTGAGATCCACACCAGACCTGAGTCAGATAATCTGTGAACTGAAGCAAAGATCCAGCATGAAACTACATAAGAATAATTTGGAAAGTGAGCATTTTGTTGCCCCAGGCCTATATGGTTTATTTGGATAATATCAAATAGATCTAGGAACCCATCTAAGCTTAGTAGAAGCAAGACCTGAAATGGACCCATAGAGTCCAACATGTTCACGACCAACTTTCAGGTAATGTCTTCATTGCGACTGATGATCCACAAGTCCATAAGACCAAATTCAACACATTACTTTCCGATATGGATCTCCGAAAAGAATTTCAATGTGCTTTGACATCGGATTTGAACTTGTATAGGGTGCCAATGGGTCAGGTTTGACCCAGGCCTGACCCGTACCAAACCCTATAGGGTCAAGGTTTGGTGTTCAAAAAAAAAGAGGTCTGATTAGAAACTGGGTCGGACCCAAAGTGTCTGAATAGTATATGGAGCCTGGGTATGGTTTGTGAAATTTCATTCCAGACCAGGGCCTGATCTGAGTACCTATTAAGACCCTTGATTTTTTAATATAAAAATATTAAAAAATATTATTTTATTGGGTATGGACCTAGTCTAGTTCATGTAATCCTTATAGGATCTGAGTATGGTTTTTCTTATAGTAAACCATACAGGATCCAAGTCCAGAACCAATACTAGTTGAAACACCCAAATCGATTATCAAATTTTTAAATAAAATTTTAACTAATTTATTTTTCTTAAATTCTTTTTTTTTCAAACATAGTGGAAGACTGGTCTTTTTTTTTTATTTCTTTTGGTACACAAGTTTTCAAAGCAAGATAAAAAATCATGAAACAATTTACACACTTATGCAAGATATAAAGGTCATTCATTTCACAAAATGTAACTTATACAAAATGTTTATCAACAGATACATTTTATGCACAAAATTCTCAAAAAGCTACAAAGCAGTTCTAGGTCCACATCTACGTCCATGAATATCCATAAGTTGTCCACATGTCCTCGGCTGCTTCATCCACCTACCATTGGGCGCTTTAAACCAATACTAATCAAAGGGGTGAGATAATACACATCTCATAGTGATCCAACTAAGCAACATGAAGTCACAAGGTAATAGCACGAGATCCAATCAGATGAAACACCACTAAGACAAAATCCATTTTCCCAAACAAGAAGAGTCAACCCTCAACTCATCATGTGTCAACCTTAATGTGAACTCACATTGGAAAAGAAACTCAACAAGAGTTGATCCTGCCAAACTAAGTGCCAACTTTCAAAATAGAATGTAACATAAAACAAGAAGAGGAGTTGAATCTCCCAACTTAGGAGTCGACTCTTGACTCAACATAACCACCAAATAAAAAACAAGGAGTCAACAAACCTCTCAGGATCGACCGTTAGAGCAGACGATAATACAAAATTGAAGATGAGTTGACTCTCTCAACTTAAGAGTCAACATTGAGGTTCCCCATGCACTACACTCGTGAATTCATGCAATGTCTACCTACATGTATGAATATTTTATTAAATATTTTTATTTAATTGTGATTTCATTCCAGGTTATGATTCACATACATTTATTATTACGGTCCTGATTAACACCAAATAGGCACAACTTTCCTATAAATTGTGGATATCCCAAAGAGTTATTCATTCATCTATTTCATTGTAGATTTTAATTCAAGAAGGACGCAGAAAGACTTCACCAGAGTCTACAACCCTTCATCAAGGAGCTTCTCTTTTAAGACTCAAAGTTCGAGATCTTATCATTCTTCCTATAGTCAACGTAGTGGACTACTAAGATACTGTTGCAGCTCCCCTTCGCCTAGAGTATCAAAGTTTAGTATTCCCTAAGTTCATAATAACTCATTTTGGTTGATTTCATTGAATCACATGTTGAATGGCCCTTACACATGCAAAAATCAATCATATAAATTACACAACCCACTTAGGAGTTGGGTTTAAAAGTTGATTGACTCCTTAAAAGTCAACTTTAGCTCTATAAAAGTCAACTCAACACAAAAAATAACCTGAATAGGGTTGGTGAACTCCCTATCCTCCAAAAACATAAAACAACAAAAAACATGAGGGGGGCAACTCATAATCTGCAGAACTCAATAAGAATTTGCACAAGTCGACCCAAGACAAGGCTGAACCAAAAATTCATGTTTCAAAACAACATTTTCAACAAAAATTTTCATGAATTTTTGTCATAAAACACGAGATAAACAGTTCTAACATAAATTTCTACGAGAAATAATTTTGAAACTGGCATTCAAAGCTCATACCCACTTAAACACAAGGTGTACTTTAAAACAAACATTTTCTAAAACATTAAACATAATGGGCAAGCAAATTTCAACAAAGTTAAAATCTAAACAGTTTGTCAACTTCTTAAAATTAGGTAGCATACCATGAATTTTATTAGCATAAAACATTCATGAACTATACATTAAATCACTTACCAATCATGTAAAAAAAAAAAAAGCTAGCATGGTTTCCAACACAACTTCATGTACGTACGTGGTTGCATGACCCTAAAAGTTCATGGAATAAAAAGATCACACCTTGATAGTGTGCAAGAAAACCAAAAAATTAAGCTCTAAATCAAATTGCAAATCTATATTGATATCACCATGGAGAGGAAATGGGGGGTGAGAGAGATATTGTGAAAGTAGAAAGACTGGATGAGGGAGATGAGAAGAAGAGCGAGGAAACGAGAGAGTGAGAAGAGAGAGAAAAGATGAGAGTATGCCTAAATGAAGAGAGTTAGTTTAGGTTTTAATTAAAACTATTTAACTCAAATATTCACATGTTCATGCATGCCAAAACCATGTAAAATGGTAGGGGTGTTGTCTTTGCTGTAAATACCAAAATACCCTCTATAGCTAGTTTAATTTTCAACATATTAGTCTCATACCAAAACTGCCTATAGTTACAAACCTATTCACCAAGATGTCATTCCCCAACAAAACCAAGAGCTTTATAACAAATCTCCAACTTATCCCTTAACAAAACTGCCCTTCACTGTTCTAAAATTTTCATACACATATCTTTCCCAAAAATTATGGTTTTGTCCTTGGATCAAATCGGGTCTGATCCAAAACCAATTTCATGGTCCATTCCTCCTGATAATCTAATATTCTTTAATATTAACCATGATTTGCACGTCAAAAACAAATGCAAGTTCAGACTAACCTGGATCTCAACCAGATCCGACCCATTGACACCCCTGAACTTGTTTGATCAGGCTTTCTTTTCAAATCCAGACATTGAATGGGGTCAACATTTTATGCACAATTATGATTGAGATCAGATATGATCATTTTGTTATTTTTATGTGAAACACTTTTTTTATATTTACAAGGAGAAAGCACAGATCAAAGACCAGGGCTTACCCATTGCCCCGAGGGAGTCACCACCATGTGCCAAACACTTATTTTTTATCTTTTTCATTTTTTCAAGACGGCCCAGATCTAGGCTATCATACAATGCTTACATCCAGGATTGAATTCTATTGTAGCAGATCTACCTCAGATTTGGATTTGGATTTGGATTTGGATTCAGACTCAATGCTTAATAATTTGGACCAACTATGATCCATCCATATCTGATCCATTTGCACGTTCTTCTAATCATATGGTGATTGCATGATGGGTCGCATAGCAATGTAACCGTGAGAATATCTGGTTCGATACAAACCCTATAGAACAAATATTTCCAGCGGCTGAGAACAGGTAGCTTTTGGATCTGGATCCAACTCCACTTTATCCATATTTCTTGGTTATCAATGTGGTATATATGACTTGCAACACATGGATCTGGATAAATTTCCACAAACCCATCTTCGGCCTATATGAGACTTTGATGCAAGAAATTTTAGTATATAATGATGCATATGGGTTTGGTTCAATTGGATAGAGTTAGAACCAAACTTATATCTTGACTAGACATTATGTCTGGTACTAGGGCTGGTAAAACGATCAGAGCTGAGGTTGTTCAAGCTTGACTTGTTTTCTGTGTCGAGCCAAACTGAGCTTGAGCTCATGAAAAGCCCAAGCTAAAGCAAGCTGTTTTACAAAAAAGAAATATGTTTTTTAAAAGTCTGAAAACAATAGAATTTGGAACTTAATTCTACTAAACCATGTTCAAACTATCTCATTACAAAATAAATAATTATTTTAAACTTGTAAGAAATATGATTTGAACTCTAAACTTATTGCTTGCAAGCCAAACACTTCAATCAACTTCATTTTATAATATAAAATACATATAAAATATAGTTATTATTAATAAACAAGTCTATATGAGCTGAGTCGAGATGAACATTGGTAGTTCATGCTCCAGCTTCTTGTAGCTATTTCACGAGTTCAAACAAGCTCTTTAAAAGCCAAGCATGAGCCGAGCCACAAGCAGCTTATCTTGTTTCCGAGCCCTAGCTAGTACACAAGCCAAACAGCTCATGGCTGGGCTAGGTTCAGCTCATGTAAAACATGTTTGGACTAATTAATCAAACAGGTTGGACGAGCCAAGCCAGGAGCAGATCTTTAAGTAAAAGTATTCATGAACAATAGGTCTTCGGCTTGGCTCAGCTCATGTAGACTCATTAAACTAAGCATATATCATATATTATATACACATGTAGAGTTTATATCAAAAGTGACATGTTAGGTCGAATGGCTGTTTAATGGGTTCAGATGTTTCTGAGCAGGTCCTAATCATAAATATGGATCCAGGATGGTTCCCAAATGGACCTGAATAAGGATCCATTAAGGACTTCCTGATCTGAAGACAGATCCAGATCCATCGGAAACCAACCCAGTTCGTACTCCAAAAAGCTCTAAGTTTTCATTCTGAAAAGCCGTAGGTGCTCAGACTCGAAGCCAACACATTACTGCAACCAACATGGGGTAATTTACATATAGGCGACTAACATATGCTAAATTTACAATTAGCTTCCTCAGTTTCCAAATATTCAAGATAAAACCCTAACCTTTTAAGAAATTGTTTAGATGACCAAACGTTTGAATTAGTTTTTGTACCACTCAACTTTAATTAACTCTTTAAAATGACATTTTTTTTTAACTTTCTTCTTTCTTTAATTGATGAAATTTCACATTTGTAGGTCTCCATTTATGTAGCCGTAATTAGTGGCAAATTCAACGAGTAAAAGTTACTAAAGGCAGTTATTCGAGTAATTTCTTGAAAATGAAGGCATTTGTCTTAAACATTTGAAAAGTGAGGTGGCTAAACATAAATTTGCCATACAATAAGCACCTGCATGTAAATTATCCAATGTAGATGCCTATAACTACCCAAAATCTATACTTTCACGTAGGCTTCAATTTGGAAATGTGAGGGTCGATGAGACAGAGCATATTAAGGCATTACATATTGATGGAAAGGCTATATAATCAGCCTTCTTTGTAAGGTATTAATTGACCAAGATGGTTAGGAATGACCAAGCTTTCATATTGGTGACACACTCACAGAAAGTTCTCTCATCCTTGTCAATAGGCCAAGGCACATGCTTCATGATTCAGTGGGGGTATTTCCTTGGAATCATGATTTCCAAATATGAACTGCTCTTTTTTGGGTACAAATGCAGAAGTTAGGTAACATGAGAGAGAGAGAGAGAGAGAGAGAGAGAGAGAGAGAGAGAGAGAGAGAGAGAACTCCTAGGGATGCCAATTGATCAGGTAGGGTGGGATGTCCAACCAACAATTAGCATTTAGCTGTAGTTAGTAACCCCCCTTCAAGACCTGATTATATCAGATTGGTTATTGTGCTTTCAAAGCTGAATCAAGTGTACTTGTAAAAATATATTCAGCAATATTGACCCCCCCAAAAAATAACAGTCACAATGAGACATGATAAAAACTAGGGATATCCAAATTTGGACCTGTACTCAATTAACTGAATATAGGATTATATAGTTGTCAATAGTTATACCAACTAGCGCTCCACTTGTCTGGCAGGAGCAATTATGCACATAACCTTATGTTGGGACGTTGCAAGTTAGAATCCCAATAGTATAGTTGTATAACTGGTAGGGGTCTGCCTAACCCCAGCTTTCTCTGTCGAAAAAAATTATGCCTAAGCAAAAGAGGGAAGGCCAGGCCAAGAGCGTAGGAAAGATTCCCACTCTAGGTACGGCCCATGACCTATCATTCCTCCACATAGCTGGCCAACCAAATTTTACCATATACTTGTTATACCCCCGAGGTGGTATCCCATGTAGTAAGCGGGCTCTTGTGCCAAGCTGAAGGCCCTCTGTCACATGGGGGTGGCTGTTGTTCTGGTGCAGTCCGCCTAACCCCAGCTTAAAAAAAAAAAAAAAGCAATACCAACCTGTTTTTGAGACGAGATCAGGTCAGACTTCAGAGTGTGCTCGGACGGTATTCTGTCAGAGCACCTGTGGATGTCTTTGATCTAAAGATGAACGCATCCAAAACCTGTACGAATGGGATGACCATCACTTGGATGGGCCCCCATTCTTTTTCAGATGTCGTTTGTATTTGGGATGAACGGCAACGGAATGGTTTAAAATGAGCAGCTCACAATGAGCTTGTTCATTGTTTTGATTGGTGTCGTTAGTTTTTAAGATGAATGACATCCAAGGCACCTCAGAGGTGACTCTAACGTGATCCTCTCTCCCTGTTTTTTCTGAGAGAGAGAGAGAGGGTGGAAAAAGAGATTTCCTCCCTTGTTTTGCTTTCTGAGTTGGGAGGATTGCAGACTTTGTGCTGCACATTTTCTGCTGAACCTATTGACCTTTTTCAGCTGACCCAGAAAAAGAAGGTAACATGACACGTCAAAACATGGATACAATGAACTATTCCTCTGCAAGACCCTGGCACTCTCTCCACCAAACAGTTTGATTGTTGATGTATCTGTAACAGGGTTATACATTCCATTTCAGGGCAACCTGTAAAACCCCTTCGGCAAAATTGCTGGAGAGGATAAACATCGATTAAAAAAAACGGTTTCTCATTTGGGAAAGTCGTTTCAGGAATTCGAGAAGGGGTGAAGATAAACCTCAGCCTCAAAATTCCGCTGGAGGGGACGAGGGTTATCCTCAACCCCCTCACCCTGCGTGAGGGCTATAAAAAACCCTCACACAGACCCTTTTTCCGCACCCTGCATCGAGAGAGAGAGACACTTACCGGCGACGGCGGCAAGGTGAGCACCTTCATTTCCTTCTCCTTCTTTATCTTCTTCGTTTCTTTTTCGTCAAAACGAAGAGGGTCGGCCGCCAAGGCTGCCGGCGGGTTTTTGAAAAAGAAAAAAAAGCATAAGAGAGAGAGAGAGAGAGAGAGAGAGAGAGAGAGGAGGATGAGGGGGTCGGCCGACCGACAGATGTCGGTGACCGACCCCCCCTCTGCCACTGAGAAGGACAGAAAGGGTCGACCCCGACGGCCGGCCCCTCTATTTAAGAAGGAGGAAGACGGAAGGGGCAATGCCCTTTCGCCCCCCTATCAGAGGGTTTTATCGGGGAGGGGGGGGGGGAGTAGGTCGGTCCGAGTGTGACCCTAATTGAACCGGGTCGGTCTGGGTGCGACCCAGACTGAGCTCGATGGTCTGGGTCACACCCAAACAAAGGCTGTTTAAAAAAAAAGAGGTTGGTTCGGCCTGGGTGCGACCCAGACCGAATCGAGATAGAAAAATATATATACATGGTTTGGGTGAACCGGTTCGGGTCGAACCTGTTCAAACCAAACCGGTTCGGATGGAACCGGTTCTAGTGGAATCGGTTTGGATGAACCTGAATCAGGTCAGACCAGTTCGATCTAACTGGATCTGGGTTCTCAACTTGGATCCAGTTTGATCTGGATTTGTTCTTGATCCAGACTGACTGTTTTGGATCTGATTGGATCAGTCCTGGATCCATATCAGAACTGGGTCTAGATCAGATCGTTCTGGATCCAGTCAGACAGTTCTAGATCCAGTAAGAGTGTATGGATCGTGTCCTGGATCTAGTCAGGATATTCTGGACCCAGCCAAACCATTCTGGATCTAGCCAAACTGTTCTAGATCCAAAAGAGTAATGGATCTAGATCCAAACATATATGGTTGGATCCAGATCAGAAATAGATTCGGATTAATTCTTGAGATAGACTTGAATGGTACTGAAATCCAAAATTACTAAAATACCCATTTGGATACCCGAGATTCATTTCGGTAAAATGGACATAACTTTGTACCTCGAACTCAGAATCAAGTAAGGTTTGGTGTGTTGGACTCGTATCATAGAGAGGAATCTACTAGTCTATATATTTTAGTAAAATTAGTGATACAAAAATTGAGGTTTCATGAGTAAATTCGTAAGGGGTATTTTGGTAATTTTGTAAGAAGTTTTGTGAATTAATTCAAATATGTTGGTTTAATGACTAGATCTTACTGTTAGGGTATCTTGAGACTCACTTTCGGTGAAAGCACGATGTTTGCACTTGAGATAAGGGATATTATAAGTAATCTTAGATGTAAATAAACATTTTCACGTTGTTTGTTCATATAATGTTATAAATGATTAGCATGATTGTTTTGGGGTGAGACCATGACATGCATAAACTTTCATGCTTGACATTATGAGTTGATTTTTATATACATGTTGTAGTGATATGCTTGTTAGTTATGATATGTCATGCATGATAGAAAGAAATTGTATTTCAATTGCATGTTTATATGATCATTAATATCATGCATTGTGATGAGACTAAGTTTATATTAGAGTCTCATTTAATTCATTCATGTTGTATGAATGCATATTTTGAGTTCAGCATGCATGACCCCTTAAATTCCGGAAGTAGCGACCTGTGGCAAGGGCTACCTGGTTCGCGGCCAGAGTGCAGCTATCACGAAGAGTGGGTCGTCGGTGATTTAACAATGTAGAGACACTACATCATTGCGTGATAAGTGAGAGAAGTGTGAGTCATAAGGTCATCATAAGATTAAGAATGAGATTTTTGTGATCAGTCACGACATCACTTGTGAAGAAACAAGTGAATTATGAATTTGAGAATATTGTGGTTCAATGTGTGAACTTAGTTATGATTTAGGGTTACACTCACACTGGTTTGGGACTTTGGAGGACCATAGATAGTTGATAATCATCATGGTTAGGATGTAGCATGAACCATAACGAGATTGAAAGCTTGACCTTCCGGCTAGCTACCGGTGGGGTCCCCGTGGTGGTTCACTGCAGTGCCTGGTGGTCTAGGGACCACTGAGAGTGTATGGTTCATTGTTTAGCCAACATGTAGAATTGGGGTGTTCTACGGGGTTGTTACGCCCATAGACGACTATAACCAGTATAGTCAGCCTAATGATAGTTGTGTAAGAGAGAGTATTTGAGAAAGATAATAACGGTAATTAAAATATACAAACATGTGTGGTGTGTCGAGAACTAAACTAAGATTAGGGGCTTAGAACCTACTACAATTGTAAGTTAATTGTTTATTTACTTATAATTATTCCTTACTGAGTTGTACACTCACCCTCATTTTTGTTAATTACAATTGTAGGTTTCAGGCATTAGAAGAGTCAGTTTGCGACCAACAATTGTAAGAAAGAGTTGACTTATGAGAATAAAATGAAAAAAAAAATTGGTCACAATTTTTCTGTGTAAACTTTATACTTTTTCCCTCTGGAAAGTAATACCAACCGAACTCAGACTTCTAAAGTCTCAGATCAGAGTGTTACACAACCCCACACCTCCTCAAGCACCCTTGAGAAAGAAAACAGCCCCCAAATTATCTTGAACATTGAATCCCAAGCATGAGAAGTTGCCATCAAATAACAAAAACTTTCTCATCCATCACGTACGCTCTTTCTCAAGCTGCATTTTTAATCGTGTGCATGTCCCCGAGGGCTCCCCTCATTTGGTAGGGTTCGATCTTGAAGGTCACTAAGTTAGACCGATGGTTCACAAGTTTCAAACCTACAGGTGTATCCTTGCCGTGACGCTGACTCTGGGTGTACTTGTTAGGCAAAGTCACCAAGTTGACCAATGGTCATGAGCTCGAAACCTATAGGTGCGTTCTTGGACGCGAAGCTAAAGCTGGGTGTACTCCTCTGTTGGGCAAAGTTTCCAAGTTGACCAAATGGTCACCAGTTCTAAACCTCCAGGTGCGCCCCCTTTGCCATGAATCTGAATCTGAGTGTCCTTCCTGTAGAGCAAAGGAGCTCTGATGTTTTACACCAATGAACTCACTATAAACCAGCTGGTTTTCCCCTAAGTTAGACCGATGTACGCTGATGTCTCAATTACATTGGCTGCACTGCAAAAAATCATAACGGTTTCTTCCATGGATAAAGATGACTACTCGTCGATGAACCAACAGACATTAGAAAGACATCATTAAACACAATTTTTTCTATAAAATGCCTCAGCCAATAACTCAAAAGGAGTCTAGTATGGACTTCTTTATTTTTTCTGTGGCGAGGAACCCACACGAGGATCAAATGGCTACTAACCTTTTTTCAGATTTATCAGCTGAAGAAACTGCAACCAGCATAAAGACCTGATCGTGCTGGCTTAGCTTGCTATACATACAGTCGTCATGATGATGGCACGAAACTCTGAGGCTAGGATCCCGGCATTGACCAGCAACCTTAAACCAAGAACTCAAAAGGAGACTAGTATCACCTTTTTTGTTTCTTTTTTATGGCAAAGAACCCACACGAGGATCGAGCACAGTACTATTAGCTACAAATGGCTAATATCCTTTTAGAGATTTATAACCCGAAGAAACTGCATCTGGTACAAAGACCTGGTCATGCTGGCTCAGCCTGCCATACCTACAGTCGTTATGATGACGGCACAAAACTCTGAGGCTAGGATCCCGACATTGACCAGCATCCTTCAACCGTTCATCAGCAAGATAGTGGTAGTGTGTAATTGGGATAAGCATGAGCCGACTGTGGGCGCAAGCATCAACAAACTTTGTAATTTACCCACAGATTATGCAGTAAATTGTTCTATCATAGAGTAGGCTTTGATCCCATTTATGGTCGATCAGATTATTGGTTACTAAAGGATAATGCGAACATTCAATTAATTGGAAACGTTGTTAAAAGCATATGAAGGTTCCACTTCTTCCTAACAAAAAAATTGCATACTCGATAGGCACAAAAGTTACATTTCTGGCCTTCAAAAATGGGCCAATTTATAAATCTTTATGCTTGGCATGCAGAGGACAACTTCCACCAAACTGATGCCCATAGAAAGCATATATCAGACCGAGATCCTATGTCCCTGCTGATACAGCCAATAACAAGAAAAGGAAAAACTAATACAAGTTGATGAACTAGGATTTATGGAGTGATACATACTACAATCGTAAAATAGTTCGAAGAGTATCACTAAGATTCTGAATGGTTTGCTGCTCTTGTGCTGCCTGCAACCCTTGAAGCGGCATTTCCTCATAGCACCTGCAACAATATATGGCGTTAACGATTTATACTGCAACCAATATTAAACGAAAGAAGAGTACTTGACAGGTAAAAATCAATTAATTCACAAATCATTCATAATTTCGATTAGATGCATTATTTCATAACACGTACTTGTGGATGGACCACATGCATTCATAACGCCAGTTTAATAATGAAAGTCACTGTTTTTCTTTTGCTGGTAGATTTGATATCAGAGTCTTAGATGTTGATTAATCCAACAGCTACAAAGAGATTTGCCCGATAGGGATTCAACCAGCAGAATTCAAAATTCAATCTGGTTTCCCAGTTGTTTAACACCAACATGATAAAGTCTCTTTTCCATGCTGCCTTCCAGAGGCATCTTCACATTTCTGTTAGTTCAGGTTGGTACTCAGAATGTCAAAGAACTCTTTATTGGTTCTACCTCATATTCTTTATGAAGAGAATGAATCTTTTTATCGAAGGATCACAAAAAAAATGGGTCCGAATCTCCTGAAAGAATGGTTTGGAAGATCCAAAACCAAAAATAGTGGTATTTGCTAGCAACAGCATAATGGGGGCAGTCAATCAATATAGATTGATCCAAAATCTGATTCAAATCCAATATAGCATCTATGGGTACATAAGAAATCTATTGAATAGATTCCCTTTAATGAATAGATCCGATCGCAACTTCGAATATGGAATTCAAAGGGATCAAATAGGAAATGACTGCCCATTATACCTAAGGGCGTGAAATGAATAAAGTAATTTTGCAAAATATTCCAGTTCAACTCAATAAAGACTTGGATTTTGTTTGCCAACTCAATGAAGCAAACTTGATCTCAAAATTGAACTTGTTTTCTAAACAAACTGAACCTCAAACTCTGATGAGGGCTCATGAAATTGAGTTTGTTTTCTGAATTTTTTGTCTATTAAAAAGACACTTTTTTTGTTTAGAAATCTCTTTTTTTTTCGTGGTTTATCAAGACAAACTTGAAACTTAATCAATAAAAAAAAGACTTGAAAAGTTTACTAAAATACCACCTAAAAATTGTACATCTAATCTGGGATAATTCATGAAAAGGGAACCAAGCTTCATTTGCTCAAAAAATAAAGAAGAATTGTCAAGGATAAATACCTATGCAAAAATGAAAAGAAGTTGATCAATACATACATCTTATGATAAGCAAGGGCCTGTGCCAGATTGCGAAGGGTTGAACTAGTAGCTAGTCTTTGAGACACACTTGGTGGCAGAGGAACCTGCATTAAAGCAATCGCTCATGCCAGACTCCCATCTTTGGAAATAAAGAATGATGGAATCACATAAATGACAATGTAGACAAACCTCATTATTTGGTGTCCTCCGACCCTTTTTTGAATGCCCCTCACCATTGTAAAGCTCTTGAACAGCTTCTAGTGCAAAACTACCACCACCTCTAAATTGCCTACCCTTATTTATATGGTTTGATACCAAAGCAAGAGGAGATATGTCTGTGGCCTTCAAGAACGGTATTGGAATGGTATTGCCGGCTGCATATATGGACCATAACTGCAGAGCAGTTTCCCAGGAAAAGAAACAATTGTTAAAGACATTTCAATCATCTTAAACAGCCAGTCATGATTTTGTTAAGCATAATCATGATTGGTTGTTAAGAGACTAACCCATTTCCCACCAAATAAGTAAATTCTTTGTCCAGCTGAGGATATTGCAGCTTTACCTTATCCTGCAAAGCGAAAGCTTGGTGACTTGAGGATTTCAGTGTACAAGCAGCAGCAGCAGAACCACCACCAACAACAACAGAAGTATGAGATAGGGTATCTGGCTGCAGGTTTTGATCTGAAGAAGCAAGGGAAGATGACAATATATCATGCGAGGCCTGCCTGTCAGCAGTTGTCTCCAACTCCATGGTCTTCGTCGTCTTTTCCTTCCTGGAAGTAGTGGCAAGAAACAACAAAGTTCACATGCAACAGATGCAATACAATTAAAATAATCAAATGAGAGATATTAAGTGGCAGAATAAATTGAAAGATAATGTATTCTTCACGAAAAATTAGTTCACAAAATCCACAGACTGCAGATAGCTGCTTTTGAGAGCAGGCTCTTTGTTGACCAGCTAATGGTATTTTCATGAATGCTTTTTTATTTGGTTAATAACATTTAGTTCCACTGAGAAATTAGAAAACTTGATTATGTTGTAATGGTCATTCTTTTATTGGTTTCCACATCTATATGCCATGACTTGATCTGTGTGTAATATATATATATATATATATATATATATAGAGAGAGAGAGAGAGAGAGAGAGAGAGAAAAGGGGGATGGTCCACCCCTTGTCCTCCCCTTCAAAATCTGAATGTTAGATATATTTTTTGGCAAATCTGACCATACGGATGTGATCTCCATGGTTAAAAACATATGATCGGAAAAGTTCGATCAAAAAGTCTATTCATATGTTTTCAACCATGGAGATCACATCCATATGGTCAGATTTGACAAAAAACATATCTAACATTCAGATTTTTAAGGAGAGGACTATTTAGTGAGTGGATCTCTCTCTCTCTCTCTCTCTCTCTCTCTCTCTCTCTCTCTCTCTCTCTCTCTCTATATATATATATATATATATATATATATATATATATATATATATATATATATATATATATATCAACATCATCCTCTCTTTATTATGTTGTAACTGTTATTCTTTTGTTGGTTCCCATATCTATGTGCCATGCCTTGATCTGTTTATATATATATATATATATATATATATATTATTTATTTAATTATTTTTATTTATTTAATGTTATGCAGCTTTTCTTGTATCCAAATTTCACCAAGGGTCATCCCCTAGATCATCAACGGAAACAAGAATTACACAAACCAAACAAACCCAAAATAAGGTTGCAGACAACCAAAGACTTTTGCAGAACAAAAGTCCTAGCTTACAGACGTCACAAACCAGCACAATAATACCATAATAAAGTGATACCAAAAAAAGGTTGTAAAAGAAAAGCTTTAATCTTGTGAGTACTACCATATTCCTTTTCAATCAGGGATAGTTGTGATGGCAGTCAGTTGAGATGACAATAAAGGTGGTGGTGACTTGAGGTAGTGCTCTAACAATGCAATTGGAGATGGTAACAACAGCAGTAGTATGTGAATCTGATGGGCCCTATGATGGTTAACAAAGATGGCTGCAAGTGGTTCGATATGTTAGCAATTGGTTAAGTTCTGCAATATATTAATCATTGGTCATGTTCTGGCCGGATGGACATAATTTGAGGATCCAAAAAGAAGATTAAGTTGGCAATGTCTTTTTGTTAAGTCCAGCTTTTTCAATCTTATTGACTTCCAACAATAACATATTAATCAGAGTCTCATTTCTAAGCACCACTCCATTCATGAGTAATTGGTTGTCCTCTCTGGGGATTCTCATCACCCAGATTACTTGTGGCTCTGATGCAGTCCCTGATCACAACAGAGAATCAGTTCGAATTATCTATTCCATGTCTAATGGTTCAATGAAAACATTGAGATGATAAGAAACATGACGCCAACATGCAGGGTGGCCTTCTATTATAGGACATGAACTGTTAAGGCTGTATCTAGATAACTCATGCAAACCTCAAGAAAGATGATTACAAGCACAAACCGACCATGTGAGAAGAAAAGAAAAATGATATACAAGGAAAAGTGTTCTATAACAGAAAGATGGCATTCACAATAACTGATACTT